>NC_135320.1:75022656-75647656 GCF_048772815.1 Callospermophilus lateralis | reverse complement strand
AGTGAGTGCCGAGAACACACTTTCAGCACAGAACACTAGGGCTAACGGGGGCCACTCAGTTCCACCGTAGCCTCTGATCACCCTGAAATCGTGGGTTGTGGCTTCCCAACCTGACTGACTTGATCCTCCACCTGGTGTCTCGCTCGCTCCAGCTTCACTTCTCTTCATTTGCACCTTAGGAACAAATGAAGCCCCCATCATTGAAATCTTAGCAAGCAGGACCTCGAACCAGAGGCAGCAAATAAAGCAGAAGTACAAGGCGAAGTACGGCAAGGTAATTGCGGGGTGCACCGGGGTGGCCTTGACTATCGCTACTGCCTCCACACTCCCCTGGCCGTGGAGAATGTCTTCAAAGTTTTATTGAGTTATCCCAGGAGAAAAACTGAAATAACCATTTAAAACTTGTAATTGACTTCAGAAAACCTGAAATTGCTGTGCTAACTTAATAGCCGATACAATCAATATCTAACTCATTATTATTTTTTAAATTGACTTCATTTTTCTATTAAGCCCTTCGTCATTTTTTTCCACTCAATTTGGTCTAATTCCACATAATAACTTATAGATGAGCTAAGGATTTGAAAATCAGTTTCCCCAGGTGGGTTTTTATGCAGAAGTTTTTCATATATTCAACACTCTTCAAGAATGATACGGTCTTCATAAATTATTGTTACAGAAAACTAAAACAAACCCCAAACTCTTCATTTTGATCAAGGCTTTCTTTCTTTCTTTTTATTTATTTCCTTTTTTTATTCTTTTTGTTGTTGACGATGCACTTATGGACAGGAATCTTAAAATATGCATTAGGCTTTCTTGTTTCTTTATTAATATATAATGAACACAATTTAACCTTTTTGTAATGTCACTATAATTATCATTATGCAAAGTGAATATCCATCATTATGCTGTAGTCTCATCCATATTTATAAAACCTCTACCATTTCAAAAACCAGACATGTAAACAGATTGAAAGAAAGATGGGGTTTCCTCTTTATTTGACATTGGGCAGGTAACAATCTCTTTAGGCCTTGTTCTCCTCACTTATCTCTCTTCTCAGATTGCTGGTTTATCAAAGAAGATAACACTAGCACTATCAACAAAGGGAAGCTAGGATAGGTAGGATTGCTCCCAGTTCACAGATAGGAAAGGTAAAGCTCACATGTTTCAAGGACTTACATAAACTCGTGACATGGGGAGGTGGGGAGGCAGCAGGACTCAGATCTAAGTCTCTGATTTCAGGGCCAGCGTCCATACCTGGAGGATCCAGGGCCAGGAGCAGAGCCATTTCCTCCTATTCTAAACAGCCCAGGTGGCTATGCTTGCATAGTTTTCCTGCTTCTTTTCATCAGCAGGCTTGTGGATGCCATTCGTTTTGTGAAAATAAGTGAGTTTCCAATCAACTGCATTTGATTGAATTGAATGAAGTGGAATTTTAATCCTGGTCCACATGTCAAACCCTAGCAGCCCCCACATTCTATGTCTGCTTGCACCCCACCAGTATGGGAAGTCAGACACAAGGCTCCTTAACCTTCATTCTGACATAGGAGCAAACAAAGTCCTGGGGTCTCTGCTAAAACTAAAGAGGGCATGTTCCAGCATGAAACTTGATCCCTGTTTGCCAATCCCTTGCTTTCTTTCTGCTTCTCAGCTGTATTTCAGAGATGAGACCAAGGAAGAGATTCTCAGAGCTGGAGGGTGTTTGAGATGATGAAATCAGAGTCCCCGTCTCAGCTAAGCTCCAAAGAGAATAACCATCCCAGGGTCACACAGCTAGTTAGCAGGACAGGAGCTGAGGAATCCCAAGTCTGTTTCTCTGCCCAACAGAATATAAACCCTCAAGGATTTATTTCCAGGCTTGTGCCTTCTGAGAGTGATCAGCCGGGATTTCTCTTTGCTGCAGTTCTAAACAATGCCATTCTGACCTGGAAAAGGATTTCCAGTTTCCAGGTGGTAGACACCACAGAGTCCTGAGCAGAAGCCTACCTTCACAGGATGCAGTGTTAAAGGGAGAGGTAGCAGCGGGGACAGGAGTGTCATATTACAGTCCTCTTAAGATGGTAGATCCCAAGGCCTTGCACAAAAATATGGATTTTTCTCCCTGGCCCAGAACTCAGAGGTTCATTTGATAAATAATTGATTTGCCTCCTTTCAGGAAATCCCTTTCAACGTAGGCTAACAATGATATTCTTATATAATACACATAATGAATAATAATAAGTATTTTTGAGCATTATCAAATATATCAGGCACTGTGCTCATTATTTACATGGATCCTCTCATTTAATTTTCCCATTGACTCTATAAATCTGGTTATTCTTCCCATGTTCTAGAGAAGAAAATTGCCTGTGGATGAAATTAAGTTTTCCAAGGTCACAATGCTACTGTGACTGTGTCCTTAGCCATCAGACTTGTTGCTGAGTAGCCAGCCCAGGACCCTGCTGTTACTTGGGTCCCTGAGATACCCACTCATCTATGGGCCTCCAATCTGACCCATCCTGGGCTGTGGCTCCACGGCAGGTCCTTCCTATAAGTTGGGGCATTGACAACTGGATAGACTGACTACCCCCTCTGGACCCTGTCCTTATTAAACCCTGTTATCAGAGACGAACAGGAAGGAGAAGGTAGTTTCCTCACTGTGATAAGAGGGTGCTCTAAAAAAAGTTGAAGACTATGCCCACGGAAAACAGGATGCCAGGGAGAATTTCCTTGACATCTGCCTGTCTGAGTTCTTTCTCACACACCTCCCTCTCAGGGTTTAACAAGATAACTGAAGTGACTGTACATCTGGTCCTAACAAGAGAGTCCCTGTTTATTCCTGCTGTCCATCACAATTATTAATAATAGTCCCCTTTCCTCTCAAAACTAACCCAATTTGGATGGTAAATTATCAGATTCCTCTAGAGAAAACAGACCTGCATTCAGTCCTTTTTAGCTGAATGTTTGGCAGCAAACCCTTCATCTTCTGAAGTCCAGTGAATGAGGACAGTGCCAATACTTAGGCTAGTTTTTCAGGGTTGTCTTGAGGATCTATTGAGAAAGGTCTTGGAACCCTAGAATATTCTGCAAACATTGCTGTTTCAATGATTCGTCTTTGGGATCTCCAGCCCTGAGTGGGAAATCTCCTCTTTGCCTCTCTGCTAGCCTTGCTGGGAGAATGGATGGATGGCCATGGTGACCACTGTTTCCAAGAGTGGGTTGTTTTTGCCAGGTCACTCTGTATGTGGCCAAGGCAGGTTTCCTGCCAGGCCTGAGCACATGCAATAGTGCAGTGAGACACCTGTCCCTTTCCCCCCAGCCACTCCCCAACAGGCCTCTGTGTTTCCTTTAGGACCTGGAAGAGGTGCTCAAGGGTGAGCTGAGTGGAAACTTTGAGAAGACAGCCTTGGCTCTTCTGGAAAGGCCCAGTGACTATGCCGCCCGACAACTGCAGAAGGCTATGAAGGGTCTGGGCACAGACGAGGCTGTGCTCATCGAGATCCTGTGCACAAGCACCAATAAGGTCAGTCCCACGTTACCCTTGAACAAAAATCTGCACACCTGCCAGAAATGGCTGCAACCCCGTGGAGGGAAGCCACTTCCTGGCCTTCTTTCCATGGGCAACAAGAGTCTGTGCAGAAAGGTGTCCACTTGGCCCCTGTAGGAAGGATGTCTCTTGCTGTCTTCCATAGGTCAGTCTTGGTGTTGCTACCCCTGCTTGACAGAATAGATCCTTCCAGATCTGCGTCAGTCTAGGTTTTGTTTCTCTAACTGTGCACGGGAGGCGTGATTCTACTTTACCTTCCCCAGCCTGACGTTGTGGGCCTTCAGGCATGAACAATGCAATAGGTAACCCACACACGTTTGTGTCACCGCCTTGTCCGTGACTGTTATCCATGTAAAGCATAAATAAGACTATATAACCAGACAGAAAGGTTGGTGGAGTCAGGGATCCCAGTGAGCACCCCCAGCGGCTGCTAGCACCTCCCTGGAGGATTCTGTGTCCTTCAATCAATAGATAGAAGATCCCTTGGGCTCATGCCATCATTTCAGGTGCAAAAAAAAAAGCCCTTGCAGAAGCCCATTTGTCTTTGGTTCCAGAATCCAGGAGGGCCAAGGAATTCATCAAGAGTAAAGAGAGTCCACAAGTCATCAGTAGGTGACCCCGTCTTCTTCCATAACCACCCATCAGAGGGGAGTGGGGGGAACCCAGCAAGAACAATACCAGAAAAGCCCCACATTCTGAGACGTCCCAGTAAGAGACAGCATCAGTGGTTGGGGCAGACAGCAAGATGAGGAGTAGCACTCTGACGCTGGACATTCTCTGAAGCCTGCAGTGCTAGCCACCTGTCACTCCATCCAGCCCAGGGCGCAGGCTCAGCCACTCCCCCCAGAGTACGACCATGATCCATGCTATGGCTGTGAACCCCTCTTCTCCACACCCCTGCACTCCTTTCCTCCGTTTCAGGTTCAGAAAATGCCTCAGAGGTGAGTTAGCACCCAGACCTGGTGATGCCCACGGTCCATGGTCACACCACTTTCCCCATTCATGCCCTTCATGCCCTTCCCAGAAGCCCTAGGTCCCAGCCGTGAGGTGCCCAATGTCGGGGGCAATCAGCTCCTGCCTTTGTGAAAAAGGTTAATTTTCTTATTCTTTTTCTCACCTTGGCCTGGTTTCTTTAAGGTCCAAGCAATAAAGCCAAGCCTTTCTCTTAATCAAATAGGTCTGAAGATAAGGAGAAGAAAAGGAGAGAGAGAGCAGGTGCCAGGTTGAGGCAGATCCTAGTGGTGGGCTGGAAGGGGGCGGGGGGAGCTGTACCCGACTCCTGGTCAGCAGCCCCCATCTCCTGGTCGGCCCTCCCTCCCACCATCAGAGCCCAGCAGCCAGCTCCTCACCTGCTGCCCCCACCTGCTGCCGCTCATCACTGCCCTCTGGCTGAGGGGAGGACAGGGGCAGCCTGCATGGTCCACTGCTGGGGCCAGCGTAAACGGAGGCAGCTCCTGAGGCGGCCACGGCAGAGACATTCAATATAAAACAATCCCTCTCAGTCTGCGCCCCGGGACTGCACTTCTGATGGCATCAGGGGTCCCCTTATTTGACGCAGCAAAAAACTAGAAATAACCTAAGCAGCCATCAGTGAGTGACTGGCTAACCTGTGACCTGCAGTAGGATGGAACATTTTGTGCCCTTTAAAAAACGAGGTGACTGTCTACTTATGAGCAGAGCTTGATCCTCCTAGTCACTAAGTAGTCAAGAAGTGGGTCACAGAATGATAAGGACCGCATTCCACCTCTAAACACTCATACTCAAAAATTCCTATATGTTTCCAGCAGCACCCTAACTCTATGTAAATGCAAAGGAAAATGTTTGGGAAGATTCACAGTGAATTATATATATACATGCACACACACATACATATATATATGTACACACACACACACACACACAGGATTGACCCCAGGGGGCACTCAACCACTGAGCCACATCCCCAGCCCATTTTTATATTTTATTTAGAGACAGGGTCTCACTGAGTTGCTTAGCACTTTGCCATTGCTGAGGTTGGCTTTGAACTCACGAGCCTCCTGTCTCAGTCTCCTGAGCTGCTGGGATTACAGGGATGTGCCACTGCTCCTGGCCCATACTGAACTTCTAATGCTGGCTATGTGGGTGGGTGTGAGACTGTGAGATTGGCCAGGAGGTGGAGAAAGGCTGAGCTGTGATATTTTTACCTTTTCATTTTTATTGGACATGAAATCATTGTACACACTTATGGAATACAGTATAGTGTTTTGACGCATGTATACAATGTGTAATGATCACAGTTGAATAACTAACATATTCATCACCTCAAACATTATTTCTTTGTAGTGCAAACATTCAAAATCCTCTCTTCTGGCTCTTTTGAAGTATACAATATATTATTGTTAGCGGCAGTCATCCTGCTATTCAATAGCACAGGAGAACTTCTTAGTCCCATCTTATTATAACTTAGTAACTGTCCATCAATTTCTCCCTCTCCTTCTTTTCCCCTCATCCTCAGCCTCTGGTAGCTGCCATTCCACTCTCAACTTTCACGAGACAACTTTTTTAAATTTTGCAAACAAGTGACATCATGAAGTATTTGTCTCTCTGTGCTTGAGTAGTTTCCTTAACATAATGTCCTCCAGGCTCGAGCATGTTGTCACAAATGATAGAAATTCATTCTTTTTTTTTCTTCTTTCAGTAGCATTTTATATAAATCAAATTACTATAACTGACACAGAAAGACATAAAATGCACAAATATGAAAAAACCACATCTACCAAATTTTTGTTTGTGCAAGTTTGAGCTTAAAACTTTGTTTTAGTTAATTTTGTTTCTTTTCTTCAACAATAAGAAATTCATTCTTTTTATGGCTACATAGTATTCAATTGTGTAAATACAACTTATTTTTTATTCATTTGCTTACTGATGGACACCTAGGTTGGTTGTGTATCTAAGGAGAATATATGCGTGTGTTACTGGTGTGTTTGAAATGTCTGCACGGAGAGGGTCCCTTCACACCCCAGGCAAGTCCCACAGGGATGACTATCTTAAGACGTCAGGAAGACACCTGTGTCTGGAAACAGTCACCTGCCTGGTCTGTGGGCACCTCCCTCTTGCTGATTGACTCCACTTGGACACTGATTTGTTTTAATTTTGTTCCAGGAAATCGGTGCCATCAAAGAGGCTTACCAAAGGCGTAAGTGACTTTTCATTCTGGCTTTGGATAAGGTCTGTCCCTTTGAAAACACTTCTAGGAACTGAATTGTCTGCTTTCTCCTCTCCCTTTTGCTTCTTCAAAAGTATTTGACAGGAGCCTTGAATCAGATGTCAAAGGTGACGTAAGTGGCAACCTAAAGAAGATTCTGGTGTCCCTGCTGCAGGTAAACTGTTCTCACCTACTTTACCATCTGAGGAAATAATTCTTGGCCACATGGTACCATAACAAGAAAGGTAAACTAGATAAACATTTCCTTCTTTTATTAAAAGTTGTCCACCCTTGCTCCATCAGCCCAGGGACCAGGAAGTTATCCACCTGGGATTTCTCCTCTTATAACAATCTGCCCAGTCTCGTGCGGTTTGCAAAGCCTTTGGGTGATTGGATTAGCTCATTAAATATAACCACTTCCCTTGACCAGTGAGGAAGTCAGGCCTCCCGAGATGGGGAACCTGCCTGATTCACATCCAGTAAGACCCAGCCCAGGAGCAAGACCATCTGACCCAAGCCAGGCCCTTTCCACACCACAAATCTGCCCCTACTTCTAGGATGTGCCCAGAGTCTAGGCCTGTAGGAACTGCTATAAGGAACTCCACCAGGGCAGCAGGGCTTTCAGAAGTGGCCCTGCTGGGACATAGTCCTCCCACTCTAGGGTCTCCAGGTGGGTAGCACCTGCATCTCATTCACAGCCATCTACTTGAGCTTCGTGCATTTCCTCCATTTCATTTATCCCACTGTGGATAGACTGACAGAACAGAACCACAATATTAGGCATCAATGGCCACAGGAGGGTTGTGTAAGTTTTCTCCTGCTGCATAACGAATCACCACAAACTAAGCAGCTCAAAACAACGGAGATCTACTTTCTCACCCTGGCCACAGGCCAGGAGTCCAGGGATGGGTTAGCCGTGTCCTTTGCTCAGGGTCTCACCAGGCTGAAACCCAGGTTTGGGCCAGGGCTGCCATTTCACCTGAAGCTCAGGGAGAATTCCTGGTGTTCTGTTCCCTTCCCTGCTGTCAACCAGAGACCGCCGTTGGCAACCAGAGGCCATCTGCGGCTCCCTGCCACATGACCCCGGGGAACAGTTTACAATAGAGCTGTGGGGTTTCTTCCCGGCCAGCAGAAGCTCATCTCTCTGACTACTCCCATCTCTCACTTTTAAGAGGGTCCTGATTGGGTTAGGCCCACCCAGAATGACCTCCTTTTTGATCCATTCAACTAATTATGGACCCGAATGACATCTAGAAAAATCCCCCAGACCATCTGCCATCACATAACCACAGAGCGACATCTCTGTTTCCACTGTTGCACACTCAGAGAAAGGGATTCCATCAGGCTGTGGGTCACTGAGGTCACTGCTGTCAGCCTGCTCTGAGGTCAGTGGGCTTCCTGACTGACGCTGATTTCTACAAGCAAGCATTTGCACAGAAGTGACACTGTTTATCAGTCATGCCCAAAAGATGGCAGCAAAGAGCAGGCCTTGACGCTTTGCCAGGCTGAAGAGTGCTTCAGGCCACTCCGAAATCACCCTCACAGTCCCAAGACAGTGGTCCAGCAGGAACTCGAGTTAACAACCATGTATGGATTTTTCTAGGCGAATCGTGATGAGGGAGATGAAGTGGACAAGGATCTGGCTGGTCGGGATGCCAAAGATCTGTATGATGTAAGTGTGCTCATGTGCCAGTCTCCACAACTTCTTTTGTTTTTAAATTATGAGCATTGTTTTCCACAAACGTTTTCTTATTTCATGCACATGGGAGTTGCTTAGGAAATAAGTGTGACCTTTAAGAAATAAATATATGCTTACATCTATTCAGATCATATATAGGGAGTTGTTCCTGTTCTTATACTCTGGGGCTAACCTGGATCCATTTGGGAACGAGAAAAGGTATAAATAATATAAATATATAATGCATGTTTGTGGGTTAGATGCTCAAAGTGCTTAGTCAATCCATTTGACTTCTATTCAGCTTGTATTTTATAATTGCCTGTAAGTAAGATCTCATCACAGCACTGAATATGCGGTCTTTTCACAAAGTCCTTTTCAAATTGTTTGCTTCGAGGCAGGGGAAGGCCGCTGGGGTACTGATGAGCTTGCCTTCAATGAAGTCCTGGCCAATAGGAACTACAAGCAGTTACAAGCCACCTTTCAAGCCTATCAGATTGTAAGTAATGAAGTACTGAGGGGAGTGGGCTCTCTCAGAAACTCTCCTGAATTATTTCCAAAGGAAGCCAAGACCTGGGATACAGAGCTAGAAAATCACAAATAATAGTAGTTTTCAGTGGTGAGGGGTGGGGTAAGGTCCAGGATGCTTCCCCTCATCCTGCACAGGACAGCCCCAAGATGGGGTACTAAGTCTGGGATACCCTGGGATATCAGGGACATGCAGAGTGTTATGTTTAGGAGCAAAACTTAAGAGTCCAGGGTTCAGGTACAAATGCTGGTTCTACCACTGGCAAGTGACCAAACCTCTTCCACCCTCTTCTGTAAAACAGGGACCATGAGCATCACCATCCAAACCTCATAGAGCTATTTGTAATAGTTAAAGAAGACAAAGGCTCAGAACAATATCTGACAGGTTGTAAGCTCTATTATCGGTGGTATTATTCCAATTTACAGCTGTGTTCACAGTGTACCTACAACTCTCCAGACAGACGTGAGATCCCTCATGAAAAGACATGGATAAATTGTGTTTCTAATCTCACGATCAATTTAAGCCAACGAAGTGAGTTAGCTATTTCAGAGTACTTAGTTCTAAGTCCTTCCCTTAAAAGCGATCTTGAATTGGCAAAAAACCCTTTTTTTCCTCCTATTTTATTTTTGTAGAGTGCTTTTACCTGTTCAAAGCACTTCTATGCCTTGTGTCTCATTTCAATTTCACGACAATATCATAACTATAATGTAGGCTGAACAGCTGTTGTGGCCTGTAACTGTTGGACAGGGCAAGTCTGCCCAGTGAGGAGCCATCTGTAACTTATCAGGACCACACAACAAGTCAGTAGCAGAAAGTGGATGAGAGCTCCAAGCCTCCCCGGCCCGAGCGCCTACCTCGGCTGGAGCTGGCTGCTCCTCACTCGAAATAGCCTTTCCTGGGAGCTGCCAGTAGATGAAAAGACAACGAGGCTTCGGAATTTTATCATTACTGCATGGAAGCCTTGAGGGGCCCCTGCTTTCAAATTGTGCCCAGAGTCATAATCAAAGGCAGCCAATCGAGCAGCCCCTGCTCTCAGTGCCTGCAGGCCTCTGGCCTCTGAGCTGGAGGACCTCTCAGTGACCATGGTCCTCTTCCACGTGATAGAGGCCACTGATGGAGTTTCCAAGAATGGCTGTCATTGGTGATCACCAGAGAAACTCCCACACGGGAGTGAGTGTGTGTGTTGTGTGTGTGTGTGTGCATGCACTCACACATACAACTGTATGAACTAATGACAACCCTGAAAGGACGCACTCTAGGTCAATATCTCAAAGTTGATTCCAAAAGAGCAGCATCAGTATCACCTGAGAATTCACTCTCCACCCTGGACTCACTGAACCTGATTCTCTGGGGTTCCAGTCTAACCAACTGCAGGACTTAACAAGACCCGAAGGTGATTCTGATGCATAAAGAAGCTTGAGGAGTTGGCCCCAGGCCACTAGCAACAGAGTCTGGGGCAAATTCTTAAAGGTCTGTGCCTAACTCTTCTCAACTAGGAAGGGGGTTAATGGTACCCACTGCATAGGATTAGTAAGGATTAAATGAATTCATGGAAGTAAACATTAGACAGTACCTTGCTTGCTGTATACGCGTGCTCGATAAACATTAGCAATTGTTAGCACTCTCCCCATTTGAACCAACAGGACCAAAAATCAGAGCAAATCTCCAAAGGAAATAAAGCACCCTACAGAGGTGCTGATTCTTGACACAAAACCAGCTCTAAAATGCTACCTGTATATTCTAAAAGCCTTGTTCAAATGTCATTCATTTTGATCTTCATTGCTTATTTTTTAGAATTTACTCTGTTCTTAGAACCTAGGTTCAATACGTTTTTGATGTATCTGGCCAAGAGCACCAAGACACTTGTATGAGATCACTGGAATGTATTATGTATTAGATTGTCATGGCGTTCAGTTGAATTTTAATTTTTGGCACAAAAACTCAGGGTTTTGTCCTTTACTTGCCCTCTAAGCCTAAGTCTTAACTTCTGACATGCTCAGCAATCCAACCCAAGAAACAGAACCTCTCCAAACAGGTACATCCTGCAAGATTATTCCAGTCCCAAGTTTTACCAAACATGAAACACACAATCACAAAGTCAAAGTTAGTTCCACAACAGGGCTCAGAATAAATAGGTTACACACATGCACAGCCCAGCCCCACACCTCTTCATCCTGAGCCTCACCTCTTGGCCCTTCTTTTTATATTCCTAAGCCATCAGAATGGCCCTCTGTCATCAAAGCCAGAATGCAGGGGGCCCTGTGGTCAGCTTACTGTTAATTTGGAGGCATCCATTTTAAAAGAGAGATGTGTTCTCCCTACAGGCACTGCTACCTGTTTAACTAGTCTCTGAGACTGGTTTGGAATCCACCCTTGTAAAGTGTTTTTATTCTGAGATCAGAAAACCTGGTTCTGTCCAAAGAGTCCCCTAGGAATTAGGTATTGAGGTAACTAAAGTGAAAAGCGGACACAGGAGAGTCCCAGTAGCTGGGTCAGTCCATTATTCCAGACTCTGTTCCAGAGAGCCCAGGGAGATGCTCCTGCAGCCTGCAGGTGGCTGGAGCCAGCAGAGAAAAGGAGGAAGTAGCATCTCATTGCAGCACGTGAATAGAGTCCCCAGGAGTTGTGCAAGGAAGAGCACTGAGGTTCCAGAACATGGCATCAATGTCCAGGACTAGTGTGGGGAGCCCACCTCCACCTTCCCAGACCAGCTGTTCATCTGCCTTTATCTGTTTTGTGGGCTGAGAGTCTGTGGAATATTGAAAATCACTCCCCTGGCCTGGGATTAACAGTAGAAACAGAAAGTGGTTTAATGTGAGGATTTTTTTTTAAGTAAATACAGATCTGTGTGAACAAAAGGTTGTCTTGAAATTCAATCTCAGTCTGCAAAACAAGAACTCTGTTTCTGGGAAAGTGATAGGCATCCCTTTCTACCAACTTCCAGACCAAACCCCAGAAAGTTGGGGGCAGGGACAGGATTAAAAGGCCCTGCCCTTTTTACTCTGGATGGCTTTGCAGACATGGCTGGGGATCCAGACCCCTGTCCTCTCACATATATTGTGCTTGCATCTCAAAGAATATTTTGTTTACCCTTGTTTCCATAATACAAACCATCAGCTCCACTAGTATGTACTCAAAGGTCCCAAGTATTTATAGGATCAATTGTGCCATATCCTGAAAAGACCATTTCTAAGAAAAAGGCAAAGTGCTCAAACCCTGCAAAGAGCTCTCCTTTCTATTTGCCTGCCCTGAGCTTGGCCCAGGCTGTATTTGTGTTAAGGAGAGTCACAATTTACTCTAACTTTAGCTTCTGTAAATATTTGGAAAGAAACCTAATGTGCAATGCTGTGCAGAGTGACATGCAGACCAGTGGTGAATATAAGATCATCTGCAGTCACCCCAGAGCTAAGGAAAGTGGCGTTCTGATGTGGTCAACCCCGCTCTGTCAGGAACATTAGATCATGTCCCCATCATGAACTTCACGGCCTCCACTTATTCCACCCAAGCTATAAGTGACTGACTCCCAGTTCCAGGACAAGGAGACAAGGGAGATGCAGGTCAGATTATTATACCACCGTCTCCTGGTAACTGGAAAAGATGAGAAATACATTGGAAATTAAAATACTGTAGAGTGTTACGGTGTGGGTCCAGTATGGGTCCCCTCTGAACTAACTCCTTAGCAGTAAGAGCTCCTCTCAAATAAGGGGCAGCCACCCCCACCCTGAAGAGCAAGAGCCAGGACAGGAGCTCCCTACAGCTGAGGCACTAAATCTGGGAGAGTTTAGCATGTCATTTAGAGAAAAGACCCAAGAACTCCAGGGCCAAAAGCAAATTCTAGAATAACCAGCCAGACTTTGCTTGTCTCTCCAGCTCATCGGCAAAGACATAGAAGAATCTATTAAAGAAGAAACATCAGGAGACTTGCAGAAGGCCTACTTAACCCTGGGTAAAGTAAAGTTAGGAGGGTCCCTGTCCTAAGTGAGGCTTTCTGAAGCTGGCCTGGGAGACTGAGTTCTGCATGCAGGAGGATTTCAGGAATGACATACCTAAGCAGCATCTGGCTTAGATGATGCCGTGTCTGTCCCGCAGGGAGCTCTGAAATGGGGATGGTCACATTGGAACAAGGGGGCCAGATTTCTGCACACCATGTCAAACTGTAGTGGGACCTTTGCAACCTTGGGAAAGTCAGCAATTTCTGCAGAGGGCACCAGATGTGAGCAGTCAATAAGCAACCCCTGGAATGCATGCCTCAGCCCTGAAGAAGACATCTCATTGTGCACCAGAATGTCCACTGCAGTCCTACCAGGGTAGGGAGTCCTAAAGAGCATTTGTCAGCAGCCCTGGATCATGATCTAGTCTCAGGTGGCAGTATGGGGGGCTCAAATGACACATACTCAAGAATACCTAGTTTAGTATCGAGACAAGTTTTTACACATGCCCCATGGCTGGAGGGTTTCCTTTCCATTTGATGCCCTTCAACATTCAAAGAATGAGTTCTGTTTAGAAAGGGAGGGGAGGGAGACAAGATCTTGGCTATGCCAAGCAAACCCCAGGACCTTCTCTCCAGGTGTTGCCCAAAGACAGGAAATAGCAGAGAGATGGGCACAGGGCCGTGTCTGGCAGGCTCCCTTTTTCTTTCTGCAAGCACTGGAATGAAGGCATTGTCCATTGTCCACACTGCTGTGGCGAGGAGTCCAGGGCACCAACCCAAATGGCATGAAGAATGGAGAGACACATCCCCAGAAGAGGAAGAACGAAACAAGCAGTCCTGGAAGCTCAAAAATGTGCTCCAGTTGCCAAACTTTTCTTGAGATTATTTTTTTTAAACAATGTCAACAATTGGGGAGTTTTTTTCCCCCATCCATGCTCATTTTGCCTTCAATTAGCAGGACCTCTACTGTGATGTGCAGAGGCCTAAATGTTTCCAGTATTATTCATGATCACATGGACACAGGAGCCCTAGTGTGGACGATTGTCCTTAGGGCTTTAAGGAAGAGTCTCCTAAGCAGATGGAAGCCTTTGCAGATGGAGTCTCTATTTCAGGGGCTCTAAGGCCAGAAAAATAGCAGAGTGCTGTCAGAGGGTGTTCCTGCAACCAGTCAATGTTTTAACATCTACTCAACACCAACCTGAGTACAGGGGTTGTACTAGGTACAGGGATCAAAGACAAATAAGACCCAGTTCTTGCTCTTATGGAATTTAATATCCAAGTCAACAGATTGGGCTACAGTAAAGAAATGAACAATTAACAATCAGAACAAGGAGAGTATAGAGGAGGGAAAAGCTAATCCCGGGAATTGGGAGCCAGGAACTACAGGAGTTGAGATATTCAGTAGAAAAGCAAAAATAATTAGAAAAGACCTTGAGAATAAACCACACAAATAATAGAACATGACTTCACAACTCTAGTTTCTAGACATTCCTCACCCTGCCCCCACCTAACTCCTAGAAACACAAGCTTATGACTACAATCTAAAAACAGGGGCTCTACCCAAGTGACTCCACCATGACCATGGGGCCCAAGGATCACCTGCCTCAGAATCTCCTGTTACAACAGTTTCCTGGGCCCCTTTCAGGTTTCCCGTGGAGAAACCTGGAATGGAATGGAGCCCAAGAGGCCACACTTATAAGCTCCCCACAGCTCATCTTGTGTCCCCTGCTCTTTGAGTGAGGTACAGCACAGCATGAAGAGTCGGCTGTCCATCCTTCCACTCACTGAGCAACTTGACCCCATGCTTCCCTTGTATCCCGCTGAAAGATTCCTCCTGCTGCCAACAGCATAAGCTACTTCCCAGACACAGATTATCTGCACTAAAGATGGTGAAAGTTTTCTTCCCAATCTATTGGGAAGAAGGAATGTGAAGGAAGAAGACCCTGAGTAGGTACAGAGCACCCTGACTCTGGGCCCACGATGGTTCAGATCCATTCATGCTGCCTAGAGAGGAAAAGTTGGTCTGTCAATAGCTCCAATTGCCTGGGGACCACAGTGAGTCTCAAATACGCTGCTCTTCAAAGCAGTATACAGGTTTCCACCAACAACCACCCAGGGGCTTTTGGATTGTTCTTGGGGTAAAGAGACCAGACATCTGGGTTGGGCTTTTCTTTTCCACTAAAACTCTGGAGGCTGACATGTGGCCTATAAAAGGAGACCGACACTCCCCCCACACACACACACCCCTAGGCTCTCCTTCCGTAATCCTGCTCCCCCTCCCTTGCTCAGAAGCATCAGCCACACAGATACTGACCTGGAAAACAAGAGCCCCACTCCAGGCCATATTAAGCTTGCATGGTCCACATGTATGTGGAACTTATTATTCATACTAACATCAAAAAATTAATCTAGAGAAATGTTAACAACCCCAAGAGTAAATAGCTTATTGCTCTTAAGCATTAGTCATGACAGATGCATATGAGCTGGAGGAGGAAGGGAAATGGTGATTTAGCCCAGGAATAGAGAGGCACCCTGTCGCCCAGCTGATGCTTAGAAACCACACTCCATTCATCTGTGGATGGAGCAAAGCTGGCAGGCAAGGGGAGGTCAGAAAGAGCACCGAGCAGCACCCTGGGAAGGCGACCAATCATCTTACCAAGCCTACATCCAGGTCACTGGCTGAGAAAGTCATGGGGAGCCTGGAGAAGGTTCAGAGACAAGGCTTCTAAAGGTGGTTGAGCACAGGAAAGCAGCCCACAGACCTGAGGGGTCAACCTGCGAGATTACGGATTTTTATTACACGAGGTTGCTGGCCCACCTGTGTTGCCCTCAGAGTCCTGCTCCAGCACCAGGGATTTCCCTGAGATAGGAACAGTAATTTCTGCAGGTGAGACCCGTGCACCCCACAGGACAAACCTGAGGATGACGCCCGCCCCCAGAGGGCCTTCAGGAAGCAGGACGTGCTCTTATTCTGCTGAAGTGCTTTTGACCTGGCTCTGGTTGAAGGCCCTGGTATCTTGACCTGGGGAATCTTCCAGATCTCATTCCAAAGCAATGTGACATCAGCTTCTTCCAAACTTCTGTCTCAGGGGTCAGTCAGCTCCAAGGGTTGCCAGGGGCCACTCTGGGCCACTCCGGGCCCTGGTAGGGTCTCCATGTTATCCATCAAATTGTGAACACCACCCCTATCCTTTTCTCATCCTGCCCAGTGAGATGCGCTCAGGACCTGGATGGCTATTTGGCCGACTGTCTGTATAAGTCCATGAAAGGTGCAGGGACCGATGAGGAAACGTTAATCCGCATCTTGGTGACCAGGGATAAGGTAAGACACACTCCACTCCAAAGAGGCAGCTGCACCTTCTCTTTTGCCCACGACTGATGTCATGGACAAGTAGTTTTCATTAAGGACCTATTTACAGGAAAAGCAAAACAGAGATGGTCCCTGCCTTCCCAGAATTTGTAGAAGACTGTGCTCTGCTTCAATCTGTTTCTTTTTATAAAAATACAATAATGATAGTTGCTTCTATTTTTGTCCTCTGTGGCTCTGGAGACTTCGTGGTACTGTGTGGAGGGGAACTTACAGAAGCTACGCCCAGCTCCATTTTAAGGAAGCCAAAACAGGGACACTGAAGGAGGTTGCCCGGCCACAGAGACAATAAGTAAATGACTCCCCAGTTCCTCAGCAAGCCCTTTTTAAATTGAACACACCATAGAAGCACGATTTTTGCACAAGGAACACTTTAGCCTAAGAGTACTTCTCAACCTTTTCCTTGTTGTCCCCCTAAGGATCCGGTTCACACACTTATTTTTCCTAATTGGCAACCTCCCCTCACCCACCAAATGTTTTTTAAAACCTCAGACACTATTGTTGATCCATTTATGTGCCGTTTGAATTATTTATTTCCAGGAATAGCAATGCACCTTTATACATTAAAAGATTAAGGGTCCTTTTTACCCTTTAAGGACCAATTTTTGTCCCCTGTCAAAGAATGTACGTGTCTAAGAAAGAAAAGGGAATGAATTGCCAAAAGGTTGGGAGCAGCTGCCAAGATGCCGAGCTAACGCTTCAGGACCTCAGGTCACAGATAGAAAGGGTGTGACGTCAAGGGGAAAGGGCATTCTCTGCAGGGGCAGCCCTGGAGGATGAAGGAGAACAAAGCAGGTGAAAACCACA
Source organism: Callospermophilus lateralis (assembly GCF_048772815.1). Lineage (NCBI taxonomy): Eukaryota > Metazoa > Chordata > Mammalia > Rodentia > Sciuridae > Callospermophilus > Callospermophilus lateralis. The sequence continues at coordinate 75,630,640 of NC_135320.1, read as the reverse complement.
GACATCTTCCCCCTAAAAATTGACAAAGGGAGAGGGAGAAGTGCCAGGCCAAATCTTGATCCACGCCTTTTGACAAATACTTAACATCTGACGCTGGTTTTAAATAAAACTTCGCAGTAAGACAGTTCTTTCGTTTTTCTTTCTATTCCTGGAATATCTCCTCCCCCTCTCTCCCTCCTCCTCCATGACTTGTCTTTTTTTCTAAGTCTGCTTCTCTCTCCTCCCTCTCTTCCTTTCAGCCTCTCTGCCGCTCTCCTGGAGTCTCTCCTCTGTCCTCTCCAGAAGACTTCCAGCTCTGGCTGTCTGGCTCTTAGCAATGCATCTCCCAGCCCAAGACACCAGAGGTCTCGAGGTTCACAACAGAACAGACCCAAGGTTCTGAAAGAGCTCTAGGGGGACTGGATCCATCCAGAGTGCCTGTCCAGGGCTCCATGTTCACCCTGACCGAGATCATGGAATGTTCAGTTCCAGAATGCTCTGTCCCCTCTCGGTATTGACCAGTGTCCTGGGTAGACAGTTTCTCCTGGCCACTTAGAGTTTAGCCAGATCCTTTAATCCCTCACAACCACAACAGAGGCCCACTGAGCCCGCATCCTGACCCACACCTTGTTACCCCTCCACCAGCACTAAGTAAGGAGCCAGGCAGGGGAGCAGGGGACACACGCCATCTGCCTCTAACAGTCCCTCTCCTCCTGCTCAGTGTCCACTTCAAACAATCCCTCACTCCCCCACCTTCTCTCTCTCAGTTCAGCCCTCTAACTGGGGCAGGAGAATAAAGAATCTGATACCTGAGCCACGGTTTCTAGGTCCGCAGTGCAAGGCAGAGTCTAAACCAAAAAGAAAAGAAAAAATACTCCTGGTTACAGAGGGCTCTTTGTTTCTTTTATGAGAGTCATTTTCTTCAATCTGGAATTATATCTTTTCTGATGCAAGTTACCTGCCTCTGAGCTGGAAGGAGCCCTTAGCAGAGTGATCTTCTTGGCTGTTTTTCTCCTGAGGTTTACCCTCATCCATAGCACCCAGGTTTTTAAGCTTTAAACTAGTCCTACAAATGATTTGAATTTTATTGACAGGTTTAATATCTGTGCTTATCCAGAGCATAAGGGGGAAAAAAAATGCTTCATCTGAGGTTTCCATTATAATTTCCTTTGTCTTCTACCAAGGGTTAGCAAACTCTGACCTATCACCTGAGTGGGGCCCATCACCTGTTTTTGAACAATCCTGATATCCAAGAATGATTCATTTCTAAATCCGAACACAAATAACTTGAAAGAAAACTCAAAAATAAAAATTCTAATTTGTAACACATAAAGATCATTCTGACGTTCAGGTTTTGGATTCCATCAATACAGTTTCAATAGCTCATACAACTACATGCAGACACCTCTGGGGAACTGAACTCAGCTTCCCTTCTCCCATCCACAAAATGGAAATGATGACAGCCCTACCCCTAAAGGCTGTTTAAGGCAAATGAGTGTGAGGGCTTAGCTGACTGTTCATGGGGAACATACTATCAATGCTGGGGTCCCCCTTCCATTATCTTTCCTACAGGTGGACCTACAGGGCATAAAGGCCAAGTTCCAGGAGAAGTATCAGAAGTCTCTCTCTGACATGGTTCGCTCGGACACCTCTGGGGATTTCCAGAAATTGCTGCTGGCCCTCTTGCTCTGAACCAAGTCAGAGCGATAGGAGGAACACAGGAAGAAACTGCCTTTATCAAGAGCACATTCCGAATCAAGCTTGAAAACCGGACCGTGGCACCAAAACCCCTCAAGTCCTGGTTTGTTTTCTTGGCATCTTAAGCAGCTGAAAGGCCAAAGCTATTTACATTAAGAGCAACAGCCTCAAGACACTTGGACGGGTCACCTTGAATGCTGGCTTAGCCTGTATCTAGGTTGCCCCCTAACCTTCCTTTAACATGGTAACCGAAAGCTTTCCAAGCACAAATAAAATCAGCAGTTGATAATAATAATAATAATAATAATAATAATAATAATAATAATAATAAAATATAAAAAACCCTATGCATTTGTAATAAAATGTTAAGAATACTATCACACAAGAATGTGGGAGTGTATATGGTTCCAGTAAAGACTGAATGGTTATAGTACAGGGAAGACAAATTTAACCAATTTGTTAATTTTTCCTTCTGAGTGCTCAATTTCAAAGCCTCAATGTTAATTAAAGTTGTGGATTATGCCTAGTCAGTTGCTTTTCCAAACTGGCTTGAGTAGTTTGGGCTCTTGTCCTGGAAATTATAGGACTAGTGAAATGCAAACACATTTGGGAAAATGCACAACTACATCTATTAACAATCACCAAGGACAGGGATCAAGGCTGGCAGCAAGGAAACAGTGACCTGCCCATGTGACCTGCAAGTAGGGGTAAACTGCTCTAATCTCTGCCTGGTTTAACTGGGTTTTCTCATTCTGAGACGTTTGACTCATCAGTCTTCCTTCGGATCTTTGAACACCATTAAGCTAAGCAACGTGCCAATAAGGCCAAGGCCCATAACCTGCCTCTCAAGTTCTGCACCAATAGGATCTCTGTTGCAAGGTGTTGGTCTCATAGTCACATGGAGTTAGACACAGAGGGACCTGTCAAGAGAACCTGGGCACTTTGGTTCCATAATTACAGTTACACTCATTAGATAAGTATTTGTGCCTGGCACTGCTCAACAGCATAATTTTATACATAGTCCTTCCCACAGCTCTATGAAGTTAATATCACTCGCATTTATCAGTGGAGGAAACAGAGACATTAAGAACCCTGGCTAAATTCATTTGTACACAATAGAATTAAGATTTGAGCCAGGCACAGTGGCACAGTCTGCAATCCCAGCAACTTGGGAGGCTGAGACAGGAGGATCACAAATTCAAAGCCAGCCTCAGCAAAAGTGAGGCACTGAGCAATTCAGTCATATCTCTTAATAAAATACAAAATAGGGCTTGGGGATGTGGCTCAGTGGTCGAATGCCCCTGAATTTAATCCCCTGTACCCAAAAAAGAGATTTGAATCTCAGATTGATTGACTTGAAAAAATCACACTATTAACAGTGGCTACTTTTTTGGAAAAGTAATTGAAGCACATGGTAATAGGTCTGTATTCATTCATCTGCTTAATTCCCTGCTATCTGCCAATCACTGGGGACACAAAGGTAAGTACAACACAGTGTACACCTTGGGCAATTCATTCTCAAGACAGTAAGGGAGACAGATATCTCCATTGGTCAACACAATGCTCCATGTGCTTTAAGAAGAGTAGAAAAGGGGCTTTACCCATAAGCACACAGCTCTGCATGGGGGATCTGGAGAAGGTTTCACACAGACACATTTGTGTTGGGTTTTGAAAAATGCACAGAAGCTCTTCAGAGAAATAAAGGAAGAAAGTCACGAGCAAAGTCTCCAAAGCATGAATGGGCAGGATATGCTCAGGAAAAAAATGGACTCCATTCTTCTGGAGCATATATGTAGTGAAAGAAGGGATGGACTGGGGTGGGGGGCCCAGCAAGAAGCCTGCTGAAGACATCATTGGATCCCATCAGCAATGGTTCTACCTGCCAAGCATGGGCTGGGTCTTTTGGACAGTGGCAATCAGTAGAGAAGTCTAAGAAAATGAGGATGGTGATCAGATCCGGGCCTCGGGAAATCACTGTGGTGGTGTGGATAACAGAAAAGCAAATTCGCCCAAACAGTCTAAGAACAGATGTCATATCATGGTGTGTCATTTTAGCAGCTATGAAACAGTGACTGAGAGATTAAGAGGTTCTGTTCATGTTGGTGCCTTATCTACCCAATGGTCATTGGAACCATTGTAAGCTTTTACTCATAAAAGGCTATTTTTTTAGAGCCAAGTTCAGTGACAAAACATACTCTCATTCATTTATTGCCAAAGGTGATCTTTACTTTTAAAAACAGGAACAAAGAACCCCATTCTTAGGATCTGAGCTCATGGTAAGAACAGAAAAGCAAGCCAATGGAAAGAGATTTGTTAAAACAGACACAATTTGAGATTGTTGGAGGCCATGACACAAGCAGAAGAGAAAAGGAGTTTCATGGGGGAAGAAATGGGCCAAGTGAGACTGTGCAGCAAGGTCATTTGCTCAAGGTTACCCAAGGGAAGGGTTAGGGCTAGAATTCAGCTCTAAGTGTTTCTGACCCTAGGGCCTGTGCTACCCACAGTATGTTTTAGGGTCACAATGACCTCTCGTATAGGTTGTCTACTGCACAAGACTGCCTGGTTGAGGAGACATTTGGGGCCTGAAATTCAGCCCTAGCTCTCTCCCACGGAGTCTGCAGGGCCGCAGCTTCCTAGAGGGGGCGCCTTCTGCTAATCTGCACATAGCTGCCCGCTGGGCTGGTACCAACTGGCTGGCGTTGCGCACCACCTGTTTTACCTAGAGAGGCCACTGAGAGCCGCTTCCTCCAGCAAGATGCCTGTGACCAGTTTCTTCTACGGATTTTAGGTTCTGACTCTCTAGGCATCCCATAATACCATGCAATCAGTCTTTGTCGATCGTTCTTAGGAGTGTTGAGAAGTGAAGATTAAGAAGGAAAAGTATGAGGAGCTAACAAATTCTTAGTCCTGGTTTTAGTTTATTGATTTAAAACTCTGTTTCTTTTCTTGCCTCAGCTTTACATGCAACCCACTTTTTTTTTAAATAGCTGTATGGAGTTTAATTGACATATACCAACCTGAATATATCTAAGGTGTACACTTTTATCTTTTGACATGTGCACATCCATGAAACCAGCACCACAATCAACAAAATTAACATGCCAATTACTACTAAGTGCACCCTACTTCCCTTTTAAATCCCTCCTTTCTGCTCTTCCTCACGATCTTTTATTTAACAAATTTGATCCTTTTAAAAAAATTTTAATTGATTTTTAAAAAATAAATAACAGCGGAATGCATTACAATTCTTATTACACATATACAACACAATTTTTCATATCTCTGGTTGTATTTTTTAAATTTTAAATTGATTTTTAAAAAACAAATTTGATCTTATTGCTCAAAATGAAAGAACAAATATCAAAATTATATAAATCCTTGAATTACCATAAAGAGAATACATGTGTCTGCTGCTTATATCAAGAAACAGAATACAATACTATCCCAACAACCTCTTTATACTGTCTTCCTCTTAGTATCCCCTCCATCCTCCTTAGTGGGAACTACAATCTTTTTTTTTCAACCAGTACTGTTAAATTATTATTTTTTCATTAGGTCCAAATGAATCCTAATGTTATCTATAACTAAAAATAAACAATTAAAAATGTATTATTTTAAAACAAAATAAGCAGACAATAAAGCAGAAGTTATGAAAGGGGGAAAAAAGGAAAAGTAGATGCAAATAATGGTCCAGAAGATGACATGGGGTTTTTGCCACACAAAGATGATCATTGGTGGGGAAGCCCAAGGAGGCAGAGCATGACAAGGCTCCCACTGGACATCACTCTGATTGCAGTTGGGTGTGACAGCCCCTGTGAGATGCCCCCATCCTCACCTGGCCAGGAGGAGCCTGGCTCCTACAGCTGTAACAGATTAATGCACAGGACCCCCTCCCCCCCACCCCCCACCCCAGGCCACAGACTATGTCCCAAGCCACACACAGCCAGAAGAATGCCTCAGATAAGCCCTAGAAACTAGATAAGCCGAGAGATTCAGGCACCAGAAAACCCAGAAATGGACTTCAGCTCTCTGTGTCCACAACTGAGAGCTCACAGGTTGAGTACAGAGCGACATCAGCATGGCCAGCGTCACCACCATCTCTCTAACAACCAGGGCACAGGGTGCAGACCAGGATGAAGGGAGACATAAGGTCAGGGAGAGGGTGAGAATAAATTGCTCATTTTATTTTATTTGTAATAGATTTTAGATTTACAGAAAAGTTGCAAAAACCTTAGAATTTGTAAATACCCCACTCCCAGTTCCCCATATCACTCACATTAGTATGGGGCATTTATCCTAATTGACAAATTAGCATTGGCACATGATCATTGTGTCCTATTTCTGACCCAGGTTCCAACCTGGACACCACTTCACATTCAATCACTGTGTCTCTCTAGGCTCCTCTTAGCCATGACCATTGCTCAGATTTTTTTTTTTGTGACCTTGGCAGTTTTGAGCAGTACCAGTCAGGTATTTTGTAGAATGTCCTATCAGTTTTGGTCTTTTCCGTTATTTTCCTCAGAGTTAAGGCTTTGAGGAAGGGGGATCCCAGAGCCAAAATGCTATTCCCAGGACATCGTATCCAGGGTGCACGCTGTTAACATGACATTCCTTTGTTGACTCACCTTGGATCATCTGGCCCAGGTGGTGTTTGTCAGGGCGTCCTACTATGACAGCAACACCACTTTATTGTTCCGTTGTTGTTCCTCTTTTCTATGCTGTACTCATTGGAAGAAAGACCTCCTGCGCACCCACACCTGAGGGGTGGGGAGGTACCTCCATCTCCTTGAATGGGGAGTATCTATATAAATTATTTGGGATTTACACAAGCCCTTTGGAGAGAATATCACAATGCCATGTGAACCAGATGCCGGACATGGAGCTACAGGACCTGTTTGCCCAGCTGGATTTTGGTCTTTCTTTGGTCCTATTCTTTCTTCCTATGCCCCTTATTTTGTGAATGGAAATGTTTACTCTGTACCATTATACATTGGATACTTGTAAAATGCTTTTAATTTTACAGGAGCTCACAATGCAAAATTGCCTTGAACCTCAGAGAAGACTTTGCATTTGAACTTTGAGCAATCTCAGAACTGTTGGGGCTCTGGGGACTTTTGGGAATGGACTAAATATATTTTGCATTGTCACATGAGTGTGAGCTTTGGGAGGCCAGGGGCAGAATTTTATGGTTTAGATGTGGTGCCTCCCCAAAGTTCACGTGTGAGACAATGCCAGAAGGAGAAACGATTGGGTTAGAGCCTTAGCCTAATCAGTTAATTAATCCCTGATAGTATTAACTGAAGTGGTAGGGTGTGGCTGGAGGAGATGGGAATTGGGGTGTGGCTTTGGGGTATATATTTGGATCTGGTGAGTGGAGACTCTCTGCTTTCTGATCACTGGGACGTGAGCTGCTTCCCTCTGCCACCTCTCCCGCCATGATATTCAGCATTCTATGGAGTAAGGCCTCAAAAACCATGAGCCCTCAAATAAACTCTTCCTCCTCTATAATTGTGCTGGTTGGATCTTTTAGATATATATACATCTAAAATCATTTCTATATAGAATGAGCATACCTAATCTGGAAAACCCAAAATCTGCAGCAAAAAACGTGAGCAAAACAGGACTCTCCTCTACAAGAGATTTGTTGGTTCAATCATATCATTTACATATTTAATAATTCATTGATTTCAGTAGAGACTTACGTTTATTTTGTATTTTGAGTTATAATCCAATACTACATTATTTATTTTGTTGCTCAAAATTTTCACTCAGGGGTACTCGCCCACTGAGCCACATCCCCAGCCCTATTTTGTAATTTATTTAGAGACCTATGACCTAACCACCTTCCTCTAAGCCCCATCTCTTGAAAGTTACACAACTCAACACAGCCACAGTGGGAACTCAAGCTTCTAAAACACCAGTCTCTGGGGGATAAACTACATCCAAACCACAGCAGCACATATACAGACCTAAATATGCACATACACACACACACACCTAGAATCTCACTGAGTTGCTTAGCAACTTGCTTTTGCTGAGGCTGGCTTTGAACTCTCGATCCTCCTGCCTCAGCCTCCCGAGCTGCTGGGATTACAGGCATGTGGCACTATGACCCGCTCCAGTTTTTTCTTTTAGGAGCTTTTGCAGTTGGCTCCTGTGTTCCTTTGACTATCCTCTCATTTCACTTTTGAGATTTCCTTTAATTTCTGCACTATAGGATGCTCTCGACTCATCTTGCATATCTTTCCTCAGCCCTAAAACCAGCCATCTTTATTGGAAAATGGTCCTTTTATTGGAAAATACAAATAAAATCATCTGATTGTACTCCCATTGTGGATGTCGGAATTTTTTTTTTTTAATTGTACACCACCCTTTGGGCCCCAGGTATACTTGTTGCTGCTGGGGATGACCTTGCTCAAGGCCCACTCAGTAGACAGAAATAGGAACTGTAAGTGTAATTACTGACCAGGTATATATACACATCTAAAATCATTTCTATATAGAATGAGCATTCCTAATCTGAAAAACCAAAATCTGAAATGCTCCAAAATCCAAAACTTTTGGAGCATCAACATGATCTCATTATGTTTGTGCAAATATTCCAAAATTTAAACAAATCTAAAAGCCAAAGTACTTCTGGCCCCAAACATTTCAGATAAGGTTCTGGATGGCAGAATTTTTTTCAAGGTTTATTTAGCTCTATGTTTTGGAGGCTGAAGTCCAAGATCAGGCAGTGCTGTCTGTTGACCCCTGCCAATGGCCTCATGGCTGCATAACAACGTGGTGGAGAAGTGGAAAGGGAGCCAGTAAGGTGCAGAAGGGGCATGTGAATGAACCAGGAAGCAAGAGCGGTTCAAGGGAGATGCGGCTTGCCCACAGTAACCTGGTCTCTTGGGACTTCCCATGGGAACTAGAACTCCCTTGAGAAGAGCCTTAATCTCCCTAGGGCACTGTCCCTATGACCTAACCACCTTCCTCTAAGCCCCATCTCTTGAAAGTTGCACAACTCAACACAGCCACAGTGGGAACCCAAGCTTCTAACACACCAGTCTCTGGAGGATAAACTACATCCAAACCATAGCAACACATATACAGACCTAAATATGCACATACACACACACACATAGATTTCATTTATTTCCCATATTTAGTTATGATATGCACTACTTTATTTGTGGGTGGCCAAATTTGTGCCCAGAGACTGGTCAGAAAGGGCAGGCCAAGGCTGAATGGTCCTTTTACCTGTGCTCACAGGTACCCAAGGAATTGGCTTTGAAGAGAATCTTCTAGTAGTTTAAAACATTAGCAGTTCTTTGTGACTACTGATGCCTTCTCTTCCTGAGGCATCCAACTTGCAATGAGTTCAAAATATCTCCCACCAAAATTGGTCAGTCCCAGGAGAGATAGATTGGGCCTCTCCCAGCAGGCAGACCACAGCTGGGAGGGTTGTTTATTTGAAGAGAATTTGAGTGAGAAGGGTTATTGATTTCTATGGGTTGCCTCTGCAATAGTGTACTGACCATTGTCAGCCTCAGGACCAGGAGACAGTGATGTTTGGTATCAGTCTCTTCCTGTTAATGATTTTTTGGTCCCCAATGAATGGCACTTCAGGATTGCTTAGGACAAGGACAGCTCAGGACAAAAGGGACCTGAGGCATTTTTAGACTGCATTAGAAGGAGATGGGAAAAGCACTGGTTTGGAATTACTCCTCCCTGAGAGTAATATGGACCAGGATAAGATGACTCAGGCTGAAGTGGATGACATTAATTGCCTGAACTCTGAACCCAACCCAAGTATTAGTTATTTTTTTTAACTGTCCTAAAAACAAAATCAAAGTTATTGTTTTTAAAATCCTACTGAACCAGTTCAAATTAGAACCAGTCTTTGGAAAAGGTTGAGCCAGAATATTTAATCAGAAAAGCAAAATCATTTCCACACAAATATTCCATTCAGTTTAAGTACTTGGCACATACAAATATATACTGTTTGTATGCATTTCAATCAGTAGGAGCTTCTTAATGGAACCTATGTGCCAAGCTAATCAGCATGAACTATTCCCCTGCCCTATTGGTCAATCCCCAGATGTCCCAAAGGCAGGAAGCTGGTGGGGACTGGGTAGGAGGCCTCCTCTCTTCTGGTGGATCATGCACTTTGCAACAGATTGTATTTATGCCCAAAACTGTTTGTATCTACTTATCTATTTGTAGCCAAATGATTTAATTTAAATATTTAAAAAGACATTTCTGTGGAAGGCAAAATGAATGTTTTGGAAAGATTAGGTAAAGCTAGGTTACATTTTTTAAAAAATGAGTAAACAGTAACACTGAATGCTCATCCAAGTTTCATTTTCCAAGAAAATGGTAAATTTCTTGGAAAATCAAATTCTTAGTAAATCAATATATATTTGAATGTTTTATATGAAAAATAAAACTAAGTTATGGATGTTTTATTTTAATGATTCTCATCTTTAGGCTTGAAAATAAATTGTTCCTCACATGTGTCTGGTAATTGTTGGGTTCCCACTGCACACACACCCTTTCTTCCTTCTGGAACACTGACTGTCCACGAGTCTCCCACAGGCCTCTCTTCTGGTCAAAACTCTACGCAGAGCTACATGGTCCCCCACTTCCCCTATACCAGCCCTCCTTGGGTTAAGTAGGAACAGGGGCCATGGAATGAGAAGGACCAGGGCGAGTCTCCTGACTGCTCCAATAACAGGTGTCTCCTTGGGAAGCCAAATGCCCTTCTGGGACTCAGTTCTTCATCTGTGAAATCTGTGACTTCTTCCCAGCTGGAATGTACCTGGTTTGTCATAAGATAATATTGAATGACACTCCAGAAGCTCTCCTACTTAAAAAATCCAAAGCAAAAGTGCTTTTATAAACAAGAACAAAACCACCTCCAGGGCAAACAGGCTACCAACAGATGTCTTTAGAGGCTGCTTATTTGGTGCCATTTTGAGCTTACCAAAAATAACAGCAAGAGCAATTGAATTCATTAATAAGTGGAGGAGCTGTGCCCACCTTGTGGGATCTTGCATGGGTGAAATGGGATCAAGTATTGGAAGCTCTCAACCAGAGATGGACCCATGCTGAGAACTTGCCACATATCAGTGTCCTGGACCAAACCAGTCCTAGCATGCAAGGACCTTCCCCAAAGGAAGGGAGGCGGGCAGATCCAGGACTGTACTGAGTGCAGTTTATTGGGGGACTCTTACAGTTAGAAGCATGGTCCTGGGTGGCAGCAGGACCAGTTGGATCACTGCAATTTGGGTCAGAAAGTGAGGCATATTTATGGGTTGGGACAACATTGACTTCTTCCTAATTGGAATGTACCTGGTTTATCATAAGATAATATTGAAAAGTTGGGTACATCCCTGGATCCAGGTTCAGGTGCAAAGCACCACATATTCCTCTCATGGTTTTATCTATTTATCATGTTGGAAAACTATACAGAAAACCATTCAGGGTTATTTAGGAGCAATCATAGTGGTTATGACTCAAGATGGCTGCAGTCATGTCAAGCAGAACTCATGTGACCCGCTTTATTATTGTCTTATTATTGTCTAACCAAGTCACTCCATCCTTAGTGCTGGGTGGTCAACCCTAAAATTAGATCATGAACCAGTCCATGGCAGGAGAAGGCAAACCTAAGGTGGAGAGTCTGGAAGGATTACCCACAAAACAGGTCAGATTGGTCTCTGGCCTAATTAGCATCCCATATTAAACACAACTAATAAAAAAGTCTTGATTTTTCCCTGCAAAACCAGTTTCTTTTCTGGTCTTCCCCATCTCACCATTCACTCCCATCTATTCCGTTGCTGTAACCAAATGTCTAGGAGTCATCTTTGGCTCCTCCCATCCCTCAGTCCCCAAGGACCTCGTGGTATTAGTTCTATTCCTCCAAACCTTACCGTTTCCCTTTTTCATCACCTGCACAGTAACCAGGCAGTCCTTGCCCGTCCTTTCTTACATGGACCCCCACAATGAATTCTTAACTAGGCTCCCTGCTTCCCCCAGGGCTTTGTCTCTGACCCCTGCTGGAATGCCTGCTTTCCCCTTTTCTCTTGTTGCTCCAAGTTGTAACAGTCACTTCTGCCTCAAGACTTCCGCACTCCTAGTCCCTTCTGCCTAGGACTCCCTCCTCCCCGGCAACTCCGCCATCCACCTCCACACATGGCTCTCCTCCTCCAAGGCTCACACTGGGCACCCTGTCAAACAGTGCCATCGCTGCCCTCAAAACACACCTGGCAGGGCTGGGGTTGTAGCTCAGTGGTAGAGCACTTGCCTTGTAGGTGTGAAGCCCTGGGTTCGATCCTCAGCACCATATATAAATATACGAATGAAATAAAGGTCCATTAATGTCTAAAACACACACACACACACACACATGTGGATTCTCCCTTTATCCTTATCCTGTATTATCTTCACAGTGATTGTCAGCATTCAAAATTATCTCACTTATTCGTTGCCTGCCCCACCCAGCACTAGAGTGTAAGTTCCAGGAGGTCAGAGACTTGTTTCTCTATTGGTCTCCACTGTAATGTTAGCACCTGAACAATGCTCCCCATAACAGATGCTCAGTAAAACAATGCTCAGTGACTGGCCAAATGAACACTTAATGTCCTTCATCCTTCCACCAGCCAGTCATTTTTACCTCTTGGCTTCCCCATTTCCTTCCAGTGGCAGCTCAGCAGAATGACCCCAGAAAGCAAGCCTTCCCTTCCCACCCCCACGCAGTGGGTTGGTCCCTCTGTGTGCTTCATTTTATACAACTGCATCACAGAACCTACTACCTCATTCTCCATCATTATCCTCATTCATATCCACAAGTACACGGGGAGCTAGATAAGGACAAGAATTGCATCTCACTCAGCCTCCCAACCCCAATGCCCACAGCTATTCTGTACACGTCTGACCTCTTCACCTTCCCTGACCACCAGATAGGAATCCACTTCCCCTCCCGTAGACCTATCTTCAAACATTTATTTCCATTGATGGGTTCGTTTGTTCTGCTCTTGTATTGTCTGCCTCCCCCAATGTGTCCCTGGTGCCTAGAACAGTGGCCGAGGTATAGTAGGGGCTCACTATAGATTTGTTTACAAATGACTCATCCCACATGCTTGTTAAATGAATGAATAATTGATCCATTAGCCACCACAGGCAAAATAAATCTCAGCATAACCAAAGAGCAGGGAGATTCAATGTTTTTATAGTACTTACTCATGTTTTCCAAAACAACATAAGGACCTGATTCATAAAAATCACATCCCAAAACAAACGTTAGGGGAAAGGGTAAGGAGAGATTTGGCTAATGAGCAAAATGGGTCTCAAAATTGCTCCAGGGCACCCACCATCTGAATTACCAACAGACTGATTCCTCCTTTTGTTTGGTATGGAGAGCCCAAACAGGGGCAGGAAGTCTCTCTGCAGCTCTAATTCTATTTCAATTAAACCAATTAGAAACATGTCTATAGATAATTGCCCAAGTGTTCGATTGCATCAGAGGTCACATTGCATAAGCAGCCCAAGAAGATTAACATGCCCATCTGCATGCAGAAGATGAGGGGTGGAGAAACTCAGCCAAACAGATTTCAAATGCAGATTCAAGAAGAGCAGAGGTTTAATAGCCTCTTTAGAGGGACCCACATTCTGTGCCAGCAGGACAGAGGGCATGTGAGTGGCAATGTCAGGTTGGCATCTTCTGTGGGTCATGTAAAATAATATTGCACATTAAGCCACACTGGGTCCACAGCATTGAAGAAGGTATGAAAATAGAAGTCGGGCAATGTGGGAGCCACAGAGCAGAGAAAGTGGAGACTGGATCAATCGACATGGCCAGCTTGGGGCTGCCAGCCACAAACCCCAAAGAAGTGTTTCATCAGGATGGCACACAAGGCCTGGCTGGAACAGCCACACCCTGGGTATGGCTGATCCTAGACAGGTCACCAGTGCTAGAATTGTACTGGAGAACTGCCTTGACCACCTTCACCTTTAGGCAGAGTCTCCACAAAAAAGATAAGACAAGTCATTGGTTTTCACTTCCTCTCTTACTGTAAGAGAAGGTGCTGATTCATACCTACAGTGCCCAGGAGACGTGTGTGGGCTGAGCACCACGGTTCCTAACCTTGGCTGCACATGAAACCCCCAGGATGCGTACAGAACACCGATGCCAGAACCCCCAGAGGTTCAGGTTTTATTGAACTTGGACTGGGGTGCAGCCTGGGAATTAGGAATTTTTAAACCCCTAGGAACTTTCATGTGAAGCCAGAGTGAGAACCCCTTCCCTAACACAGCTTCAGGTTGAGGGGGTTCTGAAAACCAGGCTCCAGCTGCACCCAGGGACCACCCCCCCTGCCATCCCCATTACCCTCAGGCCAATTTAAATCAAAGAGGGGAGAATAGATGACTCATGAATTCTTGTCACTAGAAAGTCACCTTCTGAAACCTACAACATTCTCCTGCATAGGTTTTATTGAAACCCTCACAATTTTCTGTAAAATCCCAATTCCTGAGGCTAAGCTTCTGAGACCTCTGGCTACCTGCTCATATGTTCATCCAACAAAGAGTCACCGAGGCCCTTCCATGGGCACAATGTTCTTATTCACATAGAACTTTAATTTTTCCTAAAGGAGACATAGAACAAACAATAAAATGTCATCGATAGAATCATCTCAAAACCTGAATGTGCAATGAAACAAATAAAACAGAGTAACGGGCACAGAGGGGCAGGTGGGGCCACGCACTGCCTCCAGGGCTCAGAGAAAGGCTTGGACTGAGCTGAGCTTGGCAGTAAGGGGCCAGCAGAGGAACTACAGTTGCAAGGGCCCCAGCCCCGTGTCTGGCAGCCCTACTCCAACTCTCCCCGGCCATGCTGGGTGTCACTGGCTCTCGGCTTTTGCACTTTGCATTTATCCCACCACAGGTGCCATTTTCCAATCCAAATCCATTACTTCTTCAAGAACCACCCCTGATAAGGAGTTTCCCATGGCCATCCCATCTCAACCTGCCCTCTCTCCTTCACCTCAGACGTGAGTGGATGCCCCTGGTGAATTGGAATGGGTATAAAAGCATAAGTCATGATTGCTGCTATTCCCGCCTCCCTAGCAACTTCCCTGGATTCATGGTGAATCATCACGCCCTTGCTTTTATTGTCTTGTTGTTTCACCTGGTACAACTAGTGTCCTCCTGTGGGATCATCAGTCCTTCAGGGCATAGATCAGGTTTTCTGCTCCCTTGGTATCCCCAGTATCTCCTTGAACAGAGCCAGGTATTCATCATAGCCCCTGAACAGCGCCGTCTGCAGGGGGCGTTCTCCAGGTTGTCAATAAGTGCTTGTGAGAATGAAAGAATTAATTAGCAAGCCCTGCCTCGAAACCACGCAGCCCTCGTTCTATTTGGCTCTGTCATTATCTCCATTTTATAGATGAGGAAACCAAAGTGCAGATGGATTAGGCATCTTGCCCCAGGTCATGCAGCTGGGGAGTGGTAGAGCCGAGGTTTGAACCCCAGTCTGTCTGACATCAGATGCTGCACCATGCTGTATGACATGGCCTCATGGAGAATGAAGGTCAGTATTGCCATCCTTGATTTTCAATGAAAAAACTAAAACTCATGAAAGAATAAATAGAGGTGGCCCGGCCCATGAGTACCATGGTACTCATGGTTGTGGGAGCCAAGGATTCAGGGCCCTCTGCTTTGCCTTGTGCCTTTCAGAAAGGTCAAAATTCTGGTCAAGATTCAGCCAAACGATCAGATCATCACCGTGTCCTTTACTGAAGTGACGTCAGGGAACGTCTGATAATAGTCAAAAAGATCTAACAAATGGCAGATGGTAGAAAGCCAGAACGTGTTCATTCATTTTAAATGATTCCTTCCTTCTTCCTTCTTTCCCCTTTGTCTCTGTTGACCATTTGGTGAAAATAGGGGAGGAGAGGAGCCAGAATTGCCCTTTATCAAGCTCCCTGAGCAAAACCTTGGCTCTAGCACATGTTGAATGGAAAGCTGCCATATTCAGAAAATAAGAATACAAAACACATACTAACGTTGAAGTTCAGATAATGAGAAAATTGGGGGCATAAGTATGTCCTATAAATATTTGGAACCTGTATTAAAAACCTTCTAATAAGCCCTTCCCCACAGCACCCTCAGGACACTCAACACACAGACGGTGAGAGGTACCCGACCAGCAAATGGCAGTGCTTGACTGCATCTGGCCTTTTCAAAGGCTGCTTGTCTTCCTTTCATGACAGCTGGAGTGGATAATCCTGGACCCTCATACAGAATTTTTCAAGAATCCTTATGGGATATTGACTCACAGTTTAAAAAGCAAATTTACCGAAGCACACCTAGCTGCCTCTGTCTGTGGGGCTTTCTGTTCTCTCCTTTCACCCAAGGAACTTCTCTCCCCATGAGCGATCCATTAATTCTCCCTTGAGCTGCCTTCCCTTGGGCAGAGGCACTCAGGAGCCATAACTAGAGAAATGGCTCTTTCCATCCAGTCACTCCACTTGGGGAAAAGCTGGGTGCACCCAAGGAAAGAAGAGGAAAGGAATGGAATTTGTCTGTCAAGTCCACAGAAACTCCCCATGAGGAGTGATATAATGGAAGAGATAAGAGGATAGAGGTTTTGCAAGCAAAAAAAATAATTTGGCTGAGCAAGAGGAGAACAGAGATGGGGAGATAGTGAGGAGAGAAGGGAGGCGAGGCAGGGTCTGCTCTTTCTAAATCAGACCATCTGGGCACCTTGCATGAGGCACTGGGAGAGGGAAATGTTTTTCAAAAGTCCTCAGACAACCTCCACATATCTGTAAAGTGATGAGTTTATCTTCAAGAAACTTCTACCACCATTCCTGTTCTGGTGCCGCTGTTTACCTGCCCAAGGAGCCCCTTTCTCAGACCCCAACCAGCTCAACCAACCCATGGCAGGACCAGAACATCGCTTCTAGGGATAAGTCACGTTTTAATAACACCTTCTGAACCACCTCTTTCCCTCCTCCCCTGTGTCTTTCTCCTCACTATTGTCAACTCATCACCTACTCTAACCTGGGGAGGGGGTGAGTTTCAGGTAGAAGAATGAGACCTCATGACCTGGCAGATCTGGGTTCTTTGTTTATTTCCCCAAACATACTACATGAGTTGTGACTAGAGCTGGTAGGTAGCGCATTTCAATAATTTCATACTCGTAATCAGTGAATATGAGTCACTGTTGCTCCAAATTTCAGCAAAGATCACCCTTTATCCTTGTTACTCCTCTTAGACAATTATTTCTGGAGGAACACTGATGGCTGGAAAGCTCGGCCATGTCGCCCACTCCCTGTGTATAATGTTCTACTTTGAGAACCACAATCAGAGGAAGTTCCTCCTTTGGGTATTTGTGTTGAAGAAAATTCTGGAGATGACAATAGGAATAATGTGCACATCTCCCAGGTGGAAGAGCAGATTCCTGGTTGCTATGATTACTACCCATGTTGTGCAATCCCTCTGGGCAACTGACAATGCCTAGGTGTTAGGAAGAGTTTAAATAGCAGACTCTCCGACCTCTAGCTCATGTCTGAAACTCCACGGCCTGTCCTGGCCTGCCCACTGGAATGGAAAGCGCAAGAAGATCCTCCCTACTTCCTATCCAAAGCCCTGGGGACTTTGGCAAGTTTTCCTAGGAATGGAGGTTACCAAATCAACCATGTTTACCTTTGCCCACTCTTGATTATTCAGCTGTAGGAGAAAGTAAAGAGAGGACAAGGGAAACCTTTATCTACCTGAAAGGGACCCTGAATACCTGGGGACTGAATTTCATTAACAATATGCAAAGCTAGCATTTTAATTCAAAATGATATGTTGTTGGTAATATCTACTTCCCATAAAAATCACTTACAAGGCATATTGAACATTGACCACACTCCAGAAAAATAGGACTGATAATAATCCAGTATCAAAATTAGGGAGTCATTTGAATCCTGACAAAGAGAGTGTGGTTGGCCTGAGAGAAATATTGTGTGACATATCCATTCTTTTCCTCATAGAAGATTCAATTCTGCAAAAGTCAGTAAGAAAGAGTTCATTTCTGCTACATTCCTGTTCTTCTATTAGGAGACACAAAGAAGACCAATCTTGATACAGGCCAATTCTTCTCTAATACATGGGTTGCTAAGAGCCACATCCAAGTAATATGATGCATGGCATTTTTGGTTGAAAGGTAAGGCCAGCAAGCCATTGAGATGATATGATTATGTTAAGATCTGCATTCATATGGATATTGGACTCCTGCTGTCTACCTCGGCCTGGACTCCTGGAAAGTTCCCATTGGTTGGGGAAGTGCGGTAGGAGGGAATTCCAGAGGAGGGACTTGTTGTTGGGGTCCAGGAGAACACCGCGTGGGTCGGTCGGCAATCTTCCCTGGAGCGTACGGGGCATTGGTGGCAGTTTCAAAACTAAAGTTTGTTCCTGCTTGAGTGGCTCCTGATTTTGTGCCCAGCCAGACTGCAGCAATGGGTAGTATTTTGGGAGGCAACCAGAGTAAAGCATTAAACACACAAACACACACACACACACACACACACACACACTGCACAAAATCTTTCTTATCCTTCCAGAGACTGCAACTCTCAAAGCAAGCATCAGGGCAAGGTGTGGAAGATGGCGGGAAGCATTCTTTCCAGGGAGCTTCAGCATCCTGGAAGGTGGAACGGAGTTGGCATAAATAAAGTTTTGAAATCTGTGGAGAAAACAGGGAGAGTTGGAGGGGTATTTGTAGCATACTTGAGGATTTTAGTTTTTTATGCATTGAAGATAGAAGAAAAACTTATCTCAATCCAGCAGCTCCAAAGTACAGGAAGGCTGCTAGGCCCCTGGACCTGGAGCGCCCTCCAAGTGGAGATATAAGGACAGCCAAATAGCACCCAAGGGAGAAGGTGAGGGTTACAAAGATATGGACTGTGGGTGGATAACACTGTCACCAGGGCTGGATCAATGTTCTCATTAAAGGTGAATAAATAAAGAAAAAAGTGGCATATGGGAAACTACTGCAGGACAAGGAAAGAGAACGTCATTGTAAAAACAAGGGAAAGTCCAAAAGAAAAAAAAATACCTTCAGCATCAAGAGAAAGAAAAAAAAAAGACATTCCTCCTGTGAAATATGTAGAAATGCATAGAAATCAAGCTGAGTACGAGAGGTGGATGAACCAGGGGATTACTTCAGAGGGACTGAAAATGCAATGACATTTTTCAAATCTGCATTCAAAACACCAAAGGGAAAAACTAGCCCTGGTGGGAAAATAAACCAATGGTGTAAAGGATGGATTTGGCATAGTATTTCAGAACAGAGGGGAAAGGATGAGCCATTAAAATGTTTTAAGAGAGAGAATGACTTAGATGAGGAAGACAAGTTTAAAAACATAGATATTGTTCATGGAAAATCAAAAGTGCGAGTGAAGTAACTATCAAAGAAATGATAAAGAAAAGTTCCCTATGCTGTCAAAGCCAGTGCACACGAATACACAACCATATACTGGAGGCCAAGTTTATCACAAGAACATGAACTTAGACGTACCCTGGCAATATTTTCTAATTAAAAGTATAAGGACAAAGAACTTTAACAAACAAAAAAAGGTATATAAACCACTCAGTTCTCAGGAATCACACTTCCACTTCCCCAAAATAAATGGGTAAAAATTTCGGAAAAAAAAATATATTTTTTATGCCAAACTATTAGGCCTACTCAAGTTGTGGCTCCTAGGTAGCAGGAAATAGAAGGAGAATCTTAGACAAGAAAGGATTCAGAAAATGCATCCCTCCCATGCCTTTAAAAAATATTGCAAATCAATAATGATCAAAAGATGTATCAGATTAAGTATTTAAATTGTCATTAAAATGATTTGATGACAATAATCTGAGATTTAAACTTCATATGATCTTTAAAAAAATTAGAAAATGGAGGGGCTGGGGTTGTGGCTCAGCAGTAGAGCACTCGCCTAGCACGTGCAAGGTGCTGGGTTCGATCCTCGGCACCACATAAAAATAAATAAATAAAAATAAAGGTACTGAGTTTAACTACAACTAAAAAAATAAGAATAAAAAGTTAGAAAATGGGATTGTGACTCAGAGGTAGAGTGCTTGCTTCGCATGTGTGTTGCACTGGGTTTGATCCTCAACACCACATAGCAATAAATAAATAAATAAAGATTTCATGTCCCTCTACAACTAAATAAATATATATATTTTTAAAAAAATTAGAAGTTTTCCAGATTCTTTTCTTTCCTATCAGGGATTTAAAAATACATATATGTCTGCATCTATCTGTCTATACACACACACACACACACACACACACACACACACACACACATATATATATATTCCTTAACTCTTATTTTTTAAAAATTTTTTAGTTGTAGATGGACACAATACCTTTATTTTATTTGTTTATTTATATGTGGTGCCGAGGATCAAACCCAGGGCCTCACACATGCAAGCCACAACCCCAGTCCCATTAACTCTTGTTTTTAATCATTAGAAAAGCATAGATTAAAAACACCTTTGGAAAATTTTAAGAGGCCAAAGTAGACACTGAAAATCAGATGCCAAGACCTGCAGGACTCTGCTGAGATTATCTTTGAGGCACGAATAAGGTAATAACCAAGCCAGGCACCTTACTGAACATGTCACGTAATTCTCTGTGACAAGGCCAGTAACCCCCATTTAGCAGATGGAGAAATCGAAACTGGAGGAATATAAGAAACTGGTCAGAGACCATCAGATACTGAGGGAAGTGCCAACTCTCCCCAGCCCTTCTGCCCCCGCAGTCTGGGCCTTGACTAGTAAAGATATAAACAGCCCCAGAGGGCCCAGAGTGCTCCCCAGCAGCAGCCACTGCAGCCGACTCCATTACATCTCTCTGCCTTCACCAGCATAGGGCGAGGAGCACGATCTATCCTGTCCTTGAGGAGCCATGTCTAACACAGGAGAGCGCCAGAATCGCATGAGTGAAAGTCAGCCTGATGTGACAGCTTTTCAAATATATAAATATAATGTTGTACTTCTCAGGGACCCAGAGTTCCTGGTGGGGTGAGGGAGGATGGGGAGGTGGGAAGGGGGAGTGTCGGGGAAGATCCTCAGGACACTTCCCTACCAGGCTGTAAGCTCCATGAGGTCAGAGACCCTGCTGTCTAGTGTCTTGATGGATGGATGGACCGAAGGATGGACAGACAGAGAGATGGAGAGATAGGTGACTGGACCTCATTCATCAGATCCTGGCTCAATTCCACTTCCCCTGGGGAGTCTGATCCTATTTGTGAGAGAGCAGAGTTGGCCTTCCTCATCAGACCTCCCTCTGTAGGCCTCTCGCCATCTGTCGCACAGTGTCCCTGCATGCCAGGAGGAGATGGGACCCCTGCCTGGATGCCATCTCACCGTCAGAGCCCCTGGGCCTGGGCAGCGGGGATGCCAGGCAGCCCTTGTTCTTCCTCAGTGCTAGACAGGAGAGTGAGAAAGCACCCTTGGTTCTGACCCTTCTTCCTTCCCTGTTTGATTGAGGGCCCAGTAAGCTGGTCTGTGGCGTAAATGATGCATGAGGTCAGACTTTCATTTGCGGGAAGAAGGGCCCCAGACAGCGGGGTTATACCAACAATCTGCTAACAGTCCTGACGTCATCTCTTTTGGCCTGCTTTACCCCTTCCCTCCCCAGGGGGAAAAAATATGAAGATATTTTCTGATGGTAAAGCAGGGTGGAGGAAGAGATGTAGATGCGGTCATTTGTGCTACCAGGCTAGTAACAGAAGTGACAGGCCGTCAGCCCCTGGAGGATGGTTGTCATGGCAACCCCTGGATCTAGAAGCAGGCCCCTTTTAGGCCATTGTCTGGGGTACAAAGTCCTTGTTCGGCTTTCAAAATGCTGTTAAAAAAACACATCCCACAGGAGAGATCCAGAGACAGGCTCACATATACAGTCATCCCTTGGGATCAGGGGGGGTTGGTTCTGGGTTCCCCCATAGATACCAAAGTCTATGGATGGCCAAGTCCCTCATATAAAATAATGTGGTATTTGCATATAGCCTGTGCATATGCAAATATGCACAGCCTCCCATATAATTAAAATCAACTCTAGATTACTTATGCCTGATACAATGCAAACGCTCTGTACTTTGTTGTTACACTGTTCTGTTTAAATGTGACAAGAACAAAAGTCTGTACACATTCAGCACAGACACAATTTTTCCCAGCATTTTTGATCTGTGGTTGGTTGAATCCACAGTGTGGAACCTGTGCATATGGGGGGCTGACCATTAAAAAAAATTAAAATCACATGAAGGCCAGTTCCTTCCTGTCACTTTGAAATGGTCCAGTCAGCCCTGTTGGTCTGTTTCTCTTCCACCTGCCCAAGGCAGGACCAGGAGATGCCTGGTTGCCTGCAGGAAGCAGCCTGCCAGGGACCGGGCAGCCAGCCTGGGTCCTGGAGTGCAGTTTGACCATTCTTCAAACACAGCTCCCGGGCGTACTAATTAGCATGAGGTAACTCCCTGCAGAAGGAGAGGCAGGAATGCACCCCGAGAGTGTGGAGGGTCCAGGGGTAGGGGGTGGGGTGCATTTTGTGGTTTCCTAGCTGTAGTCAAACCCACTGCTGACCTGAGCCAGCACCCCCACCCTTTCCACAGGAATCCAGGACCAGCAGCACATCCAGACCAGAAAGAAACCCAGGCTGCCTCTGAGTGCCCTGTAATATCAATTGGAGCTTCCAGGAGGAAAATGAAGGCTTCCTGACCTTGCACAAAGGGAAAATAATAAAAGGCACGGCTGGTCCCTAGACTGGTGTTTCTTCTCTGCACCTGGCTTCAGGCCAGAGATATCGTGAGGCCTCATCATTGAGGCTCAGCCTCTCAGGGTTCCCTCTCGATTGCAGCCTGCAGCGGAAACCTCAAGGCACAACCACAGGAAGGGGCAAGCAGACACTCTCAATGAGGAAGTACAGAGAGGTTACGTGACTTGTTCCAAGACACACAGCCAGTTCCTGACAGAGCTCAGACTAGAATCCAGGACTCCTGAAGGCTGAGCAGAGAGTGAGGAACACCGCAATTGTTCAAGGCAGAGCAAACTGCTGGAATGCACAGGAGGCCAAAGTAGACACTGAAAACCAGACACCAAGACCTGCAGGACTCTACTGAGATTATCTTTGGGGCACTAATAAAGTACCAACCATGCCAGGCACCTTACCAACATGTCACATAATTCTCTGTGACAAGGCCATTATCCCCATTTGGCAGATGGAGAATTAAAACTGGAGGAATATAAGTAACCTGTCAGAGACCACTAGATACTGAGGGAAGTGCCAACTCTCCCCAGCCCTTCTGCCCCCGCAGTCTGGGCCTTGACCAGTTATGATGCTGACTTTCCTCAAAAGCAGGGACAAGGTCCTGAGTATCCCTCATTTATTTTAGGTCACCATTTGCTCAGACTGTAAGACACCTTCTAGACAAAGCTTAAGATGAAAGTCATGAAACACTCTGAGAGAAATGGATTCATGCGTAGGTTGGCTGGGATCACTGTGAAGATGTTTGGATTAGTTTGGGGGTTATATGTGTGCTTTTGCTGTGAGCTAAACACCAATATGCTCTGTTAGGGTTTGGCTATGAGGTGTCGCCCAAAGGCTCCTGTTAATGCAGGAAAATTCAGAAATGAAATGAGTGGACTGGGAGAGCTGTGACCTCATCCGTGTCTCCTACTTTGAATGGGTGGGTGGTACCTGTGGGCAGGTGAGTCATGGCTGGAGGAGGTAGGTCACTGGGAACATGCCCTGGAAGCAATGTTCTTCCCACAGCCCCTTCCCCTCTCTGCCTCTCTGTCTCTCTGTGTGTCTGTCTCTCTGCTTCCTGACCCCACCATGAGCTAAGCAACTTTCCTCCACTGGGCCCTTCCCCTATGACACCCTGCCTCACCTGGGGTCATCTATGGACTGAGACCTCTGAAATGGTGAGACCCAACTCAACTTTCGTCCCCTAAGTTGCTCTTGTCAGGTATTTTGATCACAGTAAATACACACACACACACACACACACACACACGCACGCACACACACTCCCCTTGTGTCTTTTCCTGACATTTTACATACATCCAGAACTCTCCTAGTAGCCCAGGCCAACAGGATGGGGCCAGCTTTTACTAAATGTCACAACCAAGAGGTTTATTCGAGTCGGTCAGACGTTGACATGGCTGGCTGGCCGGCCAAGGCTCATCTGAATGCTGGTCGGGGCTGGATTCCAGAGGGATCAATGAATTGGGAGATCAAGAAGAAATCTGAGATGTCTGCCAGCGGGCAGGGCTCGTTAATTCACTCCCCAAATCCTAACTCTCCCCTCCGAACAAGGCCTGGGCTTGCTGGCCAGCTGGGAAAAGAAAGAACCAGGCACTTGAGAGCAGAGGGGAAGTTCTATTTCCCTGGTTCTGGCTCCCGGGGTCCTCCGTGCAGTTCCCAGGCCAAACTTCACTTTTTCTCTATAACACAGAGCAATTGTTCTGCTTTTCACATCGTCATATGATTGGATTTGAATAAAATGAGGGACACAGGGCAGTTTCAGGGCACATTTGCAATGCAGTCTACACACGAAGCTGTCCACACCAGCCCTGCTACACTGCTGGGTATGGAGGGCACCTGACAAAGCTCCCTCTGTTGCCCCATTCTCTGTTCTGCCACACTCCGTTAGAGAACTTGAGCCAATTCATCTCCTGGAGCCAGGCGCTGTGCTGTACGTGGGAGGGATGGACAGACAGCTAAGGCAACGTCCCTGCTGCCCAGGGACTTCCACTCTAACAAGAGAGACGCAGATGAGTAAACATAGCTGCAGTGGGGTATGAGGCCTGTCATGTTAAAAGTGTGTAGAGGAAATGGGAAGGGCGCGGAAGAGAGGGAAAGTAATCATGGGACAGGCTCCAGGAAGACGTTCAGAGAAGCTGATGTACAAACAAAGTCTTGAAGGATGAATAGGAACAGTAAAAATGCAAGAGAGGACAAAGGGGATCACCTGTGTAGAGGAGTGCAAGATAGAGGGACATCAGGCACTCTAGTCACACAGGTAAGTGGCTAGTTAGCTGCGTAACTAGCATGATCAGAAGCCCAGGAAGAGTCAACAGCTCTGCCACCTGCCCAGCTCCTCTCTCCCTCTCCGGCCTGCATCTCTCTGGGTCTCTGACCCCCTTTGCTCAGGCCTTCTCCTTCTAATTCTGACCTCCAGGATCCTGATCCCAACCCCATGTTTAGGATATACCTCCATGACCTTGATCTTCTGGACTCTTTGGGGCATGATCAACTCTATGATGCAATTATGAGTGAGACATTCCTCTTCCCCTTCCAAACTGTCCCAGGATATCCTAAAGGCCAGGCCAGCCCAACCTCCCCAACACAGACCAGATGTATCTACAAGTTATTGGACGGAGCTAGAATAAAAATATGTAAATAGGAGGAGACACCATCTGGAAGCAGGTAGGTAATCTGGGGAGCCATCAAGAGGAATGATGTAGGGGGTCTACCAAATTTCTGAGCTGCCTTCTCAGGGGTTACTCTGATGTTGACAAGGCAGAGAGAGAGAGAGGGAGAGATACTTGGAGCAAGAATTGCAATAGCCTGAGCAAGAATTGAGAAGAAAAGAAAGTGAGTCCCCTGCCACTCATGGCTTGAACAATTGTGGACCACCCTGGGGAGCAAGGACCTCCGTCCCCCTTTACTCTTCCCCTGTGGCTCTAAAGTCCTCCATCGTGGTCCTGATTCACATAATTGGAGGCTGCCTTCTACCCATTCTCATTTTCATTTTCCTCCTTCTCTTCTCTTCCTCCTCTTCCTCTCCTTCTCTCTCCCTCCCTGAAGCAAAAGGCCTCCTGCCTCTAGTTCAAATCTGCCCAATTAGAAAAAAAAAGAGGGGGAAGGAAGTCAGGAAAGGAAACCTGATGGGGAGGATGTGGCCACCCCAAACAGAGGCTCCCCAAGAAAGGAGGCCCAACCAAGCTCGGGGCTTTCACAAGTCTGGAAAGTCCAGGGTACTCAACAAATATTAAACACACACACACACACACACACCACTCTGTCATGCTATCACCAATTCTGCCAACTTAGACCCTGGGGGAGGAACTCAACCTCTCCATGATCCTGCCAAGTGGGTGGTGGGAAATCAAGACCCAACCAACAGCATCCAGGAGTCCGTGCTCCGGCTTCCCTTGTGACCAACCATCACCTTGACCGTGTCCCAGAACTACTTCAGTGAGTCTTGGCAGGTTACAACAACCTGTTTACAAACATCTAGAATTCACAGGCACTCTTAGGACAAGGGACTCGGGGGCAGTTCCAAATGGGCAGCGAAGGCTTACTAAGAGAAACTGTTCCTCCGGGTCTATTTATGCCCATATAAACACTTGCCAAGGAAACAAGGCATGTGGGCATGCGCTGGCCCTGCAGGCCCTCGGGTGGCTGCAAAAGGCAACTGGAAAGTCACATGTCATAACAGTGGAAAGTACATATGCAGCTATTCTTAGCCCTGGAATGTATACACGGTCTCCCTGCCCAGCGGCCCTTGCACAAAGCTCTAGAAAACTGTGAAAGTGCCTTCAGCATAAACAATCCAGAACTCTCCCAGGACAAATCGCTTGCCAACTGAAGGAAAGGCCTGGGGTTTACGGTTTCACTCGGAGCAAGAGGTGGAAACTTTCTGGGGGGACAAGACAGACCAGGCATCGGTGGGTGTCACTGCAGCAAAACAAGGTAAATATCCCTACTGCTTACTTCTCTGCAGGTGGACTGATGGGTCACCCAATAGACCAGGGAGCTGCTTTTTCTCTACTTTCTACTGATTCCATCCTTAAAGTAAAACCCCAAGACTCTGTACAGTCGTGTGTTCTAACTATGGATAGATAGAGAGCTAAAGATTTAAATCTCACAAGGGCCCATTTTCATCCCCATCTCTGTCTAGTTACCGTAATTCCGCACCCCCAGAATGTCATGCCTGGAAAAAGACTAACACCCAGACAGAGATGTTTAGATGAGTTTACTAAATGACAAATACACTGAGAATCTGGGGAAAGGCTCACACTTCTGCTGGTCAAATGCATGGATCGTTAACTGTGCTCCAGGCTCGTGTTTCAGCCCGGGCAATCTAGTGACTTGCAAAAACATTTTATCTTTACCCCTCAGGTTAGCTAAAGATGCTGTTTGCCTATTACCTTTGAGAATAAACTTGACCCAAAAGAGATGTGTCAGCTTTGGGGTCTGGGGTGAGGGTGGCCTCCCTTTCTGGTCTTCACCGGGTGGCAATCTTGGCCACACCCACAAACCCCTTGGTGAGGGACACAGGTGCACACCAGCCAGAGCCTGCAGTACAGGCTGCTGAGGCCGACTTGACCCTTGCCACCCTCTCTGTAGGATGGATGACGAGTCGCCAGACGAGCTGCTCTTCAAAGACCACAACTTCTCCTCGGACTTACTGAGGCAGCTCAATGGCTTAAGACAACACAGGATCCTGACGGATGTGAGCATCTGTGCTGGTGCCTGGGAGGTCCCCTGCCACCGCAATGTGCTGGCCTCCAGCAGCCCCTACTTTAGGGCCATGTTCTGCAGCAACTTCCGAGAGAGCAGTGAGGCCAGAGTCCAGCTGAAGGGCATCGACTCCCCGGTGCTGGACTGGATCGTGGCCTACGTGTACACCGGGGAGGTGCGCATCGCGGCCGACAATGTCCTCGCCCTGATGGAGGCGGCCTCTCTGCTGCAGTACCCCAGGCTGTTCGAGGCCTGCTCCTCCTACCTGCAGAGCCAGCTGGCCCCCAGCAACTGCCTGGGCATGATCAGACTCTCGGAAATCTTAAGTTGCCAGACCCTCAAGGAGAAAGCCAGGGAGGTGGCCCTGGCGTGTTTCCCGGAGGTGGCCACCTCCGCTGACCTGAAGGAGCTGTGCGCCTTGGAGTTGAGAGACTACCTCGGAGATGACGGGCTCTGCGGGGAGGAGGAGAAGGTGTTCGAGGCCCTCATGGCTTGGGTCAAGCATGACCTCCAGGCCCGGAAGCGATACATGCAGGAACTGTTCCAGCAGGTGAGGCTTCAGTACGTCCACCCGGCCTTCTTCCACCACTTCATCGCCAACGATGCCCTCCTCCAGTCTTCGCCGGCCTGCCAGACCATCCTGGAGATGGCCAGGAGGCAGATGTTTTCTCTGTATGGCTCCAGTGCCCCAGACTGCAAACCCCTGTGGCATGTCCCTCCAAGGAGCTCTTACCAAGACTTCCTCATCCTCCTGGGTGGAAGGAAGGACAACCAGCAGACCACCAGGGAGGTCCTGCTCTACAGCTCACAGACCGGCCAATGGCAGAGCCTTGCCAAGCTCCCCACCCGGCTCTACAAGGCCTCGGCTGTCACCTTGCACCGCAGCATCTACATGCTCGGGGGCATGACTGTCAGCGGGGGGAAGAGTCTGGTCAGTCACAATGTCTATGTCTTCTCCCTGAAACTCAACCAGTGGAGGCTCGGGGAGCCCATGCTGGTGGCCCGCTACTCCCACAGAAGCATTGCCCACAAGAACTTCATCTTCTCCATCGGGGGCCTCGGAGAAGGGCAGGAGCTCCTGAGCTCCATGGAGAGGTACGACAGCATCTGCAATGTCTGGGAGAGTATGGCCACCATGCCCGTGGGAGTTCTCCACCCTGCCGTTGCTGCGAAGGACCAAAGGCTCTACCTCTTTGGGGGAGAGGACATCATGCAGAACCCTGTGCGCCTTATCCAGGTAAATGGCTGGTTCTTCCCATCATGTAAGTGCATGAGTGTGTTTGCATATACACATGTGCGTGCCCAGCATACCTGCATGCACACACAGGCATACATATGTGCACACATGCCCATGTGAACATACATACATATACAGGTATGCACATGCATGCCAAAAGATGTGCTGTATACACATATAAACATGTGTGCAATCCTGACACATACATACATATGTGTGCACAAGCACACATGGATACATGCATGCCTGTATCCACACACATACACACACACACACACACACACACTTGTCTTTTGTGGGGAAAGAAGAGGAAGAGAGAGAACAAGACAGGTATATAGGGAAGAAGGACAATTTTCAGCAAGAAGTTTTTCAATTTTTGAATTTTTTTCAATATAAGACTAATAACAAATACAATCCTTATCCACAAAAATTGTGTCTTCATTTGAGAAAAAAAGCATATCTAGAAATTCAAGCTAGAAATATTGAGTATGTCAGATAGTGAAGCCCTATAGGACTTTAGCAGATGCTTCTACCCCATATCAGTAAGGCCTTAAAAGAAGATGCCCAAGACTTGGTCCACATCTACCCCAGACCAACTAAATCAAAATCTCACATTGTCCGATACTGACAGTGTGGTTTATAAGCCTCAAGGAGGTTCTCAGGTGCATCTAGTTTGGAGAACCCCTGCCTTAAATGAAAGGAGATATTGATTTCACTAATAAGCTCTCTGAGAAGCAGGATTACCAGAGGCTAGAATATTAAGGGTTTTCCAACTTTGTGCAAGTTTCTAGTAATCTCTGCATTTATCTACTATATGAAGAACTTGAATAACATGTTTGTCTTTAGGTTTAAAGACCCAATGAATTGCAGTTCATTCATTTTAAGTGGTATATTGAGCCCTAGCCACTGTGAAGTCCTGGGGACATCAGAGTGGACAGTGAACTCCACCTAATCCTCAAGGAGCTTGCAAGACAATTGCAATTGAGAAGCTGAATACAGGGGGACTTTAACATAGGGGTGTCCTAAAACCTTCTGGAGGGAATCAGAGAAGGCTTCAGGGGAGCTTAGGAGGGAATCCTGTGAGGCCCACGTAAGCTGACCTGAGCAAAGAAGCAGAAGAGAGATGGCGGGTGATGGAGAATCAGCAGGGAGAAGGGCAGGGTTGGTGCTAAGAAAGCACGAAACAGAAGGGTCTGGCATAGGCGGGGCGGGGCCCTCTGCCAGCTGAAGAAGAAGTCAGAGCAATACTGAGTAGTACTGAGAGGCAGGAGTGACCCCGGGGACCGGAACACTCCTACAAAGGCCCTGCAGCCCAGAGTGCACAGCCCACTGCCCCGAGGAACCAAAAGCCTGACAATGGTGACAGTGTCCTTGCCAAGCAGAGCAAGGAGGAGAAGGGACGGCACCAAGGGACACGTATGAGTCCCCACACCATCCCCATCAGCCCCTTCCCAAGCCACCCAGCAACTCCCTCCACCCAGACTGCTGCCCCTGAGTCCCTCCTATCAAAATTCTGGAACATTCTTAAGGGATGGGCGTTTGTGGAGATGCGGCTGGTCTGGCAGGGTTTTCTAGGTCTTGTCTAGAAATTGGGATTGCAGCCTCAGTCCAAGGACAGGGACATCATGAAAGAGATCCATGCCCGTGAGTGCGGTCATCAGATTTTCATCTGCAGAAGTTCCTCTGGATGCCCCGTAGAGAAGGGCTGGGAGTGGGCAGGGGAGTCTAGTCAGGAGGTTCTTCATCAAGTCCCAGCAAGAGAGAATGATGGAGATTTTTTTTCCACTTGCCTTTACTCTCTAGCCCATGTTCATCTTCACCATCAGATTCTTAGTCTTCCCAGAATGACTGTCCCCAGTTCCTCTCATTTACTTGAGCCGGGAGAGACATATTAGGCTCCATTCCAAACTCTGATCACACAAAGTAGATCTGACAAAGTGCTTCTCTGTAAAGCGAACACCCCTCCTTCCTCTCTATTTTTCAAAATAGAAACAACAAATATGCCGATGATTTCACGTTGCAAAATTGTCATCGACCTCCTAAGAATAAAACGCACTGCTCAAAAAAGCTTTCAGCTAGCCTATCGAGAAATGCATAGTACGATCAAACAAGATCCCTGCAGAGCCAAAAATTCTAAACGCGTGAGCGATCCTGTTGTGGTATAGCCACGGATGAGGGAAAGGGGTCAAAGTATTCATTTGGATGCTTTTCTTATCTATTCAGCGCTAACTTTGAAATGGAAACTTTGCTCACTTGAATATAATTTAAAACGAGTGCTCCAAGGTGCTGGGTAGAGCAGGTTGGATTTCCAGGCATGGCCTTGGCATTTTTCTTTATGGGATGGTTCCTCTGTGTCCTGCCCTGTTTCAAGAGCTACCCGGCAGTGGGTATAGATTAGAACTACACCATGCAGACTGTGCACATGGGTCCCCCTTTCTACCTGGCTTTCTTCCTGCCTCCGATTCCGGATGGCATTGGGCAAATCCTTTACCATGACAGTCTCACTTGCTTCCCTGGCCAAAGACCCTCCTTTGTTACCCCTGCCGAAGTATTTCTGGGGCATTAAGAGGATTGTGAGCAAATGTTGAATTTATTTTTAAAACCATACCCAAAGCTGAGCGGGAACAGAAGGCCAGAAGGCAATTACTTACTTGAGAAAATGCAACCATGTCTGCTCTTCCCTGAGGACCCTGCTTTCCAAGAATGTGTATGTTCAGATGCAACCAAGAGGCTTCACACAGCCCTGCGCTTGCACGTCTCTAGCACCCAGTCCCTCCAGGCTTCACCAACTTGAAGAGACATATTAGGCTTGAAGAGCTCCATGGAGATGCCAAACTCAAAAGCCTCTACAGGAAAGGCCACACTTTCATGGCCCCACACAGCCATGAGCTCCTTGTGCTCAACCAGACCGGCTCTTCCACTCAAGCTGTTTCACTTTGGGCAGGTCATTGAACCTCTCTGAGCTTCAACTACTAAATCTGAAAAACAGGGGAAATAATACCATCTACCACATAAGATGATTGTGAAGGTCAATTTTTTATCAAAAAAAAAAATCTAGGAACTAGATTTTCTATGAAAAGAATTTCCACCAAAGAATATTGTACCATTTTTCTCTGTAAGTAAATGTTTTTGTCCCATCTTTTCTGTGGAGTCCATCCTATATCTCTTGTGCTAAATTTTTCCTGTAATGAACTAAACCCATATTTTATAGTTGAATTTTAAACTGAGGACATTACCAGAACATGCTCTAGGGACTATTTCAGAGCAAGTGAGCCTGCCCTTTCCTCCCTGGTCTGTCTTCTCTTTCTCATGCTTCTTCTTCTTCTTCTTCTTCTTTTTTTTTGAGATTCTTAATTCCTTTCAGGCATAAACTGTTCAGAAGCCTTCCTCATTTAGCCCCAAATTTATTCTTGGCTCTCTGACCCTCTCCAATCCACCAGAACATTTAGAAATTTAAACATGAGCTAGAAATAAAAATGATTGGAAAAGTCACTGGTTTTCTAAATACCCAAGTTGCTCCATTTCTCAATAAAAGAAAAAAAAAAAAGGTTCCAAGCAAGGTCAGCAAAATACATACCTCATGCAGAATTCCCAGTTCATTCTATAGAAGGACAGCCACTGATCTTATGCGGTCACAGAAAGACCAACTTCTCATCCTAATCTTCTGTCATTTAACAATATTTCATTTATTGATAGTAATCTAGCTACGCTTTAAAAACTGTAAAGAAATAGAAAAACTCGTGCCTGGTTCACCTTGCTAATTACTACTTCTTTTTAAAAAAAAAAAAAAAATTCAATGCAGTGCTGTGATTTTGCTCCTCCCTCAGGTTTATCACATTTCCAGAAACACGTGGTTCAAAATGGAGACGAGGATGATCAAGAACGTGTGCGCCCCTGCGGTGGTGCTTGGGCAGCGGATTGTCATTGTGGGAGGTGAGTCTGAACGGAGACTCACCGCGCTGGACAGAAACTTGGCGCCTCTCATGGAAAAATGGGCCGCTAGTAGATGCTGTTCTGCAGGACGGTATTTTTAAAAGCACATCCATCCACGCAGGAGAGCGTGGACAGCCTGGCCAAGCTCTTTCCTCATGCAGCCGTTTCTCCCTGTCTTCATTTGTAAACAAGGGACAAAATAATACTGATTTCGCCAAGGTGTTGCCAGAGCACGTGAAGCTCAGAGCACTAAGCAGACACGCAGTCGATAAGCAGTGATTGCCTTGTGAACAGTATTGGCTCCAATGTATGACTTCTCTGTGCTTGCATAACGATAATGTGTCCTGGTTAACAGAGCTGGTTGGGGGTCAGAGAGGTCCTGGCTCTACCACTAACCATACCTTGGCAAGCTTTTCATTTTTTCTGTGCCTCGGTTTCCCCATCAGTAAAATGGGGATCCTTAAAGTGCCCACCATAGAGGACTGTTGTGGGGACCTACGTCTGAGTTCCCACAGAAAAGCTTCTTTGGGTTGTTAACTCTTGGTTGGGCACATAAGAGACAAAATGCCAGCGAGGCTGATGTGGGGGTACTGCTCCCCGTCTATGGATAACTTACAATGGGAGGCAGGGCCCAGGGTCAGAGAGAACTGGGTGCCAGCCCCAGCTCAGCCACATGCTGGACCACAGAAGGGTCCCTCAACATCCCACGCATTAGTTCAGGGTCCCAGCCTCGCTGTGAGCAGGGACAGACACATTGCAGAGCCGCTGATTTCCAGGCCAGACGGGTGACACTGAGCTTGCTCACGTCATTTGATTTTTCAGGTTACACGAGGAGGATTCTTGCTTACGACCCTCAGACCAACAAATTTGCCAAATGTGCGGACATGAAAGACCGGAAAATGCACCATGGGGCCACGGTGATGGGGAACAAGCTCTATGTGACAGGCGGGCGGCGGCTGACCACAGACTGCAACATTGAGGACTCAGCCTCCTTTGACTGCTATGACCCCGAGACAGACACCTGGACATCCCAGGGGCAGCTGCCTCACAAACTCTTCGACCATGCCTGCCTCACCCTCCAGTGCATACCCCACATGACCACCCATTCGTGAAGTCCACAGGGAACCTTAGTTGAGACGCTTTCTGTTGCAAAGGACAGAAAACCAGCTCCAAAGAGCCTAACCCTACAGGGATGCAGGGACGGACCCCTCTCAGGACTGAAGGCACCAAGGCCTGGGGGCCTGGAGCCAGGCCTATGACCAGAAGTCTCTCCTCCCCCAGCCTTTCCCTCTGTCTCTACCTTGTCTCAATTAGGTCTCCTTCCTCGAACTTCTGCATCCACACAGCATGAGGATTATCAATGACAATTGATAAACTCTAACTCACCGTCTCTAGCTTTGCATCTTCATTGTACCATGATCCACCTATTTATCTTTTAAAAAGGTGCTGGCAGGCCCGTTTTGAATTCCATGCCTGCCTCTTGAGACAATCACTATTGCCAGAATGGTGCTACTACAGCTGCCTAGTCTTGAATCAGGTCCCTAGGAAAAGAAGTGGGGTTAACTCCTGTGATTGGCAGCCCATCCAAAACACATGCAATGGGATGGAAGGAGTTCTTCAAAGGAAGAAATTCTGGATGGACAAGAGCACATCTGGCCCAGGACACCTTTGCAATCTGGAACAAGAGGGCTGAGACACCCAAGAGGACCCCTGGAAGCATTTGGCCCAGGTGGCAGCGTGAGAAATTGGCCACGACTATGTTTGTCTGAATTCTATGGATGTCATACATTAAAATTCCAGAGAAGCATGTGCGATTCAGTATCTCATGTTTGCAAAATGATCTCGTACTGAAGGATATAAAAACAGAACAAAGCTGGTTTCTGGTGCCAAATGATGTTTTTCTCCAGCCTCTGGGGAGCTGTAAACCTGCAGAATTAATCTGGGTTTTCATTTTAGTAAATGCTATGAGAATTGCTCTTCCAGGGAAAGCCAACAAATTCCTTCAGTGATTCCAGGAAACATTACCCTCCAGAAGCCAGGGCCGACAGAGCCCTGCGGCCCCTTTATCTTGAAGCACCTCCCACCCCAGCTCAGGCTCCAGTTGAAGAACAAGCTGAAGCTGAGAACAGCAGCCCTGCCCGCTGCCAGCTCCTCACCACCACCTGGGGAGATGTTTGGAGATGTCTGGAACCAGGACGAGCACCCTTCAAGATAGATGGATGGGGATTCAGCTAGCTGGGGCCCAGAACTCCGGATTTTATATGTTTCCTAGATGAGAAGGTAAAGAACCACAGTCCTGCTCAACTGTAGGCACTGAAGACCTCTGGTTCCATTCCCATCCTGTCCTGGACAGCCCTATCCAAACCTAGCGTTGTACACAAAGGACCCTCCACCCCGTAGCAACATCTGGAACAAGTCTTGGTGCCCTGAGCGTAGAGTGCACCGGTGCTGGGGCCTCCCTTCCCACCTAGCTCTTTCGCTCTGGGTTCTGGACTTTTTCTTTCTGGTTTGTATTTCTGTGCCTCAGCCTCTCTGGCTGAGGGTGAAGCTCTGTGTGCTCCCTGGACCACCTGGCTGTGGGTCAGAGACTGGCTGGCCAGCCAGTGCCTGCTGCTTGGCCTGCACACTGCCCCTGAGCTACTGGCTGGCATCTTACCCCAGCCGGTTCTCCTCAATCCCACCTCTCCCTGCCTCTGCTTGGAAAGGTAACCAGTGGCCATCAGAGTCCCCAAATCGGCATTTCCTGTCCTGTTGATCAGTTGGCAGCATATGACGTTGCTGCCCTCCCTCCATCTTGTACGACCTCTTCCTCACCTTGGGGACACCACTCACTCTCGCTCCTCCTCCCCAGAGTTCCTTCTTGTCTCCTTTTATCCCCAACTGCTAAATGGTAACGCGCGCCAGGGCTCAGTCCCTAGATCTTCTGTATATCCACTCTCTCCCTGGATGGGTGAGCTCCTGTGGCCCATGGATCTGCACACCACCCTACACTGCTCACTAGCCATATTTCTTACAATCCTGCTCCTCCCATGGGCTTCCCCACCCTGGGGGAGACTGACACCTTTCCTGCACACACCACCAGAGTCCAGCCCAAGCCACCATCTTTTCTCATCTGCTTCCATCTTGACTTCCTGAATCTCTTCTCCACACAGCCACCTGTTTACCCTCCCTGTGCCCCCGGCCTTGGCACTGGATATTAAACCCAGAGGCAGTTTTTCACCATATTCCATCCCTAGCCTCTTTTTTTTTTTTTTTTTTTTTGAGACAGGGTCTCACTAGGTTGCTGAGGCTAGCCTCAAACTTGCCATCCTCCTGCCTCAACCTCCAGAGTCACTGGGATTACAGGACTGTACCACCATCAACTGGGCTGTTTGATCATTTAAAAACATAAATGTAAGTTGACAGAGTGGCAGAGGGGGAAAAAAAAGACAAATATAAGTTGAAATAGGCCATTCTCCCTTTTAAAAAGTCTCCTAAGCCTTCCTGGCTACTGAGCTGACCCTCAGAGACCAGCGAGGTCCCTCCACCTGGCCACCAACTCTCTGCCTTCCCTCTCTGTCTTGTCCCCCAACACATCCTGCTCTTCTCCCTCAGCACCAGCCTCTCTGACTCTCGGGCTCGCACATCCTGGATAAGTCCCCACTCTCTGTTTTTGCACCTCTGTCCCCTGCCTGGAAATGCCTGCCCTAGATAACCCACCACATGGTCCCTCCCCCAATCCCCAGGCCCTGCTCTGGATGGAGGCGCCTCCCTGACTAACCTCCATCTCACCCGTCAACAGGCCTCTCAGCGAGGCCCTGAAATAGCTCTCAGATACCTTCGGCCCTTTCACTGCTGCGTCTCCAGGACAAGCCATCTGTCTCCTGTCCAGCCTCCTAAAGGGACTGCTGATCCTTCCCTGAGCCACAGCCAGGGCCATCTCTACACAGCACAAACCTGAGCGTGCCGTTCTTCTGCTAAAGTGCTCCATGGCTTCCCAGGGGCCTTTGAACAAAGTCCCCAACCCTTCATCCAGCTCCTGGGCCCAGCACCCACCTCTCTCTCTGACCTCATCTTCTGCTGCCGCCCTCCCTACAGGTGTCCCCAGGCAAGCGTCCTGCACTACCCTATGCCCTGCTCTCTCTTGCTTCAGACTTTGCAAGAGCAATTGCCACTTCCTGATAGACACCCCTCTGGACTTCACCTGCGGCAATTTCAGTTTAGACCTCACCCACCAGTTTAAAAGTCCCTACATCAGGGAGGCCATCCCTGCCTCCCACCCTGGCTGGGGTCAGCTCTCCTATTAAAAGCCCGTTGTGCCCCATGCATTCTCCTCAAGACCCTCATCCTCTTTGAAATTACTTGATCGTCTGTCCTCTGACTAGCTGCTTTTATCTGCCCCGTTCTCCCTCCTCCACATTCCCAAAACTGGCCTCTGGGTCTGCACATATGTTGTAGAAGCTCAATGAACATTCAATGAATGAATGAAAGAACTGGCAAATGAATAGAGAAGCTGAATCCATGTCATCTCTGGGGTTTTCACCTCAAACTCAGGGAAGTCCACACAGGCACCAGTTGAAGGCCCCAGACCCTCTGCTAAGGGTCACTCTGCCCTTCCCTCCATGACCCTTTCCTGCCCTGAGCTGAGCGTGGCAGGTCTGGCTGGTATGATGTGGTTGGACCTTCTGGGGTCCAACCCAGAGGCTGCTGGGCTTTATCCAAAGGACCCTATTTGCCTGTAATTGGAAGTGAGAGTCTATAAACTCGTTCTGTGTCCTCCAAAAATCCTCCTGTCAGAGACTTGCTAACGCCTTGACTGACTTTGCTTTTCTTCTTGGTGCAATAGTTGATAAACAGCCAGCGCCTGTGGCCTCTCGAAGCTTGTCCAAGTCTCCCTAGGGGACAGAGGAACTATGTAAGTTGCCTCCTGGGATTCATAAAGGAAGATGGCATCAGGGCCAAACACTTTGGAAAACACATCACAGGCCGGCAGTGTGTGACCAACCCAGTGCCTTTGTGGCCAATGGGTCCACACACCTGGGCCAACCCCAAATCCGAGTTGAGTTGTAAAACAAGGTCAGCCTGTGAGGGGCCCTTCTCCATCTGCCAAGGATAGTCTGTCTGGAACCAAGGAGAAAGATGGTCTTGGCAGGAGGCTCCCTTGGCCTGGCAGACTGGATAGAGTCACAATCCATAGCCAAGGTCAAAATATATTTAGCCAGCGGCAGTTAAATGGAAACATTCTAACTTAAAAAAAAAGAAATGTCAAAGGACCTGACCAATTATCTCAACAGGCGGGAAATGACGCTCAGCAAGAAAACACCAACAGAAATACCAACGGCCCCTTCCACCCTGAAACAGGAGCACAGGAACCAGGGAAAAGGAACAGTGGAGGGCAGGGAGCGGGCAGCGAGGGGGCAACGAGAGTGACCAGAGGAGGCTGTGGGCCTCAGCACTGGGCAATGCCACCTGGTCCCAACTCCCAGTGGGTACTTGAAAAGAAGGCCTGGCTCTCCTGAGGCCACCGTCAGGCCCACGGGCCAGGACCTGGCCAGCAGATGCTGCGTGGGATGGTTACCTGGCAGAACGACCTGTCCCAGGCAGACAGAACCTCTCCTTTCAGACCCCTCCTGATTCTCTGCCCACAGCAGGGGAGGCTCCAAGGGTACCTCCCTGGCACCCAGCCTGGAGCCTCCAGTCCCCCTCCAGGTGGCTACCTCCTCGTGATCCTCCTCACCCTCTGCTGCAGCCACACCCTCTGGTGACAATACAAAGTCCCAAGTATCCACCTCCTACACTCAAAGCCCAAAGCAGGTGGAATTCTCCTTCGCTATCTCTAACTAAAATCCATAACACCCCAGAGGGCAAACTGTGCCCAGTTTTGCATGAATGCTTCACCCTTCTCAGGATGCCTGATCCCTCCTTAAGACCCCACACACTACGCACACCACGTCTCTGTACCTTTGCACATGCTATTCCCTCTGCTGGATGCCTTTCCCTGCCCTGCCTAATGAACTCCCACTGGACCTTCGCCTCTTCTGCGGTGCCTCCTCTTCCCGGCTCTAGCCCCTTTCACTCTCTAGCACCATCTGTGCAGGGGTGCTGGGGAAGGGCCCTGCTTTCTGAAATGTCAGCTCTCGTGCAATCTTACAGGAATTCCAGGCCCCTGTTCAAATGCTACGTCATTCTGTTCATGTGGGTAATTTGGTCTTTGTTTTCCCTGAAGATAATCATGAGTGTCTTTTCCTCTTCGTTTCACTTGTTTGATTCAATTAAAATGCCAGGGCCCATGACCCTGAATACCCCGGTGACTCCCCACCACACAAGTCAGTGGTCTAGAAAATGGTGTTCTGAAGACACAGACAGGGATTCAAGAGCCTGAAGGGAGCTGGGAAGAGGCAGGTTGGCAGGCTCATCTCAGAATAGATGAGACCAGACCGACTCTGGTCTGAAGTCCTGGCGTCAACCCAGCTCTGAATCCACTGGCTGTGAGGTCTTGGGAAAATGAGTCAACCTCTCTGTTACCGTTTCCTCATTTTCTCTCTAGCATAATACCA
Source organism: Callospermophilus lateralis (assembly GCF_048772815.1). Classification (NCBI taxonomy): domain Eukaryota; kingdom Metazoa; phylum Chordata; class Mammalia; order Rodentia; family Sciuridae; genus Callospermophilus; species Callospermophilus lateralis. The sequence continues at coordinate 75,591,750 of NC_135320.1, read as the reverse complement.
GCCCCCTCAGAGAGCTTTTATGAGGATTAATTGAATTGACATATAAGTGCTGTCCATGAATTAGCCATTATTACTACTAGTTGTGTGGCCTAGGAAAGATCTCTTTGCCCCTCTAAGCCTCAGTGTGCTCGTTGGTAAAATGGAGGTGATAATATCCCTGTGCAGTGGGTTAAAAGCCTCTCCTCAAAAAAAGCTATGATTGTATTTGGGAAAAGGACTTTGAATATATAATTACTAAAGGATCTGAAGATGAAATCCCCTGGGTGGACCCTAATTCCAACAGTGAGTGTCCTTTAGAGAAAGGCAGAGGGCGATTTGAGGCCCAGGAGATGATGGGCGAGGGCTGGGGCAGGGCTGGGTGTCACAGATACAAGCCCAGGAATGCCAGAGCCAGGAGATGCTGGAAGAGGCACAGAATGCTCCCCCAGTGGTCCCTGGAGGTAGCGTGGCCTTGTCCTCCCTGCTTTCCCACCTCTGGCCTCCAGGACCATAAGCAAAAGTACAACGGTGTCTTGAGCCATGTTTGGAGTCATCTGTCCCAGCAGCCACGAGCCACAAGGAGCTGACACACGCCCTCCTAGGACCGCGCAGGCACGGCGAGGTCCCAGGTGTGCACAGCCAGCAATGATCTTCGTCGTTCCCATCCTTGTCCTGGGCCTTGGTCTCCCCCATAAAATGAAGATACAAGGTCGGGCAAAGGTGGCTGGGCTTTGCTGCCTGGCACTGGCTCCATCACCGCCCGACTCCTTCACGAGACAGGAGGACTACCTGATTCTCCATCTCCCTCACCCTCCTCCTCACTCCAGGGTGCCCGACAGGCAGGGTGTCGCACTCACGGGCCTTCACCTAGCTGTGTCCACTGCAGAGGACAGCGGGCTCTGGATGGTCACCCTCTGGCTCTTCCCACATGAAGGAAGGCTGCAAACGACTCTATCACTCTCTCCAGGAAATGGTGGCCCAGGTGACATTTTAGGAGTTGTGATATCTTCCTCCTCCCACTCAGGGCTCAATGGGGAGGAAACACTTAAGAAAACCATATAAATATTTAAGCCAGAAATTATAACTGAGTGGTCAGAGTGTCGGGTATACAAGTGAAGTGTATCACATGTCAGCAGAAAGGCAGGGACAGGGACAGCACTCTGCGTGGCTGCAGGGCGTGGGATCCAGCCACCTCTCAGCCAGACTATGCAGAGAGATGGCCGTTCTCCCTATCCCGTCCTCCCCCTCCTACCCTCTCCCCTGCCACCAGGATCAGAGGGACAGTCAGGGTGGGGGATAAACCCATCTGTCGTCTAAAGTCCCCTTCCTTGTTTAAACCCCTTCATCAGTTTCCTACCTCAAGATTTCTGGCTCTACCTCTAGGCTCTTGAATTCCTTTATGTGTGAAAGAATAAACAGTCTCCATTGGATTAGATAAGAATAAAATGGAGGCCAGGCCCCTCGGCAGGCGCTCAGGCCCAGAGGAACACTCTCGCACATTTGCCTGTGGACAAACATCGCTTAGCTATTAGCTATAGACACACAGAAACAGAGACTTCAGAGATCTCCAATGCCCGGCCACCACGCCTCATCCGTTGGGGACACGGTGACCTGCTCTCCGTGCCTAGGACGGGAGATTTTTGTTCCATGAGGGCTGAGCCCTGCGGATGTGGCCAAGGCCCTTTGTTTCTCAATAAAAGTTTTCAAGGAAATACTTTTGCCCTCAAAATCGCCCTCTTCTTTTTGTCTGGAATGATTTATTTTATTATTCAGTGGCTGAAAATTCATGAAATGCTGTGGTCAGAGCAAAAATGTGTCACACACGATTCCATATGTCCATGGAGCGGGACCAAGAGAGAAATCTGACATTAGAAACCACCCTCTCTCTCCCTGGGGTTAATGGACCGCGGGCCTATTTTTTTTTAACTTATAATATTTTTATCCCCTTAATCAAAAACATTTTTTAAAAGTAATTAGCGATAGGGTGTATGAATAAAAATAATGGTCAAAACGCTGTAATTTCTTAGATTTAGTTTCAAGACTCAAATTCTCAAATGCATAGACAGCGTTTCTGACTCAGGAGGTAGAGAGGCCAGTTCCCGTCCAGAGAGGCATCCTGGAGCGTGGGAACAGCAGTGGGCTTTGGAAGAGCATCGAGAAGCTGCATTTGAGGGGCAGCCCTCCTTGGACTAAGCACGAGAACCTGGATAGGTTACGAAGCCATGGGATCCTTGTGGCCATGCCCACATGCCCAGCACTCCTGAGACAAATGTAAAAGCAGGTGACAGCCAGGAGGAACAGTCCCCTACATTCCTCCCTCCACTCCCAGCATCAAGGCCCACTCGGCCAGTGGAGGCAAGAATGAAGGACTATGTGGAGAAAGCCACAAAACACACTCATGGAACCAGCTATAGGATCCCAGGCCCCTCACACCCACTTCCAGCCACTGGACTCTCCAAGGGGAAACGACCATCCTGACCTCTAACACCTTGGATTAGTTGTGCCTGATTTTGAAAGGCATATAAATGGAATCCGAAAGTCAGAATTCTTCACACTGGCCCCTCTTGCTCAACATGAAGCTGTGTAGTTCCCCAGGTGGCCATGTGCACAACCTGCCACCAGGATCATCTTGTTTAAACCTGCTCATTCTCGTGGCTTAGAATACTGGGCCACAAGGATACCACAACTCCTGCTTCTGATGAATGCTTGGCAAGTTCTTGGGCCATTTCCCATTTGGAGCTCTTGCAGACATTCTCGTGCAGAACTTTTGGGGAATGTATGAACACAGATCTGTTCAGTACATAACTGGGAATGAAGAGGCTGGGTCATAGGGCTTCACATATTCAGCTTTAGGGACACAGTCAATTTGTTTCCCAAACTCTCTGTCCCCATCTCTTCCCCTGCCATCAGTGTCTGGGGTCTCCAGGGGTTCCACAGCCTCACCCACTGTGGGAAGTCTCTGCCTTTTTAATCACACTGTGATGGGTGGGATGTGGGATCAATTGCACAGTGATATTTTTAAATGTAAATTGGATTCTGTTTCTCTGCCATCGGTTTCCCTTTGCACTGACAATAAAACCCGACTCCTTCCCCCATCTGCAGGACTCTGATCACCTCTGACTTTCTACTTCCTGTGCCCCACTGCCTTCTTGCTAGAATTCAAAAGCAATCCCCGCCTCTTTCCTCTGCCCAGAATGTTCTTCCTCCATTTTCCCCCATGACTAACTCCTTCCTGATCATTCGTACATTCAACAAACATTACTAAGGAATTATCAGTTTTCTTCTCACATGTCACCTCCCTCCAAAGACCCTTCCCCAACTTCTGTCTAGTTAGCCATGGTAGGTCCTGTCATCACTTTCCATTTCTTCTATTAAGATTTGTGTTCTCAACAGTCACTAATATGCCATTATGTAAAAATGTGAGTGTGTAACCGATGTGATTCTGCAATTTGTATTTGGGGTAAAAATGGGAGTTCATAACCCAATCGAGTCAAATGTATGAAAGATGATATATCATGAGCTCTGTAATGTTTTGAACAATCAATAAAAAAAAAAAAAAAGAGCAAATGAACAGGGATTCAGCCAGCCGAAACAAGGATGCACTCGAGCTGGAGAGCCTGATGAGGACCTGGCAAACCATCACTTGTTATCGTTCCTGAGCCTCTGCATTATCCTCACCACTCTCAAACTCTACTGCCTTGTCTGGACCCTGGTGAGAGCTGCAACTTCTCCCTAGGACCCTCTCCTCAACCGGTCAGACACTCCACGCCAGGAAAAGCCTGCCTTGGTTCTGGACCTGATCACCGCAGTCTGAGTGAGTGTGCATCTGCTGGACATAAAGCTTAAGGCTTAAGACTTTTGAATTTAGCACCAGAGGAAATGTCTGTCATTAGCCTATCATGATTAAGTGTGTTTTGCAGTGCTTAGAATTAATCTAGAATTGTTTGCTGTGAATTGACTATGTCTATTGCAGTGCCTAGCATTAAGGATTGTAGTTTTCTTGATTAAGAACCTATAGAGTGGGGGCTGGGATTGTGGCTCAGTGGTAGAGCGCTCGCCTTGCATAGGCGGGACCTGGGTTCGAGCTTCAGCACCACATGAAAATAAAGGCATTGTGTTGTGTCCATCAAGTGGGCTTCTTTGTAAGTATTAAAAATATATATTTTTTTAAAAAGTACCTATAGAATGAACTGTATTGAGTAATTTGAGTGAATAAAGCATTGAAAGGGGCAAAAAAATAAAAATAAAAATAAATAAATTATTTTAACACACACACACACACACAAAAGATTTGCGTTCTGCCTTATCACACTAAAATATGAATTTAAGGCCAGAGACAATGTATTTTCAGTGCCTAAAACAGTTCACACAGTTAAGTGTTCAAACACTATGGTTTGGATGAATGAAGAATAGAGGTGATAGAGTTTGTGAATCACATTTGCAAAGATAATTATAGAATATTAAAGCCAGTAAGACCTCTTCTGCCCCCACCCCAACTCAGCTGATCAAAATGATGGTCAGAAAGATAAAGTGACAGGGTCAAGGGCAAAGATGGAGTTTGAACCCATGCTTACGATTTCTAGTCCCAGCATAAACACTCCTTCAAGAACAGGAGACATATACTTTATGTAAATGGGTTTCAGATTATCGAATGTGAGCATTAGGAACTGATTTGGCCTGGAGAAGGCTCTCCTTATTACCACAAAGTCCAACAACACAACAAGAAGGATATGAGATGGACGTCGTTTCTGGGTCCCCCAAATCACCCTGACCTTAGTGCCATGGAAGAGGATGACGTTGAGAGGGCAGATATGAATAGAGGTGGCTCCCAGTCCGTCTTGCATCTTCTTGGGAGAGGAAAAAGAACCATCTTGGCAGGAGCAACTTCCTTGGGCTCCGAGATCTACCAAGAGATCACGCTGTAGCCGGTGAGAGCCCGGCCTCACATTCTTAGCTGGGGTGAGAATCAGATGGGACCACAATGTGGGCCTCGGGCCGGTTGCATAATTGGACCTGTAATCTGTACCTTAGAGAACTTCAGCCAACAGCTCTCCGCTCTTGCTGAGTCATCCCCAAACCCCGTGACTGGATGATTCACTGATCTCCCCGGGGTCATGACTATCAGGTGCTGACCCAGAAATGAAAACTAAATTTATAAGGGAAGATATCCTCTAACTGAAGCTCCACCTTTTCTGATGACTCAAGCTTCCATTCTTTGGGTTTCCAAAGAGTAGTGGAAGCCATGTTGGTCTCTTCCTCAACAATCTAAAAACAATGGAACTAGACAACCAGAAACCCACTGAAAAAGAGAGGGAGTCCATGTTTGGGAGGAAACCGACTTGAAATACATATCCACAATCCCTCATCACACTTCTAAGAGCTAGGAAACCCTAGAAAACAAGATTGGGGCTTGTTTCTTTTGCATATTTGTAGCAAATGTACTTGGCAGCAAAGCCTGACAACAAAAATTGATATAAGACTATTTTTAGTCTTTTATGTCACTTTGGTTGCACACTCATACATTTTGGTGTAGCAATGCTATCCTTTGATTATGAGATTCTGAATCAAAGTCCAATATGATGTTTTGTGACATATAGCCCCTGTGCATCTCATTACCTTTATGAAGGCTAAAACATTCTTGCACCCAAGAATACCAAAATACTTGCACCCAAGTTTTCTGATAAAGATGGTGAACCTATAATTTTTCACTGATTTTACATGCTCTTTGCATAAATTAGGTCAGGCAGTATTGTACACATTCAACAAGTGGATAAACTGAGATTTAGAGAAGTTCAACCATTTAAGTCCACACAAGTAATTAGTGTCAAACCGGAACTAGAACCCAGGTGTACTGGGCATTCACTGTTTTCCCCATTGGTCATCCATCCATGCCCTGATTGTTGTGCAGCACCTCAGTTCTACTTTAGGAAACCACTCTCTTCTCCTCTCCCCGCTCTCCTCTACAGCTTGCAGACTTGGGAGGTCCCATTTTCACCCAGGCAATGGAAGGGCATGTGCCCAAGCTAAGCCAATAGTTCACGCTCCCTCAGAACTAGGCCCAGAGAGGAGTGACTCAAAGACCACAAGAGCTGGAGGTAGATGGTCCCAGCAGGGGTCCCTGAAGATGCACTAGGGGTTGAGAGTTGCCCTGGGATTTCTGAATCCTGACTTTATGACTTGTCAGCCTTTATCTGTGTGGATTGGCCAGAGAGGATTTCTTTAGCTTTTAGCCAAAGACCCTTGACTGAGATACCATGCTTCTGCCACCTAGGCCTCTGCTCTTTCTTCCCTCCAAAGGGGAAGAATTTATCATCATCATCATCATCATCTCTCTCTCTCTTGTTCTCTCACCCACACACACATTTAAGTACTCTATCTATTATACATGCATGTATAATAGATAGACAGACATTGAGTACTTAAAATAGAATATGGTACCTTACAACATTCTGCATTTCAGAGTTACTGTGAACATAAAAAATATGTTATACAAAATACCTAGCACCTAGACAAAGTGGCCCACACCCATAACCTAAGACTTGGGAGGCTGAGACAGGAGGATCACAAGTCTGAGGCCAGCCTCAGCTCTCACATAGTGAAAGAATATCTTTTTTTAAAAAATAATAAATAAAAAGATCTGGGGATATATCTTAGTGGCAAATACCCCTGGGTTCAATCCCCAGTACCAAACAAACAAAAATCAAAAACAAAAGCAAATGAACAAAAAACAAAGCACCCAATAGTTTGCATTGCTAAGAATCTCCTCCCTCCCTCTTCCTCTCTGTATGCTCTTTCCTCCCAATATGTCTTCACTCATCTAATTATTTTCATTCTTTACCCAAATGCTTTTTTCATCCCAGTTGCCCTTCCTCTTAGCTTACTCTTACATACATTTATATGTGGGTACTTCTTGTCCCTATAAATAATTGTGAGGCTGAAGGAAGTGACTGGCCATGGATTTAATACCCTTGCTGACATTTACATTGGCTTTTGGGACCTAAATTCCTGACACATCTTGCATGTCTCCCGCATGAAAGTTGCTTTTCAGACTCTCTCGGCTTATGGTTTGCATGCCCAAACACAAATAATGCTTAAGCAAAAAGAGAAGAGTACAGATGATGATAAATAAACACAACCTAAAACAGTAATTGTAGAAAACTTGGAAAATACAAAACAAAACAGAAAAAAATTAGCATCATGCCATCCTAGAGATAACGATTCCTAACATTTTGATTTATTTCTTTGTACTTTATTTTGTCATATTCTATCATATCGATGCATGAAATTATAATTATAAAATTATAATTACATGTAGTATCTATTAAGTGAGAGACAATTTACAAAGTGTTCTGTAAGCATCATACTATTTAATCCAAAGGACACCTGAGTGCCCCCCAGCCTTGCAGCTGGGTCCCCCATACTGAATAATCCAAAATAGCAAAACAGAAGCCACCATGTCTTTTGTGATCTAGACTCAGAAGTCCCATTCCATCATTTTCCCACCTGCTACTGGGTATCTAGGTCAACCTTTGCAGTGTGGGAGAGAACCACACGAGGACATGTCCGTTAGGGTCTGAATATGGTTTGTCCCTCAAGCAGGTAGAGGATAAGCTCCTCAAAACTAGAGGCTGGATCCTCAAAGTGGTGGTGCTAAGAGTGGAACTATTAAGAGGCGGAGCCTCGTGACATAATTGGGGATGTTGCCCTTGGAAAGGATTAATGCTGGCCTCACAGAGTTAATTCTCTAGAGAGTGTATTGTTATAAAGTGAGGGCACCCCAACACTCAGGGCTTTCTACACAGGCCACTTCCCTTTCTACTTCTCTGCCATATTTTGATAGTCATTAGTCGGGAGAGATTCACAGAGGCCAGAGAAATGAGGCCACATGAACTTGGAATTTCAGCCCCTAAGTGGTAAGCTAAATAATCCCCTTTTCTTTATAAGTATCTAACTTCAAGTATTTTGCTATAGCAACAGAAAACGGATTAATACAGACAAGAGTCTTTGGAAGAGGCTATCAATAAGAGCCACCTTGGAAGGATGGATACCTCCATTAGGTAATACAAGTTTCTTTATATTTTACAGTTGAAAGTCCAAGAGCTTGGCTGAAGGACACATGGTTTATCAGAACAGGACTTAAAGCTAGATTGACCAACTCACAAACTCAGACTTTTAACTATGACATGATACCACCTCTTTACTTTAACTATCCTATGAATGTTGGATACTAAAGTAAATTTCAATTTTTTGTTACTATAAAAAAACTCTGTAGACAACTCTTTCTACATAAATTTCTACCTCCACCTCCTGCATCTCCTGCTATTGCCTCAGAACAACTCCTAGAGATACAATTATCAGGTCAAAAAGTATGGATTTTTTTTAATACTCTTGGTACATCGTGCAAAATATAATTTCCAGAAAGGAAAAACCAATAAAAGCCCATGCGGATGTCTGATGTCTGTCTCACTATATTCTTAATACAACTGAATATTAACATCATTTAAATCTCTATTAGTTTTTGTAGGCTAAAAATGCTAGTTTTGATTTGCATTTCTTATAACACTTCTTAATTTGCTCATCATTATTATGTATTTGCTTCATTTGGGGTCTTTCGTTATAAGCAAAAGACGCCAATTAACTAACTTTTTCTTTTTATTAAGACATAATATTTGGACATGTTAATGGGGTATAATATAATCATTTGATACATGTATACAATTTAAGTGATCAAATCAGGGTAACAAACAGTTCCATTTCCTCAAACATTAATCATTTCTATGTGTTGGGAACTTTCATACTTTTTCCCAGTTATTTTGAAATATAGATTGACGGAGATAATGGTTACCTTATTGTGCTGCAGAAAATCAGAAGTAATTCCTCCTGTGGTTTTTTTCCCCATTTTTATTGGTGACTGTACTTGTACCTAACAGTGGGACTCATTGCTACACATCTGTACTCGCATACCCTGTGACATAATCTGGCCAACCCCGTTCCCTGTATTTCCTCTATCCCTCCACTCCTCCCTCCCACCCCCGGTTCCTTTCCTCTACTCTGTTGATGTCCCTTTGATTTTCAGAGACCACCCCACAACTTTCTTTTCCTTTTTCCTCTCAAGTTTCCACATGTGGAAAAACAAGACGACCCTTGACCTTCTGAGCCGGGCTTATTTCACTTAACATAAGGTTTTCAAGTTCTATCTATTTCCCTGAAAATGAAATAATTTCACTCTTCTTTGTGGCTGAGTAAAACTCCATTTCTAACTGTGTTTCAGTGCCCCTTACCTGAGCTCTTTCCACCTCCTCCTCGCTGCCCTTCCCAGCCTTCCCAGTCCCTAGTGACCACTCTTCCATTCCATTCTGCTATGAGATCAACTTTTTAATTCTCCACAAATCTGTAAAAATGTGGCATTTATCTTTGTGTGTCTGGCTTATTTCACTTAACACAATAATCCCCATCAGTTCCACCCCTGTCGCTACAAATGATAGGATTTTATAATATTCACGTGTGTGTGTGTGTGTGTGTGTGTGTGTGTGTGTGTGAAAGAGAGGGGGGGGTGGGGGGTGGATTGGGAGATTCTTCTTGTCTATTCATCCTCTGATGGACACTTTGGTTGATTCTATATATTGGCTATTGTCAATAGGGCTGCAATAAACATGGCTATACAGATGTCTCTTTCATAAAATGCTTCTATTTCCTTTGGATATATACTCAGTAGTGGGTTGCTGGATCATATGGTAACTCTGTTTTTAGTTTGTTTGTTTTTAAAGAAACTGCATACTGTCTTCAATGGTGGCTACACTAATCTACATTCCCACCAAAAGTGTGTGGGTTCCCCTTTGTCTGAATCCTCACCAGCATTTATTTTTTTGTCTTTTTTATAATAGCCATCCTAACTGGGTCAGGTAATATTTCATGGTAATTTCTATTTGAATTTTTCTGATTATTTGTGACACTTACATGGGATTATTTTGTTATTGTTGTTGTTATTGTTAAGATTTTTGAATTCCTTGCATATTTTGAATATTAATCCCTTGTCAGATGAACAGTTGGTAAATAGTATCTCTTACTCCATAAATTGTCTCTTAACTCTATTATTTCCTTTCCTATAAAGATATTACTTAGTTTGAATAATCCAGTTAACTAATTTTAATTTGGAAATGGAAGTATTAAAAGAATACCTGGACCAGCAGAGAACACCTGTAATCCCAGCAGCTCAAGAGGCTGAGGCAGGAGGATCATGAATTCAAAGCCAGCTTCAGCAACTTGGCAAGGCCCTAAGCAACTCAGTGAGACCCTGTCTCTAAATGAAATATAAAAAGGGCTGGGGATGTGGCTCAGTGGTTGAGTGCCCCTGAGTTCAATCCCCAGTACACACACACATACACACACAAAGAAAAAAAAAAAGGAGGAGGAGGAGACCACCTAGTAGTTCATGTAATTAAAGGGAAAGTTGGAAACCTGGCTTGAAAATGGAGAGAGCCCAGAGCATCTCCAGGGCTCCAGGCAACAGGAAGGGGTGGTAGACGGTCTTGCAGACTACCATCACTGGGATGAATTAATTCAACATTCCATCCATCCTGTGTCACATGTCTAAGCTAAGGGGGGGGGGGCAGGACAGGGTGCTTTGATTCAACCAAGATAGCCCTAAGGAAAAATAAATGTCTGCAACAGGGTTTGATTTCGATGGCTCCCAAACCCATACTCACTTCATTAAGTTAAAAGTCCTGGCCTCCATATGCTGGTTCTTGGTTCTTTTTTTTTTTAATGGGTGCATTATAATTATGCCTTTATTATGCCATGTTCATGCTTGTACACAATCAATCTCATTCCCCACATTGTCTATCTGCTCTTATTAGTTGGTCAAGAATTGATAACTTTGCTTTTACTTAAGAAGTTCAGCATCACTGGATTCAACACCACCATGGGGGAGCTGAGAAAAAAACCCTCTGCAGTTGGGATAAATATCTAGATATCCAGAAATACAGAGCTAAGACTCCCTCAACTTTGCCAAATAAAATAACCAAGAACAAAGGGATCGAGGGTAAAGAAATCAGCCCCTTTACCAGAGGCTAGCAAACTTTCTCTGGAAGGGCTAGGTAGCAAATACCTGAAATTTTTCAGGGTCATCCAGTCTCTATTACAACTTCTCACCTCCACAAAGATAGCAATAGACAGCAAGGAAACAAATAGGCATGGCTTTGTTCCAATAAAACATTATAAAATCAGCTGGCAGGCAGGATTTGATCTGGGGCCATAGTCTGCTGATCTCTGCTTAAATCCAAATCACAACAATTGAACACATCATGCTTCTGTTTATGGTTATTTCAATTCTGACTCCTGTGATTTTAAAGAATTAACTTTCAGTTGTTAATATTTAGGGCAGTGTTCACTTGATTTATCCACCTGCATTATAAACTACATCAGTTGATTTTTGACTTGGAGAAAAGATGACAATAAATGAACATCAAAGTCAATTTTGCTACCCACATAGATAAAGAAAAGTAACTGTGGTTATTCATTTAAACAATCAACATTCATTCTCCTACCACCTATTATGGGCCAGGGGCTGAGACTGGATACACAAAATACACAGGCCTTACAGAGTTTGAGCCTGGTGGAGAAACTCAGAATCTAGAGAACTAATCCATAGCAAATACTCCTCTCATGGGTGATGGCTGGCTGTTACAGAGAACCAGGATCAAGTTTGAAAAGCACATGTCTCCAAATGTGCCGCAGTCTCTGGCTGGGCACAAATCACGAGTCTCCACACAGCTTGTAGATTCAAACAGCAATTCTTTATTCCCGAACTCACACCGGCCGTCTACAAACACGCTCTGGGGGAATCCACGTTCTCTGCCCAAATCCACACCGCATTGGCTTCTGTCTCCCAAAATATACTGTCTGACCCTAAGCACTCAAGAGGAACTCAGCATCAGGATACGCCCTATTCTAAAGGGGGAACACCCTAATCTCCTATTATGCTAAACTGCCCTATTCTAAAGGGGGAACACCCTAATCTCCTATTATGCTAAACCGCCCTATTCTAAAGGGGGAACACCCTAAACACGGATCCTGCCCTGGTCCTTGAGCAAGGTCACCTTTCAGAAGTCCTTCCACTAGACAGCATGGGAATAAGCTGGCAAGGAAATTGTCATACCTACTTGGCTGATGGCTCCCAGCATCTCCCCCCCTTCTGATTAATTAAACAACAAGTAATGTGGCTTAAGGACCGTGCCTGGTAGGTTGTCCAGTTCAACATATGGCTCTTACCCGTCATTGGAAAACTGACCTTTAGGCGTCAGCCTCCTGTCTTAGGTTGATACCACTGCAACTGGATCATACCCGTCACTGACTACCGGTCCAGCATACAGCCATACTTGTGGATAGGTCTATGCACCAGTGGGGGGGTGAGGTTCTTTGCCTCACCTCTGTTGGCCCCCAAATTTGGCCTTGGTGCCAGTGGGGGAGTGAGGTTAATGTGGCTTAAGGACCGCGCCTGGTAGGTTGTCCAATTCAACATATGGTTCTTACCCGTCATTGGAAAACTGACCTTTAGGCAACTGACCTTTAGGCGTCAGCCTCCTGTCTTAGGTTGATACCACTGCAATTGGATCATACCCGTCACTGACTGCCGGTCCAGCATATAGCCATTGGCCCCCAAATTTAGACCATCACTAGCAGAAGGGAGGAGGATACAGAAATGCCACGACACCAAGCCAATTGACAGTTCCTTTGGAAAAATTGCATCATTGGTGACACCATCAGCAAAGATCACTGGTGACACCATCAGCAAAGATATGCCAGCATTACCACAATTTGCTGCACTAAACGTAGTTACATAGTCCAGGCAAGTTCTGTAAGCAGTTCAAAGGGGAGGAATCTATCAATCTGTCCGTCTCTTCCCAAAGTCCGTTTCCTCCCAAAGTAAGTTGACTTCTTGATTGAGCATACTTGTTGAGTTATATTCATTGGGATGAAGATAGGAATTCTGGCAATGATGCTAAAAAGACATTATCCTGAAAAGAATTATTAAATATAATGAAAAGGAAAGGTGAAAGTAAACAAACAGATCTGTTAACCTACTTAAAAAACAATCCTTAACAGCTGTTTACCTGATTTAAATTAAGCCATTTAAATCACGTGAATAAAAAATAATAATAATAATAATTTGGATCCATTTTTCATGAGCGCTCCTCATATATGAAATATGGACATACGCACACACAGACATATAACACAAAACACAAATGTGCAAACAAACGTACAACACATAAGATAATAATAAAGGCCTTGTAGCTTTACCTAGGTGAAATATCCATTGCAATGTTTAAAAACTCCATAGTCAAAAAAATAAAACTGATCAGAAAAACATTAACCTAGGTTTGTATGAGCTCAAAAAATAAAAATAGAACCTTATGATGTGGAAAATGCAATAATAAAATAGATATTGAAAAAAGCATCCTGGTTAATCACAGTCGCAGATGTAAGAATGGCCAAGCTGGAGTTCTGGATATCAGCTGTTACGGTTTTGAGTCAAATTATCTTCTTTTCGATCTGTAGAAATCGTTTTGGTTAGTCTTTCTGGAATCCAAATCGGCTGCTGTTCTCCCTGTGGAAACACGCAAACAGAGCCCTGACTCCAGACAATCACTGGGTCTGGACCTTTCCATTGTCCTGTTAGAATATCTTTCCAAAGAACTTTAGGCTTATGCACATTTTTTGGATACATATGCCTTTCCGCAGCACTAAGTCCTGATGAATCCAAATTTAAAAAGTTTAGAGTAAAAAGCGTTATTTTAAGTTTATCTTTGGGGGATATATACCCCTTTCCAATTCCCTCTTTTTGTTTTAGTAAGTACGTTTTAATAGTTTGATGAGCTCTTTCAACTATGCCTTGTCCCTGTGGATTGTATGGAATTCCTGTTATATGAGTAATACCAAATGATGAGCAAAATTGTTTAAAAGAGGTAGAGGTATAGCCAGGACCGTTATCGGTTTTTAACTGTTTAGGAACGCCCACAGTGGCAAAATTTTGTAAGCAATGAGCTATAACATCTTTAGTTTTTTCTCCGGCATGAAGGGAGCCCATCAAAAATCCGGAAGAAGTATCAATTGTAACATGTAAATATTTTAATTTTCCAAATTCTGGCAAGTGTGTGACGTCCATCTGCCAAATATGGTTAGGTATCAGTCCTCTAGGATTGACTCCAAGATTAACTTGTGGTAAAAAGGTCACACAATTTTGACATTGTTTTATTATATGTCTGGCTTTTTCCTTAGTTATTTTAAAACGCTTTTGTAAAGTATTAGCATTAACATGGAATTTTTTATGAAAATTCGTAGCTTCTTCTAGTGTAGAGAAAATATGTATGTCATGTGTAGTTTTATCTGCTAAATCATTGCCCAAACTAAGGGCTCCAGGCAATCCTGTATGTGCTCTAATATGTCCTATAAAGAATGGATCTTTTCTGTCCCAGATTAGACTTTGTATAGTGGAAAACAAAGAGAAAACAGTAGAAGAAGGGGAAATCCTACCAGCATCTTCAAGAGATACTATAGCATTAACTACATACTGACTATCAGAAAATAAATTAAATACAGAATCTTTAAACATTAAAAAGGCTTGTAATACTGCATTAAGCTCTACCTTTTGAGCTGATTGTTTGGGTACTAAAAATGTAAAAGTTTGATCAGGGGTAACTACTGCTGCTGTACCATTATTTGACCCATCAGTGAATATATTTGGAGCATTCATGATAGGGGTTTTTCTTGTCATTTTTGGAAAAACTACAGGATGCTTAGACCAAAAAGACAACAAAGGATTAGATGGTAAGTGATTATCAAATGAAACATTAGATTTACACATGATTATTGCCCAAGTATTTAACTCATTAGCTAACTCATCAATTTGATCCATAGCAAGGTCACCTTTCAGAAGTCCTTCCACTAGACAGCATGGGAGTAAGCTGGCAAGGAATTTGTCATACCTACTTGGCTGATGGCTCCCAGCACAAATGGAATAAATTGACTCCTGGACTTGTCAGAAGAGCACAAGTAGAGTCCAGCTAAACAATGTGCATGGGAAGTTCCTATTTCAAGTAAGAGTTCAAACCAGAGAACCTGTCAAACTCTGTCATCATCAAACATCTCCTGGGGTGACTGCAAGATTGATGACAATATCATCAGTATGCCAGGTAGGTTCAGCTCCCAGTGGCTAAAGCTATTCTATGTTCATATCCATGTGCCCATGACTGATGGACCCAGGAGTCAACAACTGACCCAAGAAAGGTATAATAGAAAGACATCAAAGATGACCATCATAAATTTCTTTGCTCCTTCTATGCATATGTTGTTTCTCATATCAGGAGTGAAGCCCATTCTGCCTATTCTTGAATCTGGGCTGGTCTTTCTCTTGACCAAGAGAAAACAGCAGAAGTTGTCCTCTGAACTCTGAGGGTAGGTCAGAAGCAGCTGTTCATCTTCCATCTTAGTCTCCCAGAACATTCTCTCTTAGAATCCAGCTGATGTTCTGTAAGGAAGCCCACACAGTCCCGTGGAGGGGCTGATGTGAAGAGGAACTGAAGTCTCCTCACTAATGGTCCCAACATTGAGCTCTAACAGGCTGCCAGCACCTGCTTATCATATGAATGTGCCATCTTGGAAATGGATCCTTCAACTGTTCATCAATAGCCCCAGACGTTTCAGGATAATTTGTTATTCAGTGATAGATAATAGGAACATTAAGTTTATCAGTCCTTTTCTCTGAAGACTTTGAAATTTTGGTTGGAAATTAACAGATATTAGAAATTTGTGGAGCTGAGTCTCATTAAGAAGCAACCATTGGTGTGCATTAGAATCACATGGAAAAACTTTGCAAGATAGAAAGTTCTAGACCGCCTCCCACCCAGATCTCTGATTCAGTAGGTTTGGGATGGAGCCCAGGAGTATTTTAATCAAGCATTTAAAACAAGCTTCCTATGCATCTGTTATTATGTACTGAAACTCTAATTTGTATACTCAACATGGAAAACCCATACACAAACCCCAACAGCCAAAACAGTCCCGAGCAAAAATAGCAATGCTGAAGGGGCCACCCAATATCTGATTTCAAAATACACTACAGAGCCACACAGTATGGCACTTGCAAAAAATAGGCATGTACGCTGACAGAATAGAACAGAGGACATAGTGACAAACTACAGCTACAGCCATGTGATTCCTGACAAAGGCGCCAAAAAACATATGTTGGAGAAAAGACAAACATGCTGGAGAAACTGGGTATCTACATAGAAAAGATTAAAACTAGATCCCTAACTCACCCCGTGAAAAAATCAGTTAAAAATGGTCAAAGGCAATGGCTTCCTGAACAGGATTCCAACAGCTCAGGAAATAACAGCAAGAACCAATAAATGGGATGGCATCAAATTAAAAAAAAAAAAAAAAAACTTTTGCCCAGCAAAAGAAAAACAATTGGTAGAATGAAAAACCTGTCTACAGAATGGGAGAAAAATCTTTGCCAGCTGCTCTTCTGATGGAATCCAGAACTCAAAGAGTTCTAAAGAACCATAAAACAAACAAGATCACTTAATGGGCAAATGAACTGAACAAACCCTTCTCAAAGAAGTACAAATGGCCATTAGGCAAATGCAAATCAAGGCTACATTGAGACTCCATCTCACCCCAGTCAGGATGGCCTTCATCAAGAACACAAAAGACAACAAATGCTGGTGAAGATGAAGAGCAAATGAATCCCCATACAGCTGTTAGTGGAGATGTAAATATGAACAGCCACTATAGCAATCATACCACAACTCAGTGTCTACCTGAAGAAATTAAAGTCAGCATACTACAGAGGTACCTCATACCTGTGTTTATTGGGGCACATTCCACAGGTGCCCATCAACTGATGAATGGATAAAGAAATATAGTCTATTTACATAGTGGAGTATCATTCAGCCATAAAGAAGAACAAAAATCATTCCAATTGCAGGAAAATGGATGGAACTGGAGACCCTAATGTTAAATGAAATAAGCCAGACTCAGACAAATGCCACATTTCCCCCATATGTGGCATCTAGGGGTGGAAAAAGATGACAAGAAAATAGAAGGCTATTAGGGAAGAGGAAGAGGATCTGAGGAAGGGGATCTGAGGAAGGGATCCAGGGAAGGGAGAGTAAAGGAAGGCATAAGGGGCTAGAAAGGGTTCATGTTATTTGCATGTACAAATATACCACGATAAAAACTTATTATTCTAAGTAAATGTACTAATTAAAATGTACTAATAAAAAAGAAAAGAAAGAAAACCAGTACGCACATGCACTCAGACTTTCCCTCACCCTGTGTTCTCATCTTAACTTGAGCCCCTGGCAATCCATCCAGTCTCGGCTATTTGTAGCCTCAGTTGTGGGTGGACCTTAGGGTTCAGAAAAGCCTCTGTCCATCAAAAACTCAGCCAAGGAGACGGTAGTGCTTCATCAACTCACAGTTGAATCCAAACTGAACTGGAAGACAATCTTCCCAACTTTAGAATCCTAAAATACCTAGGATTACAAGATTAAAGGCCTCTGTTTGAAATACCAGGTGAAATGTGTTATAATCCTCCTTATAATTTTTCCTCCAAGAGGCAAATCTCATCAGACACCTTGGGGATTCTTCTGGAGTCTCTCACAGATGACAGGCCAGCGGACTCTACCATTGTCAGCAGACAGAATTTCAAAGGGCTGGGCAGTGTGCGTGAACCCTGGACGAGACTGGCTGCCTTGGGGGAGACTGTCTTTGAGGAGTTCAGAAGGAAAACCTGATTTACAGGCCTGAACTCCCACAGCTCTGCTTCGGTTAGACACAAACGGGGTCAAGGTCTGTGTGTTCTTTCCTGCCTAAAACATTTATTTGGGAACAAGAAAAGGGTGGGGGGGCGGAGCCTGAAAGTCTCTCTTCACCTTTCCCACAGCCAGTCCAAATAGGCACATTCTGTTTAAGTGGCCATTTGACAGGTCTCCAAGTGACAAGCCTGGGGTCTTCAAATACAGAGGACACTCATGAATGTGTCACGAGCAGGTGGAGTTGACTCACCGTCTTCTCCTGACTTCACTCTCTGTCTTCATAATGCCCTCTGTCCCTCCACTGTCCCCCAAGCTAAGGTGCCTGTGGGGTGGCCAGCACCTCGCCAGGGTACTTTTGCCTGCTCAGAGGGATAAGCCTCCAAAGAACTTAAAGTCTGAAATAACTAGTAAAGAACAAAAGACAGAGTCAGAATTATAGTTTTCAAGGATGGAGAACCTGATAGGTTCAGTCCACCCAGGAGCTGGAGTTAGACAACTAGAGAACGGTTCCCAGTTCTGTGGTTTATTTGAGGGGGTACATCAAAGGTAGGGATAAGGTTACAGGGGTGGAGTCTTGCTTCCTGATGTCTTGCAGTCAGCAGGTTGATTGGCATCTTGACAGGTCACACCCATCTCTGAGAGGTTGTATGGCTGCAGCAGGTCACCCCCTCCCCAATGCTATGTGGGGCCAGGCAGAGCTGAATAGAAATTCACATGTATTTGAGCGATCTTATCCTGTGGGATTGCCACGGGAAGTCCCCCGAACACCAGATTTTCCTATTCAAAGGCTACAATGCGGGGGAAGTCCACATACAGCCCACGGATGGCTTTTGACAGGTGCCCTACCCAGAAGTGGCTTATTCATGAATGTGTGTTTTCTCCTCTTTCTTCAAAGACGTGTTTTCTCCTGTTTCTCCCATCTTTCTCTCATTGACTCTCTGCTTGCCTCAAATCATATCTTTCCCTGTTCCCGCTCCCTGGGGACCCTTCTTCCCACCCCTCACCAATCCTTCCATAGCGGTAATGGGTGACTGTGTCATGATTACCTTCAGCTCCACTCCCACCATTTCCCAGGACCCTCCTAGGAGTCATCCCCCAGGGTGACCTACGTGGAAGTAGTACGGCACCGTCTTTCCAGCAGGCACACACAGAGGCTCCAGAGGAGTCCAGGTCCTCCCTTGGGTACCCAAGAGGAACCCCAGTACTGAGGGAAGGAGAGAGAATTCCTACTACAGGTGTAAATGACATGACTGGATGTTGGAATAGAGATGCCCTTTCCCATAACTTAGTATCTGCTCTTCTCCTGCACAAATGAACAAAACTTTTTTTCAATCTAGAAAATTGAATCACCCCCCAAAATTAAATTAAAAATGAAAACCTGAAACTTACCCTTCCAAGCTGTCCCTTCCATTGCGGAGCTACGTACCATTGAAGGCACATCATAGCCCTTGGCTGTGGCTCATTGTGGAGCAGGAGGGGCACAAAACCAGTCCAAAGGACTGATGCTCTTCTCCCCTCCTGCCCACCTTGGCACTTGAGACTGGAAGGAATCTGAATGGGAAGTCAGAAGACCTGAACTTAACCCAGGTTCTGTGGGGTTTGACCACACCGGAAAATAAGGAATTCAAACCCTGGAAATTCTCTACCCTAAAGTATCTAGGATTCTCTGTTTAAATACAAATAATTCTCTGAAAGTAGTGACGTATTACACACTTAACTCAAAAGAGCCTCCAAGTTTCATGTGCCCATCTTCTTACCAAAAAAAAGTGATGTAAGTAGAGAAATGAAAAAGGAAAGATTTCAAAGATGGGGTCTCCCAAGGGAGAAGTTGTTGATGGGAGACCAGGCTAAGCCATGGGAAGCACAGGGCTTTCTTTCAGGAGAAACCAAAAGGAAAGAGTAGTAGAAAAGGTCCAAATAAAACTTATTTTTCTTATTTCACATTTTTTTCTTGGCTGGGCCTTAATTAAAACTACAAGGAGTCTGCCCTGGTAAAAGGCTTTTAGACCTTTATGGATGCCCGTTGAATGGTAAATAGATACAGTTATACTGATCCTCAGACACTGTAATCCCTGACACCTATCGAAATAGCTGCTCACTTTCCTGTTTGAAAAATGATACTCATGTGAGGCCAGGAGGGGTGAGAAAAAGAGAAGAGAAGAAAATAACCATCCAAGTATCTTTTTCAGCTTCCACTCCAAAACACACTGTGCTGGATCATGAATTGCATTTGGTCAGTCCTTACAGTTACTGATGCATCGAATGGACCCTCCAGGCTTCTCACAACAAATTCGCCTGTTAACCATTCCCATTCTACATACAGGGGACATTGAGACTCACCAAAACCCATACTCTTCCTGCAGTAGTCACCAAGAAATGATCTTTATCAAACGAGTCTTAGCTTTCCACTTCAGTGATAACCAAAGTATCAGTAACAATAAACATTCTCTGACAACGTGTGATTTGCCAACCACGACGCCATCATTTCTCAGGACTTTTCATCCTCATCCTACCTTGTGAAACAGCTCACATTGTCCTCATTTCACTGCAAAGGAACCTGAGGTGAAGCAATGTGCCCAGGGACACACGGTGAGATAGCCAAGATTTCAGCCAGACAATCTGACACCAAACACCAGAATCTTAACCACTGCACATAGCAAACTTATTTTAGCTCAATCGCCCATAAATAAAAACTTGTTATTGCTCAGTGTATTAAGAGGGATGAAGATAGAGGGGATTTCAGCTGCAATCCAGGCTGTTGACAGACCCAGAAATCTGCTCTTTGACAGGAGCTTGAGGTTACTGAAGGGTGAATATCTTCAGAGGGGCAGGCCAGCTTCCAAATGGCTTTTTTTCTTTTAAACAACAATTTCTCTCTCTGCCCCAAAATACAGTCAAGGATCACAAATTGCATTGGGTCAATCCTTACATCAAAAACTTTCTTTGACTCCCTGATGTTCTTAGAGAACACAGGTCTATTTCAATCATCTCAGGACACATGGCTGCCACAGTACCCCACACCAGAGGAGCAACACCCTGGCCATCTCCACTCAAGGCCTGGAAAATGTTTCTGGCATCTTGGCAGAGATGAGAAACTGGAGCAGGGGGAGGCAGAATGGAGAGGTAAGGAGGAGGAAAGAGCCAATGTTTATGTATATAAAATGCAGAGGGAGGCTGAGTCCCTGAAAGAACATATTTCCAAAATTGGAACCAAAACATATTTCACAAACTCTCTTGGCCTTGGGAAGGATTAGCTGCTAAAGGACGTGACTGTGGGTACCACTCTCTGTTTACAAGCTTGCCCTCTGCCCTGCATGTAGACGTGACTTTCCGAGTCCCCGACCAGGGCTGATTATCCGGTTACCTGGGCTGCATAAACCCAAACAATTCCCAGAGTCTTTAGGACAAAAATTAAGGAGCAGAACACACAGGAGCACTGGCTGTATTTCCTCAACCCACACAGACATATGTATGTGTGGTAGGGTGTCCCCACCCCAACTAGACTCTATGCTTCAAAAATGTCAGTGCCGTGAAAAACAAAGACTGAGGAGCTGTTTGAGATTAAAGAAAATGAAAACAATGTGACCACCAAATGCCAGGTGTGATGCATATTGGACTGGGGAGTGGAGAGGGGAAACTGCCCTGGGGTCATGATTGGGGCGATTGGCAAAATTCAAATATGGAGTGTGTACTAGACAACAGTGTTAAACCATAGTGAAATCTGAACTTGATTATTATACTGAAAGACCAAATGGACAAATGGACAATGGCCAAACCATATATAAAAATGGAATGTGGACAGACAACCTGCAACAACCTATCCAAGAAAACAATCCTTCATGACAATCGGCCCAGGAGGCCAGCCTGATCGTAGGAAGCCAGATTGTCATCTCTAGTGACAATCCAGGAAATGAAACAATAAATTCTGTAACAATCAACACCTAATGGCTAAGACTTGATAAATAACTGTCAGCTTCCCTGATTTTTATCCCCTCCTCCAACTTAGGACCAACCAGAGAAAGTCAAAATGCCCCCTAGCCAATCTCCTAGGATGCTTGTGGCGCATTGAGCATCCCCATGGAGACAGCCTCCAATAAGACAAGCCTGCACCTTCCCCTTGGTCCCCAATGAAGCTTCCCCATGCCCTGTCTGCCTTTGCGTCTCTGCCAACATGCAAGTGGTAGTATCTGACTCCTTGCCACAGCAAGCTCAGAATAAATAGCCTTTGCCTTTCTCACTTGGGTGCTCTTTGTTTATTTCTACAGCACTGTGGTATTGAGAGAGAACGCCTCCATCCATTGGCCACACATGCTGAAGTTGAAGGGTAAAGGGTCTGCCCTGAGCCCTCAAATGATTTGGAAAAACACATTCACATACACAGAGGGAGGAAGTGACAAAAGAAATGAGGTCACAGCAACGGGTCTGGGTGGATGGTCTCCGACTTCTTTGTTCTCTTCTTGCAACTCTTTTATAAGTTTGAAATGATTTCAAAATGAAAAGGTTTTTAAAATATCCCCAGCTGATTGCTCACATTCTGCCCATAGGGCCACACCTGGTCACCTCAGACCTCAAACAATGCACAAGTGCACAGTCACTTTGTCTATTCTCCTTGCAGAACTAGGAAAGCAGAAATGGGGGCTACTCAGCCTGTCCCCCAGAGAACCATCACACTCTTCCCAGCCCTTGAACCTTCCTAATCTTTTCTGACAGATTTTTTGGGAAAAACTTTCCAATAGATCATTTCTGTAAAGACCTAGTGAATCATAACCACTACAGGGGAATCGCCCCTATGGAGAGGGGAGGTTTGGTGAGATCAATTCTGGAAGAAGTGATCAGGAGTCTCCCTAAAGTAACCAGAAAGAGGAAATGTCTGGAAGGGAGGAGCTTTATAGTTGGGTGCCTTATGGCTTCTCTCTCTCTCTCTCTCTCTCTCTCTCTCTCTCTCTCTATATATATATATATATATATATATATATATATATATTTTTTTTTTTTTTTCCCCTGAACCATATGAGGGTTAAGGGGAGAATTCCAGCTCCTTTATCCCTAAACACTTTGGAAGTGTATTTTCTACAAACAACAGGTTAAGGCAGTGGTTCTCAGTCTTGGGTGCACACATTAAAATCTAATTACACAGAAGAATACTCCATGATAGTTCACTACATAGAGAATCGTGAAGCCCCTTCCTTTCTCCCTGGGCTAAGGGACACAGAAGCCTCAGGGTGCTGTTCTCATTATCAGCCCTCACATGTGCCCTGGACCACATGACACAAGTGGCTCATGAACTGGGGATTGTGAGAATGTTTGGAGGTTGGCCATCGGTTTCTTAAGGCTAAGCCGAGTCCTTGGAAGTGGCTGGATTTAACTATTACTCTCCAAAGCTGTTGTCTGTGACTACTCCCCAACCTTGCCTTCTGACTCTTCTTTCTTCCTTGCAACATATCGGATGTCTTCTTATTTTCAAGCCTCTCTTATCCTTGACTCAGGGGTTCTTAACCATGGCTGTATCTTGGGATCATCTGAGAAGATTTAAAAAATACCAGTGTTGGGTCCCGTGACCTGGACACTTACCCAGTTGTCCCCAGGGTATAGCCTGGGACTTTTTTTTAAGCTCCCCAGAAGATGCTCCTATGCCATTAGATTTTAATGTGTGCACCCAAGACTGAGAACCACTGTCTTAACATGCTGTTGGTAGGAAATAAACTTCTGAAGTATTTAGGGATAAAGGATCTGGACAACTGCCCTTAGCTCTCACATGGTTCAGAAAAAACATATACATATAGGGAGAGAAGAAGAGACGCAACAAAAGACCCATCTATGAAGCTCCTCCTTTCCACACATTTGCTCTTTCAGGTTACTTTAGGAAGATTCTCCACCATTTCCTCCAGGATTGATCTCACCAAAATGCCCCTATAGGGGCAATCCCCCTGCATTGGTTAGGATTTAGTAGGTCTTTATAAAAGTGATCTGTTCAAGACTTTTACCCAATAAAAAATTTTAAAAAGAGAAGCCATGTGCAAGCCACTCTGGTCAATAACAAGCAAAGGTGATTATCACATTGCTCACCCAGCCTGCGTCCACAGGACACAGTCCCGATGGCACCACATCCCCTTGTGACTGTACAAGCTGCTACCAGGCAGAAAACAACAGCTCGTCAATCCAGATGGACTCATAAGACTCTGAAAATACACGGGCAAAGAGATGATGAAACACCAGATTTACAGCAACAGGTGGTGGCCTCTCTGAGCAGGCGAATGCATGGTCATCTGGCCTCTTGGTCACACGAGGGAGAGAACAAGGAGACCCAGCACCAAGAAGTCTGTTGAAAGAGCTGTGGCTGGCATTCAAACCAGGGGGGCCACAGAAAGCATGCACTTGCCCAGTTCTCAGTCTGAAGATGCATAAAGAGTCTCGCAGGGGACTTCCAAAAACTATTTGTCTGTCTCAGATCCCCAGCCTGGCCCAATTAAATCAGTATCTTTAGATAGGCCTTGGTGTCTTTTTAAAGCTCCCTAGATAGACTAACATGCTGCCTGCTTGACTTTGCATGTGACCTCCCCAGAGAATTCTCTTATCGCACCAGCAGGGCAGGACACTGAGTTCCCTATGCCTTTGGGGCTAGGTTCTGAAGCCACATCACTTTCCCTCACCCCTCCTCCTAGCCCTTCTTCTCATCTCACAGCCTTCCTCATTACACACTGTTATATGCACACACTCTAAAAATCATGCACACACACCGCAGAGCAAAAGCCCATTTGAGTCATTACAGGGGTTTTGGTTGTTTTTTGTTTTTTTTTTTTTGCATAATAGTCATTTTCTTAATTACACAATATGTTTTTGGGGAGCAGTACCCTATTGAAGGGCCTACAACAACTAGTAGAGTCTTAGCTCAATATAATATAAACATCAATTGGCTGAAAGTTTGGTTGATTTATTCAGCTAAAATATTAAGAGATAGATTCACTGAGGCCTAGTATCCTTGGGTAGTCAGCTCCTGAATAACAAGTACCACAGGCTATATTTGATCCTCCCTCCAACAGTTATAAGCTATGTGACTTTTTTATTTACTTAGTGCTACTAAGGATCGAACCCAGGACCTCACACACACACTAGGTGAATGCTCTACCACTGAGCTACATCCTCAGCCCCAAACTATGTGACTTCATTTTTTTATAAAATATTTATATTTTATTTACTATTTTATTTTATTTAACTGAGGTCCAAACCTCAGTTTCTGTACCAAACAAATTGGAATAATAATATCCAACTCATAAGGCTATTAGATACTATAGGCACAGCACTTTGCAAAGTGCCTAACAAATAATAAACATTTCAAAATGGCAGCTGCTTCAATGGCCTCCTCTGTGGATCAAAGTTCACTCTGAAATGTCCCCCAAATCTAACTTGAACATATATAACATCTTTTCTAACTAGTGACTATGATCAGCAAACATGGGATGGATCCAGGTGGGAGAGGTCCCTGCTTTGTGGCTTGCTACCAAGGTTCCAATGTTCTGTCTGGGTGACACTGCAGCTCCAATTCTGACTACTGTCACCCTAACAGTACCAGTCATGCAATGTCAATCCTTTGACTCCCCTGTTTCATTCTTCTCTTACAAAAGGATTCCAAGCAGGTGGCAAGAATGACTCAATTCTAGAAATCAGACCATCTCCACAATCTCTAGAGACTATGCATTCTCCAGAATCTTAGAGATGGTCATAGGCCACCCATGAAGGTCTTGGGCATTAGTGACATTGGAATATCTTGAAAAACTTTCTAGAAAGGCCAGGGGTGGCACTGCACATAGGTTCTGACTCCACGGATATGGACTCGGTCCATAGCTCTTCCCAACAAGCTTCCAAGTGATTGTGAGGCAGGTAGTTGTGGTATCATTCCTGCAGAAACACTGATCTTGCAGGATAACAAACGCGGAGAACCCTAAGAAGCAGTATGGGGATAGAGAGAATGTGGCTTCTGACATCAGACATCGTTTAAATTTGAACCAGTTACTTAATCTCAACACTAGTTTCACCACTTGCAAAATATTAGTTTCATTACTTGAACAAGAGTAACAATGCCCATCTCACAGGGTTAAGAGGATCGAATGCAAAGATACCTGTAAAGCCCCCAACACAGTGCACAGGACACTCACGTCAATACAAGTTCATTCTCTATGGACTAAAGGATACATCACAGAAGGAACTTGACTTTCTAACCCGGGATACCAGGCAATGGTGATGCCCTTGACCAAGATAGCAGCAATACCTAGGATGAACAGGATGGAGCAGATTCAGGAGCTCCAGCCCTAAAGGACCTGCTACAGACCAACATGGCCCTTCCTCTGCCAAGAAGGAGAGGCCCCAAGGTCAGTACTTGCCTGGACTGGGATCTCCCTCCCAGCCCAGGGACTTGCATTCTTTCATTCTACCACCCCACAGTTGATCTTACAGGTTCCTCTTCTGAGAATGGCTTTGTGTTCTAATAATTTGCCACCCCAAAGACAAACCCACAGGCCTCACTAAGCAACAAACAACCACACACGTATTCTTCCAAAATATATAAAATATCACAAAGTTCTTAGGCTCTCCATGCTGGATCCTCTTTAGGATAGTCCCTGGCAGCTCCTCTAAGCTCTCAGTCTCTGCTTTTCTTTCTGAGGCTGGTGCTCACCAATGCTCCCATCCCCCAAGCTCCTCCTTTGGATGAGGAATAGGATCCCCTTCCTGGATTACAGTCCCTCTTCTCAGCAGAGAGGTGTGGGGTCAGACCTCTGGTGTCTGCTAATGACCCCTCAGGTGCCCAATTGTCTCAAGTGGGTGACTTGCATCTTGGAGGTGCCTAGGCCAAATTAGGACTCATCTCTTTGGGTCCTGGCCTCTGGGGACTTTCCTTCACTCGAGATATAATAGGAAGTGAATCACAATATTTGCCAAGTCTCCAGGGCACAAGATACAAGTGTCACTTATATTTGCCCAGCTATACCTACCTTGGAAATACAACAGGGTCCCTAGGACATCAACAACACTGAATTTGGGGGACACTTATGACCCCCTCACACCACCACCTCCACCCAACTCTTTCTTAGTTGGTCCCCAACTAAGATGCTCACGTGCTGGGAACATAGTCTCCTGGGCTCTTGTGTGAATTGTCTCTTGCAACAGCAATGGCTCTAGAGCTCCTGCCCCATCCAGAAACAGGTTGGTCTGACTCCCTGCTCAGCTCAGGCTCAGTGGCCCCAGTCTTTTGCATCTCAGGTGCATAATGTTCTCCCCTGATCCCCAGCCCGCCCTCCTCAGTGCATGCTTCATGGAGTACAGCAGCCTTTGTTCAAAGCTCTTTCCAGAGTTTGACTCCTCTCCCTGGGTCAAAGAACAGAGAGAGAGAAAGCTCCTGAGGCACACTTCCTGCTTAGCTCAAAGCCTCCTTCCTTCCCACGCCCTTGCACCAACTGTGTGGGCACCTCCACCTTTGCTCTTTCCACTCCTGGGAGCTCTTGGTCCCTCCCATTCATAGTCCCCTGGAAGGCTGGCCTTAGTGGCCTCTGGACAAACCAGAGATATCTACAACCAACGGAAAATTCAGGTGTTAAAAACTTCAAGCTAAGAACACCACCCATAGTTCTCTGAGGCATAGCAGGGAAGCACTGGGTCTGAAAGGATATCGTCCTCCAGGGGTTTAATTCCTCAGACCTAAGGAAGAACCATGGAATTGAATGTAAGGTAATAACCTCAGGGGGCACTAAAACCAGATGAGGAGTATATGGAAACTCTGTGCAGTATCTTTGCAATTTTGCTGTAAACCTAAAATTATTCCCAAATATGAAGTTTATTTTAGAAAGAAGAAAAAGAGTAGGAAAGAAAGAAGCGGGAGGGAGGGAAAGGAAGGAAGAAGTTAACCTTCTGGGGGTTGAGACAAGAAAAAACAATGTCTAGTCAGGTGTGTTGGTACAAAAATATTACAAAATAAAGACCATCAAAACTTTAAAATATACATACATTTTTTTAAAGATTTGATAAGCCTGGGGCTGGGATTGGGGCTCAGTGGTAGAGCGTTCGCCTAGCACATGCACGGCGCTGGGTTCCATCCTCAAATAAAGATATTGTGTCCAACTACAACTAAAAAAATTTTTTTAAATATTTGATAAGCCTTTGTTATCACAGCCTCTCACATTTCTGTTTATTACTACAGCATAACTTAGCCTGTGCTGACTGATATACCCTCTTAACAGATATTCTAGCCTTTCTCCCAACTGGCATATCTGTGAGACAGTTAGAGCAACCAGCAAGCTGACTTTCTTTCTTTCTTTCTAGATACTCTTTAACCACCACTGAATAATAATGTCTATGCCTTTTTCCATCTCCTCAACCTGAAACCTCCTTCCTCTCCATGTGTTGAAATCCTTCAAAGACCTGCTCAAAATAGCCTGAAGCTTTCTACAAGTGCCATATTGAAACTAATGGCTCCTTCTACTTTCTGTAGTACTTATTTGACTCATGGTTATAGATATTATTGTGTCTCTATGGGCCATCAGTGTCTTGAGAACCAGAACCAGTGTGGGTTCACCTTTGTGTTCCTGTCTACAGCTGGAAAGTTCAAACATTATTATCCCTAGCCTTGAAGTACACTGACTTTGAATCCTTAAAAAACAAGCTATCCACTTAATAATTTATTAGGAGAGTACAAACATTTATTGAGTGCTGATTAAGGGGCAGACTCTGGGTGCTGTGGATTCTGAGATGTTAATTACATGACTTCTGCCTTCCAATTCCTTTAATCAGGAGGAGAGAAAAAAAGAGACAGGAGTGGGTAATTACAAATATGTACATATTTGTACATTGTTCAGTTTAACTTGCTTCATGATCTCAACAGTCAAATGCACCCATTTGCTTTCATTTTTTCAATTAATTCGTACCAATATTGGCAGAAAGCCCAATATCTTCTTTTTGGAGGCATCCCTGTCTTCCTCAGTACATGCCTATGGTGACTTAGACCAAAGGAGAGCAAGTGAGGGTAGGGCTTTGCAGGCAGGGCCCATCTCTCTTCTATACACATGCAAAGAGGAGCTGGACCATGAGCATCTTGAGGACCAGAACCAGAGCCTGCCTGCTCAGCTGAAGACAGTGGCCAGCCTGCACTCACAGGTTCAGTTCCTGCTCATCCCACAGATCTGCCCTCTGAGTGGGTGTCTGTTCCACCCCTCTGCTGAGCCTTGGTTCTCCAAAGCTGAAAGCCAGGGTGCTTGGTCTAGAGAAACTTCCAGCATTGACCACGTGAGCAGGTGGCACAGAAGCACAGAAGTGAAGGACCACCCCTGCCTGAGATTTCCAGGAAAAACTCCGTAGAGTCTTGAAGGTGCATCTACAGCGTCTCCCTCAACCTAGAAGGTGCCTTTGGAGAAAAATCAGAAAAGGCTCCTGCTCTGGGGAGATGAATTAGAAAACTCTTCCCTGGGAAGAGAGTTGAGGCTTGAGGAGAGCAACATAGGCTAGGCCTCAAGCCTACTTGCAGGTGTGTAAAATGTAAATGCACTTGAGGTGACCTGGCCTTGCAGGGTGAGGAGAGTGAAGGACGAGCGTGAGCTCCCACAGAAGGGAAAGGCAAGCCAGACAGAGGAATCTGGACAAAGGCCAAGAGCTGAGGCAGAACATGGTCCTGAGGCTCCTTAAACTTCCTGCCTGAATAGAAAGTGGTCCCAACATGCAGGTGACCTGGGTTCACAGGTGTGAATTGTAAGATACTTATCACCAATTAGAGAGCAAAGGGGAAAGCTCTATTTTTGGAGATCAGTTCTGAATCCAACAGGGCCAGGGTGGGAAGCTTGAAATGACTGGGTGGCTCTGTCAGCCACAGAGGAAGTATTCAGTGAGTTTCCAAAATCTGGAAACCACCTGGGACCCATCCCTTTAAAAATGAAGCTTTTCCTTCTAAGCCAGGATTCAGAGACCCTCCCTAAATAATTGCCCTTAGCTCTTTGCTTCTCTTTGTGAGTTTGGAAAGGAATAAACACATCTCACTTGGCTGGACCTGACCTTCTCTGCGGTAGACATACCCCCACCCACCAGGGATGAGTCACCAGGAAGAGCATTTTAATCAGACCACCACCATCCAGACAATCCAAGGAGTAAAACACATGTGAGCATGAACTTGTAGAGCCGATTCTTTGCAAAATAAAATAGGTCCTTCACTGGCTTATTCTAAGTCTCCTGGAATTTGCCAAAAAAACAGGTAGAAGAGGCCACCACCCCACCCAACCACAACCAATGGTGTGATTTGAGAGAGACAAAAGGTTTTTCCAAATTCACCTCAAAATAGCCTCTCCCCAAGCTATAAAAACCACTCCCTTAGAAAATGGTATTTTCTCCTGAAGAGCCTATCTATGGGGCAAACCTGTTCCCCTTCCCCTCCTCATGGTATTCTGGTGCTACAGGGGACTCAACCCCAAGCCCAGCTCCAGGAATTGAGTCAGGACAGGTTTACGCAGGCCACAAGGGTCCCACTCCCCCTGCCAATCTGGGTTTAGCCTGGGCATGTGATACCATTCTGGCCAAGAGCGGGGAGTGACGTCTAGAAAAGACCTCTGAGCCCTTAAAAATAAATGATCCGTGAAGAGATAAACTGCATCTTTGCCTCTAACACTGGTATGTGCAGATGAGTTTCTGAAACTGATGGGGGTTAGATTGATTGACACCCACTAACGGTGGTGAAACCAAATGATACAAGAATCTGGGTCTGTAATGATATTGTGGAACCACAGAACCAAGCAGAACAGAAATGTCCCTACTCCAGAACTTCGTTAAATAAATATTCTTGGTTTTAAGGCAATTTAAGTTGGATTTTCTATTTTTATAGCCAGAGAAATTCTGATCCATAACTTTTGATGTCTTCACTGCCTCGACACCTACTTATCCCTATACACAATTATAATCTGGGTTCTGCATGTCCCAAATGCCAGTGAGCCTGACCTGTCCTCAATGCCCAGTAGCCTTAGTGGCCATCGCCATGCTTCTCCTACTCACCTGTCCCTGGCGTTGGACTGCTCACTCTCTGCCTCCCCGGTCCTCTCTACTCCCCCAGTAAATGACACTAAAATCTCCTAATTCTCCTCCTACCTGTCTGAACACAGCTTCTCTGACTCCTTTAATCCCTCTCTCTCCATCTATGCTGAAGAAGGCCTTAGGCTGTCTCTGGCCAGAAAACATATTTAGTTTGGCTTCCATAGTGTACATTTTTTAAATTTATTGCCAACATTAAAAATTGAGAAATTTTACCAAAACATGGGGTTTCCGGCTTCCTTGAATCACTACAGGAACAGACAACTCTGACCTGGCATTCCCACATGGGGTCAGTGTGTCGGGGCTCAGGAGCAACTGCCCGTTAAGACGTGGCATGAACCCAAATGGCTTTAGCCTCTACCAAGTACTTCATCAATTTATATGACCTGCTGTCACACTCAGCTACCACATACCAGGTTCCTTGATGGGCAAGGCTTGCTGGCTTCTGCCCTTGGCCTGCCACTCTGGCCTCATCTCCTGCCTTTGCAGCCCACCTGGAAGTGAATGCTCCAGCCACACCCACCTGTTCCTGCAGTTTCTAAGTTCTCCTGGCTGGTTCTGGACCCCCAGGCCTGGCCTCGGAATCCTCTATTCCATCTACCTACCTCTGTCACCATTTTTGCCTTCATGTGTCCTTGTCGCTTTGTAAGCTTTGGGGTCCTCTAGAAAATATTCTATGACCTCCTCTTCTACATACAAAGAATGCATGGAGTTCTGTGTGCATATCTCTGTCATGGCCCTTATCACACTGTCATACGATGACACCCTATGGGTCAGTCCTCCATTAGACAATGTCCTCTGTGAGGGGAGGACCTACATCTTATTCATTCTTGTGTATCTAGCAGCTAGGATGTTCCCTGGACCATTCCAGGCACTCATTAACTTTTGTAAACAAATTGCTGAATGAATGAAGGAATCAATGAATGAATCAATTACAACATATACAAAGAGCATGACCTGAAGGGAAAGATGCAGAACTGGTAAGTTTTGGTAGAAGAAAAGAAAGATACTTAACAATCCAGAGTAGAGCTAGCTGGAGAACTTGTCTGAGGGTCTGGGCATTTAAGGGCCACCTGAGAGGGCTGGAGTTTGTCCTCCTCACAACTGTGACTGTCCTTCATGCCCACTGCATGCCTATTTGATGTGGCTTCTAAATACTTCATCTAATCACTCTTGCTTAAGCTCTTAATTTGCAGCTAAGAGGCTAAAGAGCCACCTAGAACTCTGCATGTGTGCTTTTCAATGTCACCACCTTCATCTTCTGTGCCATCTGTGGGAAACACGCCCTGCTCCTCAGGGTAGACGTTCCACTGCCTCCTCCTGGTTCCCCCTCTGCCCCTCAGTGCTAATGTTTGATATTTCCATAGCATTAGAAAGGCAGCAGGTTGTAATTAAACACACAGGATTTTGGAGCCTGGCCACTTGGATTGGAATCCTGACCCTGGCCTCTTGTCTTAGTTCCATGTCTGCAAAATGGGAATAATAACAATACTTACTTACTCTTGGGTGGCTATGAGCCAATAGAGGGAAATCACTTTCCATAGCACCTGACAGATCCTAAGCACTATCTTTATACAAATTTCCTTTTACCTAACATTTTGGAAAATGCAAAGTTGAACAATCAGATAAAATATAATATTTCTTTTGATTATGGAAGTAACCTTACAAGGTAGGTCTCATGATACACAAATGGGGAAATGGAGGCTAATAAATTTGAAGTAATTTTTCCAAGGTCACCTCTGAGTGATGGAGTCAAAATTAAGAACTGATGTCTAAATCCACAGCCTGTGCTCTTTCCTAAGGGGTCACACTTCCTCCATGGTCTCATAGCAGTGGCCCAAGCAGGTTTTCATTAGCACAAAGAATTCACTTGCACACCTGCCTTTGCTCACCAGCCTAACTAGCCAACATGTTTAAACTCACAGCCAAGGTCATTGACTATGTGTTTAATATGAGCCAGGTGCCAACCTAAGCACTCTGCATGTATCTGATATAATACAACAATCTCACATGGCAGAACTTAAATAACTTACCTAAGATCACACAACTAAGAAAGTAGAGAGACAGAAATTCAAACCAGATCTATCTGCCTTCAGATCCAAGTTTCTAACCACTAGGTTATTATACAAGCATTACTTTAAAAATGTATTTTATGTTGTCTACAAGTGGTCATTTGTGTGTTCATTCACTCATCAATGATCTATTTATGTCTACTATGTGCCAGATAGGCTAAGCTTTGAGGATACAAAGGTGGATAAATCAGACAAAGATCTCAACCTCATGCATAAAGGACAGAAAATAAACAAATTTATAAACATATATTAAAATGTTTCCCTTTTTTTCAGATTATACTAGAAAGCAAGACGAGAGGACAGAAATGGGGAATGGAGTTTGGAGGGGAGGGGTCAGGGAAGAATCTCTGAGAAGACAGCATTTGAAAAGAGGGAATGATCCATTCAAATATCTTGGGGAACTGTCCAGGCAAGGAATTAGCAGCCAGTGTAAAGGGTTGGGGGTGGGCAGCTCCAGAAACAGCCAGGAGGCCAGGTGCTCAAGGGAGGTGACAGGTGGTCCCCTTATGCCAGGAGACAGTTTCAGGAGACGAAACCAGAGAGACCACAGAGGGGCCAGATCCAATAAGACCTGGAATGCCATAGAGAGACTTTGGATTTTATTTTGAGCAAGGTGGGAAGCTGTTCAAGGGTTTTGAGAAATAACATAACATGAACTGACTTGTGCTTTAAAAGCTCACTTGGGCTGCTCTGTGGAAATCCATGGTAGGAGGGCAAGAGTGGAAAACAGGTAGGCAGCGCCTGCCAAATTGTAAATGAGAAACAATGGTGGCTTGGACCAAGATGGTGACAAGTGGTGAACATGGCTAGAATCTAGATATGCTTTTATGAAAGCATATCTTTAAACCAATAGGACTTGCTTATGGATTGAACATCAGAGATAAAAGAGGGAAGGCAAGAGTGAACCTTGTGTTTCTAGCCTGAATGGAAATGCCATTGCCAAGATAGGGAACACTGGGGTGGTGCAGCTTTGGAAGTGGAGCGGGATAGACAGAGTTTTATTTTGGAAACAATGGTATTTTTAGACTTCCAGGATGGAATATTAAACACACAGTTGGAGTCTTGAGTTTTGGGGAGCATCTAGGGATGGAGATACAAATTTGAGAGTCACCAGCCAATAGAAAGTAGGAAGTATCTAAAATCAGGAAAGGGGAGGAGATGAACTAAGGTCTGGACTCACACCTGGGGCACTATGACATTTGTAGCCTGGGAAGAGGAGTCCAGTGCAGCAAATAGACAAAAGAATTTTCCAGAATCCAGGTAAAGGGTGAGCTTTGAAGAGAGAAGTTTCAATTATGTCAAAAGCTGCTAATGGGTCAGGATGAAGATTCAGAATTGGCCCATGGATTTGGCAACATGGAGGGAACTGGTGACCTTGAAGAGAATATTTTAAGACCAAAAATATTTTGTAAATAATGGAACAGTTTCAAAACACAAAAAAAGTGGAAAATAGTTTGCATCAGTAGCAAAGTGGTAGATTCACAAAACCCACAAACCAGCAGTTCAAATTCTAATACCTACCACAGAGGAATTCGAGCACAGTCTACCTGAAGACACACAAGAATGTTCATGAATGCATTGCTCGTGAGAGCCCCAAACTGAAAAGAACCCATCAATAGAACAGATAAGTATATTTGGGTATTCCGATACAGTGGGATAATGTACAGCCTGAAGACAAATAAATTATCAACTTGAAAAAAATATCACAAACATATTACTGAACTTAGGAAATAAGACACTGAAGAATATATATGCTATCCTTTAATTCATATAAAATTCCCAAACAGGTAAAAATCAAACTGTGTTAATTAAGGTTGAATACACAAGTGCTAAAACTCAGAAGGAAAAGCAAGAAAATTATTATCTAAAATTAGATAGTGATCGGCTCTAGAGGGGAAGAAGTGTTTTAGGAAGATGTTGGGGTAACTCTGGGTGCAGGCAATGTTTTATTTCTGGACTTAGATTTTTGGTTACCTGGAGGCTTGATTTAAAATTATTACTTAAATTGCATTTGCATATTTTAAGGACACTTCTAAATATATGTATTAAAATAGAACTGAGGGCTGAGGTGTGGCTCAGTGGCAGAGGGGTTGCCCAGCATGTGCGAGGGCCTTGGTTCAATCCAGCACTGAACAAAAAAAAAATTAAGAAATAAAAATAAAATACAACTGAGGGAGCACTAATAGACAAAAGTGTTTCCTAAGCCTGATTGTGTTTGGCCACATCCTGTTACATTCCTGGATGGACCACCCTGAGAGTCACTTCCTCATGAGGTGTCTGGGACCACTCAGGCAGAATGGGCCCAGTCTCCTCCCCTTCATTTCTTCTTCATGCTTCTCATTTATATAAGTGTCATGGTCATTCACACTGTCCTCGGTCTATCTTTCCTCAGTGGACAGAAAGGGAGACTAGAGACTGAAGAAGCGGAGGCAAGCCAAACGTGGTGGCACACGCCTGGAATCCCAGTGGCTCAGGAGGCTGAGGCTGGAGAATCGCGAGTTCAAAGCCAGCCTCAGCAACTTAGCGAGGTCCTAAATAACTCAGTGAGACCCTGTCTCTAAACAAAAACACAAAAAAGGGGGCTTGGGATGTGGCTCGGTGGTTAAGTGCCCCTGGGTTCAATTACTGGTACGAAAAGAAGAAGGAGAAGTGGCAGTGAAGGTTAGCAACTATTTCTGTGATTTTTTTTCAGGGGAAAATAAACACAGCAGGAGACAGACCAAAAGTCAAGAAGGATGCTTCTCTCCTTTCTCTCTAAGAAGGTGTCTGTTGTATGTCTGGGATGAAGGGAAGCCTCTGGGAGGAACAGGGAAAGGGGTGATGTGGAGGAAGGAGAGCATCTGGGAAAACCAGAGGTTGTAGTCAGTGATGGGAGTAGGGCTCGGTGCTCGAAGGCAAGGTGGGCCTTGGCCAAGGAGCAGGACCCGGCAGGAGGTGGGCAGAGTTCAGGTGAACAGTCACAGGGAAAGTCATGGAGTGACAGCAGAAGGCGCAGGAAGTTCTGATTTTTCTGTTGGTTTTTTTTTCTTTTTTTCAGTGAGAATGAGAGTAAAGGAATGGATGTCAGAGATGGAAGAGGAGATGTAGCCCCCTAGAAGAATATGCCATGTTATGGTTTAGACATGATGTGTCCCCCATAGCTCATGTGAGGCAATGCAAGAATGTTCAGGTGAAATAATTGGGTAATGGGAGCTGTAGCCCAATCAGTGGATTGAACCACTGATAGGGATTAAGAAGAGAAGTCTGCCAAGAAGAGAAGTGCAAACAGTAGCAAGCTTTAAGCCACTACTGTGTACACCTTCTTCAATGGCCATCGTTGATCATTACTTTGGTTTTGCTATAGCAATAGAATTTACTCCAACAAAACATTTTATCTGCTGTTTAAATGTTATTTTTCAGTGGCTATAAAGATATGAAAGTCCTTGGGGAAAGTGGGGTTTTTGAGTCTGTCCTCATAGAGTCCTGGTTTTTGACAGGACGGTTGATAAGAGACAGAAAGCCTGGGAAACACTGTTTCGTGCATTCTTCACCCGAGGAAGGGTACATTTCAGGGGAACTGCAAGCTCTGTTGATGCCAGCAAGAGAAAGATCTGGCCTCCAACCCCATTCCATCGCCAGCTGACTCTGGCCAGGTTTCTCTTTTAACCTCAGTCTTCTCATCCAAACAATGGTATCAACCTCCTGAAACTGTCCCATAAGAATTAATGAGAAAATTCATGTCAAGTGCTTGGCAAGGTGAATATTCAATTAAAAATAATTATGATCACTTAGAGGAAGTGCTCAGCAGACGTTCACTGGTCTGGTTTGGTGGCAGGATGCTGTCAGTAAGCCTCGGTGAGGAGTAAGCACTTGTCCACCTCACCGATGAGCAGGTGTCAGTTCCACTGGCGTTCTGTTCTCCAGCTGGACAACTTTACTTGATCCAAAACAGGAGGCACTTAGCTCCTTGACGTTGCTTTAAGCACCCTCCCCATCTTATTTCACTCAATCTTCAAAATCACATCTTAATGCTGCAAATGGCCAGTGAAACACTCTTCTCTCCCTGCTACACCCAATCATTTGCCCTGGTTATGCTCCCAGAGGGCCACAGGAAGTCAACTCCTAAGTGAGTTTCCTCCAAACTGATTGGCAAACTCTCCAGGGTTGTTAATTGCACCAGAGACTGTCCCCTTGCCTGACTGGGACTCTTGAAGCGTTGGTGGCAGACAATGCAGTATGGTCCCAGGGGCCACTGAGCTCCCTTCAGAGCCTTCACTAACTGCTAAAAGCCCTTCTCAAGAGAGAACCTTGGTCTCGAGTGATTTCCGTGACGTTCAGGGAAGCAATTTCTCTGCCTGTGAAACAAGGATCTGCTGCTGATCACAACTCCAGCACAGGATGCCGATACATGGTCCTCTCTATCCTCACAAGCTTTCAGTGCAGGTTTACCAGCATACACAGGCATCAAGGAGACTGCAAAGGAAGTACAAGGGCTAGCACTTACATACATAGGCAACCCATGAGGACTCCCCAGTATCATATGTGGCCTCAGGCCAATCACTTATCCCTCCTAACCCTTGCCTTCCTCGGTGTAGATAGTAATGACACCCAATGCCACAATTAGTGCACAGACTGAATGAGATGTCAGTCGTTATGGGATATACCCTCGCCTTCTTCCTTGTTATCACAACTCCAATTTTTCTCAGAAAAACACCATAACTGCCCCTGGACTTTGACTTAAAATTGATCTGATTTGGTCATGATAGATAATCTTATCCCTCTCTACCAGACACTCTCCTAGGAATGTCCATTTGACCTTGTTCTGGCCAATGAGAGGTGAGGTGAATGAGAGAAGAGAGAAATGAAGAATGAACCTGGAGACTTAAAGAGACACTAGAGTTAATGAACCAACCTAAAAATTTCTACCTCAGAGTTTTTTAACAAGATAACAAACAACTGAATTTTAAGCCACTGTCAATCATGTTCTCTGGCTCAGTGATTTGATGGTATCATTTATTATTATCATTTATTCAAAGCTCCCATCACTGCTCCTTCCCTGACTTACAGCAGGAAAGCACCTCTCTGAGTACTACAAGGGTTTTTTGAGGGGAATTACTTTAAACCAGATCATACACAGTAAAGTCAAGCCCCTCTGTCACTCTCCGTGAAGTCCTATGCAAAGGACCCCAGCAGAATAAGCCAATGGTTCATCAGTACAACATCATACTGCCACCTTTTTTGGCCAACCCCATGTCCAATGTGTCTCCTCTGTCGTGTTAATGCTGTACTGGGAGTGTCCTGGGCATTATACTCTGCTTTAATGGAAAAACTTCTGATTCTGAGTATCAGTTTTCACCATGAGGACAGAGAAGTTCCCTGAACACGAGAGGGAATGCATAGAAATTATCTAGCACCATGACGGATACCTAGTGGCTTCTCAGTAGAAGGCACCTCTTATGGTTATGAGCATTAACATTATATTACACTACTGCTGTCACTTCTAAATTCAGCTGCTCCACAAAGAGACAGACAGACCCTGTACTTCTGA
This sequence comes from Callospermophilus lateralis, assembly GCF_048772815.1. NCBI lineage: Eukaryota > Metazoa > Chordata > Mammalia > Rodentia > Sciuridae > Callospermophilus > Callospermophilus lateralis. The sequence goes on along the minus strand of NC_135320.1, from coordinate 75,553,297 downwards.
GTCTGCTTATCCTCTATGACCTAGAAATTAAGATTCTTCCTGACTTGGTATATTCCCAGAGAAGCAACTACTCAGTGATCAGGTGCCTAAATAGGTTACCTACAGAAAGAGGCAGGACTTGGACTAGCCATTCAGAAAATGAGTCAGGTCCACAGTAAAGATTCACGCCCTGTCTTCCCAACCTGAGCTAAAGGTCAAGATGCATCTTACATCATTCATCACGCAACAAGCATTTACAAGCTATGTGACAGGTGCTCAAAACTGTGCTGGGAAATTCTCCTTGAAAGTGAGGGAGATAGTGGGATGGGCACTGCAGAGCGGGTGTGTGACTTGATGAAAGACACCCCAGGAAAACACCCTCAGGTCTCAGTCCTTCAATTTCCCAGAATTCTAACTGAATTCCACCAAGTTTCCCAGCAGAAATCTCCTCTAAAATGTCCTTCCTGCTTTATAAGCAAGTCAAGCTGAGCAAAGATGTGGTGGGACTCACCTTTCCATGATACCAAAGCAATGAGAAGTCTCTCTGTATCTTGGCTTTGGTCCATGGGGGCTCCCTGGTGATAGCACAGGGCAGAGAAGATGGCCCTCTCCCCTGCTGCCCACTCTATGGACATGCCACGTGGCTCCATATAGATTTATAAGCATCCCTGGACCCCATGTCTCCACCTGTCAAATGAGAAGGCTGGCCCTGTGATGATGAACTTTGTGTGTCGACTCGTCTGGGCCACAGTACCCAGGTATGTGCTCCAACAGTATCCTGGATATTGCTGTGAAAGTGTCTCAGGGATGAGATTCACTTTAAGTAAAGCAAGCAGGTGACCCTGTACAATGCGGGAGGATCTTAGCCAATCAATTGAAAGCCTCAGTAGAACAAAGACTGATCTCTCTGAACAAGAAGGGATTCTACCAGTAAACAGTCTTGGATTGGACTTGAATTTCAACTCTTCCCTGAGACTCCAACCTGGTGGCCCATTCTACAGATTTTAGACACTCCAGGCCACCCCCATAAGCCAATTTCTTAAAATGAGACTGTGTGTATGTGTGTGTGTGTGTGTGTGTGTGAGAGAGAGAGAGAGAGAGAGAGAGAGAGAGAGAGAGACCCACACATCCTGCTGGTTCCATTTCTCTGGAGAACCCTGACTACCCCCAAACTCCTCTCAAGCTCTGAGATGCGGGAATCTGAATGGTGGTGGAGGGGACGGTGAGGCCCATGGCTCAGCCTGCAGCTTCTCAGGGTAGAGATGTTAAAGTGATCAAGACAAGGTCCTCTGTCAAGAGAACTTGTGCAATGAACCTCCTCAGCACAGCAATAAATACCAGTAGTTCCAGAACTTGTACACCAAGTACTGTGCGGGTACGAAGAGAGATAAACTGGCACGAACACAGCCAGAGGAAATCCAAAATAGGAGGTTCTGAAGACAGCTTCACATTCCACCAGGTTTGCCATGGTCTGTTGGGACCTCCCGGCTCCTTGTCACTTTACAATGCCAGCATCCCACAGACAGGAAGCAGGGGCTTGGACTGGTGATGGATGAGGCGCTGGGTAGAGGAGACCAAGACCCAAGTGGGGAGGGTGGGAAGAGGGGCGGAGCAGGAACATCCTGGGTACTGAAGCCCACTCGAGGCCGCAGCGGCTCAGAAGCACCCGCTCCAGGCCAGCTCTTCCCTGCATGCCCCTGGACTTTGACAAGCCTGTCCTGTACCACTCTCCATGAAGATCTCAGCCACAGCTTCCAGAGAGAGGCCACGTGCAGGAGACAGCGGCTCATCCTCACCCCTTTTGCTGGACTTCCTTCCTCCCTTGCCTTCCCTTCCTTTCTGCATATCTTACAGGTACTCAGTACCTCTAGAGCTGAGGTTCCAATTACCACCCATGCAGATGAAGCACAAATTCCGATGTGCATCACTGATGGTCCCCTGCACCCCAGGCTTGAGCTCCCCTAGAACATCAGCTCCATGAGGGCAAGCCTGGTTGTGCTGACGTGTCTGCAGCACCTGGAGCTGTGGTGAAGAAACACCCAATGAGACCATGTGAGCCAGCATCTGGCAGCTGTTGGACACCTCCCCAGAAGCTCACTTGGACTTGGCAAATATAAGACCAGACCCTTGGCCTGCCCCTCCACACCAGGGTCTCCTCCTGTGTCCCTGATTTATTGAATCCCTCCACTATTGTTTTTTACTAGGTACCAAAAACTAGGGTCATCTCTATGTCCTTTGCCCTCTGTCACCTCCCACTTTTGAGGAGTCCCCAAATCCTTCCTCTCTGTGCCTCTTACCTGCTCAGGGTTCTTTTTCCTGGTCTGGAATGAGGAAGGAGACCCTGTCATTCTTATTATACCATAGTCATCTATTTGCTTCTCTGTTTTTCCAACTAAGCAATGAGTTATGGGATGACAGACTTGCAGCACTCACTTACTTGGGATTAGGGCAGAGTCTGAGTAACCCCTTTTATTTGGGGGAATATCTTCCATTGATTGAGGGTTGGAAAGGGCCAGGGGCCCTTCCCCTAGAGAGAGAAGCCGAGAGATCCAGGAACACCCTCTCCAGCAGTCATATCATATGACCCGGCCCTGACCAACCAGAGCTTCTGCCCAGAGCTTATTCAAGGTCCAGCCATTGGTGGTGGCTGTAGCAGCAGGCAAGTGCCTGTGTAAGTCCTGACCATCCGGCTGTTCCTAGAGCAGACCCTGGGCTGTGTTCTCCGAAGCTCAGCTCCCTTGGTCCCTGCCTGTTGTCTAGTCCAGTCATCAGCTTCCATCATCTCTGAGAAGTGACCACTATCCTTTTAGGAATATGTCTAGCCTCGAGTCAACCTCTGGGGCTAACCAAGAACCCTGACATACCTGGCCTCACCTGTCTCAACCCCAACAGGTGCCTGGTGTCTAATAGGTAACTCATGTGTGAATGGCTCAATAAAGAATGAGAAGCGGGGAGAAAAGGCAGTCCTTCTTCCTCTTTTTTTTTCCCCCTTTGGAAGCAGAGAGAGAAGGGCTGGGAAATCACCACGCACTCTATGTGCATGAGCCTCTGGTCTTTTCAGCATTAGGGCCCCCCCTCCTCTTCACTGCTGAATCTGGAGAGTCTTGGGAATATAGAAGAAGTGCCACCTCTGCCCCGAGAAATCACTTAGTGTCCCACACCTTCCAGGCAGCGAAATGATGACCAACAGTTCTTTCTAGAATGACGTGACTCCTGTCAGCTGGAAGAGTAAGAGAAGGAAGGAGTAGGGTCTGAGTGGTCCTGGAAGGAGAGAGGAAAAAGGGAACTGAGAACTTGGGAAGGCACATGAGTAGAGCTTGTGACATTCCCATGCTTTATGGGAACCAGCTGAGACTATAAAATGGTATAAGTTTTCCAAAAATCACTTGGGCATTCCCTTTGACCCAGTAATTCCACTTCCAAGCATCTGTCTTCGGGAAGTAATCAGAAATATGGACAAGGATTTATGTATAAAAATAGTCATGTTTATGTTCCTGATAACCAGAAAAAAAATTGAAAGCAACTTAAACATCTAACAGTAAGGAAATGGCTGAGTAGAACATACCTCAGCGATACAACAGAATGTTCAACAACAGTTAAAAATAATGTTCACTAAAATCTATGGGAAAATATGGTGACATCATGTTTGCAGAAAAGACAGGCCGTGTGAAGAACCACAAATATAATATGGAGCTTGATCTCAAATGAAGACGAGGCTAGAACAAAGGCTGGAAAGAGATCATCGAAGTGTTCACAGTGATTGTCTCTTCCTGATGAGATTATGGGATCATTTTTTTTTTCATTGCAGGAAATTTACTGTAGCCTTCTACAATGCATCAAAGTTACTTTGTTGACCAAGAAAAAGGAAAAATGAAGGCTGGGGTTGTGGCTCAGTGGTAGAGTGCTCACCTAGCATGCATGAGGCACTGGGTTCCATCCTCAGCACCACACATGAATGTAAAATAAAGATATATTGTCCACCTAAAACTAAAAATAAATAAATTAATTAAGAAAAAGAAAATATGAAATTAAGATGCAACAGTAAAAATTAAAATTATATATCCCATTCCCACATGTACAGGAAGTGTCATATTTGGGTTCTGAGTGCCCTGAGCACTTGGTGGATTCTGAGGCTGGAGGTGGATTCTGAGGTTGTGCTTCCACATCTGGTCTTCCACCTTCCTCCCTTCTCCTCAGGGTTTAAGGGACAAGGGACATTCTGGTCTAGGGGTTCAGTCCCAACTTTTCCTCATGGTCTCACGCCAACTTTGCCACCACCGCTTCCCAGACTCCCAGCCTGGATTCCTCACACCTGAGCCCCAGGTGCTATTCTCTGGGGTGGGCATGTCACCCAAATGGACATGACAAACTCGTCCAGTGAGGTCTTGGATGCCTTTGGATCACCCAGCGCTTGAAAAGTCTGGAGGACGACCCAGGGCTTAAGAAGACGTACTCGCTCCATCTAGAAGCTGTCTGAACTCTTTTTTTTTTCTTTTTTTTTTTTATTGTTGGTTGTTCAAAACATTACATAGTTCTTGATATATCATATTTCACACTTTGATTCAAGTGGGTTATGAACTCCCATTTTTACCCCCTATACAAATTGCAGAATCACATCAGTTACACTTCCATTGATTTATATATTGCCATACTAGTGTCTGTTGTATTCTGCTGCCTTTCCTATCCTTTACTATCCCCCCTCTCCTCCCCTCCCCTCCCCTCTTCTCTCTCTACCCCCTCTACTGCAGTTCATCTCTCCCCCTTGTATTATTTTTCCCTTTCCCCTCGCTTCCTCTTGTATGTAATTTTGTATAACCCTGAGGGTCTCCTTCCATTTCCATGCAATTTCCCTTCTCCCTCCCCTTCCCTCCCACCTCTCATCCCTGTTTAATGTTAATCTTCTTCTCATGCTTGAACTCTTGAGTAGTTGCTTCAGGTAGATTTGGTGAGAGGTCCAACCTTCAGCATGAGTAACCCAGAGACACAGGTATGTGCATCCTGCCACCAAATTAACACATTTTCTAACCAAATATAGAGTTGTTCTCTCCTTGGTAAATAATCCCAGTGTCTTCTTGCAACAACATAATAAATGTTGGAACAAATCTCACCTAAGTAACTTAACAACCCTTGTCACTAAACACTTATCCAGCCAAGTTCAACTCATTCTCGGTTCTGCTCCAGTTGCTTCGGAGTCGCACATAAGTGATGGCTGGTGTTAACTGCCTTAGTAAGAAGAGTATTTGTAACAATAATGGCTCATATGTACCAAGCAGTGCATTAAGGTTATTATTTTCTTTAATATTTACAATATCACATGCAGAAACAGAGACACAGAGAAGATGAATTACCTACCCCAAATCATACAGCTAACAGGTAGAGCTGGACTTGAACCCAGGAAGTCGGCCTGAGTGACCTCTGCCCCCTCATGGTGCTCTACTCTCTGTTCTGCCTCCTAGTTCCAGCTGCAGGACAATAGAGATGGTTCTCAACACCCCTCAGCCACTGCCTCTGCTGAACTGTGCTCTCACCTTCCTGAGATGCTATTTTGGGGCTCACAAAATCAGCTCCTCTAAAACCTTCAAATGCCTGACCACAGTACTTATTTTTTTCAACTTGAGTATCTGTTTCATTTTCTTTTTTTTAATATTTATTTTTTAGCTGCAGTTGGACACAATATCTTTTTATTTATTTATTTATTTATTTTTATGTTGTGCTGAGGATCGAACCCAGGGCCTTGCATGTGCTAGGCAAGCGCTCTACCACTGAGCCACAATCCCAGCCCTCTGTTTCATTTCCTAATGGGATTCTTAATCCTTATTTTTTAGATTTTTCTGTGACTTCTTAAAGAGCCAAATCTCATTCCCTTGAAGTTTTTGTAAAGCCTCTATAGGGGAAGCAGAGCAGAATCATTACCAGGAGCTAGGTAAATGGTCTAGTGAACTCTATTATTTTAACAAAGGAAAATATTTTATTAAGCCAAGAGTATACATGCTAATGAGTGGAATTTTGTTTGTTGGCAGCAGCCTGATAAAAGAGATATTTTGGCTTAGATTGTCTTCTAGAGGGAATCAAAGCAAATCAAATAAAAAGTAGTTCTTATGTCATTTTTTTTTTTTTTTTAGGGATAAAAATGGGAACCTATAGAAATTTGGTTCCAATGACTTGGCCTGCCAGGAATTTGCTTTGTCTGCTTTCAAAGGATTGTCCTGAGTCTGGTCATGATGAAGGTGGTGACCCTCAGGAAACGGTCCGGAGAACTAATCAAAGGTCCTACCACCATAGGTAGAGAGACAGAAACATCTCTTTTATCAACATTTATTGAGCAGCTACAGGTGCTGGAGACAAATGCTAAGCCCTGAGGCACTGGGGTAAATAACTCAAAGGCTTCTGGTGAAGATGGAGGACAAGAACATAACTGACTCTATAACGCAAATGAGGGTGACATGGTTGGAGTATAAAGGGCACTTACTCCAACAGAGAAGCACAAACTGCAGGTGAAATCTCTTCCTTTGAGGAATTCTGTAGTCTGTGGGGCACAGAAAAAAGTGATAAGGATTGGGACCCCAAATCCTCCCCACGGGTCCCACATCCATCATCCCTCCCTACCCCTCTCCAGGTAGATGGAGGCAGCTGGAAGCAGAGCCCAGGGACCCAGACACAAAGAGTCTGCCCCTGCTCCACCACAGTGGGTTATTTTATTTTATTTTTTTTATTGGTTGTTCAAAACATTACAAAGCTCTTGACATATCATATTTCATACATTAGATTCAAGTGGATTATGAACTCCCATTTTTACCCCAAATACAGATTGCAGAATCACATCGGTTATTTTAGAGGCCAGAGGACTAGAGAACAGGTTCAGTCTTCCTAGAGCTCAGATCTCTAGAAGTCTGGGCCAACAAGGGAGTCCTATACTTTTTTCATGAAATAAAGATGTTTGAAAATAAGAGACCTATAAATGGCCCTATATGTATTAAAAAATAAAAAATTTAAAAAATGTTGTAGAAAGCTTCCTAGTACAAGGTCAATCTGGTGCTTCCATTTTTGATTCATCAGATTGGCAACATTTCTAAAGACTGAGAAAATCCAATGTTATTGAGAATGTGAAAAAAATGGATACTGGGTACTACCGGTTGGAGTAGAAAGTGGTTTGCCCTATTGATGGAGCAATTGGAAGCACCTAAAGGAGTTGAAGGCAAATCCTCCAACCCACAGCTCCACCTTGCAGCACATCTATACATGTACCCAAGGTCATGTGTACAAAGATGCTCCCACAGATGCTTGCACCAGCAGAAAGCCATAAGGCACCTAGATGCCTATCAACAAAGACATGGTTAAATCAGCTACAACTATCTGTGCTACACCATGCCACATGCAGCAGATTGGAAGGATGAGGCAGACCTGTCTTGTCGTGGGTATTCTCATAAAGAATGCAAGTATCATAATAATACACACTGTGCTCTTATTTTTTTTAATTTATGTATTTGGGTGAATACAGATGTTTAAGAGTGGTTGCCTATCCTTCATTATCTAAAACTTCACAGTATGTATTCATGTTTCAGTTACTGAATTTTTTTAAAGTAAAAGAAAAATAAGCACATTTTGGTATTTATTAATGTATTATAGTTATACACTATATAATAGTGTGGTTCACTTTGACATAATCATACATGCATGGAATAGAATCTTCTCCAACACAATCCCTAGTACTCCCTCTTTCCCTTCCATTCCTCACTCTACTGGTCTTCCTTTTATTTATTATGTTTTTAATTGGTGCTTTACATACACACACACACACACACACACACACACACCACAAACACACACACACACACACACACACACACATATACTTACATACATATATAAAGGTAGAATTCACTGTGGTATATTCATATATGTACATAGTATAATTTGGGTAATTTTATTCCATAGTTCTACCCTTTTCCCATCTCTCCTTCCCTGCCCTCAATCCCTTCCTCAACTCCACTGACCTCCCCTCTATTTTCATGGGATCCACCCCCCCTTTTTATTTCCTTATTCCCTTCTGGCTTCTGCATATGAGCAATAACATTTGACCCTTGACTTCTCAATCTGGCTTATTTTATTTATCATGATATTCTCCAGTTCTGTCCATTTACAAGCAGATGCCATAATATTCTGCTGTATTGCTGAATAAAACTCCATTGTGTATATACATTACATTTTCGTTATCCATTTGTCTGTTGATAGGTACACTTAATATAACAGAAAGTTTAAAGAATTTTCAAGTCAAGGAGACAAGGAGGTCAGTTGCCCTTATAGGTGAACTGGACACAGTAAAGTTGATTACATCGTACCCATGAGTAGTTTCATCTCTCTGAAGAAAATTCAAACTAACTAAACTCATGAGAGATGGACGGGCAAACTAGAATATCAGTTTGCCATTTCAACAGCGTTTCCCAACCTCTACAGCATGTATTGACATTTTTGGACTGGATCATTCTTTGTTGGGGACAGGAAGAGGGAGCCCTATGCATCTGTGCATTGTAAGGTATTGTGCAACCTTCCTGGCCTCTACCCACGGGAGGCACCCCCTCCAGTTGGGACAATGAAAAATGTTTCCAGGCATTGCCAAATACCCTCTGCAGGGACACGGCCAAAATCTCTCCACAATTGAGAATCACTGATTTGCAGCGAGAAATACAGCTGCCAAGATGAGCAGATGCTGTCAATGCAAGAAAAAGAGGTGGATGGCCAAGTCATCACTGAAGGTCGCTGGGAGAGCAAGAAGTCAGAACAAAGGCAGTCCTTGAAAAGTATGATTTGGGTATTTGAAGACTTTTAGCTTTGACAGCCTGAAACACCTTCTTCACTCCAGGGAAATCCCTGCCCCTGCACAGTGACTTCGATGGTGTGACCAGCCTACTCTTCTCAGTCTTCAGATGGACACTGGCTTCCAGAGCCACCAATGTGTCAGGCATGTAGGTGCCTTGAATGTGCCAAAGCCAAGAACAACAGAAGTCCATAAACCAAGAAGCAGTAAGGCAGAGCCCCACTCACCATCTGAACATGTCACTTCTTTCTTTGAACTTGTATTTTACCTTAAAAGTCCACATGATTTTGTTTTCTGCTCTATGTTATACTATATATACTACTTTAACAAAAATAAATTTCCCAAATCCTAAATAGAGAACTTTGGAAAGCTGCCCAAATTTATCCAGCAACTTTATGCACCCCCAGGCACATTCCTGGATGTAAAGAACAGAGGACTTCCTTTATCCCTTCCAGAGAGAACATTTCCACAAGACTGAAAAAGGTTAAAAGAAGTTGCTCTGGGATCATGTGATTCTCACATGCATCCTTCATATATCTGACTTCTTCAAGGATACCACACACAGCCCAGGACCAAGCAAAAGACTCTCCAGTGCCCTGCACTAAGTAGCTCCCACTTTCACCCCAGATAATTCAGCAAAGAAATGACGTGCCCGGCCTGAGCCAAATCTTCAGCAGAATTCCAGCAAAGACAACCAAGCTGCTCATTTTGTTTTCAAGCAATATAACCTCCAGAGATCATTTTTAATAAAAATCTCTCTTTGTAGAAAGAAATAAGACGAAAGTATGGGAGCCTCTATTTCTGAATCAGACTTACTTGGGATTTCTCTCTTAAGAGATTTTATGTTTCAGTATGGGAGAAATTTTTAAACATAAAAGTCTACTTCAACAATGACTCATTGAAATGATCCAGACTGGCTTTTGTAGAGGACAGAGGACAAGGACGTGTGGATATATAAGATAAAGGAAAAACTTGTACAGTGGGAGGGGGGATTTTGAGCGACCCTTGACAGTCTTTTGAAGTTATAGTATTGAATTACAAAGTGCTGGGATGAGCCTAGGATTTTCGGAGACACAGTCGTTCTAAGCTTACAGTCAGGATTTCAGACATTGCCTCTCAGAATTTTTTTTTTAGAATCTTAGTTTCTTTTCTTATTCCCATCTCACATCTCTCAGTTCCTTCTTTATTTACATACCGTAAATATAAAATCTGAGAAAGGACAGAACTAGACCTATCGTTTTTCCTGATTCTTCCCAGCACTGGGGCAGAATTTCATGTTTTGCCCAGTTTTATATGTGATTCTGTTGTACATTCATCTGTGGAGAGTTTCTCATAGAACAAGACTTTCTATTTTTACATTTCCCTTTTAAAATGACCAAGAGAAATGGACTCCAGATTTTCATTTCTTCCCTTTAGCAATTCTCCCTTCCCATGCCCCCCAAGGAATCAAATCTCAGAGCCCTTATTCATCCTTAGTGCCATGACACCTAGGGAGGGAAGCCCCAAAGCCTTGGTAAACGGGAAGTCCTTGGCAAGCCTTGTAGAGAGAGAAGGCTGGGGCTGGTTCTGCAGTTCCTAGGCCTGTGAGAAAAGAAAGGCTCAGCCCGCCAGGGACTATTTACACAGAGGGGAGGCAGGGAGGAAAAAGAGGCACAGTTCTGGGAAATCATTCCTTGTCAAGAAAAGCAAGGCCAAGTACCAGTTAGGTGGCATGCCAGAACAGAAAAGTAATCCTGCCCACTTTGGCCTAGTAAGAGAAACCAGGCAAGAGAAAGCTGCACCACTCTGAAGCATACATAGTCTAAGGGTCAAGGATGTGTGTTTTGGCAACATGCAACTTGGGTTCGAACCTCAGGTCCGCCGTGGCATTAACTGCAAGTTACTTAGCCTCTCTCAGCTGCAATTTCCTTCTAACACGGTGAGCATAGCACTGATTCATTCAGCACATGGTTATGTGCCAGGCCCTCTTCTAGGTGTTGGGGGAGGGCAATGGTGAGCAAAACAGATGAGGTCCCAGCTTTTCCAAAGTTTACACTCTAGGGAAGAGGGATGAACAATTAAGAAATAAGTTAGATTATATCCATTACAAATGCTATACAGAAAAAATGATAGAATAAGTGTGATAGAAAGTGATGGGGAAGGAGGTAATGAAATAGGAAAACCACTAAGCCGATGCACGAACAGTGAGAACAATCCAGCTATGTGAAGATGAGGAGAAGCATGCTCTGGGCAGAATCTGCCTCAAAGGGTATTTCATAAGGACTTGGGGAGATAAAGTGTGGAAAATCTTAGTTTAGGGTCAGACATAACAAATGTAAGTTACTCAACAGATGTGGGCAGCCATCATGATTCAGAGTGTGGGAAAAGTCCCTGAGTCAGGTCGTGGGGAAGCTGTGAAAGGCAATGTCGGAGGAAAGAGAGGCTGGAGAGTTGACCGCCTAGCTTCGACCATGGAGGTCAGAAGGAGGAAAAGTTTAGGCAGGTATTTGGGGAGGACTGTGGAAGAGATCCTAGAGAGCTGGATTATCCCTGCCCTATCTAGAAGGAACAGCCAGAATGCACCCGACTCCCTCAATTAGCCAAGTCCCTGAGACTTGAGTGGGCCACCCAGACCTGCCCAGGGCATTCTGCTCAGTTCACTCTACCCAGGTGCCTTCCACCCTCCGCCCAGCTGTCCTAGATCCTGTGCAGCATGTGGGCAACCAATTCAAAGAATATCCACCTACTCTTTCTGAGTTACAGATAAGGAAATGAGCCCAGAGAAGTTCTGAGATTCTAGTGGGGACCACAACCACCCACACAGCCTTGCCTGGAGAATGCACCTTCTCTAGCCAGGAGGTTGTCTCTTCCTCCCTCTGCATCTGTCCTACAGGGTGAAGTCACACACAGAGTAATACGAGAGACAGCAGAAATCTGCCCATCTGAAACCCCCACCCCTTGTCCCCTGGGTCACAGATGTCACAGTGGGACTATCCTCATACCCAAAGAAAGATGCTCCAGTGTCCACAGGCCTCCGAACAATTAGGAACAATATTTTTTCCATTACTGGGGATTGAATCCAGGAACACTCCACCACTGACCTCCACCCCAGCCTTTTTTTTTTTTTTTTTTTTTTTGACACAGTCTTGCTAAGTTGGCAAGGCTGATCTCAGACTTGCAATCCTCCTGCCTCAGCCTCCCCAGTAGCTGGTATTAAAAGCATGCTTCCCCTTGCCTGGCTTCAGGAGCATGTTTTGGCAGGTTGTGGGATTGGAGTGGAGGTCAGGGTATTATCATGTTCAGGGTACAGGTGGAGCAGGCTGTGAAGACAACAGACCAGGATGTCAGAGTGAGCCCTAGAAAGCAACTCTGGTCAAATCAGCAAGTCAAGAATCCAGAGCGTTGGTGGCACAGCCTCAAACTCAGAACTTCAGCAAAACCCAGGAAAAGGAAGGGACACCCCTGCCATCTGCAAATTGCTTTCACATTTCTTGTCCCAGACAGTTTACAGAGAAGATGACAATAGTCCAACAGGGGCTGAGATGCTATGATTCCTCCCTGCCCTGCTCTCATAGAAGTCAAGGCCTGTGGTCATTGGGACCACTAGAAACTGATAGTCAGAGCTTCAGAGTTTTGGGTCCTTGTAATTCCTAGGCAATGCTGTGTTGTACAGACTTTTGCCAACACCATTCCCGCTCCTGAAATCCTATTCCACACCATGATCCTCACTCACATGGCTGAATCCTATTCATTGTGCTCCAACTTAAATGTTACCTCTTCTAGGAAGCCTTCTTTCATACCCATGGGTTAGTAGCCCACCCATGCACCTCCATGACACCCAGTACCTCACCAACCATGTTTCCTGCAACTGATTGTGTTCTTTCTGTCTCCCCATTAGACAATGTTCCATGATGGTAGAAGGTATGTCTTATTCACCAGTATCTCCTCTGGCCTAGGTAGGTGCTCAATAAATCATTATGGACAGAATCAAGGCAGGACCAGATCCCTGACTCTCAGAGCTCACGTGGCAGCAGGGAACTCACCGCCCAGGATGCTGACTGCACAGCAGACTGTGCCTGAGCGCACCAGGCCTGTTATGGTTCTTGTTTGTTCTTTCCTCCCAACTCCCTGTTTCTACCCTCCCCCACTGTCATATGAGTGGGACAAGGTCTGGATAATGCCAACCAATTCCAGAGCCAGCCAGCTCCTCTCTGCAGACTGGGCATCAATCCATCTGATTTTCTCCCCTCTGCTGGCATGAGAGGCAGCCAGGAAACCAGCCTTGGGAATATTTGGCCTTTCCAGGCCCTTGGGATTAGAGCCTAAAAATCAGATCCAGGGAGACAAGCGAGTGACCAACTCCCTCTCAACTGGTGTGGGTCCCTTGCATTCACCCACCTCCCAGGGCCCACCTGCCTCTTCCCTCTGGTTCTCCCAGTTCCTATCACCATTCACAGGCTGGTTTCTGTTTCCAATAGTGAGTGTGGATAGGCTGTGGATAGGCTGTGTGGAACACCTTTGGGGCTCTCTGACCAGGTTACTATGACCCCTGGGGTGTACCACTTACCTGGAAGGGGCACTGGTATCTAGGCTCTCACTACCTTCCCTCACACCCTATTCCCTCGCCAGTATTGACTGCACCAGAGTAGGATGCCTGAGTAAACCTGAACCAATCATACCTCTCACCTCCGAATTCAGACCAAAAGACTCTTGCTCAGTCTACGTTGATCTCTTCAGGGAAGTGATGTATACATAACTGATGCGGCTCCTGCCATGTAGTATGTTAGGACCTCAGACAAACCAGAGAAAGGGGCCCTGAACCAGCCTGAGGCAAAACTTAGACATCAACTAGCACAGAAGAGCTCAAATTCCAGGGGGAAAATGGTAGTAAGCCAAGAAAGAGGAAGGGGGAGGACTTCCCAACAGAGGCAGGGCTTGAAGAACTGGATGCCATCTTCCTGGCCACCTAGACTCCGTGCCTACCACAGAATTTGAGGGGGAGGAGGCAGAAAGTCACTTAAGTGCACCTCTGAAGTCTTGCACAAGAGTCAGGGAAAGACAGCGTGTCAATGGCTATTGCAATGGGGTACAGTGACTAACAACCCACTCTCTGGGGTGAGGAAAGCCCTGGTTTGTAGCTTTTACCAATTACGGTGGTATAAACACCCCCATGGTAGCAGATTTCAGGTTACTAACATGACATCACTGAAAGCAATGATGACCACATAAGGGCCCTTGTGAGCTGGGATGGATTGGCTCAGGCACAACACTGGTCTCAGCAAGTAACTTGAATGAGCTGTCTTGGCTGGTATCCCCTGGGAATCATTCACATTTAATTCATGACATATGCAATTAACAGCACTTTCTGCTCATTAACATGCTAAATGTGAAAGGGGAATATATCCTGTGTGGTCTACTCTCCCTGCCTTCCAACAAGGGGGGTTCCCAAAGAGGATGTGTTTAGATCAGTGGAGGAGATGTCACGGGTGGAAGAATACCTGGAGAGGGAAGCAAGCCGAGGTTGGCCGTGTTGAGAGAGGAACTTGGGGGAGAGAACAGAGATGCTGTAAAGGGGAAATGTTTTAAGTTTTTGTTGTGGGCATAATATTATTCTCCAGATTTCACTAAGGTCTGCATTTCTCACTAAGATGTTTGAAGTGCAATTTGGTTTAAGGAGGACTAGAGTAAAGTGCTGGACTTGGTCTCGAGGACACAGTAGAGAAGAGCCTGGCAACAAATCAGAGCCCCGGCTTGATGGATCACTGTGCCACATGACCTCTTGGAGGAGTGTATGGAATCCAGAATACAGTGTGTCTTTTTAGATAAACAGCATATGTTTCAGCATAGACCATCTGAGCTCTTTGTGGTTAAGATGTTTGATCTAGAATTCAGATATTCCCACGAGAGCTGGAAACCTCACGGCCCTTCTGGCAAGCGTTGCTTTGAAATGAAAATGAAAACCTTACACAAACAAGCATCCATCAGGGAGTTGGATGTTTTCTTTCTGGGGCTCCTGAATCGCTATAGAAATGCACCGTGTACCAGCTGCCTACCGTTCCATTCCACAGACTTATGAAGCATCCTTTGGGGGCTACAGTGCTGTCCTCCCCAGCCGGGGGGACAGGGCAGGGAGTAGAGTGAAAAAGCAAGACAATGCTCATCTCTGCACCAGGGGAGGGGGAGGAGGTACAGGAGAGGCAAAAAATAAATTAAATAAGTGCTGCTCAGGATGTCGTGCAGAAGTCACAAGAAACTGCACAGGCTGGTCAAGTAACTCGGCCTTGAAGGATCCCGGCAGGTCCAGGGTATTCCAGGGAGAGGAAAAAGCCCAAGCAAAGAGGCAGAGGTGACATGCTGCTGGCCAGGGACGGGCCTCTGGGCATGGTGGTGGGGAGCACAAGGCAGAGAAACCAGATGCTACTCTCACAGGGCTCTCAGCTGGCTTTGTATTATAACAATGAAACTAGGACAAATCTACAATGGCATTATGATGAAAATAGACATGACTAATCAGCTATTTTCACTTCAACAACATAAAGAACATCTTGAAATTGAAACAAAAAGTAACTATACTTCCATTAATGTTAATTAATAATAATTAACAATTAACCAGTTCACTGAGGCTAAACAGACTAAAATGATTCTGCACGAACCTGCGATGTGACCAGTTTGCCCTGGAAGACCTCTTTCCCTTTCCCCCCTCCCCCATCTCTGCTTTCCCACCCTCCCCCAGGCTCAGTTCTCAAGGGTCCTGTCCCCTCAGCTTCCCTGGAATCCATTCCAGGATGTCCTTACAAAGTGCTACTTTCCAGACAGGTAGCTTTTCTACCAAAAGTCATCTGTGTTCCGGGGCCTTGGAGCCGGGCATAAAGTGAATTGGAGCTCAGGGGCTAGTTAGGGTTCATTATGGTTCAATGGGGACATACTGGTTTCAAAACCAAAGTTCTGTAGGAGGAGAATTTCAGGCCAATGAGAGAGATTGGGACAGGGTCTTCTGGGTCCCCTCAAATCAATCCCAGTTAGAAATTCCTTATTCCACCCAGGGCTGGCACTCAGTGAACTGGTTAAAAGTTGTAGAAAATTCTCTAAGAAACCATAGGTCAAATTGTTCCAAGGAAAAGGTGGGAGGTGGCTGGCGTGTCCTGGATGCCCTCCTGCACCCCGAAGGCACAATCACAGATGCTTCCAAATATCATTCTAGCTAGCCTAGGCTATTGTTCCATTTCATCTGGCACATCTTCTAGGAGCCAGCATGAAGTGAGAGTAGGGAGGGGACAAAAGAAGGTGGTGACAAGATGAGCTTATGGAGGAAAGGCCTGAGACTGGGCCCAGCAGGTTCAACTTCTGAGTATCCGTCTGAAGGTCAAGGACACTGCCACCCACCCTGGGGGTGTCCCAGCCTTCCCTAACTGCCTTGGCCAGAGTCCACCACAACTGTCATCTCCAGGCTTCTACTGTTTGCAGAGCCCTACCCCGACAGGATGCCTTACTATGGCCCCAGGACAAGGACCACTGCTGTTAATATTCCCATTTTACAGACCAGTCGGCTGAGGCTGAGAAATGCAGGGATTGGCCCAAGTGAATGAGAGGGAGAATGGAGACTTCACTCCAGGTCTGCTCATTTCGATCCCCTGCCACCTGTCCTTCTTCCTTCCCACTACCACAGGCAAAGGACTACCCAGAAAGCTCTCTGATTCCATTTATTTGGTGTCCTCTTGGCATCCACTACCCTCAAACACCTGGTGTTAAGTAACATCGTGGGATGTTGCCCTCTGGTTACTCACAAGCTCAAGAAAGTCTGGCATCATGATACATAGCCCTCTGGCCTCTGTGCCTTCAAAAGCAAACCGAGCCCTCCAGAGCCCACCCCTCCAGAGCCCACCCTCCAGAGCCACCCTACAGTCATTCACTCAACGAGTGTGTATGGAGTTCTGTGCCTGTCCCAGTGCTAGCGTTTCAATGGGGACAGGACAGTTAAGGTCTTTGCTTTCACAAAACGTACATTTTAATGAAGGAAGACTAGAAAGCAGTAAAATAAATAAACAAGTATATGTTGAAACAAAGACAGATACAGAGCTTCTCTCAGGCAGAAACAGGCTCAGGTCCTGTCCATGGCAGGCTGAGCTTCACCCATCAGCCCCCAACCTTCCAGATACCAGGAGTTGGTTCTCTAGTTACCAGATCATAGAAAAACAACTCCCTTTAAAAACCTCTAGAAACACCACGTGAGAGCCCAAACAAAAGTCAGACTGGGAGAGACTGTGGCAAGACCTAAGGAAAGATGTTGCTAATAAACCGGAGCTGAATGGATGCAGAGCCTGAGAAAAGGGCAGATTCGCTCACACTGGAATGATCTGGAAGATGACATTCTCAGATGGCTTCAGGGTCGAATTGGAGACTCTTGTAAATCAAAATTAAATTATACTGTCAGTATCATAGGCAAAGATTCAGCTTCCAGGATGTCAATATGTGCTGGCTCACATGCAGCTGCTGTATTTCAAAAGAATAGTCTGAAGCCAACCCAGCCCACCCCACAGAGCTCATTCTCCCTTTGAACCTAATGCATTTGACAACCATTGTGCTTGTTTGGCAATTAGCCGTACACTGCCCGTGAACTTGAATTGTGTTTTTATCTTGTTCCTTATCTCTTCCAGTATTGAGCTTCTCATGCAATGGTGATTCATCCACCAACCAGTTTATAGGGATCCCATCTAACCTTGTACTCTTTTAACCTTGAACTATACTATACTATAGCCTTCTGTTAGTCCACAGTTTGTTCAATGCCTATTATGTTCTAGATATGTCATTAGACCCTGGGGTGGTAGACTTCCTGGAGAACACAGTTTAGAGGAAGGGAGAGACATTGGCCATCACTGAGATGAATCTGCTGTGACAGATTAAGACCAGAGCAATGATGGAAAGGATTCAATTCCATCAGAGGTTTCCATTAGGAAATTCAACTTGGACCGGAGGGAAGCAAAGGACTCCCTAAGAAAGCAGGATGGCAGCCGAGATGGAAAGTAGAGAGGAATGTGCAGAGGCCCTGGGCAAGAAAAAAAACATGGGTCAGTGTGTGTACCGGGCACAAGTTGCATTGCAAACCAGCACAGGGGCCGGAGCAGAGGAAGCAAGATGGGGAGTGAAGCAGCAGACTGAGGTGGGTCCTTACAGAACATTCCTTAAAAGCAAAGAGAAGGCACTGCGGGAATGCCACACAGAGCTACAGGATCAGATCTGCACACCGGACAGGCCTCCTGGCTGCAGTAGAGAAGCCACCTCTAAACATTTGATTACGCTCCCTTAGAAGGTCAAAGGTTTTCAGCACACACCTTCAATTTATGTCCATTTGTTTTCTATGTGTATACATACTGTATATCCCACGTGCATTATAAAACATACAAGTACAGAAATTTTTTTAAAGGGAGCCAGTAGGTCAGACACAGTGGTAACACCTGTAATCCCAGTGACTCAGGAGGCTGAGGCAGGAGGATCACAGTCCAAGGCCAGCCTTGGCAACTTGGGAGGACCTTGTCTCAAAGAAAAATAAAAAGGGCAGAGGGTGTAACTCAGTGGTAAAGTGCTGGACTAGCACATTTGAGGCCCTGGATTCAATCCTTAATACTGCAAAAATAAATAAGAGCAAATGATAAGTTTTCTTAAATCTTACCTTGACCAAATGCTGATTGTTATTGAAGTGAAGTGTTAGGCAAATGAGGTTTCATGGTTTTATTTTCTATTTTGTGCATTTTTTAAAATGTCCCTGATGGAAAGATCTTCTATAAGTCTTGAAAATGATGATGACTACATGCTATTCTCAGTGAATAACTCAAAGCACAGGAGACTTGGGGCAAAGTTGGTTATTAATAAACAATAGTAGATGCTTGTCCATACTTCATCCAGGATTTTTGATAATTTTGAACTTGGGACCCACTTCATGTCAGGCTTGGTTAGATCACCAGTCTCTACTCTCCAAGTGGCTGATGAAGAGCTCCTCTAAGAGGTGGGACAGCTCAGCAGTTGCTTCTAGTTCCACGAGCAGCCCTCTTGGAGGAGATAAAACCAGCAATACAGTGCAACACACTGAGAGCAAACAAAACCATGAAGGTACCCCAAGAACCCTGTCATGTTCTAGAGCCCCCAAGAAACCTCTTGAACTAAACGTTATAGGTATCTAGCTGATGTAAGGATCGGGCCAGTCACTATTGGAGCTTATATGCAAAGAGAGCATGTCTACTCAGATATTGAATTAAATGAGCATATCCACCTAAAATTGAAGCTTATTTGTGCTATTTAAATGCATTGTTCATACTAATTATGCTTTGGTTTTTAATCATTCTACTTTAAGAAAGTGCAAAGGGTTTTCACTCAGCTATCCCACCTGTGGGAAGCTCTTGATTTTGAAACCTGAGCCCAGGCAGAGTCAGCCCATGAGAGTCCAGCCGCATCCCACACACTTAGGCTACTTCAGCTTCCTACGCCAAGAACCCACAGGTCTGGGCAGTAAGTCCTCGGTGGGAGGGCAGATGGCTCACCAGGATGGTGCAGGGTGGTGGGGAGCAGGGGAGCCCTAGCTGTGGACCTAGCAGGTGATCACCTCTTGTAGTTGACTGGGAGGCTCCCCGAAGACCCAAGCTCCCGCTCCTCTCCGCCTGGCGTCGTCACCTGAGAGTCCAACCTCCCCTGGCAAAGACTTACTCAGCACCGAGTATCATCACTGTCTTAGTGGGCTTTCTCGCTGTTGTGACCGAAAGGACCTGACAAGAACAATCAAAGGAAGGTAAGATTATCTGAGAGCTGCCGGTTTCAGAGATCCCAGCCATAGATAGCTGGTGAGGCAGAACATCATGGCAGAAGAGTCTGGCAGAGAGAAGCAGCTCATAAGATGATCAGAAAGCAGAGAGAGAGAGACTCCACGTGATAGATACCAAATATATACCCCAAATCCACATCCCCAATGACCCCCCACCTGCCTACAGTCATCACCCAGTTAATCCCATCAGGGGGTCAATTCACCAGTTGGGTTAAGGCTCTCCAACCCAGTCAATCCACCTCTAAACCTTCTTGCGTTGTCTCACATGTGAGCTTTTGGAGGATACCTCTCAGCTAAACCATAACAATCGCCCAGGCACCCCAAGAGGAATGAAATGTCACTACTGTCACCTTTAATGTGAGTGGATTTGACAGATTACCTTTCTCAGATTCGAGAAAAGCCTAGGGTCTCACTGAACACAGGGCGGGGTAAACATGAAAACCAGCATGCAGGGTGCAAGTACGTGCTCTTCCAGCACGTCCAAGGTGCGTGGGGACACACACGGTGGTGCTCCTTCCTTCTCACAAAACCGATGAGGGAGAGCATGCTGTTCTAGACTGTCAAGGGACAATGACAGTACTGTGCAGAATTTTCAAAACTCTGATTTACTGAGGAATTGTGTGCACCTGGCAGTGGAGAAAGCTATTCCCAGGCAAAATCTCATTATTCCCTACTGTGACTCCATGAGGTAGATTAGCATTCCCTGCACCTCCTGATGAGCCACTTACAGAGGGGCCAAGATAATAAACTTTTGCTTCTAGTCACACTATGAGTGACAGAGCCGTGACTGCTTTCAGGATGGCAGTGTTGGAGGTTGAAGAAACTGCATCATGAGTCCAGAGACTTGATCTGGAAGCCTGGTTTTTACCAGCCAATGGCTGTATGACCTGGGTGACCTCAGAGCCTCACTTTCCTCCGCTGTAGGATAAGGGAAGAGATGATCTCAGGACGCCTCCCAGCTCTAACATCTTAGGAATCTATTGAGATGTAATCTTTCCATCTGACCAGATACAATCTCTCAAAGTGCAATTAGCAGTTAGCACAAAGGAGTGGATACTGTTTCCAGGGGACAACAGGACATCAGAATGTCTGTCTTTTTTTAATTCTTGAACTGGAAAAAAGGGTTACTGTCGTACTAATTAGATGGATGCCTGGGCATTCAAAAGCTTCAGTGGAAAAAGAAATATCAGCCTGCTGAGTGGCCAGGGCAGTCTGAAGTCACCGTTGTGTTATGGCACCGTGCTGCCGTTACCAAGACCCTGGAGGCTTAGCACCTGGCTATTCTGTCAGCTGGGACTATCCATGTCTCTCAGTTTTCTTCTGTGCCTTAAGCAGAACTACTTTCAACAAAGACACATGACAGGTGGCCTAGGATCTCCATTGAGTGCCCAGGACAACCATAAGACCCAGTCCTTACTCCAAACGAGTTTCAGGAAAAGGAAATGCTTTCTTTATAACTTGGAGGAGACCCCACCTGGGACCTGCTTCTTGATTCATCCAAAGTTTGCTCTCACACAACTATTATCCCAGACCAGCTCTATTAACTAGCTACTCTGATTCTGGCCATGGGGACATAATTCTCAGTCTTGCCTCTTAAGATCACCACTTTGGTTAAGTCACTGAACTCCAAGGCTCAGCCAAGATCACAGGACTTTACAGGGCCAATGACAAGATTAAATAAGAGATGATTTCTATGGGGATATGTCTACCACGGAGCTCATGTGCCTTAAGCATTCAACAAATATTTGTTAAATCTGAATTGTATGTTATAAGTCAGTCTAGAAGGAAAAGATTTTATGTCACTCAGAGGAAAGTGATTTGGGAACTCTGTAACCCCCAAACATCATTGGAAATTGAATTGCATTTATTCAGCAAGTCTTTATTGAGTGCTAACCGCGTACCAGGTGCTAGTCTAGGCCCTGAGGACAAAGGGATGAATGAGACATGCAAAAACTTGCTCTCGTGGAATTTATTCAATGTAAGGTGCTTGGAATTTTTTAAGTTTAAATATACTTGGGGACGACAGCATCAGCTAGAGCTATCAGGCCATTAAGGAAAACCTAGTGTCCAGTCTCCAAACTCAGCCCCAGCAAAGGGTAGCCACCTGCTGTGACAACACTTTTATTGGCAGACCCATCCGACAGCATGTTCCTGGACTAAGACAGTGACTCTGACCCAATGTGGCATTTCTTATGTCCTCAGGTATCCTTTCTGGCTTAAGAGAACAAGCGGTGTGGGGTGCCACAGTCTCGCTTTCCCCAAGTACGTGCCTCAAGACACATCTAGACCATGAATAGGAAAAGCTTCCTTGTCCACATACATTCAAGAAATAATGGATCCAACCAAGTTCACTGGTTCTTTCCTGCAGGCCTTCCCGGACCTCAGTAAGCTGAGGAGCTGGGACTCTCCAAGAGAGCAATATAGTGTGCCGCCTTCCCACCCTGCTCGGACCACAGAACACCGTTCCAGAACATGTGGTAGGACTGGCCTTCCACAGCACACGTGTGCAGACATGCTGGGTTCCTGGAAAGAGGTCAGAAGCCCGATTCCACTCCCAGAACTCCACTGACGCCCTGTGTGACCTCAAGTCGTCCAGTCGAGTCCCCGGGGCTGTGTCCCTGCTGTCAAGGTGGGACAGGAGCGAAGTGAAGAGGAGGGGAGGCAGAACTGTGCCCCCTCCCAGGCCTCTGTGTGAGAGGAACGTGCCCTGACCCCATGCACCAGCAAGCCCACGACTTTGGCAGGCCCATGTGACCCGCCAGCCGTGATACGCTGTCCACCCCAAGCATCACTAACACTCCTTGCCTGAGAGCCTATTAACAGCCTCTCCATCCTAAGGCCTGCTGGCTCTTCAAGAGTCGCCAGGACTGCGTCGGCAGCCAGGTGGAGCCCCTCAGATGCTGAGATAGCGAGGGGCAGCATGACACGTGAGAGTCCTCTCTAGACAACTGGGTGAAAACTGTGCAGGGTACTAATGACATCAGCAAGCTCAACCCCTGCTCACAGTGCATTCATCTAGAGAGAACAAGAGCTAGACGAGCAATTGACAGATATGTAGATCTCTGGACAGAGGGTACACACATGGTCAATTTATAGAAATGGACAGAGAGGAATCTATTTTCACTGATCAAAACATAGAGGGAGACATCTGCCTATCTCTGTACATACTTAGCTATGTTATATAGGTATAGAGACAGGTGAAATATACCTCAAAATTTATGTCTAGGTATGTGTAGTCAGATGAAAGAGAGTGAGAGAAAACCTGGAGAAAATATAAAAAATATTAGCAGCAGTTTTCTCTGGGTCATGGGACAACAAGTATTTTCTTTTTTAAACCTTTCTATATTTTCTAAGCAACCTTCAATAAGCATGTATTATGTTTGTGATATAAAAGTCAAAACTAGGGCTGGGACTATAGCTTAGTGGCAGAGCAGTTACCTAGCACGTGTGAGGCACTAGGTTCAATTCTCAGCACCACATAAAAATAAGTGAGGAAGGCATGCTGTCCATCTACAACTACAAAAAAAAAAAAAAAAGAAAGAAAGAAAAATTTAAAGTCGAAACTAACCCCTCTCTCTTTCAAAGTGTCATCTAGTGCAGGTCTAAGCAGGGAAGAAACCACCCGTAGGCTTTGTCAGATTGCCCCTGCAAGAGTCCTCTGTGTCCCTGTCTCCTGTTACCTTGGCTTATTTCCCTGATTCCTAATTTTCAACGCCAACTCCCAATCACAGTTTTTTAATAGCTCTCCCCTGAGCCCCTGACATTTCCATGTGGTCTGTGCAATCTGATTATACAGACTCCAAGATCTCCGAGTGGCCACATAGAGTTGTGTATACTGTACACTGCACAACTCCAGGGTTTACATTTAACACAGATGACAATGTATATGGTACCTCCTGAGTTGTGCAGTGCACAGTCCACCCAGCCACCCATGGCAGCCTGACCTGCTGACCTGATTGTCTGCTTTTGTTGAGATAAGTGCTACCCGGATGAGAATATCTGGGCTTGAAAGTTCGCACACCTAACGTATCTCAGCATGGGCTTTGGAGTCAGACTGCCTGGCTTATACATTGGCTCTGCCACTTAGCAGCTGAGTGACCTTAGATAACTTCTCTGCTAATACAGCTTCAGGTACCTGGAAAGGGAGATAACCCTAGCTCCTACCACCAACTGTTCTGAAAATTAAACGAAGTTAAAACATAATGCACTTAATTTTCTGCCCCAAGATATTCAATAACTATGATAATTACAAATTCCTCTGAAATCACACACAGAGACCTTAGACAGGGTCTTCCTTGCTAGTTATATTTTACATCTGTACCTTTCTCTGAGTGAGATACTGAGGGAGGTCAGCCAGGGTGGGGGTGAGATCCAGGGGACCAGAACCGGGTCAGGGCAACCCCCCAAAGCCAGGCAGAGTCCAGAAAACCAGGAGGTCAAGATGATTCAGGAGGATGAGAGTCGCTGACTAAGAACAGATAGCAGCAGCTGAGGCAAGAGAGGTTATGAGATGAGGGTTGTGAGGTGCAGACTGCCACATCCCACAGAAAGATATCGACGGGGAGCAGGGGCCTCTAGGCAGACACCCATCTGTTGGGCCTCCTTGAACATCAGTATTAAAGTCTTTTGTTTCTACAGTCTTAGGATCGGCTCCAGCTGTGAGTTTTGAACACACCCAAAATAACAGTGGCTTAGATGAGATACAAGTTTATTTCTTGCTCAAACATAGGAGTTTCAAGGCTGTCTGCGGCTCTGTGTCGTAGTCAGCTTTTTCTTCGCTGGGACCAGAAGACCTGACAAGAGCAATGTAGAGAAGGAAAAGTTTATTTGAGCCTCAGGGTCACAGAGGTCTCAGTCCATAGATGGCCTGTTTCTTTGCTCTGCGCCCAAGTGAAGGAGAACACCAGGGCAGAAGTGTGTGGAGGAGGAAACAGCTCAGGACAGGACAATCAGAAAGAGAGCTCTGCTCCTTAGGTTACAAAATGAACACCCCAAAGGCACAACCCCAGGGACCCACCTCCTGTAGTCACACCCTACCTGTCTACAGTTATCATCTCTATTCAAGTGGATTAATGCACTGATTAGGTGAAGGCTCTCAAACCCTCTCCTTTCACCTCTACTACTTTCTTGCATCGTCTCACACAGGAGCTTTTGGGGGACACCTCATATCTAAACCATAATACTCTGCAACTTCCAGTCCAGGCCTCCCCCCTCTGTAGGGTGTGGTTGATCCTGATGTCCAAGTGGCATCTGTGTGTTGACAGCAGGATGGAAGAGAGATGAAGTGAAGGTGGCAGGGGCCCTAAGATCCCAAGAGCTGCCACCCAAGTGTCACACCGATACCCAGAACCTAGGTCTCAGGTTTCACCTAGGTACCAGGAAGCCTGAACGATCTCCTTTTTATTTTAGGAAGTGTGTTATTTTCCTGTTGCTGGATAATGCATCACCCCAAACTTAGTAACTTAAGCAGCACAAGTCTATCACCTTACAGTTGCAGAGGTCAGAAGTCTAGAATGGTCTCACTGGACAAAAATCAAGGTGAGGCTCCCGGAGAATCCACTGTCTTCCCTTTTCCACCTTCTAGAGTTTGCCTGCGTTCCTCATGTCATAGCCCTTCCATCCTCAAAGCCAGCAATGGCCAGGCGTGTCTTTTCCCAGTGTGGTCTCTCTGATTTATACTGTTCTGCCTCCCACTTCCCCATTTAAAGACTCTTGCAATTACATTGAGCCTACCTGCATAATCTAGGATAATCTGTAGGCATCCTTTGTTCAATTTCTAACCCTAATTCCCCCCTCGCCATGGAATATAACACATCCACAGATTCTGGGAGTCAGGATGTGAATATCTTTGGGGCTTGAGGGGAAGGGGGGCATTATTCTACCTGCCGTAGGCAACTGTGGTACCCACTCTGCCATTCCAAAAGATGGGCAGAAGGACGTTCTCCAGAAGATGGGGTGGAAGGACGTCCCACCAAGGCTATGATCTCTGAGATGGTGCCAATCAGAATTGTCCTGGATGGAGCAGCTGCTCCAGGCAATGGGTGTGTGACCCAAACGGGGTCCATCCTGTCACTGCTGGTACTCCAGCTAGAGCTGTGATCCATGTCTTTTCTAGGAACAGCAACTCTGAGGACAGTGACAACCGGGAAGCACCATAGCTATCTCTGTCACCACTGAGAAAGCCTCCTGTATGGAAGCCAGTGCAGAGGTGAACAAGGGCACCAACAGGAAGAGACAGACCCAGGACCTCCTGCCTGCCCACAGCCCAGGTCACCCTGGGTCCAGAATTCCCTCTGCTCTTCTGTTTCTCCTGAAACTAATTTCACCTGCAGCCAAATGCCTGCATTAACATATTCAAGAAAGACCTGTCAGGGCAAGTCACAGCTTCCAAGAGCCCTGAAGTGTCTCCTAAACCCAAGATCTAAAATGCTCTGATTCTAAATCAAGGTAAGGCTCAAGGAGAATACACTATCTTCCCTTTTCCATGAGCCCCTCCAGTGTGTGTGTATGTGTGTGTGTGTGTGTGTGTGTGTGTGTGTGTGTGTGTGTTGAGACAGGTTTCACTATGTTGTCCAGGCTGACTTTGAACTTGTGATCCTCCCGAGTAGCTGGGACTATAGGTGTGTGCCACCACACCCGGCTCCCTTCCAGACTTTATATGCCCTCATAGATATCAGAACATCCTTTTGGCCCAGGCATCCACAGTTTCTCCAAGTCTGTTTATTCTGCAGGGGAAATGCCTCACGTAACCAGAGGACCCCCAGCCTCTTCCCCAGCCACTCAACTCTTCCTTTCCATATTCATCTGCTTGGGGGGCTAACAAACCCTCCTGAGATAACTGCAGACCTCCATGGTTGTTGTGGGACATCCATATGGAAATTTGTGGCAGCAGAAGGAAAGGATCCAGAAAAAAAGGAACAGCTTGCTCTCTCTGAGCCCAGCTGAAGAGAGTGAAGGTGTTTCCTCCTCAACCCTTCTGTTACACAGGTTTTCCTGGTCCAGGTCCCTCTTGGGGTGCAGGTCTTGACTGTTCCAAGGGAAAGACACGTCTTGATAAGTAGCCTGAGGCAGGAATACCACCTTCAGAGAATTTAGCAATTTAGAAAGAAATTTAAGGTCAGGCAGGTGAGGATGAGACAGGAGGATCACAAGTTCAAAGCCAGTCTCAGCAACTTAGCAAGACCCTCTCTCAAAAAAAAAAAAAGGGGGGGGGCTGGGGATGTGGCTAAGTGGTTAAGCACCTCTGGATTCGATTCCAGTATCAAAAAAGAAATTTGAGAAATAATAATTTTCTGCCAGGCACGGTGGTACCTTCCTGTAATCCCAGCAGCTTGGGAGGCTGAGGTAGGAGGATTGCAAGTCCAAAGCCAGCCTCAGCAACTCAGTGAGACCCTGTCTTTAAATAAAATACAAAATAGGGCTGGGGATGTGGCTTAGTGTTCAAGTGCTTCTGAATTCAATCCCCAGTACCAAAAAGAAAGAAAAAAAAATAAAAAGAAAGAATAATTTTCTAGCCTGCTGTCCAGGGTAATATCAGAATCAGAACCCTTCTGGAATTTCCAGAAGGGCCCTGGAACTAAAGAATTTTACCAAGTACCAGGAAGCCACTTCACTAATGGAAGTGACATTTCAAAATTCTTGCTGCTAGGGTGCCTGGCTCTGGAGAGCAGAGACACACATCTTTCCCCCGGTTTACGTGTATCTAGCACCCTTTATGCCCTCCTGGATGAAGGGGCCTTCTCTG
Organism: Callospermophilus lateralis; assembly: GCF_048772815.1. Classification (NCBI taxonomy): domain Eukaryota; kingdom Metazoa; phylum Chordata; class Mammalia; order Rodentia; family Sciuridae; genus Callospermophilus; species Callospermophilus lateralis. Next base: position 75,525,970 of record NC_135320.1, on the reverse strand, counting down.
CTGTGCAGGGCTGGAGAGCCTGTAAGACCCATGTGGATCCTGACTCACTTAGGTCATTCATCAAATGAGAAGCTAATCCCCGTGGTCTTGGCATAGCAACTAAAACTGAGTGTGAAATCATAGTCATACCTGCCATTCGCATAGTGCCTCCCATGTACTCTCTACCATGACCTCCTGTAAACCTACCAAGGAGGCTTTGTTATCCCCGTTTTGCAAAAACAAAGTTAGTTGCACACAACTTGCTTACAACAAGAAATGTGCTCAAAAACGACTCCATCCCACTGAATTAATGAATAAATAAAAAGTTACCTAGCCGTTAACTGAAAATGGATGACTCACTGTAAGCATGTGATAAAAGTGCCCATCCCAGAGTTCCACCTTTATTTATCTTCTATATGACTCTATTCTGAGAGAAGTCCATTGGCCACCCACGTTTGAAGACCCCTGGGATTTTAGAAAGATCCCCAGTCTTAGAGAGGGAGAGGATCTGGGATTAAATTCTGTCTCTACTGCTAACTAGCCATGCAACTCTGAACAAATCCAGTGCTATGGTGTGGATGTTTGTATCTCCTCCAAAAGTCATGTTGAAACTTAATCCCCAAAGGCATAGGTCAAGAGGTGGGGCCTTCTGGAGGTGATTAGGCCAAGAGAGCTCCACCCTCATGGATGGAATTAGTGTGGTGAGAGGGAGCAAGTTTGTTTCTTCACCCCCTTCCCTGATGTGAGTGCACAGCAACAAGGAGCCATCTTGGAAGCCCCTCTCTAGACACCAAAGCTGCCAGCATCTGGATCTTAGACTTCCCTGACCCCAGAACAGTGAGAAATAAATTTCCATGCTTTTAAATCTCCTAATCTATGGTATTTTTTTATAGTAGCACAAATGGACTAAGAGATCAAATAACAAAACTAAGCTTTAATCTTTCCCTATGGAAAAAAAATGAGCTACAAATGCCCATCTCTGGGCTTTTGGAAGGATTTTAGATAATTTTTATAAGTACCTAGCAATGAGCAAGTGCTCAGCACATGGCATTATTAGTAACTATAACTGGCTGACAGAGGAGTGTCGGGCTCAAGAATGCAAGAGAACCCACTGAAAGAAGGCCTGGAGAAGGTGCCCTGGGGAATTAGATGGTCAGCAAGGGCAGAGGTCACCAGACAGCAGGATTTGAGGGTGGGAAAGACCTGAGGCTGTGGAAAGATAACTGAGCCATAGAAGACAAATGGTTTCATGTCCAGCATGTCAAGGACTCCCTACCTGAAACCTAAGAGTTGGCCTAACACCTCTCTTTCAGAAGGAACTCTTGTCCAGATGATCACACCAGGACACCTGGACCACTGAGTTAACTTCCTAGGCAAAGGGGCTAAGATCCTTGAACAAGTTCACTAGCATACTTCCTCTCCTATCACCAAACAGGCCTTCAGCATCCTCCCAGGCCCTCTCCACATCACTTTCCGGGAGGCCAAGTAGAAATAGTCTCTGGATCTGCCTTCTCTTTGAAAAGCCATGGGAAGCAGGCTCTTAAAAAGCACATATTGAGCCTCATAAACATATCATAAATCCATAACCAAGTTCTCCACATTCTTTGTGTTTTTATGTGATACATTTAATATTACTGTCCCCGTGACTTTGAACCCACATCTTCTATATCCAGATTATTAAAAAGTGGCTGTTCACAAGAGATTTTATTACTATTTATTACTTTTGTGTGGATGGGAGGATGCTTCTTTGTTATTCATCTCCAGGAAAAAAAATATATTCCCTGATGCATTCAGACAAAACATGATATCAGCTCTATTTTTTCTTTTTCTACTTCTGGTCGGATTTTGTCTGACCTGGATCAGACCATTTTGCCTTAATAGTTTGAAAGTGGAGACCACTGCCTGGGAAACCACATCTGCTTCCTTCCCTCAGAATGAATGTGGCTTGAGACAAGTGCCATCTGATGTCCAGCAGGCTCCATACAAATTCTGTCCATAAACAGACACAAACAGCAAAGGGAGAGAGAGGAGCCAACTCTTGATTAACCAGCATTCAGCCCACCAGAAATGGCAGTTATCCAAAACTTTGTACTTGACTTCAAAGGAAAAGACAAAGAACTTGGAAGAAAGAAGCTGATATTGGTGGACTTGCTTTAGAAGCAAAATCTTTCCTGTGGTTGTTATCATGAGAGCCAGTCACGACTAGGAGCTTATGGGGTTCCAGTCACAGCACTAAGTAGCTTGTGTCCATTATCTAATTGAATCCTCCCATCAACCCACTTTGCAGATGACAAAATTTAGGCCCAGAATGGTTAAAGAACTTGCCCAAGGTCACACAAATCTGCCTCTGAACCGGCTTGACTTATGCTCCTCAACTCAAGTTGGGGTTACTTCATAATAAACATATCATAAGTTGAAATACTCTGAGCTGAAAATGCCTTTAAGATACTTAACCTGCTGATCATCCCAGCTTAGCCCAGCCTACCTGGAATGAGCTCAGAACACTCACATTCACCTCCAGTTGGGCAAAATCATCTCACACAAAGCCTATTTTATAGGAGTGCTGTTGCCTTGGTTAACTTATTGAATTCTGTACTGAAGCTGGAAATCAGAGTGGTTGCATAGGTAGGATTTTACCCCATCTTAAAGTCGAACCATTAGAAGCTGAGGACCAGTGTGCACGCTGTTCTAGGAAATCAATGAAAGGAGGTCTACTGCCTCCAACTTCCCCAGAGACATCCAGAACTGGCTGGAAGGGGCCTATTTACTTCCTTTCCACAGCTGCGTGAGTTCCCAAAGAGAGGAAGGGGTCGGCCTGTGGATGCCTGGCCCCAGCCCTAGAGCTAGGATTTCCAGCAAGTTCACACCGGAGGGGCAGCATCTCGGGGCTGCATGTTCAGAAAGGTGACAACATGCGGAAACACTCTCATGGACTTCTCTACTGTTCCCGGCCCATTAAAAATAGCACACTGAGGGGGCTGGGGTTGTTGCTCAGTGGTAGAGTTCTCGCCTAGCATGTGTGAGGCACTGGGTTTGATAATCAGCACCATATATAAATAAATAAAATATGGGTCCACCAACAACTAAAAAAACATTTTTTAAAAAATAGCACTGGCTCAAATTCTGCTAAATTTACCTAGTGTTTACACAATAGTATTTCCACATATATTTTCTTATTTGATGTCATCACAAGCATGTGACTCACAGGATATATTTCCTATTTTTAACACCTCCATTTCAGAAATGAAGAAGCAAAGCTTTGGTTCTCAGCTATGGAACCCCACGCATCTTACCTATGCCCCAATTTCTTCCTCGATAAAGTGGGAGGATTGGAATTGGATTCTCTTTAAGGTTTCTCCAGCTCCAATACCCACAATAATAAAGAGAGATGGCCTTGTTCTCTGGAATGTCCTTCCTATGGTCTGGAAAACTTGAAGTTTCTTGGCTTCAATACAGGTAGATTGGTATCTCCTTAGTGGTTGAGAATAATTGTGTAGTTTAATTATCTATGTGCCCAATGGCCAAGGAGTGGGTGCATTTTTTATGCAGATTTAATCAGATGTCCAGAGACTGCTTAGTTCAGGAGGGAACTGCTCCCGTGGTACCACATCTTTGTTTCCACAAGCATCAAATGGCTGGCTGGAGCAGGCTTCCCTCGGGGGGACGTGGGAGTTCCTGCCTGAGGAGTCTCAGAGCCCTAACCAGGAAAAGCCACAGGATCCCCCACCCTCCCCTTGCTGGGTGGGAGGATGGACGATGGAAAGGGCCATCAGGCCACAGCTCCCCAGGTCTGAAGCAACCGAGAAACTTAGTTCCACGGGCCTGGCACCTTCTGAGGATGGAGTCCCGGGGTTTTTGCTTTGGTTTCTTTTTTGTGCTTTAAGGCAATCAATCTTTTTTTTTAATGTTTGACAGGTCACTGTATTAGGGCAGGCTCTGCTTTAAAAACAGAAAGTGGGGGCTAGGTAAGAATTGAAAAGGCCTCTTGTGCAGATGATGGCCTGTCATAGCCTTGACACCTGGCTTGTGGAGAGTGGGCAGTACGTGGAAAGTAACAAGACTTTCTTCACCGGGGATTGAACCCAGGGGCACTTTACCACTCAACCACATCCCCAGCCCTTTTTTATATTTTATTTAGAGACAGGATTTCACTAAGTTGCTTTAGGGTCTCACTAAATTGCTGAAGCTGTCTTTGAACTTGCAATCCTCCTGCCTCAGCCTCCTGAGCCACTGGAATTACAGGCATGCACCACCATGCCTGGCTGAATATAAGGCTTTCACTTCATCAAAAGGTTCAGAGAACTGGGCATTTTATTGAAAGCTATCAAACAACTATAATGTATTTGATTTGGAGGGACCTTATTTCCCATCTATTACTAGAGTGAGAAAAAAATTTTTTCTAATCCACATTAAGTCTCTGTGTTCTAGAGAATCCCCCACAATGAGTCGTAGGGTAAGATGAGCCCAAAATTGCCAGATACTCACTTCCAGCTTCTCTGGCAACTAAGTCACAGCCAAATAGATGGACAGGCAGATGAATCTGATGCTGATGAAGCCAACAAGAAGGCAGCTCACCCCTGGAAGCCTTTCCTGTCCGTGGAGCAACTGTCTACTCCTTAAAGACTCTCCAGCTGTTGAGTATCACAAGCACAATAAATACCACTTAATGCCCAGTGTTCCAGCCCTCTTCTCACATAAAAATTACAAGCAGCTATTTTAATAGTCCTTGCTTTCATCTAGGTAAAAGTGTGCTCAGGGTTGATAAGATCAGCTGGAGCCCAGGGCTTGCATCTTAGAACACTGTGCACAGCAATCTTATTTTTCTTTTGAGTTCCCCCCGCACCCCCCCGACACACACACACACTTTCTTTCTTTCTTTTTTATGGCAAAAGGAGAGAGGGGAGTTTTCAAGGCTGGGCCAGTACAGATACATAGACTTTATGGGACTGGAAGAGAACATTTGAAAATTATTCAGCGGCTCATCTTAAAGATCAGAAAATCAAGAACTGGTTGGAAGATTTGTTGACTTGGTCACAAGCCATAGGGATGCTCCTATTCCTGAACTGTCCATTTCTGGGTTACTGGGGACCCATTTGGTTGCAAGGAACAGACACCAGGGAAAAGTTCACAGGCAGGGCTGGATCTAGGGGTGCAAATGTTGTCATCAGGACACACTCTCCCTTTCTAGTTGAGGTTATCAGGTGTCCTCATCAGCCCAGGACTGAGGAGTTCTTGGGATGTGTGGGACTTCAACTTCTAAAAGCAGGATGGTCCCAGGCAAACTGGGACCAGTCATTCACCCTGATCGACATCTTCAGCCTGCTGACCCCTGGGCTAGCCCCACTTCCTATCAGGTTCTCCCCTCACAGAGGTAAGAAGGCTACCAAAAGCTGCAAGGCTTTGTCCCACCCTCTCAGCAACTCATACTGCATGGGAATTCCTAGTTTCGCCAGCAGGGGCCTGCAGTTGGTATGAGTGGCCTGATTTGGGTCACATGCCCTGAAGACTTCACTATATTGGAGAAGATGATAGGTCAGGCTTATGCTCACCCTCTCCTATGACTTCTAGAAAAATGATTACAGAAACCCATACACTGGTTGACCATCACCCTTCATTCCATCACTGAAATATGATGCCAGTGTGTGAAGTCTGGACCCATAGTTATTTTATACACACACACACACACACACACACACACACACACACATAACCACACAGCAAGATGGCACTACTGGCCCAATAAGAAATTGTTCCTATACCTAGGTCCAGATGACGTAGCTTGACAGAGGCACTTTTTGCAGTCACATAAAATGATGCTACAGTGGTCGCAACAGAACAGCCTCACCCTGGACAGGCAGAATCCCATCCCCCCAAATCCAAATATGTCTTCTGCGAGGACATGCAGCGGCTAAAGACGCGGTCTAACAACACCCTCCAGCCTCAAGACTTCCAGTGCCCTTTGCTGAAGAGGGACTCACATGTTTGCCACAGGAAGTTGAGACATCTATAAGAGTCTGGGTCGGTTTTGCCAAACCTTGAAGGCTGCTCTCTGGGGAACTGTGAGAGTGTGACCCAAACCCACCCTGTGTCCTGCAGGTGAGGCTCATGTGCAAAGTACCAGGAAGGGGGTTCTTCACCAAGGGAAATGGGGGTGGTGCTGCCAAAACCCAGGGGGAGATGGATGTCAGGGTAGCCAAAATAGCACAGGTGCCCTCCACCACACCTGCTGCTTAACCCTGCAGACTTTTTTTTTTCATGTTTTCATCCAGGGAATTGTGCATACTTGTTAGTGCTGAAGAGCTGCTACTTCAAAATTCTTAGTAGCCAACTTACGGAACCCACTCAGATGCCTGTCGACAGATGAATGGATTAAGAAACAGTGGTACAACTATACAATGGAGTTTCACTTGGCCATAAAGAAAAATGCAATTATGGCATTTGCTGGTGAATGGATAGAAAAGGAGAACATCATGCCAAGTGAAATAAGTCAGACTCAGAAAATCAAGGATCGAATGTCTTCTCTCCCAGGTGGAAGCTAGAGCAAAATAAAGGGGGGGAAGATCCATAGAGGAAGGAGAAGATGGAGAGGGAGAGAGGAGTAATAGGCAAGGGGAGAAAATACTGAATGAATATTTTAAAAATGATGGTATGTGCTATTTATAAACATACCACAGGAAACTTCACCTTTATGTATTAGTAGAAAGAACTAATCAAAAATAAACAGATGAGGGGCTGGAGTCGTGGCTCAGTGGTAGAGCTCTTCCTGGCATGTGTGAGGCCCTGGGTTCAATCCCCAGCACCACATATTAAATATATAAATAAATAAATGCAAGAGATTCATTGACAACTAAAAAATATATATATTAAAAATAAATAAATAGAAGAGTGAAAGGAAGACCAGTAGAGGAAGGAGACTCGGGGAGGGAAGTGGGAAGGGAAAGGTGGGGAACAGGAGCTAAGACTTAATTCCATACATGCACGATTTTGTTGGGATGAACCCAACTACTATGATGCTCTAACAAAAAAATGGAAAAAATTAAGAGCTGCTACTTGAAGACCCAGAGTAGACAAGGCAAGGAACAGGAATCAGGAGAAGTCCAAGGGTTCCACTCTTTTTCCCTTTCTGGCTGGGCTGGCTACTTTGCATCTGCCTTTCCAGACCCCACACTTTGCCCTTCTCTGCCTCCATCTTTGCCCCAGGACCTGACCCATGGGGCTGCCAATGGGCTCCCTCGACTTCTGGCTTCTGGTTGGCTTTACTGCTGGAAGCACCGCAAGAGACTGAAGAGCACAAGGAGAGGGACAGCAGGATATCTGTTCCCCTCCGCTCCTTTCTCCTGAGTCACTGGGACTTGGCTGCCTCCCAAAAGGCCACAGTCCTACCTGAGGTCTGCCCTGCATCCTAGCCCCTCTCTCTGGGGCCCTGTAACTGCTTCCTCCTCTTGTCCCTTTAGCCCCAGGGGTGGAATACCCCTGCCCACTACTATCCCTGGGTGCTCCACAGTCTGTGTTGGATCCCTTATTCATGGGAGCTGTCCTGTCATGAATTGTTCTCAAGTACCCACTTCTGAGTGTGCCATCTGTTTCCTGTAGAGACCCTGATAGAACTCCAGCTACGAAACCTTGACAAATAACCAACTTCTGGGAACCTTGGTCCTCACATCTAGGAATGAGCATAACTGTATTTGTACTTCTCAAAGCCATTAGCAGGCAACATCTGTGGAGCCCAACACCTTGCCTGACACACAGCAGATACTCTGCCATGGACACAGTGGTGTCTGACCAGCCTGTGAGCTTTTTTTATTCATCTGTGATTCTACAGCACCTGCAGCTGGTGATGAGCACAGTACATTCTGTGTACTCAGGAAATGTGAATTTGTGTTCATCAATCTCTCCTTGACCTTTCTTCCTTCCCTTTGGTTCTGGAAAACAGATAAGACAAATAAAGCAGCTCTAGACATTGGTCCCCCCATGTCCACCAACCCCAGAAGCTTATAGTCAGTGGTCCATGGTTTCCTACCTTATATTTTTGACACCATGCAGGAAGAAGGACAGATTTTTGTTGTTGTTGTTGTTGTTGTTGTTGTTTGGTTTAGGCTTGTTTGTTTGTTTGTTTGGTTGGTTGGTTTTGAGACAGGGTCTCCCTAAGTTGCCCAGGTTGGCCTTCAACTTTGGCCTCTACCTCAGCCTCCTGAGCAGCTGGGATTACAGGCACCACCATGCCCACCTGAAGATACCAGTTCAACAAGGTAGTACTACAGTAGTATTTGGAGACTTTGTGCTTCAAAAAAAAAAAAAATAGCACTCTAGATCCACTGATTTCCCCTGGCTTAGAAGCTCCTATTGCAGCATCAGCCTTCAACACTGTTTAAGCCCAAGAAATGAAGCACTAACTGCAGAGATGGCCACACACAGATCTCAACATGCATCCGGGTGTTCTGGGGCAGAATACTGTGGAAGAGGCAAGCCTTGGCCTCCAGGGCTTTCTGCTCCTGCCCTCAGCAAAGACTTCCCACGGCCAAGGAGAGTCTTCACAATAGGCCTTACTTGCCTGCCGGCTCGTCCCACATCTGCTTCCATACAGCCTCTGCCCAGCCAAACTGTGTTCAGCACCTGCTCCCAGACATGAAGCTCTTTCTTCACCCTCTCTACCATTTGCACACCATGTGCTACATTTTATTGCAACGGGTCTGTCTCCCCAATAGATGATCCTAATCTCTAGCCTTGGTGGAGCATTTACTATGTGCCTGCTGCTTCACAAACATCTCAGTTAGTTCTCACAGCAACTCTGGGAAGCAGATCTCTAGATCCACAATTGCGTGGCTGCAGAAGTCGACTGGTAATTGGGGGTTTTGTTTGTTTGGCACACGGCGAGCATTCAGAATAAGTCAATGATAGCTAATATCATTTTGACATATGAGAACACTCAAAAGCAGAGACTTATTGAACTTGCACATGGTCACACAGCTAATCAGTGACAGCTGGGAGTCACATGTAGGCCTTTACACAGCACCCATTTGTGCCTGGTGGGCCAGGGCCACATCACATGCCACTCAACGACAGGGACTTTGGCCTCAGTAGAACCCTAGAGAAGGAAAAAAATGGATGCTTCATTTCTGTATAGCCCAAAGGATTATAATTTGATGACAATCATTTGCAAAAACTGGAGTAAGCTGAATTCTCCAGTATCTGTAGAGATCAATCTTCTCGTTTATGACAAAGATGTTTTTGCCACAAGTGTGCTAGGGGGAAAGCACATTTGCACAAGCCTCTTATGTAAAATAGGCTTTTAAAATAATCTCCTTATTTTATAGTACTCCTGGCATGACTTCCTCTTGGAAGTCTGTATGCAAATCAGATGTTTGTAGAGCAGATTGATTTACATATCATAGGGACTCTCACTTTAAAATAAAAAAAAAAAAAAAACACTACTATACATTCCTTGGGGAAAGGAAAACTGCTTCAATAAAATGAAATCAGTTCCCAGTTTCTCTCATACAGGGGCCCAACAGGTTATTCTGCTCGGATGGCTTAATTAAGAGGTTTTAGTGAAAGGGCCAGTTGCAGAGGTGTAAATAGGGTGAAGGGACCTAGAGAGACTGAAGCTGCAAGAAGCCGCTGTTGCCTCTGGGTCTTAAGGGACAAGAGGAGGAAGCAACCTCACAGACCCACGAGGGCTGCTGTCAAGGCAGAGGAGCTGGACTGGAGCAATGAGGAGTCGGTGCATCTGTGGTGCTTCAGCAAAGATTGAGAGAGAGAAAGGAAGACCTGACATCTCTCCTCCCACCTCTGATCTGCCAGTAACCTTTAGTGACCAAACACTGGAAGCCAGAGGGCTAGGATCCCATTGTAGGGCTCGGCTCCCTGGAGAAGGACAGAGCCTGCAAAAGGAAGAAGGATAGTGAGGGATGCAGAGAATAATCTGTGTGGTCCACCCTCTGGCAGCTACTCAACATCCACCTTGCCCCTCACCCAGAAGAAAAGACTCTCATCCCAACATCACTGAGACACCAAGTCCCATAAACTGTGCATCATTGAAAAACTAAGGAATTGCCAACCCAGTCACACTCTCATCTGGAACATGCCCATGAGGTGGAAGAAAGGCAAGAGGAAAAAGAAAGTGCCCAGTGGTCCCTGACTTACGATGGTTCAATTTAATGATTTTTGGACTTCACAACAGTGCAAAAGCAGTGTACTCTCAGCAGAAATGACTTCAAATTTTGAGTTTTGATTTTTCCCCCACATTAACCATGGACCATCCTCTCTCACTCACCATACTGGACACTGGCAGCCAGAGCAGTTTCCAGCCAGTCACTTTATCACAAGTGGAAACAACTGATACTCCACCGTGCACTAACTCAGTAAATAACGTGACATACTTAGCACTTTATTACAGAATAGTCTTTGTATTAGATGATTTGTCCACCAATAGGCTAATAAGTGTGCTAAACGTGCTTAATAAGATAGACTGGGCTAAGCTATGGTGTTCTGTGGGTTACATGTTATAAGTGCATTTTTGACTTTCTGATAATTTCAACGTGCAATAAACCCATAACCCATGAGAGCATCTTTATCATAATTAGATGAGGCAAGTATAACACACCTCCATAGCTGCTCCTGGAATCCAGATCCAGTATCATAGCTTCCTTCTTTCCCAGTCCGCCCTACCTTCTCCTCACCCTTAGCACCTCAGATGGTTAGTTTTTACCTGATAGAATGAGAGAAAATTGCCAAGAGGGATGGTGCACACTTGTAATCCCATCTACTCAGGAGGCTGAGGCAGGAGGATCATAAGTTTCAGGCCAACCAGAGAAACTTAGTGAGACCCTGCCTCAAAATAAAATAAAGAGAGCTGGGGGTCTAGCTCAGTGAGAGAGTGCTTGCCTAGCACATGCAAGGCCCTAAGTTCAATTCCTGGTGCTGCAAAAAAGAAAAAATGAAAGAGTGAGATCTTTATTTCCACAGGATCTGAGCCCTAGTGATCCCACTTTACTGGAATGTCATGGTTTTGCATTAACCGTTATGATTGTATATGAGAGGCTGAGAAGTGACCCAGTGAGTCTCCAGTCTCTGGATGGTTTTTGTTTATCGTTGGGTAGCACTAACCTAACTTTCCTATGTGATTATGATCAGTCACTCCTGTCAACACGGTACCCCTCCTGCTGATGCAGTGGTATGAGGAGCTTAAAATACTAAAGGACAGCATGAGCTTCCAATTTAAGGGAACTATCTCTGCATTCCCTGGTAGAAACCAGGACCCCCAAGTGCACCGACCCAAGGTTGGGAGGACAGGAACCCAAGATGGAGGTAGATTGTTGGGTGTAATGGTTTAGAAGTGAGACTGGGCTGCTCCTCTCTTGCCCTGGTTCTGAGATTAGGTATTCTGGATACACAGAAAATCACACTATGTTTTTAGCACATCCTGTAGGACAGTACCCCCAACTTTCAGAATATTTCCCAGTTCTTTTAGGAGCTTTATAAGGTCATTCCAGGTTCTATAAAGCTTCTGAATGATGGTTGCATGGTAAACGGTTAAGTTTGACAGCAAGAACCAAGAGTTATACTTCTCTTGGTGAGTTTCTTGGTGATTTAGAGGCAATATCATGTAGGAAAGCAAGACAAGGAGGCCCCTCCAGACTGCATAATAATGGAAGCTACTAAAACACAGTCAGTGGCTTCTCCAGGCCCAATTCTCATTTACATGGAAGGAGAGCTTGCTTTCAAGGGCCCTAAATTCTCTCTGTCTTTCCTTTGTCTTTCTCATCTGTTGCTCTCCTGCGACCTTCCAGGGGCAGAATGGCATCACTGGAAGAGCATGAGCTTTGGAGTGAAAAGTCCTGGGCTCAAATCCCAGCTCTGCAAACTGTGATTCTGAGCAAGTCATCTAATTGGCAATTTTCTAGGGGCTAAAATAAGGCTATCATGCCTATCTCATAAGGGTTTGGGAGCTTTAGAAGTTAAAGAAACCAAGGTAGAAAAAACTCAGTCACACAAAAGGCACCTGATAAATGTCATTCCCTTCCTCCTGCCTGAATGCTGTACTTCACACCTGAAGCATCGATTTTAGAAATTGTTTATGACAAAATACACGCCTTAGGTGAATTTATAAAATATCGCCAGACGAACTTTCTCTGGGCTCCACCTTGCTGCCCACAGGTTTATCAGCTCTGGGCTTTTCGACTCCTTGTCTTTGACTTTGACACAGGGACAGTTCAACATTCTTCTCTGTCTCAATATGTCTAAATCTGCCATTTTTGGTGCAAGGCAAAATCCCTCCTCTGGGCTCAGCAGATGACTTCTTTTGCTAAGTTCTAGCGCTTACAAATCATCTTCTGGTTGAATTCAACCCTTGGCCCCAGTATACACATGTGTGTGAGACCAGAGAGGCTTAGGGGAACGATGTTTGTGTGTAGCCTGCTCTGAATCTCTCTCCTACGTGGAAATTCTGTGCTGTCAGGATTATGGCTTGCAAGCGACACAAATCAACCCTGGCTTTCTTAAGCCCCAATATTTTATTATAAGACTATCAGGATCCATAGAATAAAGAAGAGGCTAAAAAAACAGGCTTAAAAAACAGGTGAAACTGACAGAGACTCAAAGAACAAGGCAATAGGGACAACAGCAAAGCTACCATGGCAGGAGCCACATTTCCCTCCCTCTGGAAAGTGCTTAATGGGTCAAATCTAAGTCACCTGCCTGGCCCTGGCTGGACCACAGTAGTAGGAACATTGGGTCCCTTTAGGTCCTGTATTTGCAAATGAGCTTAGCCTCCCACCAAATCAGGGAGCTACATAAAAGGGGTCCTAACCAGGCAATAAAAAAATAATGGAAGACATGTTTACATTGCATGTTCATTTACTTGTTGATTTTAGGCATTTTCATTCTTTACTTTTTTGGAGGGGAGGGGGTACTAGGGATTGAACCCAGGGGCATTTAACCACTGAGCCACATCCTGACCCTTTTTATTTTTTTATAGTGAGAAGTGCCTAGCTAAGTTGCTCAGGGGTTCACTAAGTAGCTGAGGCTGGCTTTGAACTTGTAATCCTCCTGCCTCAGCCTCCCCAGTGGCTGGAATTACAAGCGTGTGCTATCGCGCCCAGCTTTGCTTACTTTTTTTAAAAAAAAAAGAAAGCTCGTTATAAATTATATAACATATATATTGATGACACTTTCAAGTCATCTGAAAATGGAACATGTACTAGACAGGGTCTCAGAGGGTTGTGGATCAGATAGAGGGCAAGAAGAAAAGACCCCACCAAGTGTTATTCCTAGCAGAGTTTCTGCCTCAGGGCAGGCCCGGGCAGTTGGGAAGAAGTCCTTCCAGCAACACAGGCAATCTTCATGAAGCACAGGAAGCACCACATTTGTTCTGTTGCTGGCCCCAAACAGGGTGAGAATGAGGTCTCACTCAGAATGAGACTTTAGTCCTCAGCCCTGGATTCAACCATTCATTTCTTCTTTCACCCACCTCAGAATCTTGGCACCTCCATCTCCTCACCCCTTGCATTCATTCATCCCTGATTCCTATAGTGTTTGTCTTCTACACAGGTCTCATGGCCAATCCAGCAATCCATGGCTGCCCTGCCTCTGGTGCTCATCAGCTGCTGCCTGAAAACAGTAAAAACCTAACTTGTCTCCTGCCTCCTATCTAGAACATTCTATGCACCCCTCCAGCCTCCGAGAGCTATCTACCTACTGTGCTATACATCTACCACCCTTCACAGTTCTCTTCAGATAAAGCCCAAGCTTTTTCTGAAAGCCCACAGAGCCCTCTGCAAACTTGGCCTTGCCTGCCTCCCAGTTCCCAGCTGTCCTTGTCCCCTTCACATTCTCCCCTTCACCATGGTCCATGCTGTTCCTGTTCTGCACGCCATGTCCCTGCTGGCTCCTCCACCTGGAATGCCTACCCACCCTCTCCCCTGTACCTCTGGACACCTGATGGTTCCTCCTGAGCTTAAGGACCTAGCTCGAGAGCAACTGCAGGAAGCCTCTCATGACTATTCCCAGCTGGGTTGGGTGCTTTGTCCCCATGGGTGTCTCATAACACCCATCCCTATGTCTCACACTGTCACATGGTTTTAGCTCTCATGGCCTAACCACTCCCTGCAGGTCTGTGCTCATTTCTGTGTTAAAGGCTACTGTAGAAGATCCCCAGGAATACAGCAAGGGCGTGCCACATCCCTATTGAGACAATGTGTGAATAGTATTCTAGAATAAATTTTACTACCTGTAAAACTGCCAAAAATGGAATAAAAGATTAGCACTTCTTTTGCTTAGTTGACAGAGGAGGGGGAAATTTTAGGCTATGTACCATCTCTTCAATAAATACATAATTTTGAGACATTTAGCAAAGATTTTTATAGCAGACCATTTTTAGAAAAGCAGATGTTTAAAAGACTAAATTATTTTTTCAATTACTATCAATAGTAAAGCCTGGTTGAAAATATTATGTCCCTTAAGGGACTGAATTTCTCAGGCTGTAATCAAGATGGAAAGGAAGATGAACATTCTGTGCTTCTTTTTAAATGATTTTCTTCCTCCTGAAATGAACATACTGTTGTTTAAAAGAAATTATGGGCTAATTTTATTTTTATTTTTATTGAATCATCTGAGAGAAGCAATAAAATGGTTTGCAGTTCAGAGCCCACAATTGCTAGAGATTTTAATCCCACACACAGAGACCTCATTTGTGCCAGGTGCTGGGTACAGAGCAGGGAGCAGAACATATTTACAGCTCTGGCTTTTGTCAGATGAAATGACAAGAACAACAGGCAGAAAATTAGAAAACACCCAGGAAAAAGGACAGGAGAGAACCAAGTTCTATTTCCCAATGAAAAATTATGATTATTGTTAATGAAATGTGAAAGATACAATCAGCTCTATAACATGTGTGAGTACAAATATGAAGATAAACACCCAACAAGCTAAGTGACCTCTCCAGGATCAGACAAATGGGGAGCTGACTCACACAGGAAACACACCTCACCTGACTCACAAAGGGCGTCTAGTGATCCCCAGGGCAACCAGTCAAAACATGCAGTGGTGACAACAATTTGTCAAAAAATAACACACAGGGCTGGGGTTGTAGCTCAGTGATAGAGCACTTGTCTGGCACATGTGAGACTCTAGATTTGATCCTCAGCACCACATAAAAATAAACAAATAAAAACAAAGGTATTGTGTCCATCTACAACTAATATATATATATATATATATATATATATAAAACACAGCAGATCTGCACTTAATCTGATGGTCAGAAAGGGACTTGAGGGCACCTAAGTCTTTAAATCTGTAGTTTCTCTAAGACTCTGGTGGCCTTTGTAAAGTAACTTCTTTTTTGTTTTAAATATTAATTTTTTTAGTTCGACACATACCTTTATTCCATTCATTTATTTTTATGTGGTACTGAGGATCGAACCCAGGGCCCTGCATGTGCTAGGCGAGCACTCTACCGCTGAGCCACAATCCTAGTCCCTAAAGTAACTTCTTAAGGAGCTCAAATACTTGATATCATTTCTCCTGTACTCTTGGATCAAACTTATTTGATGTAAAGTCCAGATAAAATCCCATCACTACAAATGTGTAAATCAGAGAATTTGAATTTTACTACAAAATTTGCATTTCTCAGGGACATTGGTCTATACAACTAGGTTAATGGCACATTCTAACCCTGCTGGTTTGTCTCATGGTACCCACTTCCCAGGACTGTCTTAATATCTGTGTTCCTCAGTGGGCATCCCTTCTTGGGCCTTTTCCCTCCTTGCAGGTAAAGTCACCTTCAGGTGTGTTCTGATTTTTAAGCTGAATTGCACGGATATATATATTAGTTGTAGTTGGACACAATACCTTTATTTCACTTACTCATTTTTATGTGGTGCTGAGGATCGAACCCAGAGTCTCACACATGCCAGGCGAGCGCTCTACCGCTGAGCCACAACCCCAGCCCTGAACTGCACATTTTTGCCACACCTGAGCCTCCGTCTCTTCATCTGTAAAACGGCAATAACAATCCCTACCTTGCAAAGTTATGTGAACATTACTGATATTAAGTAAGTAAGCCAACAAACACAATACCTAGATGAATTTCAGCCCAATCTATATTTGCATATGTAAAGTCCCAGAACTAAAATTTGCTACTCAGCCTTTCAAGATACCATTTGAAGGATTATACATACTCTGGTTTGAACTAATTTCAGGCACTAGTTTTGTATTGAAAGCTATACATCCATAACACATTCAACATCTTATTTTAAAACATATGTTCTCTTTTTAAAGCCACTAGAGGTTTGGCCTTCCCTTGGTGTGAATGTCACAATAACATTCATTTCCTATGCTACACAAAAGTCAGCAGTGTGTCTCCAAACTTTTTTTTCTATTTACTAAAGAAGAAAAGAATTTCCACTCAAACTGAGCCAGTGGTCTACAAAAGAAGGAGGATTATAGTAAAATGCCCTTGACCCTCTCTCCAAAGCAGAACCAGGCCCACACTTGAGGAATGCCAAATGATTCTCATTAAAGTAATGAGCATATTTTCAGTGACATGTGTCTGACCGACTTCAGTTTAGTTGGCAGGACTTGTGGCAGCCAGAGACCCAAAAATAACTCACAGCTGGCAGTTCCTGCTCGAACACACCTCACAGACACAGTTCACACTGTTTCAAGGAAGCCCAGCCCTGAGCAGATGGGGTATAAGGTCATATGCAAATTGTTGTGTCATTATACATGCATTCCTATGACAACGGTCAAATTTAATACCCTGAGTTTCTCTATCTCCTCTTCTATTAAAATTCATTCTAACTTGAACAGATTTTGGTTTATTCTTGCCTCTGCCCCACCCAATAAGCAAAAGTTATTTTTAACTTACAACTACTGCTAAATATTTTTCACACACACACACACACACACAAAATCCCTTTCAGAAAAAAGAAACTATGAAAAAAAAATACCATTGCATTTTAGTGAGGAGTAGTCTGTCCCTCAGTCAAAACAATAAGCAAATGTCATTTTGGTTTAAAAGCAACAAAGCACTTCATATTTATCAAGTTTTTCACAGTATTTTCTAGAGACAATGCCTCTGAACACTCCCAGGAGGAAATGAACAGGCTACATCTATGCCTTTGAAAATTAGTCATCTATGTTTTGTAAAGAATAAGGACATTTACAAGCTCAATAAAATATAATTAATAATGGACTAGCTATCTTTTCACTATACTTTTCCTCTAACAAATGCTTTCTGTATTTGGAAGCTAGCTGAGTGAGCCATGCTCCATGCCCTCCAAACCTGCCATTTGATGTGAAGATGGGTGTGGACTTAACCAAATAAAAGACGGAGGTAAAGATCTTGCACAAAGATAATAGCAAAAACTACTTTCCGAGCTGGCCATGTTATAAACACATCATACATATTGTCACAATAAATCCTGACAACAGCCCTTGAGGTAGATGTTATAGTTATTCTTATTTTACAAATGAAGAAAGTATAGTATAGAGAGGTTAAATAACTTGCCAAAGATTGCACAGGTTTATAAGTAGGGAACCCTGACTTGAACCCAGTCAATCTGGCTCTGGTCAAAGTTAAAGACAGACCTGGGTGCCTGTTTGAGTTCCACTACATACTTACCAGGTGATCTCAGGCAGACTGTGACTCAACTTTTCTGAAGCTGTTTCCTCATCTGCAAAATGGGAACGGCAACTACTAGCTTCCAGATTGGTGACCGGTATTAGAAAGGATTGTGTTCACAAGGTACTCAGCAAAGTGTCGTCAGCATGGTCAGCATCTGCCACCAGGGCAAATTTCTAAGATGCTACCTCTTGACGACCTTCCCTATTTGCCTCACCAACAGGTAAGTCACTAGTGTTAGAGAATGCACAGGGTCGGGAGTTGGGAGTTGGGGGTGCTGTCTTCCTCCTCCTCACCCTGCTATGCCTATAGAAGTAATAAGATATCAATAGGTGAGGTCTTGGAATAACAGCTTCCAGGTCAGACAAAAACATTTGGTGAATAATTGGTCGCCTGCCATGTACCATATGCCATATAAGGTATTGAGGTAACTAAACTGCTAAGGCTCGTCCCTACCAGCAAGGAGCTTACGGTTCCATAGAGGAGAAGCACAAGTGAAACATCAAATACCCTGCATGCAATCTGAGCAACTGTTTCAGGGAACTGCGTAGGACTGGTTAGGTATCCGTGCAATGGAATACGTGGCCACAGCATCATTCACATCATCAGGCCCTGTCACTCTGTGCCTTGTGAAGTCCTCTGAGTATCCACGGCAATCTCTTCAGCCTGAAGCTATAACACTGATA
Source organism: Callospermophilus lateralis (assembly GCF_048772815.1). Lineage (NCBI taxonomy): Eukaryota > Metazoa > Chordata > Mammalia > Rodentia > Sciuridae > Callospermophilus > Callospermophilus lateralis. The sequence continues at coordinate 75,507,682 of NC_135320.1, read as the reverse complement.
GTGTTGCCTTTTGTGATTCTCAAATGCTCAAAAATACAGCCTTTAATTACAGAATCTTGGCACAGTCAAACCAACATCTGATGTGAAAGTCACTGAGTTTAATCCTGACACAGCCCAACACATTCTTTATCTTGAGTGGTCCAGCATTATAAGTCTTTCTAGTTGAAACCATATGTTTAAAATATACCAAGTTAGATTTCTGGTAGTAGAGGAAATCTAAGGCAGTGAATCATACTTCAGAAGAAGCCTGAGTTAAGATATGAGAGTTACTATTTTTTTAAGTAGGAGAAAGCTGAAGAACTCTCAACAAACATGATCTTCCTGAGATTAGCTCTTAGACCAAAAAAAAAAATAGGGCAAATTTTGTGATTTCCTACTTGTGCTTGAATTTTATATGTTTAAAAAAAAAACTTTTATCAACTTTCAACTACTCAACCTTTTGTAGCATTCAGCTAAAGACACAATAATGCTGTGTAACAAAAGTTCACAAAAATATCAATGGCATTCAACAAGAAACATTTATTTCTTGCTAACACAATGATGTCATTCAAGCAAATCAAAGAATGGTGGCTAGCCAGGGTATGCTTTTTTCACTGAACTAGAAACATAAAAGGTCAACCAGCAAGCACACACACCATATCCTCTTCTCAGATGACATCCACTAGCATCCCACTGGCCAAAGCAAGTCCCAAGACCAAGCCCAATGTCAAGAAGTGGAAAAATACACATCACCCACTAAGAGGACATGGCAAGGGTATGGGTGCATAACAATACTACAAAGGTAGGAAGAATTGGTACTAGTAATGCAATCACAACACTTCCTAAAAATCCTGAAGCATAGACATTAATGGTGCCAATTGTTCTTGACAGTTGAGAAAATGAAGTCCTAGGAGTTTATTAAGATAGAGCCAGCAGTATATTGCTACTCTAACAAAATTCAAATTGAATCTTTAATATTCTGGCCCTCTATGGTTTCTATAAGGATATTGCTTACTTACTAGTAACTAGCATGCATCTTTAATAATCACATCCTTTAATTATTCTTCCTTGCAAATAATCTGTTCTCCCCAATAAAAACCAAACCCAGCACTGTCTCATCTCTTAGCATGTTTACCATTTGTTTGGGACCTTCTGCAGTGTTTTTACAAGCTATTTTTTACTATTACTACACTAATAAATTATTTATGGTGGGAAACCTAAATTGGAAAACCCTGACTTCTTGGAAACAGACTTTATTAAAAACATTTCCTTCCCTCTCCAGCACTAGCCCCATAGGGTACAGTCAGTTTCTCTGCTTACTCTCAGTCTTCCAGATTGCACTGGGCAGTGGAAGAGAAGCTCAGGATGGCTGTAGAGACAGGACTAAGAATCAAGTCTAAAGCCATTCCAAAGCATGCTACTGCCCTGTGCCATCCAATCACCAAATGAATCCAGCTGTCCTGCGAACTAGAGGTGATAAAGAGCCAGAAGTCACCTCATGCCACAGACTCCCGTGTCTATTCACTTATTCATACAAGAAATGGTTACTGAAGATCAACTCTGCACCTGGCAGGGTGCTGGGCTGGATGCGTGCCAAAAGAGGACTACCAGCTCTCACGGAGTTGACATTCTGCAGAGAGGGGCAGATTGTTACCAAAAACAAAAAGTAAAAGCAAACAGCCATAGTTTCAGATTGTATTAAGTGTTATTGAAAAACTAGTCTTGTGGCTCTGGGAAGGTTACTGGTTTGACCACCTCTCCGGGCCCTCAGTCCCTTCAATCGGGATAAGTCCCATACTAGACCCTTCGCCCGTTAGCAGGGGGCTTCCGCACCGGCGCTGGGCACCTCCACGCACTGCAGTCCACGGGTGGACGTTCCCGGGCCTCTCTCTCTTTATTCTCTCCAAAATGAAAACAAAACTCGAGACCTGATACTCCCCCCAGAGGATTCAATGGCTGAGGCCGAGAGGAGGACTAACCGTGGAAAAGGAAGGAGAGGGCAGTGGTTCCTTGGAACAGAAGCACAGCCCCTGCGCCCTAGGCGGGGATTGGGACAGTGACCCGGGCTAAGAGGCCCTAACCCTGCCCCCCAGCTGCTCGGTGCCGAGCCAGGAGCCCAGCGCTGCTCGGTTAGGGTCCTCGGGGTGGGATGGGGTTCTGTTCCGATTCTCCAATCCCATCCTTCGGTCACCAGACGCCTACTGGGCCTCCTTCTTCCCCGTTCCTTGCCATCCGGGGAATCAGGCCTGACAGCGGGCTTGTTAATGACAGCTTGGGGGTGGGGAGGGGTGGAATTTGTCCCCTCCTCCCGACTCTCCGACCCGGGATCCTTACGGGGGGCGGAGGGGGGGAATCCTAGCCAGGAGAGAGGACTGGAGGCTTCGGCCCCTGCTCTGCCCCTGGTTGCACTGAGCCTGGCCCCCGAGAACTGATCTCCCTGAAGGGCTCGATCTTGATGCTCTGGGAGGGAGGTGACCGGTCCTCCTCCCCACACCTGTCCTGCAGTGTGACCTAGGCGCTGTGCCGGCCTCCGCCAGCTCTCCGCCAGCCCGGGAGCCGCAGGAGGACGGTCGCGGCATCCCGAGCGCCAGGCCTCGCTGGGGCTGCGGCAGCTACGCCCTGGGGGCTGGGAGGGGGCGCGAAGGTGCCAGGGGACTGAGGGGTGGTGGAAGATCTGGCCTGGCAAGGCAGCCTCAAGTTTTCACGGGCGCGCGGTTGTGCAACGGCGAGTGGAGCGGGAGCCGCGGGCGCTTCAGAAAACTAGCCGAGCCCATAAACAAAGCCACGTGGCCTCGGGGAGGGGGGCCGGGCTAAGAGCAGGCGCTCTTCCGGCAACAAAGAGCCGGGGCCAGCGGCCCAGGATAAATACTGTGGCCCCGACAGCCGCGCAGCACTCCCGGAGCTTGACGCGCCGCGCGACCCTCCCCAGAGACAGCGCCCTCTGAGAGCGCAGGGGACCGGCTCCGCACCCCCAAACCCTCAACCCTCCACGCCAGTGCCCTGCACTTCCAGACATCGCGGGCCTTGCACCCGGAGCATCCGCCCGGGGAGGCTGGTCTCCGACACCGCCAGGCCGGTCCAGTCTATCAGTTCGTCCAGTCAGTGGGTGGCGTCCGCTCTCGGTGCCATGCCATTCCTTGGGCAAGACTGGCGATCCCCCGGGCAGAGCTGGGTGAAGACAGCCGATGGCTGGAAGCGTTTCCTGGATGAGAAGAGCGGCAGTTTCGTAAGCGACCTCAGCAGGTGAGGGGACCCTCCACCTTCTAGCCAGGCAAACCTGACCTGGGCTGACCTGGGGCGCACAGGGCAGATGAATGAGGATAGGTTGGGCTGGGACAGGATGAGGAGGTGGGCCCTGTCCGAGGGTGTGGGAGTGGGTTGCCCGGACTTCTGCAGAAATCGCCAGAGCACTGGAGACCCGGGATTTGGGTTCTCTCACTACTGAAGTCAGCTTCTCCGTGTGGACATGACTTCTTACAGAACCCTGGATCCCTCTGGAACCTGACAATTGCAGATCTTGTCCCCAAACATGCACGCAACTCAGGCACCTTCTGCCTTTGGACACCATAGACCAAAGGCATTTGCGCTTATGCAGGCGCGGGCGAGTGGGCTGTGCGCCTTTGATCGCCGGGGTGGAGGGGCTCGAAGTGTCCAGTCGCGTTAGTCATAAGTCTGGTGACGATTGGACGTGGGTCCCATCGTGAGCGCCCCCACGCTCTTCCCACGCACAGGCGACGGCGGAGCGGGCAGAGAAAATGAGTAATCTGGAGGGGCGGCCAGATGGTCCCTGGGGCAGCAGCCTTGCTGGGCGGACTTCCTCGGTGATGGTAATGTCTAGAGGCTGCTCAGAGGCAGACGATGAAACCCACAAACCCCGTTTTGGGGGCAGACAAAGCACTAGCCACCTGTTTTCTAAGTGGCCCTTTCATCAGTCTTGGTACAGTGAGCACACTCCCATTTCTAGGGATGCCTGCCAGCTGCAGAAAGACCCCTGGGGACTTGAGGTCTCCCCTGAGTTCTGCCAGGCTAGCGGAAAATCTGAGGTCCTCTGAGTTCCATGCTCAGCTTCGTTAACACAAATACAAAGAATAACTTATGTGGCCCTGAATCAAATGGTCGTGGGACCACTTGAATGTTTGAGAACAGGATACGGGATTGTCGATTTCTCAGAGGGATCCTGGGTTCTGAAAAGAGTCATGTTCACTTGGAGAGGCTGACCTTGACCAATAAGAGAAATCATTTGACTAGTGAAGAAGGTGATGAAAGCTGATGGGGGTGGGGAGGGGCTGCTGCAGCTGAGTCACCCTTGGGTGTCTTTTCCCATTGCCTTTGGTTAAACCACTGGCCCCTACACCCTTAAATTGACTTCAGTGGAGAGTTCTGTAACTGGGCCAGGTTCCTGCTGACTGAGATTTACCAGTGGTTGTTTGGATAAAGGCTGAGCAATAAATTGTAAGAAAACTATCAAGAAAATGTGATTGTTTTGGCAGCTTGACCTCCAGAGCCTCCCATTTGTTCGTGATTTGTAATGCATCAAATTCCCTTTGTCCATGAATGAAGAGAAACAAATTATTTAATGCTGAGATCTGTCAGTAGAGACAAGAGCATATTAACCTTTATGTTAGAGATGCTTTGAGGCAGTCCCAGGGGAGTTGGAGAGCACAATACAGAAATCTTATTCACAGAAAACTTTGTTTGCAGAAAAATAAAGGCAACTGCTGTCACCAGACTATGCCTAAATTATTCTCCCTCCACTAAGTGGGAAGGGGATAGAGTGGAAACTTTCTTCCTCCCTCCTTATCCCTGAGGAATAATGATCTAATATTCTGGGACTTTCTGCATAAAAGTTGAGATTCTTTCTAGGACGGTGCAGTAGGGGTGCAACCAGCTTTGTATCACTTTGTCTCACCCAAATACAGTTGTAGGGTGGTGGTTGATTCTGTTCAGCAGGAAGTGTTAAAAAATGGGGAGCCTGCAATTCAATAACTGCTCCTTGAGATAAACTGGTGTGCTCTCCTCAAGAAATAGTGACACCTCCCCTCTCCACAGTATGGAGAACTTGAAGCTGTTTTAAACTCCCAGATGTTTAGACTAAGCTGGGATCAGGTAGCTTCCAGGCCCCTTTGTCCCTTTGAGGAACCTCCTCCCAGTTTACACCTTCTGAGCTCCAGCTGTCACACTCAGCACTCATGGTTACTGATAGGAGCAATTGATACAGTGCCCACCTGTGCTCCTCTGATGAGTCAAAGTTTGGGAATCTTTGTGTAGTCTCCCAGCAAAACAGCTGGCTGTTTGTTTGCAGGGTATTTTTTTTCCAACAATTGTAAACAACCCCTTCCTTACTTAGCAGAAGAAGTCTACCAACTTCTTAAAAGCAGTTGGCCTTCTGAGGTCTCAGTTGGTAATCTCAAATATCTCCACTGTTTTCCGTCTTGGTTTCTCTGTGATGTCAGGTTTGGGCCCAGTGCCTGGCTATGCAGGTGAGGTTGAATGCCTTCTCCTGTTCTGAGAAAACAAAAGGAAGGCCCTCAAAGAAAAGGTGGGGGACCATAAACAGGACTACAGAGGTATGGGATCCTTTTTCCATTCTCAAATTCCAAGTACCAGTCTGTGAGCTGCCCAATAAGAGCAAGGAATGAAGGGTGCATTTGATGGTTCTTGGCCTGGGGTTATTTTTCAATGTTGACCATTCTTGTAAGCACAGCACTCCTGTTCTGGACTCCATTGGCTGCTCTGTGGTCCAGGCCCCTGTCTTCCTCCAAAAAAAGAATGTTACAAATCCTAGGGCAGCCAGGTGCCTCCCAAGACCATGAAAGGCTCTGAAAAATTTAAAGCAGAGCCCCTTCTCAAAAAGTTGAAAGTATGTAAGACATAAGAAGAATGGCAAGTGTTAAATTTGGTGGCAGTTTAAAATTTCAAGGCAAGAGCTGAGCATGAAGTGGTCTGAGCCAAGAATGCTTCAAGGAAATGGGGTTGAGGGGACCATACTGCCCTCCTCACCACCATCACCACCACCAACATCCACCCCCAGGATGAGTAATGTTGGTTCTATTTTCCAAGCCCGCACTTCTGCAGCTGAAAACTCACTTGACTGTTGCTTTACTGTGTAGCTAAGTCTAGACCAGGAAGTCGGAAGTTTGCCTTGGTGCTCTGGATAAAAATAATAGTTAAGATTTTATGATGCTTACTATGTGCAAGACACTATACTAAGAGCTTCATACACAAGGCTGTTTGTCTCACAGAGTAATCTGGGACTAGCTTTTGGTCATCTGGATATGTCTTACAGAAAATTAGCATCGAAATCTCACTGGCCTTAATCAAGGCTATGTAACTACTTTGGGGCAGGACATGACTTTATTATTTGGTTTTTATTGCAAATGAAATAAGAAATGGGGTTCTATTTTTTTCCAATACCCCCTTTATCTGTTGCTAATGTGGTCTTATTTATAGTATTATTTTGACATCTTTCCACCTTTTCTAAAGTTGTCTTAGAGTATCTTGGTCTATGTTTGATGATGATGTGGGGCTGCACAGGGGAGATACTTCTTATTCTAGGCCTGGGTCTATAAAAATCAAGATAGTAAGAACTGACTACAAAATAGCAATATCCCGGCTATTATTATTGAATTTAGTAAAGAAAGCAATCTCCTTAAGATGGTTTTGTTAATTTTTTTTTAAATAAATGCTGTGATTCCTAAGTGGTGGGATTTGTGTGTGTGTGTGTGTGTGTGTGTGTGTGTGTGTGTGTGTTAAAACTTTCAGTTGTAATTTTCCATTGGCTTTGCATTTCCTTGAAATTCGACATAATTGAATCCTCAAAATAGCCTCTAACTGAATATATTATTGCTTAAAAGAAAACATATAAGCAGGCAATGTAAACAAATACCATGACCCTTCCTTCCAGGCCTACCTCCGGAATTCAAAACCTAATACCAAAGGAGAAGTATAGCGTTTCCCTTTGGTTAAAACTTTTCTACATCCTACAGTGAGAGAGCATCATCAATTATGCAAAATTCCTTTTAATTCCCTTTTGAAATGAGTCACTCAGGCTTAAAGCAGGCTCTTAGTGCTTCTGTGAGGGCAGCAAATGCTTGAATTCCCTGGAAGAATGTTTTCAATTAGAGAAGAATGAGATGAAATATAAGTATTTACAGTTTCTAAGGAATGGTCACAACCTGTGGCCCAAGATCTGCAAAGTTTCTGCTGAACCTTAATTGAATGATGGAGACTAAGATAGCTTCATTATATGGTTCCCCATACACGGAATTTCTAATGTAGGTTTTTGTTGTTTGGAAGGGGTATGTATGTGCACATATACGCAAGCAAACTGTCTTTAAAAATGAGCCTTCATGTGGTATTTTTGCACACAGAATGTTCTAGTCTTGCTTTGGTACATCACGGACCCCTTCAGCTTCCTTCTTTTTCTCTTTTCCCTAGCTTTGAGTAAAATTTCCTAAGTTAGCCTCAGGGACTCAGAGTTCTGTTGTCGTTGTTCTACCCCTTTCTTCCTGCTGACCTTGGAGGAGATAATCCACTGGCCAATGATTTGTACCCCTTCTAGTAATGCAAGTGGACAAACACACGCTCACATGTTACACAAAGCCTGGCCCAAAACATCCACCCTTGGCTTGCTTAAGAAAGTGCCTCTGACAGAGGACATTACCCTATCTGAAACCTAAAAATATCCTGTTTCCCTGAATGAAAAGGAGAAGGCTAAGACATTAGGAAACTCAATAAATGGTATTAAGTATGCTTTTGAAAAGGAAGATTAACAAATTATTGATGATCCACCACATCTTGGGTCTGGAAAAGTTATGTGTCATATATTACTAGGCATTGCGGTGTAAGCCTGTAAGATACTTATTATATTAATTGAAGTGGGACTTAAGAGACTGTCACAGCAAAGACACTGAAAACCATTTCAAACCCTCTCTCCTACTACCTTCACAAAGCATGGCGTGGAGTACAGGTGGGCCTCATTTGACCCAACAGATGCAAGTCTAACATGATATAAATCAAAGCACATTTTAAATCAGCAGATAAATTTGAAAAACTGAAGGACTCTAACATATTGATGATGTCAAAAAAAAAAAAAAACCCTAATTGATGTTTTACTGTGATTGAAAATCGTACCTTGTGTACTTCATGTGCGTTGAGGGAGTTATAGAACCTATCTTTTCACTGTAGCTCAATATTTCATCCTTTCTGAGGAAACTATTTAGAGATTCACTTTGAGGTCACCTAGCCAGGTGGAATAGAACCTGTCACCCCTACCACAGCCTGCTGCAGGAAATGTACACCTGGCCCCAAGTTGAACCTGCCCATCCTTTGATGACATGTGAATTGGATAGGTACACCTCTGTATCTTTTCAGACCTTCTAAATTTATGAATTAAGGCTTTACCTTGTTTTAGTTAGAACCCAAGGTCTTCACCTTGTAGCAGGATGCTTAGTTTTGGTCAAGGAAACTAAACAGCTAACACTGTACCCTAGAAGTGGAATTCATATGTCATATTTTTGTAAATGCAGTCATTTCTTAAAGATATGATGGGACTAGGGGTATGGCTCAGTGGTAGAGCCTGGACAAGACCTTGGGCTTGATCCTCAGGCCTGCAAGAGTAAAGACATGACAGGCTCATAATAGAAAAATGGGCTTGGGTATGCCTTAAGTGGTGGATTCCATGGTAGATGAATTATATCTCAATAAAGTTGTTTTAAAAGAAGAAAAAGCAGGTCTGGAGTTGTGGGTCAGTGGTAAAGCACTTGTCTTGCACATGTGAGGCACTGGGTTCGTTCCTCAGCACCACATAAAAACATAAAATAAAGGTATTGTGTCCATCTACAACTAAAATATATATTTCAAATAAAAGAAGAAAAAGCAGCAACTTGGAGGAGCTGCCTTTGGAAAATGTAGGCACTGTACAGTACAGTGATACCAGTAATGACCCTTCCCCCATTTGTGGCTTTTGTTTAAAGTGACATTGTAGTACCCTGCACTGCCCTTAGAGAGGGAAGTACTGTGTATCAAATGACAATGGCAGGCCTTGTTAGAGGATTCAAAAGAATTAGAAGCCCCCATCCCTGCCTTCCACACAGAGGTGACAGTATTTCATCCTAAAAAAGAGAAGTCTATGCCTGTGTGGACTTCTTTTGAGTAATTATTTTATTGTTTTCTCTTGTTTGAGAAGCCTGTATGATTGTGTTTTATGACCCCATGTGTTATTTATAGAAACAACTCATGTTAAAGTATAGCTGTCACAGCTCATCCTCTTGTCTTGTTACCCATAGTTACTGCAACAAGGAAGTATACAACAAGGAGAATCTTTTCAACAGCCTGAACTATGATGTTGCAGCCAAGAAGAGAAAGAAGGACATACTGAATAGCAAAACCAAAACTCAATGTAAGCCATTTGTTTTTAACTTAAGAGGAAAGTTGTTTGAACAGAGTTATCATTGGTTCTTGGGGGAGAAAATTTCCACATCGAACATCAGACATCACAGAAGTTGCACCCAGAAATCTGACTGTGCATTTTGCAAGCAAGATCAACTTATTCTTTATACTCTTCTTTATAAGTTATTTGCTATTTAGGGTGTTTTTCCCTGTGTGTCACTTGTATTTGACATAGGCCATATAGTTATTATACCGTGATGCTGTCAGCTAAATCAATTCCAGCAACTACTTTTATTTGGAACTGTGTTTTGAAGCTTTGAAAATAGATTTTTTTCTCTTTCCTTGTATAATTAATATTTCTAGATGCTCTAGTTATTAGCAGAGGGTATAAAACTCTATTAATAAACATGAATTATTTTAGTTTATTCCATTTCAACTGCATGTTATCTGTTGTACTTTTATGGATTTATGTAAGTTTTAGGTATAACATTTAAAACAAACTTATACTTGGATATTAGATTTTCTTTTAATTTGGGGGTTTGTATACTAAAACTGACTATTGACGATTTTAAATGCTTTAGACAAAGAAAATTATAGCTACAGTATTTGTATGCTGCAAAAAACTCAGCATTTGTATCCTCTTAGATTGTCATTAGAATCGTCGTCGTCTTCTTTTTTTTTTTTTTTTTTTCTTTTTTGAAACTTTTTAAGCTTTGGAATAAATGGGGAAAAAAAAAGAGTCAGTTTAAAATCTTGAGCACGTGACCAATTTTAAACAAGCTGTGTTTTGTTTTTTGTTTCTGCAGATTTCCATCAAGAAAAATGGATCTATGTTCACAAAGGAAGTACAAAAGAGGTGAGCACTGACCTGTTTATTAAACCTCATGCCTAGCTTTACACCTCCCTGAAGGGGCAGAGAGAATCAGGCAGCAGCTTTACCTCCAATCCTGCCATCTTTGGTGCATATGGTGAAGGCCAGCAGCCTGTGGCCCAGCCAACCATCAGAGTTTGGGACCACAGGGAGACAGAAGCAAAAGCCATTAAGTGGACTCCCCAGTAGTCCAGTGAAATAACATATGTAAAAATGTGTTATAAAGATGAATGTATCCGTCTCTCAACTGTTTTATGAAGCAGCTCTGGATTTTTCCTGAGGATGGTACCTCCTGTTATTCTAAGATCTCTCCAGACATTGTTATGGGTTAGTCCTGCAAGGGCTAATCACTAAATCTAATAGAAGTTTCCAGAGCCTGCTCAGCATGATGTCAGAGGAGACAAGACAGTGCATTCACGACATCTGTATGGCACTTGACAAACCATTTTGTACCGTTTCTCTCTGCACAGGCACTTGCTCAGACAACTAGGACACAAGGCAATATGGCAGGATGATGGGATTTCTATCGCTATTGGGGATCTTGGAAAACTTCTAGTTCACTCAGTGTTTGAGGCCCAGAGAGGGTCAGAACAGACCACCCAGATATGCAGAGCAGAGCTGGGACTGTGAGCCAGAGCTCTCGACTCCCAATGCCTTGTGGATTCATAGGCAAAAGATCAAAACTTCCTTTTACTTCCCCTCAAAGCCTTTTTTAAAAGGTGCTATTAGTGTGAGCAGATTGGTGCCACAGTTGACACAGGTGCATCTAGTTCTCTGGGGAATGTATCACAGTCACTTGCCATTGTCATCTCCCCATCATATATTCAGCTTCCAGAAATATTTTCCCAGACTTGTATGCAGAGAAAAAGAGCCCATATGGTTTAAGTCATGAAAGGGACATTTCTCATGGTAGTCCCCAACAAAAGCAACTGCCAAACACATCACCCTTCTTAGTGGCCCCTCCAGGGACTCATGGTGCAGGAAATACCAATGCCCATGTTCCCTAAGACAGGCATCAAGCTTGTTTGGTAGAGTCCAGTTGGATTGTTCCAGAGAACAACCTCTGCATGGCAGGAATAACTTCTGGGTCTTTGTTTTACATTCAGCGCCATGGATACTGCACCTTGGGGGAAGCTTTCAACAGACTGGACTTCTCAACTGCCATTCTGGATTCCAGAAGATTCAACTACGTAGTACGGGTAAGTCTCAAGAGCCCAAAGCTTATCCAGATTCTCATGTTGAATTGTCTGTTTGGGTTTCCTGAAGTAGTTTCCTCAGAAGACAGCAGTTCAGGACCCTGAGTGTTTCAAGGCAAGCAGAAAAAAGGTTCCCAACCTCCCTCTTCAAGGTCTTAGATGAGGATGTCCTTGAGATCGACCCTGACATACAGGGACTGCCATACTCCTTCAGTAAGTCAGTCTGTTCATGAGCCGGTCCCCTCAACTGAAAATTCACTGCAGTCCCTTGAGCCCACCCAATGGACAAATGGGAATGTGTTGCAAGTAGCAACATGAGCAAGAGCAGGAACCAAGCCCTAATATACTTTGGCTTGTTTTAAAACCTTCTGCATCTGATTGTCCCTTTCCTATTCTGCTTTGGCTGACTCTGAGTGACCCTAAGAAATTCTTACTTGAGGACACAAAACTGGATAGGTTTACAGCATCTCAATGTGGCCTTCCATGACTCACTTCCACCCCCATGCCCATGTGACAATGGCACTTAGTCCCCTGTCTACCTAAATCCTAAAACTGCCTGTTGACATCTATTGATTTCCATTTTAAACTTTATTTTAGAAAAAAAATAAGTGAGTTTTCACAATTAATTAATGAATACTACTGGGATTAAAGCAAATAAGCTGACCATGACTTCCAAGCCATCGATTCTTTCCATTTGGGTGACTGTTGTTGTTATTCCCCCTGAAGGTCCCTTGCCCATTTTTGTTGGTGGCTCACCAGGGGAGATAGCAGCTGTTTGGGTTTCAGGCTTTGAAGTAGGAGGGAAATTTCCCCCTGTGGGTGTTGCTTGGTTTGGTTTTTATTTTCTTTTTCTGAGTTGTTGGGCTTCTCAGTGCTGTGTCACAGAGTCAGATGATTGCAGAAGCTCAGCCAGAGTGATGACATTCAAGCCTCTTGAGGCCTGATCATTCACCTGTCATCTGGGCAGATGCAAGCTTGGCCGTGCAAACTGACCTGGTCAAAACCCAGCCTGCAGGTTAGAAGCGCTGAGTGGAGCCCCTGAGGCATGTGCAGATCAGTACACTCCCAGCTAAGCCCTGTTTCCAATCTGTGAAAATAAGAACCTTTCTTGGGTGAGATGTTTGTGTCATTCAGCATGACTCTGCCAGTTTAAGGAGGTCACCTAGTCCTCCTAGTGCCTGCAAACTAGTCCAGGCTGGTTGGAAACAGGCCCAGGGAGATCTTGAAACTTCTGTTGCTAAGAATACGAATAGTTTCCATCTTCTGTGTTAGAGGAAGACACCTAGATCTGATATCTTGCTACAGACTGATCATCAAAACCTTTTTAGATGGTTTTTCTTCCTACCTTTATTTTCTTTCATAAAAATAAAATAAAGTGAAGGAATATGGACCATAATAGTGGAAATATAATTTCAGGCAACTGTGTGCAGTCTCAATTTTTATCCTTGCAGAAACCCAATGAAGCGTAGGCACTTCTGCAAGCTTCATTTAAACAAATGGCAGGCAGGTTAGCAAAGTAAATGACTTGTCCAAGGTCACAAAGCTACAAAAGAGACAATATCAGGATTTGAAACCTGGGCAGTGTTAGGGTCCATAAAGTGTTATGATAAATTCCATATAAGCCAAGGATTTAAAGTAAAATGTCCTGAAGTCAGGTCCTAAATCCTCTGATTTTCACCTGAAGACTCATTCTCCTCCACTGTAAGAGGGACTAGCCCCAATTTTATAGGGTAGCTGTGGAAACACTGGGATATATTATACATGCAGACCACAATCCACCAAAGTCAGCTTCTAATATTTAATATTACCTGCTTATCAAAATTATTATTGATTCCCTATAAAATGCCTTTTCAATGTGGTTGATAAAGATGTATTTCTCCTTTAAAAAAATAGTAATTGGGTAATCTGGCACTTGATTAAAATTTGGCACACAGAACTTGTGTCTGATAGTCTGGTTGTTAGATACATCATGAGTGCATGCCTTTAAGTAATCTTAAAGACAGAAATTACTGAATGCTTTCAAAGTTAAACAGGTTCAGAAATAGTAGAAAAACATTTCTGTTTTGGAAAGAAAAATATTTTTTTCCCCTTCACTGTTAGAGGCCTCTGTAATTTGAGAAATAATATGTTATTTTTATAGAGAACTTAAAACATTTTAATGATAGGCACTATGTTTTGAGGTTTTTTCTTCTTAGGAACTCAATATACTTCTCATATATTTTTCTTATCCTTAAACCAACTCTGCAGAGTTACTTGCCAACATATTATCCCTGTCTTACTACTTGGACCTAATGGTGGTTTGATGCCACGATGATTGTTTGGTTCCATTAAAGAGCTAAGCCAGTTTTCAGGGCCACTTGGGGGAAAAAAGGTTTAAAGTTTTTAAAGCCAAAGTACATCTTTAAATTTTCCTATATTCAGCTGGCATGACGACACATGCCTGTAAACCCGGCTTCTTGACAGACTGAAGCAGGAGGATCTAAAAGTTCAAGGCCAACCTGACAACTTAGGGAGACCCTGTCTCAAAAATTAAAAAAAAAAAAAAAAAAGCTGGGACTGTAACTGACTGGTAGAGTGCTTGCTTGTCATGTGCAAGGCCCCAGGTTCACTCCCCAGGACACACACAGTTTTTTTATTTTATTTTTTAACTTTTTTTAAATTTTTATTTATTTATTCATGTATGTATTTATTTAGGTACTGGGAATTTAACCCAGAGGCACTAGACCACAAAGCCACATCCCAGCCCTATTTTGTATTTTATTTAGAGACAGGGTCTTACTGAGTTGTTTAGTGCCTCGCCATTGCTGAGGCTGGCTTTGAACTTGTGATCCTCCTGCCTCAGCCTCCCAAGCCACCGGTATTACAGGCATGCACCACCGCATCTGGCTTTGTTTTATTTTTTTAATGTTCATGCTGGCTGTCATCTTCCAAAAAAGAGACATGCAGTGATAATTAAAGAGATGGTCAACACTGCTGCTTCAAAATGCTAACATCTCTATCAGCATGAAAATTTCATGGAATTTTGGGGATCTGAAAAAAGTTTGTTATAAATTTTTAAAAATTTTTAAATGACATCTGCTTGTCATTTTAATTGGCTTCAAACTATGCACAGTGTCCCTGCTGCATCACCTATACTCCCCCAATGAATTAAACACAAGTTGAGCTATTATTGAATATAATTAGAAGTAGCAACTTACCTATTTGTGGAAGTCCATTTACAAAAGTAGCTTATCTTCTTCCTCAAGACCAGAGGCTTCTGGTGGCTGAGACAGTCATGGGGTTGACAGTTGGTGACCAAGAGAAAATGGGTGCTAACTAACCAGGTACAGAGAGGTCAGAGAATTAAGTGGATTTCAGCCCTGATTGCACATTAGAGTCAACTACGAGGCTTGATAGACTTCAGAGGCCTGCCTCCAGAACTTCAGACTTAATTAGTTGAAGACAGTACTCGGGTATTGCCCCCTTTAAAATGTTAGCCAGGTGATCCCAATGAGTTTTCAAGTTTGCACATCAGCTCAGAAATGACTTTGGAGCCCAAATGTTATATTTTGCATAATGGAGTTTTAAACAACAGACCCTGAAGAATTAAATTTTGGATATGACTTCTGGGGTATATACTGTGGTCCATTAGGAATGAATGCAGTAATGGACAGGGAACAGCCCCTTCGACATCCCACTTTGAATTCAAAGTTTATTAGCTGGGACACCATCTGCAAATCCGCCACTGTACCTCTCCAAACTATAACACTGGAGTAATCATATCTGTATTAAAACATTTTTGTGAGAATGGAAAATACAGTAGGAAAATAAAGATAACGGATATGAAAATGTTATATAAGTTTCAAAATGCATTGTAATTTATTTTTCAGGAAGGAGGTAGGATCTAAACATATGCAGTCATCTTTCCTCGGCAATTAATCCAATAAGTCCCAAGTTTTCAATTCTGTGAACATAATAATTATTTCAAAGTTAATATAAGTGGTATATTACTCAATGTAAGTTTTTACAGGTGTTCTACATCTGGGCTGATGGAACAAGGAAGTCTCAATTTGCAGAACAGATACAGTGTGGGGTTGGAGGACATTTGCCTATTTGCTTAGAATGGGTGCTTAGAACTTGTGTACATTTTTTAAATCCCTATGCTCTCGATAGTGAGGCTCAACAACAGAAAACATCAACATTTATCCAAGTGCCTATCCCTGTTTTCCACGGAGTCAGTTGAGAAAACTGCATTACTGGGATAAGATAAATGAAGACAAAAACTAAACCATACCAATAAAAAGCATAGCTTAAAAAGGGCAGGAACCAACAGCTAAGTAACTGTGATTGCTGAGTAGAACTGGAACCTGAACTCAGATTTGTGACCAAGAGAAAATGGGTGCTAACTAACCAGGTACAGAGAGGTCAGAGAATTAAGTGGATTTCAGCCCTGAATCTGTGCTCCTGTCACTTGGCCCTGCCACTATCCAGTGAGGGAAATAGGAAGATAAAATAGATACAACCCTGCATTAAGGTCTAGTGCAAGTATCAGCAAACTGCTGGCCCTTAGGCTTATACAGCCTACTACCTATGTTTGCATGGACTACAAGCTAAGAATGATTTGTATATTTTTTAATATCTTACAAATAAAAACTATACTATTTTATAACATAAAAATTATATGCAACTCAAATTTCAGTATCCATAATATTTTATTGTAACATAGCTATGTTCATTCATTAAATATTGTTAATACTCTTTCTGTGCTAAATGCATAGTTGGGTTCAGAGTTGAGCAACAGAGTTATTATGGCCTGTAAGTCTAAAACATTCATGATCTGGCCTTTACATAAAAAGTTGTTGACCACTGCTTTACCATCGAACTGGTTATTTGAGGGATATGCATTAAAGGAAGTTACCTGAGCCATCAACCTAAGAGAGTTTGACAGTACCAAGATGTAGCAGAGCCAGATGGCCTATCAACTTCCAGAGGTAGGATCATGTGGGCAGGGGAGCTGAAAAAGTCTTCAAGGAGAAGGTGGGGTTTGAACTGGTCTTGAGTAGGGATAGACTGAATGGAGACAGGCAGGACTCAGGTCTGTTCAGAGACCAGTAAGCAGAATATTCCATTTGGACAAAAGTAGCAGTGTACTTTATGATTCAGGATCAGCTAAGAGAATGGCCACAGGCTGGTTGAGCATATCCTGGACAGGCCTCACTCATTCACCTGCAACATGGGAATGATGATCATAGTACTCCTCCCAGAGCTGTGACTGACACTGAATGAGATAAGCAGGTTACAGTGCCTGTGTGATAAGAAGCCCATGAGCTCTGCTGATGACTAGTCATTTAAATTTGACTAGGAGGAGATTGCACAGGTTTGAGAAGAGGCTTTGAAGGTGAAGCTACTTCATGCACCATCATCTGGCAAGCAGGAGGGAGCTGCAGGGTGGGAAATAAACAAGGAACAGGGCACCTTGAAAAAGCAGTATTTCAGAAAGTCATGATTTTGAAATGGCTTCTGACATTTCCAGATGCTATCAATTATCACATGATAAGTCTGTTACTGTACAGTTTGCTGATCACATCCCTATACTTTTATTTTGTTGATGAGCATCATCAGGTGGTTCAGAAGGCAGTTGTTGTTACCCATTTTAGAGATGAGGAAGCAGAAGCCATGGAACTGAGTGATTTGCACAAGCCACCTAGCCAGAAAGGGATGCAGAGGCAAAATAGGACCTGAATCTGGTCCTGACTCATGCTCCAGTGTGTTCTCCCCTCCGCCACATATCTTGGATGGAGAAGTTCAGAATGGAGCCTGCCCTCTTCTATAATCAGTAAATTATTTGCACACACTGTCTTACAGGAGAAATCATGTCAGGATGACCTTGATCATCACTTCCAGCTCTCTCTATGGGATGAGAATGAGGGCAACTATATGATAACTGTAGCTGTCATTATCAGCCCCAGAAGGTCATGCAGAACTTGAGTACTAATTTCCCTGACTAGAGTATATTAACTCATATGTGTTACTCGATCAGGAAGGACAAGTAAAATTTGCAACCCACCCTCCTGCAGCAAAAAAGAACATCACAACCTAAACCAATGCACATTCTTTTTTTCCCCCACATTACCACCCTAAGTCTATTTGAATATTTCCAGAAAGTTTCTGCATTCCTACCACCCCTGAAGTGCATTTTCCAAAAACATGTTTTAGTTTAAGTTGACTGGTGGTTTGGCAAACAAAAGGTTGAATATGGCCCAATGACTCAAATTTAAACCCAGTGCCTTAAATTGAGAGCATGCTGTTGCCAAGCCCCTGCGGGTCATGATTAGCATGAGCAGCCTGGCCCTGCACATAGGTTCCTCTGCTTCAATGACCTTGGGGATTAACTTGGTGCTACACACACTTGGTGGCCTTTCTGTGATGGAGGGTGGCCCTGCCACCTGGGCCATAAAACTGGTGGTATCTGGAATAGAGGGAAGGTGGTCAGCTGCCACACAGCAACAAAGTCAACAGAGAAGGGCTGTGACTCCATCTGAAAGGGACTCTCAGAAATGATCATGAGTGATGATGACTTTGTATTTTCCTATCTGATTTTATTTTGGAAACCACTGGATCAAAAGCATGCCAGTTTGTATAATGCTTTTCTTGAGGACTCAGAATCTAAACACATAGCACAAAAGGCTCAGAAACATATTTTATGTTGAAATTGACTTAGATCTCTAAGCTGAGTTGGTGCTTATTATACAGAGGAACATGCCAAATTGGATAGGTAAGCTAAGTTTTTAAGTGTCAGTTCAGCAGACTTTTGCTCATCCAAGGAGGAATGTTCCTGAGGGTATCTGACACTGTGCTCTAGTATCTGAAGGTCTCTTGATTCCATTAAAGAAGGAGATCGACAGTGTCCAGGAGCAAATTCCCATTATCCTCCTTCTAGGTCTCCACAGGGTGCACAGTGCTTCAAGAGAAAGCCTTTGAGTCCATGAACTTCTGTTTTGAGGCCACAAACTCACAGTGCCTTAGCCATTTGAGAATCACGGGGGATCTGGCCCCTGCTTGTCAGGTACTTCCAGCCTACTTTGGGTGACAAGACACAACATTTAATGAACAAGTTGAATTTGGTACTGGCTAGGAGCAAGTGGTTTCTTGGGAGAGGTAGAACCTGAGAATCTGCTTCTTTGAAGGATGACCAGGATTTGGCAGATGGAGAGGCAGGGGGAAGGCTTTGAAGGGACAAATGACATGAGCAGAAACCTGGATATGAGAAAGAATGGAAGTGAAGGGGAGTGATCATGGGTGAGGGCTGAGGACAGTGTGACGTTCAGCATCATAAAATCAGAATAGAGGTGGGGATATCAGTTAAGAAAGATCACTGAGCTAACCATTGTTGCTCAGAACAGGGCACCGATGTAACATCAAAATTAATTGGGATCAGTGAAAGATGGAGAGGCAAGTTCCTCTCAGCTGAGGATACGATTAATTCATGTAAACTTGGCCCTCGCTATTTTAACTCCCTCAGTTAGAAAGATGTTTCACTTGCAAATAATATTTACCCAATCTTGACATGCCTGAAGATTATTAATGCTGCTGAAATTTTTCCTCTTCCAACCTGTCAGTGTTCAAGCTCAAAGTCAGGACAAAACTTTCCAGGCTCATGCTCTGTGTTATCCATTGAGTAAATAAGGGTCTTGGAAGTGCACAGCACTGAGTGCAGGCAGAGGCCCTGCCTAATATAACCAAGAGTTTATTGCAAAAGACATCACCTTCTGGTGGGCACCCAGCTTGGGTACTGAGCGTGAGACATGGCTGGGGCTTCTTGAGGCTGGTCCTCTTTCCTGCCTTTGATAACAGTGGCAAACTTTCCAGTCAAGCTTCAGAGCACTGTTGCCATGGGAGATGGAAGAGTTGGAGTATAACTTCTGTTCTTAACAATCTCCCATGAGATAGAGTATGCTTGGGCAACAGCCTCATGGTTAACCTCCATGTGGTTTTGACCTTCTAAACTAACAGGCAAGGGAAGCTGCTATTTTTGTTACTTTTTTTTTTTTAAGTTGTAGATGGACAGAATACCTTTATTTTATTTATTTATTTTATGTGGTGCTAAAGATCAAACCCATTGCCTCACATGTGCTAGGCAAGAGCTCTACCACTGAGCTACAACCCCAGCCCCATTTGAAGATTTTAAGCATGGAAGTGATATGCGCTGATGTATTTTTACAAATAAGAGTGCGATGTTAGGATGCACTGAGGGAAGAGAAGGAGCTTGCTTTTATGTGAGTAATGTAGGAGGGAACTCTCTCCTGCCTGTGTGTCTTCCAAATGTCACTTCAGTTGTGGTTGATGTGCATTCTGAGATTTGCTCTTCCGCATTGCCTGCAACTAGATTTTTCTCCAACTCATCATCTCCAAACTAGCAAGAGCTAAAGCTGAAGAGCAGGATGTGGTTTGGGCAAGTGGTGACCACCACCCCTTCCTCTAGTAGCACAGCCTCATTCCTATTACTGCTCAACCAGTCACTACAGATCAGGCCTAATCACCACACTGGCCACACCACAATGACACGGTGGAATTCAGGAGGAGCCCAGAGCCCTCCTCCTTTCCCCCCCTCCCCCTCTTGCCTCTCAAACACAGCCACAAATTACTGGCACCTGGGCTAAATTTGCCCACTAGAAAACAAACAACCACTTCCAAATAAGCCATTTTCCTCTGCTCTCTTTTTTCTCTTGTGGCTAAGGACAAAGAATCCAGTTGGCTCAGTCATTTTGGTAAACAAATTGCTAGATACAAACCTACTGCCCCAGGGGCATACAACTCAATGAACACTGAAGTCAAATTAACAAATTCTGTCCTCTTTACTACTAGTCCCAAACAACACTGCTACTGTTTCTGGACCTGCGTAGAAAATAAACTGAATGTTTAACCCAAAGCAATTGCCTCCTCCTAAATGTGCTATTACAAACAAGCTGCATATTGTTTCTCCCTTAACATGAAAAGCTGATCACCAGTCACAGAATAATACTGACGGGAATTTCCAAGCTCTGTGTCCCCAGAACATAACAATACATAGTACTGCTATTATTAAGAGTAAAATTTGGCTCCACATTTGCTTTTGCTGGTACGTCTTTAGGTGAGTTATTTAACTTCTCCGAGCCTCAGTGTCTTCATTTTAGCAAACTACCTCATTGAGTTGTTGTTGAAGATTAAACAAGATCATGCATGCAAAGCCCTTGGCACATTCTCTGTCACATGGTAAATACTCATTATTGTTAGCAAAATAAGATTTCATGGTAAATGTATCTATGCAAGTCTAAAAGATGTGTCAACATTAGCTTTTACCAACAGACAGGGAGTTATTAAAGGCATCACAAACATAATACAAATGACAGAAAAAAGGAACATTTAAATTTGAAAGCATTTAATTGACAACACAACTAGAATATAGAGTCTTTAAATGGGCTATACTTTGTCCTATTAATTCACTATTTTCTGCAATGGCAATAATTTTATCTAGCAGTATTCTCTGTATTATGATAAAAGCCAATGATAATAATGTATTTGGTATACCAAGCACAGTTGTAAGTGCTATATGAATTTGTTTAATCTTCACAGTAACTTGAAGTGGATGCTACTATTATGCATATTTTATAGATGGGAAAACTGAGGCAAGCAGTTGGACTCCGGAACTTCCACTCTTAACCTCTAGGCTATAAATCAGAAGTTGGCAAACTATGGCCCAAGAACCTGGCCCTCTTCCTGTTTTTGTAAATAAAGATTTATTAGAACACACCTATATACATCATTTACATATTGTCCAAAGCTGTTTTTGCACTACCACCATAAACCTGAGTGTTACAGAGGAGACCATGAAATCCACAAACCCTAAACATTTACTAAACTGGCCCTTTTCAGAAGTTTGCCAACCCCAGATATCAACTTCAAACTTCACTAGCAGACTGGGATTTCAAAGAAGAAAACTATCTTATAATAATAATAATGCCTTATTTGGGGCATGGATTTTTACGTATTTATTTCACCTAATTCTCATAATAATCCTGTGAAGTGGGTAGTTTTTTTATTGCCATTTTAGAAATAAAGAAACTGGGGCTATGAGAGATTAAATGACTAGACAGTAAACTCCATGAGACTAAGGATCGTGTGTCTTTACCGTCATACCCGATGGGCATGACCTACCACAATGCTAGGACAGAGTGGACACTCAGAAACACTTGCCAAATGAATGACAGTTGTAAAGGTCACCAAGCTGAAGAATTCAGGTCTCCTATTCCAGAGTTCCACAGCTGCCTAGCAGTAAAAAAAGAGACTTTCCCTTGAGATCGGATGAAACACAGAGTAGTTGACATGTCATTCTGCTGTCTGTTGACAAATCCTTGCTGATATATTCTTCCCTGGCCTAGTCAAAGAAGATAATCTCAGCCAGTCCAAAGGGCTTTTTGTTTCCCGTTAAATGCACAGTCAGAGCCTTCAGAGTTTTCTTGTCCTTGTGATTGGTGCACTTTTAGACGAGATTAAAACTGACACCCTCCATGAGATGGTAATCACATGGAATCTGGGTTTTGGACAGATTTCAGGCCAAGCGCTGCCTTCACTCCTCCTGCCCCCTCGACCCACCTCCCACCCAGTGGTGAGTCACAGTGAGCCGGCTGCCTCCAGAGCAGACTCCCGGCTTTTGTTTTCTTTCATCTTGCTCTGTGCTGATCATGTGAGGCTCAGGGTATTAATAAACCACTGCCTGGGCCTTCTGGATCTTGCTGTGGGTCAGGGAGATAAATGAAAGGTTTGGCTAGCCCCTTTGTGCCACTTTCACTCATCTCTTGACTGTCACATGCTGGTTGGTGGCAGAAGTAAATCAGATAGGCAGAGAGCATTCAGTGTGGTCACTGCCCATAGCCATGTCCTCTACCTGTGTTTTGATTTCTTGCCTTTCTTAGCAACACAGTCAGCTCCTACCTTCCAGCCTTAGGTCACCAGTTCTCACCCCGAAAACCAGTTCCTATGTGTGTGGAAGATACATATCCAGGCAGGAAAAGTGTTTTGGGTTTCTCTTTTTTCTCTTATTTTTCAACTTAAAATTTGTGTTCAGGAAATGAAGTCTTTCTGGGGGTTTGACAGGTGCCTAAAAGGCTCAGTGGGGACAAATGTTTGAACAAGTGCTTTGGAAGCAGTGGTGCTCTAAACTGCCTGGGGCTTGAGCCAAGATTTCAGTCCTCCTCTGCAACCCAGGTTTTTTAAATTTCACTTTGCTTCTTCCCTCAGCCTTGATGCTAGCATCCAACACAGCACCATAGTCAGTGTTTTGGAGTTGTGTGGGATCCTAGCCAGGGCCATCTCTTATAGAAAGTTCCTATGAACAGGAATTCCAAAAAAGAAAGGGTCTTAGTTTTCTATTTTACAAAGTCTCAATCTAGTTTGCTTTCCTGGTGACCTGGTGGGTTCTGAAACTAATTTTCACTTTGTGTCAACCCTTTCTTTTGATACCTGTTGGAAAGCATGAGGAGTGTCTCCTTATTTTCCCATTTCCAAGACACTGCTTTGTCCTCTTGCTGGCTGTGAAGTTGTTTGCTTAAGCCTCATTTTGTTCATCTGTTTAGTGTGTCCAACTAGACCATCTGTAAGACCCCTGCAAAGATTCTACTGTTGAACTTTCCTGTTTCAACAGTAGAATCTTTGGGGTTTTTAAAATCATGACATAGGAGTACAGAATTTTCCCATACAAGGAAAGAAAGACTGAACTAAGAACATACCAACTTCAGTTCTTATCTGTTTCATTTAGGTATAGCAGATTAGGAATGGGACATAGTCCTTCAACAAGCCAATCGATTTTATTTAGCACCCAATATGTTCCAGACACTGCACTAAGGGCTGTAGGTGCATTATCTCATTTAAAGCTCACAGCAACCTCAGGGACTCTGAGTATTAATAGAAACCTTGGGTTACCAAGAAAGCTAGTGACTTGCCCATAATCACAGAGCAAATGATCAATCAAATCAAGACTTGCTCAAGGCTAAGAATTATGAGGATCCTAGTTCTCAGCCACAGTGACATCACTGCCACCAGATCAAAATAGGTATTCAGACTACAAGTCCTTAAATTGCCCTCACTCTCCTCTGATTGGCCCCTTTCTATAGAAAGTTGAGTGCAGTGAGATTCTAATGAATAGGTGCATTTATTGAACACTTCATAAGCAGGAGATATCTGGAAACTAATTGCTATGTCCTTGAAAAATGCATGAAGTACTGAACATGAGCTTCCAGGTGCCTCCAAGGCAGTCGGTGCCAATGGGGGAAAAGTTCAAGTGGGAGCAGAGCAGAGCAGAGCAGTTCCGTAGTGCGGGTAGGGGGGACTGATTATGCAGAACTCAAGAGGCATCATGGGAGGTTTTGTTCTCTTCAGAGTACCCTCAGCTCTGCCCACTGAAGTAGGGAAAGTAGAATGGATTACCCACCCCCAAAGCCAAAAGTCTTTACATTTAAAAGGAAAAAAGCAATTAAATATTCAGCCTGATTCATGGGTCTTGAATTACCCCCATTTTTCTCTCATGTCAAACATCTGCTCTATTGCCTGGTAGTCCTGCCTGCCATTTATCTCTCTTCGTCAGTCTGTGTCTACATGTCATGTGACTCTAAAGTGAAGATTAGAAGAGAAAAATATCTCAGTATTCTAAGCCTGGCAACTTCTATTTTTATCCACAGCTGTTGGAACTGATAGCAAAGTCACAGCTCACATCCCTGAGTGGTATCGCCCAAAAGAACTTCATGAACATTTTGGAAAAGGTGGTACTGAAAGGTGAGCCCTCTCTCTCACCCTTTTTGTAGGCAAGGGGATGGACAGATGGATTTCTCATACAGTAGACATGTCATTAGATTTAAATTAATATCAGTGGATGAAAATGAATAACTCCAGCTGCATTTCAGGGGTACCACGTTCTGATTCAGAAAGGGTATAACTTATACCCAAGGCAAAGAATGAGACCATCATCGTCCTGTGTCTCTGGGATGATTTATTCACTCTGCTTTGCATCACAAGCTTCTCCATGGGAGCAGACATCCCACTCTTAGCTACCGAGTCTCCAAATGACGAGGAAATTGAGCTGTGTGCATCTCAATTCTTAGGTTATTTGAGCTACAGGGAACCTTAGACTTCTGGCTTAAGTAGGTCATTATACACCTAGGAGAAGGAATTTGTCCACAATCATACAGAGATCAGCCAGACAGGATTAGAACCCAAACTCCTAACCCCAGAACTGTGTTCTTTCCATTGGCGATCTAAAAGATGCCACTACTGAGCAAAGGTAGCAGCTTTCTGATCAGGTGAATCATTGGTGCTATGGAACAATGGAGAGAGAAAGGGGCTTTATAGAGAATCAGGAAGAACAAAGAGGGACCTAGATCATGGAAACTCTACCCCTTAGCCTTGAGTACAGAAGCTTGGCCAATGTAGAATCAACACTGGTGAGAAAGAAAACTGTATCCCCAGAGGCAGTGCCTGGTAACAGGAGCAGATGAGAAGAAAATCCTACTTTAAAAACACACAGTGTTCCACTATCATAACTATATTTTTTTTCTTCTCTACTCAAGTCCTTGAAGACCAGCAAAACATTAGACTCATAAGGGAACTACTGCAGACCCTCTATACATCCTTATGTACACTAGTCCAGAGAGTCGGCAAGTCTGTGCTGGTGGGCAACATTAATATGTGGGTGTACCGCATGGAGACGATTCTACACTGGCAGCAGCAGCTGAACAACATCCAGATTACCAGGGTAAGCGAGAAGCCTCCTCCAGGCAATTGGGTCCGCCACTGGGATGCCGGGCAGTCTTGCCAGGACTTCAAATCCACACCGTGATGAAGGAGTCTGATCTCCTCTGATTTCATGCTTTAGCCTGGTGCAGAGGGTGGGCTGAGGTTGAGGGGGCTTCCTGCTAAAGGGAGGGTAGGAAGAAGAACTTGGCAGTATAGGATCAAAGTATGTGAAAGAGCACAGCCAGATGAATCATCTAAGATCTTGAAACATCATGGGATCTTGGCTTTAGGGCAGATGCTAGCTGTCCCACTGAAGTACTCAGTAGGGTGCAGAGATTTCTCTTCCCATTTCTCACAAAGAATGAATTATTTGCAGCTTTGGGATGCTGCCTTGAATATAGTAGTGCTGTGGAGGCTGTGGCTTGGAGGACTGGTACCAGCCTTTTAAAATCCTGTTTCCAATTATTAGTTGTACAAAGGAAGACTGTGATTAGAGACTGTGGACATGCATGTGCAAAACCAGGCACTTCTCACTCAAAGGGCAAGGGGAAAGCCATATGTTACCAGCAAAACATGGCTACCATTATCAGTAGTTCCTTTTAACTTCAAAACATAACTCACCCTCTTAATAGTGAGCAGAAAGACTGAGGCACACAAAAAATGTACAAAAGACGCTGGAATGATCTCCTTGGCTCATTAATGGACAGACACTTAGGCACCTCACATGGCACTTTGCCTACTTATCTGACACTGACTTATCTGACCACTGACTTATCTGACTGCTGTTTAAGTGGTTTCCGGGACCCACACTGATAAAGTTAGGGCTGTACCATATCAGGAGAAGGTAGCATGCAGAGATCTCCTTTACCTTATTTTATTGTCCTAGGGATCAAACCCAGGGTCTTGCTCATGCTAGGCAAGTGCTCTTCCACTGAGCCACACCCCTAGCCCCCCAACCCCCTTTAAAGAAGTGGTTTACTATGTGAAGTGTTCGAACTGCAAGTCCTTTACTGTTAACAATTTCCCTATGCCTTGGTTTCTTAAGCTCAGGAACAGAGGGGATAATTAGAAGCCTCAGAGTTGTTTGGCTCCCTTAGAGTCATGTGGGCTACAACACCCACACCGCATGCACCCACACACGCTCATGCAGGCACACACATGCATGCACAGAGCAGAGCACAAAGGTGGGTTGTCCCACAGAAGCCATTTCAGTTATTGGATTGTTTTAAGAGAATGTGAGTGTTTATCATGAATAGTAACCTGATGCATTCTAATAATTTACCCCAGGCCCATCTCTCAAATGTAGGCATCATTTGACAGTGTGAAGTTGAAACTGAAATTTTATCTTCTCTCTCAGAGAAAACTCATTTACCCCTTCTACTCGATTTCTAGAATTCTCTGTGGCCTGGACTGAACCCAGAAGTACTTAGCTACTGAGCCACATCCCTGGCCCTTTTATTTACTTACTTACTTACTTACTTACTTATTTATTTATTTAAATTTTGAGATAGGTCCTGAGCAACTTTAATTGCTAAGGCTGGCTTTGAACTTGAGATCCTCCTGCCTTAGCCTCCCAAACCACTGGGATTGTAGGCATGCACCACCACACCCGGCTTGGATTTAATATTTCCTATCTTAAATCAGGAAAGAATTACCCAGCCAGTGATATAAAGGAGCAAGTCCTATTTCTCCCAAAGACGTCCTCCCTCCAGCAGTGTTGGAACAGCCATTAGATGGTCACACTTGCTCAGAGCTCACTGTGGTCCCCCTGCCCACACTATAGGAGCCCCCATTGGCCACATCTATTCCCAGACATACCTAGTACTTGCATGGGCTTACTCCCTCAGAGCTCTCCTTAGTTGGTCCCCAAACACTCTTGGTAGGTAACCATAATAGTTACTATTACCCTTCACGTGCTGGAGCTAGGATGGGGACCAGAGAAGCCTAGTGACTTTCCCAGCATTACACAGCAATTAGAGCTAGAGCTAAGGTCAGAACCCTGGACTGCTTATTCCTAAAATGGCAAAGCTAGCTTAACATTCGTGGTTTCCAAACATTTTTCCCCATCCAGTTTTCTTCCAACTATTTATCCAGTGATCCAATTTTTTTGATTTAAAAAAAAAAAAAAAAAGAACTTTTTAATCCAATGAAATCCTGTGCAGAAGAGACCAAACGCAGCAGCTCACCCCACTTCATTCTGCTTGAGGTGTCCCGCCAAGCCCAGCTACTCTTTGTACACTTTGATCTTCCTGGCTTGCAACCTTCCTGACCACCCCAACTATTGAAACCACAGCCTTCTTCAGAGCAGTTACTATGATCCAGAATCATCTCATGCATAGGTACTTTCCCATTTCTGACCACTGGTTTACAGATTCCACAAAGACAGGGCCTTACCCATTCCTTCACACCTGGCACAGAGGTGGCAAGCAGTTTGAGTTGAATGAATGCACGTTTGAAGGGGAGTCTCCTCCAGGACCCACTGAAGTACTTATCCAGGGTTCAACAGTGCATATTAGAAAATACTGCCATGGATCATGGAGGATAAATATGACTAACTGCAGGTTTGGGGGAAAGTTATTCGATTTCTCCATGCCTCGCTCTCCTCCCCTCGAAAATAGGAATAGGCCCTGGTGTGAGTGTTCATAAAATTAATCTATACAAAGCAGTTTCAATAGTGTCTGATGTGTAGCAAGTGTTTTAAAGGTGTTGAGTGTTATTATTATCAAGAGCTTGCTCTGTGCACTCACTCTTCTAAGACCTTCCTATGTACTAATTAGCTCATCTAGTGAATTGTAAATAGAATAATGGCCAAAATTTACTGGTCACTGTAGTAAGTACTTCTGTGCATGATCCCATCTGCTCCACCCAGCAGCACTGTAAGATATGCATTGCCTCATTTTATCAATGAGAAAAATTAGAGTAGTCATCTTCAATAAGCCCCCCAGGGATTGATTCCAGAACCGTCTGAGCATACCAAAACCCATGGATGCTCAAGTCCTTTAGATTAGATGACATAGTATTTGCATTTAACCTATGCAGAACCTCCTGTCTCTAAATCACTTATAATACAATTTAACTGCTATGTAAATAGTTGTCATGATATAGTGTTTAAGGAATAATGATCAAGAAAAGATGCCTATACAAGTTTAACACAAATGTGATATTTTTAAAATAATTTCTATCAGTGGCTGGTTAAATCCAAGGATGCAGGTCTCAGGATATGGGGGGCTGGGTGTAGTTTGACTGGAGTCTCAGTGTTGGTAGGATCTGGCACAGGGATTGAATCCAGGCCTGTCTTCAAGGGCTATGCTCCCTCCTCCATCATGTCCTATGCCCCAACCCTCCTGGGCTTTGAGCTCTATTATCTTCAGAGCCCTGCTGGAACCCACCAGCCCTGAAGAGCTTTCCATGTGAATGCCCAACTCTGCAGGGGTCGGGGGAGAGGGAGAGGGACAGGGACAGGGGGAGAGAGGGAGGGGGAGAGAGGGAGAGAGAGAGAGAGAGAAGGGACTTAATTACTGCAGTCTGGACTGTATTTTAAAACATACTTTTTAACAGTTTGGCCCAAAAGAGAGGTATGTTGTTGCATGAAAATAGGAAGGTGATTTGGGGAGTAAATGCTTTTTATTTGCCAAAG
Source organism: Callospermophilus lateralis (assembly GCF_048772815.1). Taxonomy (NCBI): domain Eukaryota; kingdom Metazoa; phylum Chordata; class Mammalia; order Rodentia; family Sciuridae; genus Callospermophilus; species Callospermophilus lateralis. The sequence goes on along the minus strand of NC_135320.1, from coordinate 75,478,866 downwards.
TTCTATCAGTATCTTCCCTACACATAATCTTGTTTTCCTTCGAAATTTTCATATCTAATTATTTTGAACCAATTTTTTATTGGCAAGTATAATTCACATAATGAAAGATGAAGAAAAATTAAAAGAACTGGTTTGTAGAGGAGAGAAATCAAATCTAATGACCTTGCTGTGGACCAGGCAGTATTGTGAAACAAGGGGGCAGGGTAGACAGAAATGGATTCTAGCCAATGCTTGATTGGAGGAACGAGAGTGACGTATTTTTCTTTTATATGTTTATATTCGGGCAGAAGAAGGCATGCAAGCAGTTAACCATTTATCAGGAGTAAGGGCTTGGCATGGGGTCTGGGCAAGGAATTAGGAAAAGTTCAGGTTTGAAAATTTGACAGAGTGAACTCTGCCCAAGTAGACTTGCCTTTAATAGGAGTTAATGTAATAATTGGCCTGGGAGTTTTAACCAAAAAAGTAGAGGCTTTGAAGTGCTGGAAACAGAAAGAAAATCTCATGGCAGTTTTATTAGCTCATATGATCAGCAGCAGATGATAAACGACAAATAGGTCCAGGGCCTTCTGCGGTCCCGTGAAGTCCTGAACGTTGCAAATAATTGAAAGTTCAGCCCAGCAGCCTGGGGTGGAACTGAGCAATAAAAATTGCCAAGTCATAGACACTTCTGATGAACCAGGAGGCTGAAGTCACTCCAAGTGTGAGATTGTTAGAGCTGGAGGGATCTTCAGTCTTTAAAACCTGGCCACTTTGGACCCTGTACCCAAGGGTACCTGGATCCAGATCTGCTGCTTATCACCTGAGGGCCCTGCCCCATGCTGCCATCTGTTCTTTTTGTTAGTCCCCTTCTCAAGTCCACCTTCCCACTACATGCCTGTCCTGCCTTGAAGGGGACATGGGAGCAATAACTGAGGCTGCATGACCCTCAGGGTCCTCTGTATGTTTGGGCTTTGATGTGCTTCCTACAGAAGTTCTCTCTCTAAAAACTTGAGGAAGAGGGCTGGGGTTGTGACTCGGTGGTGGAGTGCCTGCCTAGCATGAGCAAGGCGCTGAGTTTGCTGAGTTTGACCTCCCCAGCACCACATTAAAAAAAAACTGAATAAACAAAATAAAGGTATCATGTCCATCTATAACTAAAAATATTTAAAAAAAAACTTGAGGAAGAAAAATAATACCCATTCTCAAAGGTATTTTCCCTGAGCGAGGGAAAAAGATTCCACGCTTGCTTTTGTTTTGTCTACTGTGACTTTTCGGAGGTGACAGAACATTGAACTAAAAATGAGTAGTCCAAAATTGAGAGTTCACCCCAAAGTAGTAGGCAGAGACAAGGAACAAGTCCCAAGGGGCTGTCACCTTCTTTTCCAAATGGCAGCATCCTGAAGTATCAGGGCACTGCCAAGGACCTGCTCTGTGCAGATTGTTCCTTTGGAACTTTGAGTTTCCCTCTGTCATGGCATCTAATGTATTGCTCCAGAATAGTTTGCTTATGAGTCTCACTGGCCTCTGGAGCTCATCACAGCAACACCAGGACCAGGCCACAGTAGGCACCAAAAGGGCTTGTTTGTGCTGGGCCAGTCTGCAAAGAGTATAAAATTAGTCCCTGCCTTCAGGGATATAGGCCTGTATGGCGTATCTTGAGCTCATCCAAACTTGAAACAGTAAAAGGCTCCTCATTAACTGCCAGTGTACTATCCACAGAACAGAAGTTTTCAATATATTCAATGGAACCCCAGGTTTGAATAGAACTGCTTCAGTAGATGATGGAGCTTAGGCGAAAGGGTTCTACACCAGCCATTTCCAAAATGTGTGGGCGCACACACATATACATACAAACACCCATGCATATACACATTTAACACGCATTCACAAATGTACACACATGCATTCACATATGTACATGCATGTAAACAAATATACACAAATAAGCACATACACACAGATACATTCATACATACATACATGTACACATGTGTGCACTTGCACACACAGAGACCAGTACAGGCTTCTTTTATTGTTGTTTTTTGTCTGTCTAGCTCTTTGGATTTCATTGATCCCACTGATGTTTACTGAGTGCCTACTAAGCACCAAGCACTCTTCCAAACAGTAGAGACACAACAATGAAACTAGGTAAAAATCCTTGCCTTTGTGGAGGTTAAGCTCTAGCAGAATGTACCATTTAGGATTATTTTAGAAGAGTTGTGTTAGCCAGCCTCAGCAACTAAGGAGACCCTAAGCAACTTCATGAGACCCTGTCTCAAAATAAAAAATAAAATAGGCTGGGGATGTGGCTCAGTGTTTAAGTGCCATTGGGTTTAATCTCTGGTACCAAAAAAAAGCGGGGGGTGTCACATAACAAATAGGATATGTTGCAAAAAAGATCTGAAAGATCTGAAAGAGATCATGGGCACTCTGGGAGGTGCAATAAATGAGGCCAGAGGGAATCACAAAAGCAGGAAAAGCCGTTCAGAGGAAATGGGTTTGAAGTGCACCTAAAGGACAGGAGAGGACCATGGAGGGGGGGGGCATTGTGCAGAAGTGGGCAAGATGTGTCAGGTGCCTGTGAGTAAACCTGTATAGAGGCTCCAAGGTCATGAGGCAGGGGGCAGTGAGATAAGAGGCCAGCGGGCAGGTTGGGGCTCTCCCTCCAGGCCCATAAGGCCTTCAGGAAGGTAGCAAACATGATGACTGAGCCCTGAATTGAAAGAAGCTCTAGAATTCAACCTGTGCTATTTGGAGAATCTTTTACAGTAAAATCACAGAGCTTCGTGAAACTTAGGAGACTCCCCCTGGTACCATCAGCACAAGCCACTCTAGGCTGTTCTTCGTGTGTCTCGGCCATGGGTCCCATTTTGTATGTAGGATGGGGACAATTACTTTTTGACCTCTGACCAGTAAGCCAGCTTGAGGGTGGCAGAGGAGGGGACAGTCACATCCTTAATGTGTGTCACCTGGAGAATGGCTGCTCTCTGACCCCAGGCTTATTGTCACCTTCCCTCTGCAGCCTGCCTTCAAAGGCCTCACCTTCACCGACCTGCCCTTATGCTTACAACTGAACATCATGCAGAGGCTGAGCGACGGGCGCGACCTCGTCAGCCTGGGCCAGGCGGCCCCCGACCTCCACGTGCTCAGTGAGGACCGGCTGCTGTGGAAGAAGCTCTGCCAGTACCACTTCTCCGAGAGGCAGGTCAGTGGGGCCCCCGGGCTGCCTCACAGATGACCCTCCTTTGCCCCACCCTCCTCTCCCTTGTCCTCCTCTAACATAAAGCATGGCTGCCCCACTCAGGGCTGCCAGGTTTGACTGGAAAACTCCAATCGAAGGTGTCTGTAGTGGGTAAAGTTTCTTCCCCCACCACCCCAGGTAGTTTTTCTTTTTTTGTTAGTTCTAATCAATTATACAAGGCAATAGAAAGCTTTTGATTCATTGTACACAAATGGAACAGAATTTTTCACTTCTCTGGTTGTGCATGAAGTAGAGTCACACCACTCATGCAATCACACATGTACCTAGGGTAATGATGTCCCTCTCATTCCATCTTTCTTACCCCTTTGCCCCTCCCCTCTCTTCCCCAGGTAATTTTTTTAATATCTTTATTTTGTTTATTTGTTTTTATGTGGTGTTGAGGATTGAACCTAGTGCCTCATATATGTGAGGCAAGCACTCTGCCACCAAGCCACAACCCCAGCACCCCCAGGTAGTTTTGATGGGAAACACACACACAAACACAGCCAAGAATTACTGCACCTCCCTGAAAATAATCACTCAAGTCTATAGCAGAGAAAAATGTTGAAGTGGATTATGAATGTGACCTAACTTTAAGTATTAACAGACTAAATGCAATTTAGTAGAGGTCATTAGTAAGTTGTCACCAACCACCTATATTTTTCAAAGACTGGTTCAAAGCTACTGTGTAACTGAGGAGAGATTTGAAGGCACTTCTTTATATCTTGGCAGTCTTTCCCTTCTGACTATTGTAGGATAGAGAGGGAAAGGGGAAGGAGGGTAGGAGTAGAACTTTTAAGAACCAGTAAACCACAAACCATGCTCTTGACTAACTCTCCTGCAATTATTTTTATTCATTTGATTTTTAGATCCGCAAGCGATTAATTTTGTCAGACAAAGGGCAGCTGGATTGGAAGAAGATGTATTTTAAGCTTGTTCGATGTTACCCAAGGAAAGAGCAGTACGGGGACACCCTGCAGCTTTGCAAACACTGTCACATTCTTTCCTGGAAGGTATGTGTTTCAGAGGCGCTACCACAGCCTAGTCCCCAGAGCCAGCAGCTCCAGGCCATTTCCTGATCTTTCCTATCTCAGGCCCCAAATCAAAGGGAAGGTAAAACTGATCCAGCACCTGGGAAGGGAGGAGAAACTTTCCTTCATTTTCCCTCATTTCCTTCACCTTCTTATGTTTATTTTTCTCTGGAACCCACTCACCTCCAAATTCTCCCACCTCTGTGTGCACAGGTGCATACATAGGCAAACACACAGCTCTATCGCTTTTGCAGTGCTGTGACATTCTTGAGAGAGAATTGTTGTTTTGAGGTTGGGCAGTACCTCAAGGTGCCAAAACTCAATGCAACACCTCTAGGAACTCCAAACTTACCACCATGTGTCTTTCCAGGGCACTGACCATCCTTGCACAGCTAACAATCCAGAGAGCTGCTCCGTTCCACTTTCACCCCAGGACTTTATCAACTTGTTCAAGTTCTGAATCCCAGCACATGACAACACTTCAGAGGGCCCCCTGCTGACTGGATGGCTATGAATACAGAATTTGGACGCTCCATTTGTAAATAGTGTACATTTTAAACATTGGCCTGAACTTCTCAGATAAGTCCTTGAGAGGACCTTGGAGGGGAGAGATACAATTGCTGATGGGAATTTAAGAATGTGAACTCCACATTAGAATTGGTATGGAAAAGCAGAAGTATTGTAAATAGACTTTTTTCTAACAATTTGCCAGCAAGACTCTAAAGGCAAGAATTCTCTGTCAGCCGTGAAGATGGAATTCTCTTGATGTTCATGGAAACTCCTTTATAGTTCCCTAGGAAGAAAAAGGCAAGACTCAAATGCAGACAGAATGCTCTTTGTTTACAATGTGAAAATCTGTTTAGACAAAAAAAAAAAAAAAAGGAAGAAAGAAGAAAAAATACATATAAGAAATCCTGGAGCTTTGGTTTTGATTGAGTTTGTTTTGGAAAGGCAAAGAAGCACCAACCCCGAAACCTGAGTGGGCATAGGCCTTATCCTATGAGACACCACACAATGGTCTACCTCTAAAAGCATAAAGCGTGATCTCTGACAACGTGCATTATCCAGTAGGCAGTGTCTGTGTTTCTTGTGTTTTCATCACTATAAAAAGTGATTTAAAATGGAAAGGATGTTGGAAGCAACCCTCATCTTGTTTCACACTTCCTTTTTAGGTAAACGGGGCCTTCTTTGGAGTCCCCTCCTTCCTAGAACAATCTCAAAGTACATGTGCCTTTTCTCCTTCCATACTGTAGTTCACTGGGGAAAGAGAAGGCCAATTAAGAACAGTCCCAGCAGAAATCATACCCTGGAAAAGATAGAATCAGGTACCCCATAGCTATAAAGACTTCTTTCTTCCCGTTTAATTTCTGGGCATGTCTGGGCTTCCTTGGGTGCATTTGTGGAAAAGTGTACATCTGCAAACTGATTTCAGCCCAAGTGCTGGGGCTTGAGAGACAGGTTTTACCTATCAGCCAATTAAGCATTTTGCCACTTGCTCTTCCTGTCGTCAGGGTGATAAATTGAGCTTTATTAAGTCCTTGGGACAACCTGAACTAGGGCTTTTTGTAAGGGTGATTAAAAATAAAGCCTGAAGTTCCAGCCAAATCGGGAGATGAGTTCATCTTAAACTGACTTCAGGGCTGGAGAGTTAAAATGAAGATAGTTAAAACAAAGATCCCATGGGATTTTGCAAGGCAAGTATCAGCAGGTCACTGTGGAAGAAAGGAAATCTCAGGACTTCATGAGTTAATTGTCAGATATTCCTGGAAGAGGGTGGGGAATGTTTTTGTTTTTTACTTTTTATAGAAAGTTGCTTTTCTACAACAGTGTACATATATTTGCAGTTGTATTTGCTTCCTCCCCCACCCCCAAATAAAGTCGCCACCTTGCATGCCCTCGGCAAATAATTGAAACGAAAATAGGAACTTAACTCACATTCATATTGAGGGACAGTGTACCTTTAAGGGTTATACCTTGGGGTGACCCTTGAAGGAGGGAAAAGGTAGCTAAGCCAGTACACAAACAAGGCAAGGGACAGTAGTGATTCAGTACCTCTCCATGCCCTTCCTTCAACCACTCAGTCTGCACGTCAGCATTCTGCAGTAAACTCTCCAATGGTCCTCACTTTGTAATGCTTATACTTACACCAGGATTTCTCCATATTTCTTTCATTATCATCTCCCCAAAAAAGAAAAATAAATGAATTGAATTGAAATTTTCCATAATGAGAACTGAATTTAATGAAATAAGATGAATTTAAATTTTCCCTAATGAAAAAAATCGGACATGAATGAATAAGATTGTGTTGTGGTAGGCTGAGCTTTGGAGGGCCACAAACCATTGTAATAACTAAGAGGGTGTTTTTGGTTTGTTTTTCTCTCCCATATCAGTTGGACATCGAGAATACAGAACCTGACTGTTAAATAAAAAGCTACTTCTTCCATAATTTTCAGGTTCTGTCAAATATCTTACTTTCCTTAAAGGAATAGAGTGGGTTAGGTGTGCCACTGCTGTGGAAAGCTCTGGTTTGTCAGCTTCAGATTTAGGGGTTCATGGTCTTCCACATCCTCTCAACTCATGACCTCTGCTCCATCATGCTGATTGAAGAAAGGGAAAGTTCTTGGCACTTTCAGGTTTGCAATCCTAGGAACAGTGGCTGCTTTGGATGATTAGCACAAAACTAGTCAGCCAGGCTCATTGGACATCACACCCCAGGCAACAACCTGCATTTGTGCAAAAACCACCCCCACCCCAACAGGTAGAGTCGGTGTTTATAATATTTACCAAGATAGTGTCTGTGGACCCTGCCCATGTAGTTTGGTGTTATTGGATGTGGTACGTGACAGTTGGACATTTTTTTAAGGATGAAAAACAAGAAACCAACATTTTATGGGTCTTTTTCGTTGGAAGGGGAGAATAAGGAAAGAAACGGCAGGTAGAGAGGGAGGGGGAAGGGATAGAAATGGTGTATCTTCGATGCTTTGGTTTGTGTGGGGACAGTGGAAGGAGCAGAGCAGGCAGACTATGTTAGACCACATGGTTTCTGTTAGGCATGGCCAGAGCACTACATGTAAGTACAGTGAGTTTAAAAGAAAATTCTTGTTCCCAGGACACTAATAGGCTCCCTATTGACAAACGCACCCAGGACAACCTAACCCAAAAAGCAAACACAAAGAATCCCTGTCTCAGAACTGCTGGGGTAATAGCAAGAAAGGGCATGGAGATGGAAACTGCTGAGAGAGATAGAATACTCTACCCTCTTTAGTGTGCCTACCTGCCTCCCACACACACAATACACACTTTATAAAGCAGAACTGGAAATTGATGTTCATTTTGAAGAAATTCAGACTTACAGCAAAGGAAAGCATTCTGAGCACATCCATATGGATACAATGATTTTGTCCAACTCAGAGGTTCACAGGCAGCAAATCTAGAGTCTCCCAAGAGGAAGGGCCAACATTTATGGAAAAGAGAAAATGTGAAGTTGAGGAGTGCTCATTTTAAGGCAAGATCCAGAAAAAGAAAGTCTAATGACATTTTAAACTAGATTACATACTTATGCAACACTATTACTTTGATTACATGAATCAGTTGAATGGGAGGGCAGGTAGCAGAAAAGAACAAAAGTTATAAGGTAAAAACATCCCCCCCCCCGGGGTATCAGTCCTGAGATGATCCTTGGTTAGTCATGATCAATTTCATATTGGAGTGGCTTGGAGGAGATAATTTCAGATGGACAGGGTTTACACTGCAAAATTCTCAATGTAAGAGTGGGTTCTACTTGTAACTGTGAAGTAAGGTAATAGGTGTGTATTATGTTATTGCCAGTTCTCATCTTTCTGAGCTTGCAGAGCTTGCTGTTAACATAGGCTCCTTGTTTCTGTTGTTTTTATATGGGAGAAGAGAAAGCTTGGAATTTCATTTTTCTAAGCAAGTGGTGTGATTTACAAGATATATCATTACAAGTGATGTTCAACAGTGTATCATTCTTAGCATTCAACACAAAGTTTATTATAAAATATGCACCTGAGTTTATATTTTTTCTGCCAGGCAATAATGTCTTGATTTGCAAACACTCTATATTTTATGTGTGAATTTTTTTAACTGTAATTTTTTTTGTGTGTGTTTTTTAACTAAACTCTATCATGCTTTTCTATGTTGACATCTGTTGTTGTTGTTTTTTAATCTCTTTCCAACTATCTGAGTCTGTGAACCATCTCTTCTGACTGGATGCTGGCCTGCAACCCTATTAATGCTTTAACAGACCTCAGAAACACCCTGAACCTCTAGGCAAATGCAAAAACATTGCTCCTTGATAAACCCGGGGTCCTCACTAGCTTCAACAAACAAGGTCATAATTCCTTTAAAACTCAATGTTTTCTTATGGAGGGTAAAATCTTTGTGGTTTCCAGATGAAGGAAACTCCTTCCTGAGACTTTAGACCTGAAGGGGTTGTCAGGGTGGAATCTGAAGGCCTTCAAGATGAGGAAGCAAGTCCAGGATATTTAGGGAATGGGCCTCAGCTGGATGGAAACCTGGGGCCTGACCTGTGTCCCCATCTCTGGTCCCAGTCACCTGGTGGTATGGCTGGAGACACATAACACTTAATGTCATTCTTCTCAAAACCTGAACTGTGGAAGGTACTGGAGACTGCTGCACAATGGGCAGCTGGACATTAAGTCTTCCAAACCTTTTACATCCCTGATTCTTATTGGAGAAGTTAAGGAGCCACTTGATATTTATGCAGACCTCCAGTGTGAGTACAGAGTCCTAGTGAGGACAACCTACTTGCTATAAAGTATGTGGCATGTTTTGACAAATTCATTTTTCCCTTGGGTACTTATATTTTGATTACAAAGATGACCCTTATAAAAACACAAGGATGAGCAGCAGCTAGTTTTCTGAACACTGAGGTTCTGATGGTAACCAAGCAGCTCTTTCCTCTCCCCTTACACTAAGGAGTACATTTAACCCATCCAGTTATCTCCTCTTCCTCTAGCACCAGCTGCAAGTTACATGGAGTCTGTAGCCCAGAGGAAGTTCTTTCTCTATTAAACCTCCTCTTCACTTAGCAAATAGAATATTCCATGAGGCAACAAGGGAGGAGCAAGGGACCATGATATTTGTGACTTTGTATGCTAGGCCTTTTCCAAATGTCTTTGAACTTGGCAAACAAAGCTTCCTGGAAAAATCTCTCAAAACTTGAGTCCTGCTCCATTTGGCTCACAATGGATGGCCGCTCCAAAACTAAGAACTTCTTGAAACTCCATTTGCTCCATTACTTCTAGAATTTGAACATGACTTTTCTATCTTTGAATATAGACAACTTCGTTTCATTTACAATGCACACGTCTGTTAAACAGAAGGCTCCAAACCCTGCTGTACGCTTGGGAGCCTTTGGCGCCATCTTTGGTCTACTGTGTGCCAATCACCCTGGCTGAAGAGGGTGTATGTGATAGTCCATGTCCTAAGCCTAGAAGCTTTAATGTACTTTTTTAGTGAAAAATAGTAGAGTGGGTTGAATTTAAAGTGTAAATTAGACCGATTACTTGCAAACATGCAAAGATGTTTATTTAATATTGCGTGAGCTGAGTCCTTCTGTATAAATTATTTGCACTTTTCTTGCATGATGAACTGATTTTTTTATAGTTGTTTGTACCAGACAGTGGCATATTTTTGTAAAAATTTTTGACACTCTATTGCAATAAATGTTTTCCAAAAACACACACTGGTGTATTTTTGGAGTGTGTCAATTCAAGTTGGATTTTTATCATAACAAAAATATTTATATTTTGCCTATTGAGACTTATACTCCTTCTCCCAGAAACTTGGTACCATTGTTGTAAAATTTCTGGGAATACATGAAAAATAAGCCTGTTGCTGAATACTGACCAGAGACCATAATACAGCCTGTGCTTAAAATAGTATATTTCCATTCACTGTTTGTATAGTGGAATGACTTGTGAATAGTGAATTTTGAAGTCAATGTCACCAATGGACATTTATGAAACAGCAACTATATGCTAGACCTGTGCAAAGCACCACGAGTGTGGAGGGGGACACTAGCCAAGGAATACAAGCAGAAAGGTACAGAAAGGGATTCTCCCTGGAGTCTGCAGAAGGGAACAGTCCTACTGACATCCTAACATGGGCCCAGTGAGACCATGTCAGATCCAACTTTCTAAACTACAAAATGATTTTGTGCTATTTTAAAATGTGTGGTGATTTGTTCCAGAAGTGACAGGAAACTAACAGCTTCTCTGGCAGATTCCCTACTACATGTCCACACCTAGAAAGCTTTTCCCTATCAGCTCTCCCCAGTGTGGGTCCCTCCCACTCCCACAGGAAAATTCTCACTCTTCAGCTGCATGGCCCTCTCCCAAAGGTGGCCAAGGCTCTGCCAGAAAACACAGAGTACAACCATCTTCACAGCCTAATTCCAGCAACAAGGTTTTTTTAAAAATTATTTTTGTTTGTTTATTGTTATTGTTGTTTTGTTTTTTGACCCCTAGAGTATAGAACTGAAAGGCTAAACAGGGATCAGCCTCTGTCCGTGGTAGATGTCCTGTTCTTCTTCCTGTTTTACATAGGTGTCATTGAGGATGACGCCAATCCTGCTCCTGCTCAAGAAACACCACAGAGAAGTAGCTTTGCAGATTCTCTCCAGTGAGCGATATTCATGACGACGCAGTACTGTGGGCACCAGAGTGTGAGCTCAGCCCTAGCCCTCAAGGGACTCACCCACATGGTGGGAAGTGGGGGCAAGAAAATGTACGTCAGCTACAACACAAGATCCAAAGTTTCAAGTGTCCAGTACAAAGTACTAGAGGAAGCCAGACACAATGACACACGCCTGTAATCCCAGTGGCTCAGGAGGCTGAGGCAGGAGGATCTCAAGTTCAAAGATAGCCATAGCAACTTAGCAAGGTCCTAAGCAACTCAGTGAGAACCTATCTCTAAATAAAATACAAAAAAAGGGCTGGGTTGTGGCTCAGTGGTTAAGTGACCCCGAGTTCAGTCCCAGTACCAAAGAAAAAAGAAAGTACTAGAGGAGCTCCAATAGGAACAACAGGAAGAACTGAATCCATGCTTCTGGAAAAGGAGAGCAGTGTGGGATGAGAACATAAGCCCAGAACACACTCTTCCTGAATCCTTGTAAGTAAAGTTTCTTCTTTGGAAACTGGAAGCTAGAGGCAGAGCCTGAGAGTTACCACTCAAGCCCATCCGGTGATGTTAACAGATGTCTTGGGAGCACTCTGAAGTTTGGACAGATTTCCCTTCTGGAGGGAACTGTATCTCTCTATGTCCCCTGGGGTCTCAGTGCCAGAGCCTTGCCAGTGTTGTAGAAAATTAACACAAGCCCAAACTCTCTTCTAGCAGTTCTGTAATAGTTTGGGGTCAACTTGGCTAAGCCAAAGTACCCAGTTGTTTGATCAAACATCAGTTTAGATGTGGCTATGAAGGATTTTTTTTAAATGTGGTTACCATTTAAATAAGTAGACCTTGAGTAAAGCAGATCACCCTCTAAAATGTGACTGGGCCTCATCCAAGCAGTCAAAGGCCTTAAGAGAAAAAAGCTGGGGCCCCTCAAAGAAGAAAGAATTTTGTCTCTACACCACCTTTATACTTGAAACTGTGACATTAGCTCTTTTTTGGGTCTTCAGACTGTCAGCCTACATGCAGATTTTGGACTTGCCAGCCCCACAACTGCATTAGCCATTTCTTAACAAATATAGATATATATGGGGGATGTACATGTATTTATATTAAAGAATAAAATTTTACTGTAAGGAATTTTATTCTGAGTAACTCTGACTATAGAAGAACAGATACGTGTGTGTAAGTTTCTACATACACAGAAGCAGAGAGACTCATCCTACTGATTGTTTCTCTGGAGAACCCCGACTAATACAGGATTCTAGAAAAAGAACAAGGGCAAGGAAAGTCTAAAGAAGGCTTCAGAGGGCTGAGGGGGAAAGAGAAAATCCAGAGGGAGAGCAGAATCTAGTGGCTATAAGAGGCATTTGTCCAATGACCACATCCTGAGATGTCATGTTAGTAGATGCCAAAGAGCGCAGCAAGAGAGTCATTCTTTACCCACATAAAAGTGTTTGTGCGGCTCCCCCTTCTTGAATTTTTTTTGAAATATGCATTCAATAGTTTTAATTATGTTTTACTATTTAGCTTTTTCTTAATTTCAAAATGATTCTGAGGAGTTGGGCTTCCTTGAGAGAGGTAGCACAGCACTGTGGTCAAGAAGAGCGCAGGCTGAGAAGTTCACGGCCACTTCCCAGCTATATTGGACAGCATGCTACAAACCTTATGTGCCTTTCCCCTCATCTGCAAAATGGGTGTGACCAGTGTCTGTAGCCTGGGCTTGCTGTGAGGAGTAATTGAGCTGATGTATTTTATATGATTAGATACATTCTGTGCAGTCAGAGCTGTGCTGGACACAGAGTAAGCTTTATGAAATAATTTATTGTTATTGTTCACTAGATCCACTTTCCATTTCCTGTTTTTGCCTTATGTGCTCTAGAGAAGGAAAAACCCCAACCATGTAAACTTTACTGCCTGTAAAAAGTATAATGATTAAATCAATGGCCTCCACAATTCAAGTCTTTGCTTATTACTTAAACCAATGGTCTCCAACCAGCTCATCAGAAAACTTTTTTTTTTTTTTAAATACTAGGGATTGAACCACTGAGCCACATCCCCATAATAATTTTTGTATTTTATTTTGAGATAGGATCTTACTAAATTGCTGAGGGCCTCACTAAATTGCTGAGGCAGGCTTTAAACTTGTGATATTCCTCCCTCAGCTTCCTGAGCAGCTGGGATTACCAGAAAACATTTTTATTAGTGCATTTTAATTATACAAAACAATGGGTTTCATGTGGCATATTAGTATGTGCATAACACATTTTGATCATCTTCATCCCCCATTACCCTTCTTATCCTCCCCTCCTCCTGATCTCCTTTTCTCTAATAGTCGTTCCTCTACAGAAAACAGTGTTTAAACCTAAGCCAAATATGTTTCAACTGAAAAGCTGCAAAATTTGACCCAAATGTCAGCAGCAGGGGAGTCAACTCTTTATATCATTATGGAACATAAAGAGTTCTATAATATAGTTGGGAGCCAATACTGGAAAAAGGAATAAAATCTTTTCATATTTGTACTCCACATTGAGAATTCCCAGTAAACTACTTTCAATTTATTCACCATTATTTATCTGCTCTGTGTCTTTTTTTTCTTTTCTGGCACTAGATTTATCAAGTCAAAAAAGTCAGCTAGAGTCATTAAGTTTGAGGAACTCACATATTCTTGGGGAGAACCATTAACTAGAATATTCTACAATCAAATATGCACAAGGTTCAATAGAGACACAATAATAATTAACATATTGATCAGATTAACTTTTATGTTTCAATTTCCTCATCTATAACAGAGATAAAAATAGCATGTATTCATAGAATGGCTGAGAAGATTAAATGATATATTTTTATGCATAAAAGTGACCAGCACAGAGTAAACTGAACCGTATTAGTGTTCAATATTGTGGTTAATCTCATTCCTTTTATATTAAATGGCAAAGCACTATCAAGGCAATGCTTGATTTTCTCAACAATTCTTCTAAATAGGCTCTATTTATTATTTCCATCTTACAGAAAAGGTAACTGAGGCACAAGAAGGATAAGAGCTTGCCCAGGGACACTCAGTGGAACTGGGACTCAGACTTGAGTGGTATGTACCCAGAACCCACACTTCCTGAGCAGTGGAGGCGTGAAGAGAGACCAGTCTTGCTGGGTGCTTCTGGGAATGCAAAGGTGTTCCCAAAACAGCAACTGATAAAATATTGTCCTAAAATAACCTGCAACACAGAAATCTGGCTCTGGACTTCTTTAAAACATTCACACAAAATTTTCAATGAATTTCAAATCAAAAAGGCAAAACTTTGCCCTGGGGTTCCTGGGCATGCAGATGTAGGACTTGCTGCCTGATGTGACTGGGACCCATGCTGGCATGTTGATCCTCCCACCCTGCACTCAGCTCTTGCAGAAAGCTCTGTCCTGCCCCTCAGTCAGGGGCTGGTTTGATTTGGATGCCACACCCTTCAAAAGGCGATTTCAGGTTGTCCAAGTGGGGCCTGGGCCATGTATGCTTTCCCACAGTGCTTATGTAACCATCCCACTTCCCAAACAAGGGATGCTGCTACTCTGTAATTACAAGATTGCAGGCCTGTCCCTGAAGAGGAAAAACACGGAAAATAGCTCCATCTGCCTGTGAAATCCCAGCTCTTTCTGGAAGCTCAGAAAAGCTCCTACAAAAGGAAGCAACAGACCAGCACCCCAGCACTGCCACTCAAAGCAACCATTTTTATTAATATAACAAATTTGGCTGCCCCTGACCTAAACATGACTGTGGCCTCATAAATGCATCATTGCGTCTAGGTAGCACTTTGCTAAACCGAGATTCCTATGAAGTTCCCAACCATACAAATCTCCCAAAACATTATTTAATCAAGAACAGCACGAGTTCAACTGGGGAAACAAAACAGAAGCGTTCATTAATCGTACTATGCACCAGGATGCCAGATACCAAAATTTGTGTGTCTTTCATACACAAATATAATCATGAGCTCATGTACAGTGTTCTCCTGGAGGGCTGGCAGGCCCAGCTCTTAATTCCATTGCATTTCACCATTTTAAGGTGAACATTCTTTTCCACTTTTAATATCTTGCATTTGGGCTGTATCTTACAATCCACAGCATCTTAGATTCAATGAAACACAGACTCACAATTGAACATTTACAGCCCTGTTCTACCCATAAAACTCTCCCTGACCCACCCCCACCCCACCCACACACACTAGCTACACTGTCAACTGTTTTCTTGGAAGTTTAAGAGGTACTTAAACCATCTTGTCACCTCAGAGCTGAGTCCTCCAACACACCTACTTTGCTGCCCTAAAAAGATCTTTCTAAAATACTAATTATATATTCCCTGTTCATAATCATTCGATAGATCATTGTTGAATCTAAGTGACAAGTGAATGAAGATTCTCGGTACTGCTCTATATTTGGCCAGTTTAAAAACTGAACTCATGGGCTGGGGATGTAGCTCAAGCGATAGCGCGCTCGCCTGGCATGCGTGCGGCCCGGGTTCAATCCTCAGCACCACATACAAACAAAGATGTTGTGTCCACTGAAAACTAAAAAATAAATATTAAAATTCTCTCTCTCAAAAAAAAAAAAAAAAAACTGAACTCATAATCGCAATACATCAATGAGGGTGCCCCCAGACCATTAACAATGTTCTTGAACCCAACCTGAATAATCCAGGATCCTGGCCCTAGTCAAGATCCTTCAAGATCTGTAAATCCTATCTACAAAGCCTCTTTGTCATGGAACAGAAGAGGTTCTTAGGAAAATGAGGAGACCTTGGGGAGCCATTATGCTGCTTACCACAGCTCCTTGATATTAATGATCTTGGCCTACTACTTTATCCTTTGTTGCTTCTCCTGACCCTGCCTACACCTTTTTAAAGGGTCTACTTATTAATATCTTCTGACTAGAGTCCTTGTATCCTTCTAGGACTCTAGCTCAGAGACCATCCAAGACTAGAATCTATTCCACATTTCCAACTTCAGCTTCCTGTGGTCCCACATAATCTGATCTGCCAGCCTCTTCTAACAACCAAAGGCTTTTGTCATGGGCTTCACATTCAGACTGTCAGGGAAGAGGGGCAAGAGACTAAGCATGAGGAAGGCAGCTCAGAATCACAGATACCATGGGAGGTCTCAAGACTGTCACACAACTGGGCTTTCAGGTGAGGAGATCTCTGAGGGCAAGGGAAACCCCAGGCAATATCTGAGTAACATGATTAGATATGCAGTTATGGTGCAGAGTACAAGAGCTGTGTTAGAGGATATTATGGTTTAAATCTCATGTGACAAAAAGCTCATGTGACAGTGTAAAAATGTTCAGAAGTGAAATTATTATGAGGTGGTGTTAGGTAGTAGCTAGCAATGAGCAGTAAAATGCATGTCAAATTCACAAGCATTCTTCAAATTACTTTAGGGTCTTTTTAAAACTACTTTCAAAGTGGATAAGAAAGCAAAGAGTGGTATTTAATTTGTAGAAAATAAACAGAAGCAAAGGAGCCAATGGAAAAATATGTCAAAAGAATAGGATTAACGAACCAACTCTTAATAGGGTCCATTGAGGTTGGTGTGAAGTTAGGAATAATGGTTATAGGTATCTCCATTTGTCTGGGAAGGAAGATCCCTTTAGTTGCACATGTGCACTAAGGTAACTTCTGACCAGTTACTGACCCCAGTGCCTACATTAACATGGGACTGAGTTAAAGATGAAGCCCCCACCCCCAAAAAGATGGCCACAATGACAATTCCAGAAAGGACCAAATAAATTTTAAAAATCCACCACCCCATTAAGGAGGAGTTGAACACCTATATTGGTGAAAGTTGCTAAAGGAGGACCCCAGTTCTCCTGGTAAGCATCAAACAGTAATAAATTTGGAGACATCATTGTCTCCTTTGCCATTCTCTGCTTAGAGGTGCCCCCACCCATCTCTCTCTCATATTCTCTGCTTGGCCCTCACTTTGCTTTTATTCTACTTTCACCCCACTTTTCATTTTACTTTCACCAATAATAAAGTTCTCTTGTGTGGCTTTTGGTGTCTGACTTTAAATTTTCTTTCACTGAAACACAAGAACCAAGGTTTGGAGTTTCATCTCCCCACTTTCCTGTGACAGTGTGACCAATCAATAGATTAATTTGCTGATATGAATTAACTAAGTGGTAATTGTTGGCAGGTAGGGTGTGGCTGAAGGACATAGGTCATTGGGGGTGTGCCTTTGGGGTATATATTTTGTTCCTGGTAAGCAGAACTCACTCCCTGTTTCCTGATGCCATGTCCTAAACTACTTTCCTCCATAAAACCATCCACCATGATGTTCTGCCTCACCTCCAGCCCAGAGCTTTGTAGTGGTTGACCATGGACTGAATCTCTGAAACCATGGGCCAAAGAAAAATTTTTTTCCTCTACATTGTTCTTGTCAAGTCTTTTGGTCACAGAGACCAAAAAAAAAGAAAAGTTAACTAAAACAGAGGATAAGGCAGGACTAGCAAACAAACTTACATGATACATGTGTGTGGGACCAGGCCAAGGCAGAAACACCTCCTTCTCCACTTAGGGAAAGTTCTTTCATCTCCACCACCTCTAATGGCCAACCAGGCTCCACTTTGATCCCAGCAACACTGATTTCTAATGACAAGGAGCTCATCACTTAAAATAGCTCTGGGAGGAAAGTCTTAGAAGCAGTGCACAATCCCCCTCTCTGGGATATCTGCTCATAGGTGCGGTTCTGACTCCCACAAGGTAAATTGAATTCACTTCCACACCTTTGCCCTTTAAATACTCAAAGACAGCTCTAAAGCACTCTGCCCTAATCTCTTCTTTGTTGGACTAACCACACTCAATTCCTCTGAGAGTTCTGTGATTATCTGGGTCCTTCAGTGTCCCACCCCCTGTCCCTAAAAGCATTCCAGAACAAAAAAATGCAGGCTCCATAAGTGGCCCAAACACAGCAGATTAAGACAACTGTTCCCTCCTCTCTTCATTAACATATGGAGATATGTTAGTGCTTAGTATTTTAATGTATACATTAAGATGGAATTAATTATAGGGTGTAAGAACAAAGTACTATTGGCCCATGTTATACTCCCTGTCAACTAAAAGGCCTGGACCTTCTGGCTTTCCCTTATGTTGAATGTTTTTTAAACTAGATGTAAGACTTCACATTTTCATCACTGTTCTGTGTTATACTAGGTTCCATCTCTTCTTGAACTCTCACAAGATTTTTGAGATCTTGTCTCTGTCATCTCTCTTTCATCTTCAGATTTGAAAAAGCACACTTTCTCTGTTTTTATTCAAGTTGTCAACAGAATATATCCAAGAGCATGAGACCAGGGGGTAAACTCCTCTTGCAAGTTTCTCCACCTGCGATACCAGTGCATCAGTGTGTAATAGTTCCTCAAGCCTTGGAAATACCCAGTTGTGAGTTTGGCAGCCATAGTTCTCCATCTTGTCCACAATTGTATCTTGAGGTCCTGTGCCATTTTCTAGGTTGAAAACAAGATGTACTCCACTTGGGGCACTCTCCTTTCCATATTCTCTTAGAGCACCATAAAAAAAATAAATAAGTAAATGACATTGATATATATTTACTCTTGAACTTGCAGTGCTCTTTAATGATCTAAGTATCTACATTAATATTTCCTCTTGGGAATACGTGACAATGAGAACCACTCCTTCCTCATCAAGATGTCCTCTTCTACCAGTTTCCATGGTCTCACCTAGCCCTTGCTGAACAGAAGAGGGTACCATCATGTGATTTTTAGATCTTAACATCTCATAAATGGATAACAAGTTTAAAAATGGTTTTTTAAAGATTTTCTTCTTTTTGAGAAAATCCACAAAGTAGTCATTCCCAAATTCTATATACCTTCCTTCATCCTTATTAAGTAAGGCACATAGAAACGCTTGACATATAGGGTTATTTCCTTATTTTCTAACAAAACAAACTATTTCCTGGTGATTAATACCATATTTTGAAATTGGAGTGTACAGTATAAATGTTCCAAATAATTATCCCTTTGTACAAGAGAATACTATTTCCTGCCCCATTGATATTAGATGTATGACTCCCAATCCTACCAATGTAGTGCAAGCAGCAGTGAAGTGCCCCATTCAGTAGATGTTTTACATCAAGTAGATGTTGTAAGAGCTCTTTGGTGGTTCTACCATAGCTCTTCTGCACCTGCCACACATTGGCATGACCCAGAAGGGGTTACTCCTCTGGACTGAATCCCAGTTGAAAAAGCCACAGAGGACCCAAAATAGATATATGATACAGATGGGAAATAAGCTTTTGCCATATAAACTACAGATAATTAGGGGTTATTTGTTACTGGAGCAGAACCTAACAAAAACTGACTAAGACAGCTATAATTTTACATATTTGTTTGTTACACTACTCTTGAGATTGTATTTACCCAAATTGAAATTTAAGAATCATTCCCATATGTCTCCTCTTTCCTTGACCCTCCATATCCAATACTTGTAGATCAGGTCTTATCAATTCTCAAATCCACCCACTTCTTTCTCCCCACAGTTGCAGCTTGGTCCAAGCCACCATCTTTCTTATGGGTACAAGAAACCCCAACAGCCTTCCTATTCTATCTATCCATTCTCCACAGAGCAGCAAATCAGAGCATGACACTTACCTACTTAGGACTCTTCAAAGGTGTCCATTAAACTTAGAATAAAACCCATTTTCTTACCAAGAGCCAATCAGGCCCTACATAAGCTAGTACTACTTCTTTGCAGACTCACCTCATCCTATTATGTTCTACATATTCTCATCCTCTTTTAGGTCCTTAACTTGTCATGCTCTTTCCTATCTCAAAGGCTTCATCTCTATGTTGTCATGCCCTTTCCAATCCCAAAGGCTTCATCTCCATGTTTCCCTCTTCCTAACCTTATCATCAGGTCTTAAATGTGTCACCTGCCTTTTTTTTTTTTTTTTTTTTTTTTGAGACAGGGTTTTCCTAATCTGCTTAGGTTGGTCTGGAACTTGCGATCCTCCTGCCTCAGCCTCCAGAGTCACTGAGATGATAGGTGTGTGCCACCACACTGGCTAAAGAGATTGTATTTTAAACAGTTTCTTTTTAATATAATTGTATTTTAATAAAAAGATGAAAAATGATATTACATATTTGGATTACAAGGAACTTTGCATTAAAAATAAATTTTCAAGAATTATTTACTGTCCATTGTATTTTTTTCCTTTCTGTTTTGGGGATTGAACCCAGAAGTGCTTTACCACTAAGCTACATCTCCAATCCTTTTTATTTTTTTTAATTTTGAGATAGGGTGTCACTAAGTTGCTTAGGGCCTCACTAAGTTGCTGAGGCTGGCATTGAACTTGCAATCCTCCTCCTCAGCCTCCCCAGTCACTGGGATTATAGGCATGTGCCATTGCACCCAGATGTCTCTTGTATTTTATCACTTGTTTTCCATAATTTTATGTATGGAGGGATGCTTTCCTAAAGCAGCATAAGAACTGGACCTCCTGCCCATGTCCCAAATCCATTATTTTGTATCATAACACATCTATTATTACCTTGATGGCACTTAACACAATTTGTAATGATTTAATTTGTTCTTATTGTTGTTTTATGCTTTCCCTGCTGGATTGAGCAAAGTATTTCAGCTTATCTGATACTACTCTCTACTGCCCTAGTGAATCTATCAAAGCAGGCATTTAATGTAGTTATCTGTTATCTATCTTATGTAGTCCTTTCTTAGACTCTAAGAAGCAATGGCTAGGGGCTGGGGTGTGGCTCAAGTGGCATGCGTAAGGCACTGGGTTCAATCCTCAGCACCACATAAAAATAAAATAAAGATATTGTGTCCACCTAAAACTAAAAAATAAATATTAAAAAAAAAAGAAGCAACAGCAATGGTTAATAAGGCCCATATTGCAGATTTCACTTCAGTGTTCGTCAATTCTCCTTACTTGCTTAGGAACTCTATAAATTTACCAACTGTCACGATCATTTAACCTACTGCCACACCATAGTCATAGAACACTGAGCACAAATCCTCACCACCACTATTCAATTCACTATTGATTCAGTAAATACTTAAAAATACTAAGCACTGTCAGCCTTACATCAGGATGAAGATGAGGAGCATCGAAGAATAGCATTATCTTATTTTTAAAATAAATCACAACTGGAATTAATTGTAATGCTCACTTTGAATCAGGAACTATGATAAATTTACTATACATAATTTAATCTTCACAACATCCCTATAACGGTAGAGCATACAAACCATGAACACAGCTTCTAGAATCCTACTGATCCTGGTTCAAATGCTAGGGTTTTGCTCCTCTTGCAAATTCCTTGACTTCTCCATGCTTTCATTTCTTCAGCTGGGATATAGGAGTTATTGTGGTACCCACACCTTAGGGTCACTGTGAAGATTAAATGAGATGACAAATGTGATACGCTTAGCTTTCTGTGTGCCCGGCACATACAGAGTGTTCCATAAATGTCAGATACCATTTCTTAACTTGCTCTTCTGAAGGTCAAGCCCTGCAGCATCACACTTTGAGCCTAGGACAGAGAAAGCGCTTCCAGGCTGAGCTCCTGCCTTTCAGGAGCACACAGTCAGAGACAGCTAAGAGCACACTTGGAATTCAGAAGAGCACAACAAACATGTTCCTCCAAGTGACTGCGTTCAGTTTATGGTCCAAGCACAGTAAGCTCATGTTCTCATTTCCTTTTGCCCCAAAATAGCTATCTGTGATCCCTAAAGAGGCCCTGGATGATTATAGTTCCTTAAATACCCTGAAATTCTCAGGATAGAAGGAATGTTTTTCTAAAGCAGGCCCAGCTTGGAGCTAGAAGACATAAGGTTAAATTCTCTGAAGCTATGACAATGTAACTCATTTCCTGTTTTTCTCAACTGTCTAGACACAGATCTCATAAGCATTAGCTGTGAGTTCCACCATCAGACTAAAAATAGAAGGTTTAAATATGAAATGCTGTGGTGGAGGAAAGATTGTAGGTTTCTACCTTTGTCTACAAAATGACTGCATTGAAACAGCATTTTTTTTTTTTTTTTTGTCTTCTTTGTTAGTTTTTCCATTAAGTCCTGGAAAACCATATTTCAATAGCAGGCACATAGTACACTTTTTTTTCCCTGAAGAATATGTCTGTCCTTTGATAATACAATTTTCCCTCTAGGTTTTACTAGTCACTTGAACACATAGCTCATGGCAGGTTTCCTCAGTAAGGGATGTGGTCAAACCCACTAAAAATGTTGCAAAGACCAACATTTAGCCCCAAGTGTCTACAAGGGGATATTTGTTGTAACACCAAATGCATGTGAATTGGGCATATTTACTTCTTCTATCCTCTGCCTCATAAAGAAATCTGGTAATTATTTTTGAACATATGATTTTTCCAGAAAACACATTTTTTAAAACTCCTTAATAATACCCAGATAGTGTTACACCAGTGTGAGGATCCAGTATGCCGAGTTTCCCAAACTTATTGGACCACAGAACCCTTTTATTAGGCTAATCCTACTAGCACCTCCCAGATTAGTATAACATGGAATATTGGTTTAGGAAATGTGAATTGAAGTACTCTGACTTTTTTATTTCTGATTCCAGAATTATAAGAGATCAGGTCTTTTCTCTGACATTCTCAGCTACCTGAATCACAACATAAAACATGACCTAAATAAATACTAGTGACTCTTCAATATTATAAGTATATCTGTTCTCTTTACTGCTGGGAGGCAAATGCATTTACGTTTTAATATTTACATATTGAAATAGGTACATATTGAAATAAAGATGAGTGTCTTGGTGTACACAAATATATTTTCTAATTCTGCCCACTGCGAAGCAGAGACCCTGCGTAGCAATGAACATCCATTCTCCAGTTAAAAAAAAAAAAAAAAGAATTAGACCTCTTTGGAGAACAACTTGATTTTAGGGTTGGGGAGAAGAAAATATAAGTCTAGGATAAAAAGTGTCAAACATTAAGAAAATACTCAGAAGTGATAGGGCATGTTGAAAGGATATAGGAGCCGAACTGTTTAAGCTCCTCATGGCCAGAGCTGGAACAATTTGAGCAAAAAAATAAATATGATAGTATTAAATTATAAGTCATAAAATAAATATGGATAAGCCTATGCTCTGCTAAAACCACTAAGTAAAAGGAAGAAAAACAGATATTTGTGTGGCTTCAAAGCATCTCCCCAAGATATCATTAGTCACAGAGAGAAACATAGAAATTCACAATGAAAAACCTAGCAGACATCACTCTAACCAAAAGATCAAGGTTAACAGAACCAGTAATAACAAATATTGATGCTGTGGGGAAAGATATGACATTACTTCTGAGATATTCCTGCCAAAACTGAATTATTTATATTTTATCTTGAAAGATAAGGAAACACTAAATCAGAAAAGGCTGAGTTAGTCTTTTTCTCATAACAAAGTTCAACATGGGATCCACAGGGTCTTGCTAAGTTGCTAAGGCAGCTTTGAACTCACTATCCTCCTGCCACAATCACCTCAGCTGCTGAGATTACAGGCATGGGCCACCATACCCAGCAATTTCCTGGTTTTGATTATTACACTGTGGTTACATAAGATGCTAACATTAGGGGAAACTGGGTAAAGTATATATGGAAATTTTCTGTACTATTTTTATAATTTTTCTTAAGTCGAAAATTTTCCAAAATATTTTAAAGATTTTTAATAAAAAATATATTCACAAGCCAAAAATTTACAGCTCAATGCCAATGTATGCCAATAATATTAGTAACAATAGGATTATTGTTTTTTAAAAATAATGTAAAAAGAAGCTATGCTAGAAACTTGAAAGTGTTCTTTACTCTTTACAATCTGAAGGCATAAAGCTAAGCAACATGAACATTAAGTGACATCAGTTTTTTTGTAACCTAGCAGAGAAGATCAAAGTAAATTACTTGTGAGAAAGTCCAAATAGCAAACTAAAATTATGGATAATGTTGAATATCTGTGCTACATTATCTCTGTTCCTTGCTAACTTATCTCAGACTTCAAGGTATGTCAACAATGTAGAATTCAGGAATATAAACTAATAAATACTCTAGGTAAACAATTACTCCTTAACTTTCTGAAATTTTTTCTATAAAAATCCCTCAGGGTCACACATTTTGGATTCAATAAGGTCAACATGTGAAGGACTTCTTCACATGTTGACCTTATTGAATACATACTACCACCAAATGAGATGCTTCATCTTCCCCATTTTTCGAAAAGAAACACCAACTTTCAAGGAGATCGACTTTCCCGCACACACCATCCCATCTCTCCACTCCAGCAGCTAATAACTCCGATTGTTTCCTGCCATCAAAATGAGGGTAAACTAACATCCAAGTTATCCTGGAATGAGAAAATAAGCAATGAAAAGAGAAAAGTGATAGCAGGGGAGGGACAGGGAGCTGGCAAGAAGGAAGACAATTTTTGTAGTGGCTAAGAGCACGCATGCAAACTCAGCTGAGCCACTTTCTGTGATCTGGCTAGGTTACTTTCTGCCTCTTTCTCCTCAACGGAAAGAGCTTCAGTAACTCTTTTAGCCAGCTTTTTCACTGTTTCGACTAAAAGACCCAACCAGAACAACCATAGAGGAGCAAAGGTTTATTTAGATGCTCACAGTTTCAGAGGTCTTAGTCTATAGACAGCAGGTTCTAATCCTCAGGGCTCCAGGTGAGGCCGGACATCATGGCAGAAGAGTGTGGCAGACAGAACCAGCTCACATGATGATCAGGAAGCAGAAGGAAAGATCTCCACTTGCCAAATACTAATATATACCCCAGAGCCACGCCCTCAATGTCCCACTTGCTTTCAATTATCACTCAATTAATTCCATCAGGTGATTAAGTCACTAATTGACTTAAGGCTCTAGTAATCCGATCATTTGTCCTCTGAACCTTCTTGCATTATCTCACATATAAGCTTGGGGGATACCTCATATCCAAACCATAACAGTAACTGTACAAGAGAATTGTGTCCCTCCCAAATTTTATGTCTAGCCAGAACCTTAGGATGTGACCTTATTTGAAAACAGGGTCTTTGCAGATATAATTAAGGTCACAGTGGATAAGGGTGGGCCCTAAATCTAATGGTGTTATTGTAAAAAGAGAGAACAACCAGAGAAAGAAAGAGAAGGCCTCGTCTAACGGAGACAGATTGGAGCCATCCAGCTGTAAACCATGGAAACCCAGGGATCACTAGGAACCACAGCCAGGAAGCCAGGAGGAGTCAAGGAAAGATTTTTCCTCAGAGCCATCAGAGGGAACAGGGCCTTGCTAACACCTGAATTTCAGACTAGCCTCCAGATCTGAGAGAATAAATCTCTACTGTTTAGGGATCAAGCTTGTAGTAATTTACTATGGCAGCCCTAAGAAAACAATAGAAGAAGCAGTATGGAGGCAATGTGTGTGAAGTGCCTAGCAGAGGACAATCAACAACCTATGAGTCACCACACCTGTTCTGCTGCAGTAAGAAGGAAAAACAGGGATACCAGGGTTGATTACACATTTCTTACCTTTGGAGATTTTCTAGCACTGTAGACATGACAATTAAATGCAAAGCAGCATCTTATAATGGTTCATGGTGCAGAAAAAGGGCATCTGCAGATAAACTGATGAAATTCAAAGTCTGGAGTTTAGTTAACAGTAATGCACCTCTGTTAGTTAGTTTCTTGGTTCTGAAGAAAGTTCCATGATAATATGACTTAACACAATCTAAGGAAACTAAAACTAGGTAAAGGACACATTGGGACTCTGCAACTTTTCTGCAAACCCAAAATACTCTGGTTTATTTAAATATAGGTATATGTATATATTGGATTATATTTATGCAGTGAGAACTATACAAGTTAATACAGTTAACCACAAATAATTTGTTTATAATAATGAAAGTTCAAACTAGGTTTCTTTTATAAGCTTGATACCACTCTTATAGTATTGAAAACTTAATCATGCCAAGCTTAGAGAACAGTCAATAATAAAGAGACTCCAACTCACTTGTGCATCCCCACTCCATCAGGAAGAAATAAAACACCTTGGCTGGGGCTATGGCTCAGCAGCAGCGCACTTATCTGGCATGTTTGAGGCATTAGGTTGGATCCTCAGAACCACATATAAATAAATAAAATAAAGGTCTATCAACAACTAAAAAAAAATATTTTTAAAAAACACCTCGCCAAATAACTGCATACACCATCACACAAATGAGGATACTTTGAGAGTCTCTTCCATTAATTTGGCGCTTGCAAAAGCAATATTAACATCTCTTTTTACCCTATTTTCTGTTTCTTAAATGGAGAGCTTACGTGATTGAAATGATAGAAACTCTGGGGTGCAGCTTGGTGACCCAGAGAAATAGCCCTATAAAGAAATAACTTCAGATGGGACACAGACTTTATGACCCTCAGCCCGTAAGTCCTCGTCCTTTTCATTCCCTAGCTATTCAATGAGCCGGTCTCATAGGGTGTTGACCTTAGCAAAGACCAGTGGACAGAGGCTCAGTGGTTACAGTTCACAAGGGCCCTTGAGGACATGCACAGCATTTCACAGTCCCCCTAATGTTTTTTATTAGTCTGTTCATGCTGCCATAACAAAATACCCCCCGGGCACGCTGGTGTCTTAACAACAGAAATCTATTCTTATGTCTGAAGACTACAAAGTCCAAGAAAGGGCTGTCCGTTTCTCGTGAGGGCCACCTCCCGAACTTGCAGTGTCTCCTCGCTGTGTCTCACACGGCACAGCGAGTAGCTCTTTTTCTTTGCATAACAGCTCTAATTCCACCCTACAGGACCTCAGCTAAACTTAAGTCCTCCCAAAGCTCCACCCCCAAACACCGATACCCTGGAGGACAGGGCTCTGACATATGAATTTGGACACACAGTTAATAAGTGCACTCCAATCTACAGGACTTAGCCTGCCCTCAGTGCGGCAGGGAAGAGCCAGCACTTCACTCACCAGCCCCTCAGTGACCTTCTACTCTCCAGGCTCTGACCCCAGAATCCCTCCGCCGTCTGCCCCGCCCACTCCGCCGTCTGCCCCGCCCACTCCGCCTCCGTGGAACCGCAACCTCGAAACTCCGCTATCTGAAAAGCACAGGAGGCGAGGCCCAAGTGGACCGCCACACACACTGACGGTGAGGAGCACCTGAGTCGATTCTGGCGGGAAGACGGTTGACTTCTTTTTTCCTTATGTAGTCCCGGCTCGATGAGCTGGGCGGAGGGAGACAGCGTGAGCGGTGCGCAGTCCCGTTTGGAATTTTGGCGCGTGCAGCCCGCAGGGAGAGGGGAGGCTGCTGCCCGTTCTCATTGGCTGGCGGCGCCTGGCGGCCCCGTCCCGCCCCGCCCCTGCCGACACCTGCCTTGCCGTTTCCCGCCATCTAAGATTCAAACGCAAGATGTGGGTCCTGGAGCCCTGAGAAATAAAGCCCTCAGCGTTGACAGCTTTCGACTCTGGAGCCTCAAGAGCTCTTCACTGCCGACTTAACCACAGGCTGACTACCAAAAGGACAAAACGAAAGGAGCTTCAAGAGCCAGTAAAGCCCAGTAGTTAAGGACGCAGGCTCTGTCACAAATTATTCACCTCCTGGTCCTAATTTCCTCAAGCAGAAAATGCCTAAATAATACCTAAGATCCTACGGTATTATTATACCCTATTACCATGCCTGCACGAACTAAGTGCTAAATAAATCTTGTTTGCTGTCACAGAATTACAGTAAGTGCCTTCTGTAAGATGACAAGAATTACTTGACAACTTTGAAATAAATAACAACATGCTGAATGATCAAAATGAGAAAGGAGTCCTATTGCAACTGAAAAATATTCTATTTATTGATCTGGATAACTACAGTTTACTAATGCAGCATGTGTTAAATAATCGTTGATCACCTATTATTTGCCAGGCATTATCCCAAGCACCAGGGGTGCAACAATGAAAAAAAAAGATGAAAAATGATCCCACAAACCGGCATGGTAGCCCATGCCTGTAATACCAGCAACTGGGTAGATTGAGGCAGGAGGATCACAAGTTGGAGGACATCCCCAGCAACTTGTTGAAATCCTGTCTCAAAATAGAAAATAAAAAAGGACTGGGGATGTAGCACGTTGGTAAAGTGCCCTTGGGTTCAATTCTAGGGTTCTCTCCACTCAGACTTCACTGTTTGGCTTCTTCTCGCCCTCCCAGATGATCCCCTTGAGCAAGATTTAAAATGACTTCTGCTCAAAATGGATAAACAAACAATACCTTTCTAACATAGAAAAAGAATGAACTTTTGATAGGACAACAGGGATGGAATTCAAGGATGATATGCTGAGTGGCGGGGAGGTCAATCAACTTTTCAGTGATTTGGTCTGTGTGCGTCCACTTATATAACACTTTTGAAATGACAGAATTCTAGTGATCTAATGATGGAGAACAGGGATCAGGGTTGGCAGGCAGGTCTTAGAGCTGTAGTAGGAGGGAGTTTCTTTAGAATTTTGTCGAACCTGGTAATGGTGTCTCAGTGTGGTGATGCTTACACAGATTTGTAGATGTGATGAGATTTTATAGTAACAAATACACACACACACACACACACACAAAATGATGAGAATCAAGTGATCTACAGTTTAATTCATAGTATTGTACCAATATCAATATCAATTCCCTAGTTTTAAAAACACTCTGGTTTTATAAGATGTTATCATGGAGGGAAGCTGGACAAAGAACACATGGGAGCCTCTCATTTTTGCTACTTGTTCTGAGTCTTAAATTATTTCAGAATAAAAGTTTCCCACAAGTGCTCTAGCCCTGTACTGTCCCTCCCATGGAGCCTGCACTTGAGCTCCAGGAAACACACTTTTCTTTTTTCCTGAATGATTTGAAAGCAAGTTGCAGACATCATGAGACTTCACCCATAAACACTAAAGCAGGGTTTTGAAACTAAGAACAAAGACATTCTTCTACCTAACCACAATATTATTATGATGTCCAAGAAATTTAACATCCATGCAAGAATATTACCTTGTATACAGGATGTACTCCCATGTCTCCAAATATCTCCAAGATGTCCTTTTTTTTTTGCTTTTTTTCTCAGTCCAGAATCAATTTTGCATTCTCTTAATATCAGATCATGGTCATTTTTCTGGAATGTTTTGTTATAAAATGTTCAGAATTTTTACTGGCTATTTAATATTCCACAAGGCCTCTTTGAAATTTCTTTTTTACTCTCCTTGATTATTCCTATCATAAATATAATGTGTTAAGTGGAACTTTCCTTTTCTCAATTTTGACTCAGTCCTCAATTCAGTAGGTAATTGGAATAAAAAATAAGTGTGAGATTGGTTGTCATATATGGAGTTCACTGAGTGCTACAGCTCACGTTCCCTGGAGGGACTATGAAGGAGGCTTATGTGGGAGTGTCTTAGGACCAACACCTGTGGGAAAGTCAAGCAGGATGAGACAGAGGGACACATGGAGCTTTGCTGCAGTCACTATAAAGGCCTCAGCCAACCCCAAGGGGGTTCTGGAGCTGGCTTAGACTTCAGAGCTGTTCCTTGTGGAGGCAAGGAGGCTGGTCTTCTTAAGCCCCACTGGGATCAGTAACCCCCACAGGGACCAGTCGTTACATGCAGGTTGCCTCCGGGAAAGGGATGCTTGGTGCTCTCTTCAGCTCAGAGAAATTTTCTGAGATTTGGGGTAGAGATGAGGGCCTCATCCTCAAGGGGAGAACTGTATCAGGGCTACAGCATCCACCACACCAGGGAAATGCTCACGACCCTGTCGCCTAATTTTGGATCGCCTCAGCCACACGGAATACAGAAGTGATCAGACTATGTGTGTGGGATGAGTTTGCCACCAGAAGTCAGGGGTTTAGAAGGTCCAGAAGGGCGGGGGAAATACATTTTCTATAGTTGGGGGCAAAGAGACCTGGCTAGATTGCCCTGTGGCGGCAGGATACAGGGCTGGGTTTGGTCCTGTGAGTGAGTGAGAGAGAGAGAGAGAGAGAGAGAGAGAGAGAGAGAGAGAGAGAGAGAGAATTCTTTAATATTTATTTATTTTTTTTAAGTTTTCAGCGGACACAACATCTTTGTTGGTATGTGGTGCTGAGGATCCAACCGGGCGCACGCATGCCAGGCGAGCGCGCTACCGCTTGAGCCACATCCCCAGCCCCCATTGTTTATTTTTAAAAATTATTCTTTGGGGCTGGGGATGTGGCTCAAGGGGTAGCGCGCTCCCCTGGCATGCATGCGGCCCGGTTGGATCCTCAGCACCACATACCAACAAAGATGTTGTGTCCGCTGATAACTAAAAAAAAAATAAATATTAAAATTCTCTCTCTCTCTCTCTCTCACTCTCTCTTTAAAAAAAATTATTCTTTGTCTAATAAATTGAATAAAGAAAATTCCTATTACTTATTATATACTATATTTCTAAGAGGTATTAGGAAATAAAATAACATGTTAGTAATTTTAAAAATGTAGTACTTTATAAATAACAATTTATCACCTGTGCAGTAACTATCTTTGAACATTCTTGTAAATTTTTTTTCAAAAAATGTCTTACATTATTTAGAAGCTATCTCAAATCATTTGTCATAATAAAACTGTACTTTATCAATATAAAACAATTTCCAAGATGCCTAGAACTTCAACAGATGGCAAAGTCATTTAAATGACAGAGCAAAGAAGGTAGTAAAGCAAAAAATAATAAATTTTTTAAATCATATTTTTTCAGTAAAACTGCAGTTTATTTCAATTAAATTTTGTGATCTCAATGACTTTCCCTTATTAACCTCTTACATTAGAAAATAGCAATCTTAGGGAGAAATAATATAAAATACAATAAATATACCCATAAGATTATGTGTCCGAAAAGTGAGAAAGAAATCATATTATATAATTCTATGGGAAAAAAACTTCCTAATAATTTGTGTGTTACATGGCATGTCATTACAGAATAGAGAATTGAAGCTGTAAAGTCACATTTTTTTTTTTTAGTTGTCAATGGACCTTTATTTATTTATACACAATGCTAAGAATTGAACCCAGTGCCTCACACATGCTAGGAAAACACTCCATCACTGAGCCACGACCCCAGCCCCACATTTATTTTAATATTTATTTTTTAGTTACAGTTGGACACAATACCTTTATTTTATTTATTTATTTATTTATTTTTATGTGGTGCTGAGGATCAAACCCAGGGCCTCACATGTGCTAGGCGCGCACTCTACTGCTGAGCTACAACCCCAGTCCAAAAACCACATTTTTTAAGAAGTAAAATCATTAACTCTTTTTTTCTCCCCTGAGGCAATCATGCCCCAAAACTTTGATTTTTCCTTTACTACTTGGTGAAGAGCCCAAACATATACTTTGTTGTGGTTTAGTTCCTATAAGGATTAATATTGCTCAGAACTGATGGAAATAATCAATTCCTGCAGTACACTACATTTTCTGTGATTTTGTTCACTTAAAAATGCCTGCTACCTGGCTGGGGATATATCTCAGTTGGTAGAGTGTTTGCCTTGCAAGCACTCACACAAGGCCATGGGTTCAATTCCCAGCACCAAAAAAAAAAAAAAAGTCTGCTACCTTAGATATAAGATGTGCATCCCAAAGTCCAAGTTTTCAAATAAAAATCCCTGAAGTATTTAAGTTCTCTCCATATTCAAAAGCAATAAAAACAATCAGGATGAGGGGAGAAAGAAAGAAAGAAAAAGGGAGAGAGAGAGAGAGAAAGAGAGAGAGAAATTACTTGTGTCCATCTATAACTAAAAATACATATTTTTTTTTTAAAAAGCAGGATGATAATTAACAAAGCTTTTATCCAGAAATAATGTCAATGTCAGATTACTGTAAACTTTGAAATGAAATGTTACAGAACATGGGGGTAATCTAGGAATTGGGTGAACTGGGAACTCAGCAAAAGAGATGGCAGTCAGAAGGAATGCCTGCCTTTAAATCCTAGCTCTGGCTCCCTAGCTATGTGGCTTTAGGTATGTTACTTTACCTTACTATGCCTCAGTAATCTGTAACACAGGGAGAATGATAGTATCAACCTTATTTTATTATTCTGAGGATTAAATGACCGTACATATAAAAAGATCAGAAGGGCTAACAGGGACATACTGGATACACAGCATTAAGTATTTTAAACATTTTACCTTTCAGCATGTGACTAGCAAATCCAAGGCTGTAATGGAGATCAAGGACTCCCTTCTGATTCTTTCTATAATGTGAATAAAAAGATAAGATCTCCTGAACATCTGCCCCAAGGTTCACAGCAGCTCTGCACCCATGGGCCTTGGGTGGGGGAGTGACTCAGCTATTGTCCATGGTTCTAGAAAAGGTGTATGCCACAACAGTGGGACTGTTCATAGTTTGCTCCTCAATTTGCTTCCAATATTCTTCCCAGAAATTGCTTTAAATCTCCAGGTCCCCATGGAGACCTCAGGAGAGAATGCCCATTGACTTTAACTGAAATTTTACCATGACTGCTCCCTTGATAACAAATGGATATTTTTAAAAGCCTGGCCCCAACAGACTTTTGCTGCAGCTCATGGCCACAGCCACATTCTTCCTGGACTGAGAGGGTAAGAGTTCACCCTCTGGGGCCAGGCTGTGTGTTCTGCTCAAAAGAAAGGGGGAAAACACAATGTGTGCTGCTACTCTCAGCATCAGAGACCAGGCGAGGGACTTTCCATTCATGTTTGTGACCAGAGGCTGGAATGAGGTGTCTGCCTGGAATGGCAGAGTAAATTAATCAACTCGTGTTCTTTGCTGCCTGCAGAAATTAATTGTAATGTTCTTTTCACACCAAAAGGTAGAAAAGTAGAGCTTGGAGTTAAGGCTGGGGGCACCACACAAGAGACCTGTTTTAAAAAGGACTCCATCATCTACAGGAGGAATAGAATCTAGTCAAAAAGAAGAATTCAAGAGCGAGAATTCCCCAGTACTTTGCCAGCATTATTCACAGTTTGGTGGAGCAAGACACTTAATGTTCCAGATTCCCAGCTCCTGGGGTGACATAAATTGTTCCTTTCTTAAATATTTGAGGGATATTTGTTGAGCAACTCCTATAATGCATCAGATACTGCGCTAGGCAGCAGCATGAGAGTGGAGAATAAGGTAGAAAGGCACCCAGTCTAGAGAAGGGAGATGGAGAGCAGACTTTTAAACAATATGCAAGATCACTGAAGTTAGTGATAACTGCTAGGAAGGGAGGAAGGGCATGGATGTGGACTGGGGCAGTCAGCTCAGGGGATGTCAGCCACAAGAAACAGGAAAAAAGGCTGGATAAACAGAATGTGAGATCTGTTTACTGAAGAAAGAATGAGCTCCTCCTGCCCAGGAACAGGAACCTAATGGGGGAGGCAGGACAGGGAGTGGGGAATGGCCAGGAATGGAGAGCGTAGTCACAGAGGCAGCCTCCTCACAGAGATCCCTGAGAGAAAGTCACTGTGAGTGAAGATGACATGTGACTGTGAAGACCAACCTGGATAGTGAGGCCTGATACTACCTAATATCCATAGCAGGAAAT
The DNA here is from genome assembly GCF_048772815.1 of Callospermophilus lateralis. NCBI lineage: Eukaryota > Metazoa > Chordata > Mammalia > Rodentia > Sciuridae > Callospermophilus > Callospermophilus lateralis. The sequence goes on along the minus strand of NC_135320.1, from coordinate 75,445,415 downwards.
ACAGAATTGAATACGTAATGCTTATCTGCAGGTACACAGGAACACAACATTCCTGGGAAGTTATAAAATAAGCTGAAAAAGAGGTTGCTCCTGGGTAGGGAAATCATAAAATTGGATGGCAAAGAGGGAAGAAAGTTTGCTTTTCACCATTTACTCTTTTATACATTTTTAATTTGTACTATGTATGGGTAACCTCTGTTTTTTAAAGAATTAAAAATTAAACTGAGGGGTTGAGAGTATAGATCAGTGATAGGGTACTTGCCTAATAGGGACAAGGCCCTGGGTTCAATGTCCAGACACCAGAAAAAAATTTTAAAACTGAGAAAAACCACATACAAAAAAAAAAAAAAAAAAGTTTGCCTTTTTGCTACTATTAAGCAACCCCTCTTTGGAAAGACATAATTTTCTTAAAACTACATAGTTTTCAATCAGGAACAACCAGTTCTACTAACTTGAGAGCCATTTTATGTTTTCATGTTTGCTTCCCCATTCTGGGGTATATCAGATTCTCAGAGACACTTTATTTCTCTTGTTTTCAATTTACAAATTCTGTCCCCTGCTTTTCTCAAAAGCTCCTCCGCCTAGCACACCTGTAATCCCAGCAGCTCAGGAGGCCGAGGATTACCAAATCAAAACCAGACTCAGGGAAATCAATGATAAAAGAAGGAAGGAAAAATCATGCATCACTTGGAGAATGAACAATAGGTTACTGAATAATCAATGGGTTATAGAAGACATCGAGGAGGAAATTAAAAAATTCTTAGAGATAAATGAAAACACAGACACAACATATCAGAATCTATGGGACACGTTGAAAGAAGTTCTAAGAGGAAAATTCATTGCCTGGAGTTCATTCCTTAAGAAAAGGAAAAACCAACAAATAAATGATCTCACACTTCATCTCAAAATCCTAGAAAAAGAAGAGCAAAACAACAGCAAAAGAAGTAGAAGGCAAGAAATAATTAAAATCAGAGCTGAAATTAATGAAATCGAAACAAAAGAAACAATTGAAAAAATTGACAAAACTAAAAGTTGGTTCTTTGAAAAAATAAATAAGATCGACAGACCCTTAGCCATGCTAATGAAGAGAGGAGAGAGAACTCAAATTACTAGCATACGGGATGAAAAAGGCAATATCACAACAGACACTTCAGAAATACAGAAGATAATTAGAAATTATTTTGAATCCTTATACTCCAATAAATTAAAAGATAGTGAAGGCATCGATAAATTTCTTAAGTCATATGATCTGCCCAGATTGAGTCAGGAGGATATAGACAACCTAAACAGACCAATATCAATTGAGGAAATAGAAGAAACCATCAAAAGACTACCAACTAAGAAAAGCCCAGGACCGGATGGGTATACAGCAGAGTTTTACAAAACCTTTAAAGAACAACTAATACCAATACTTTTCAAGCTATTCCAGGAAATAGAAAAAGAGGGAGAACTTCCAAATTCATTCTACGAGGTCAACGTCACCCTGATTCCTAAACCAGACAAAGATAATTCAAAGAAAGAAAACTACAGACCAATATCTCTAATGAACCTAGATGCAAAAATCCTCAATAAAATTCTGGCGAATCGGATACAAAAACATATCAAAAAAATTGTGCACCATGATCAAGTAGGATTCATCCCTGGGATGCAAGGCTGGTTCAATATACGGAAATCAATAAATGTTATTCACCACATCAATAGACTTAAAGATAAGAACCATATGATCATCTCGATAGATGCAAAAAAAGCATTCGATAAAGTACAGCATCCCTTTATGTTCAAAAAACTAGGGATAACAGGAACATACCTCAATATTGTAAAAGCTATCTATGCTAAGCCTCAGGCTAGCATCATTCTGAATGGAGAAAAACTGAAGGCATTCCCTCTAAAATCTGGAACAAGACAGGGATGCCCTCTCTCACCACTTCTGTTCAACATAGTTCTCGAAACATTGGCCAGAGCAATTAGACAGACGAAAGAAATTAAAGGCATAAAAATAGGAAAAAAAGAACTTAAATTATCACTATTTGCAGATGACATGATTCTATACCTAGCAGACCCAAAAGGGTCTACAAAGAAACTATTAGAGCTAATAAATGAATTCTGCAAAGTGGCAGGATATAAAATCAACACACATAAATCAAAGGCATTCCTGTATATCAGCGACAAATCCTCTGAAATGGAAATGAGGACAACCACTCCATTCACAATATCCTCAAAAAAAAAAAATACTTGGGAATCAACCTAACAAAAGAGGTGAAAGACTTATACAATGAAAACTACAGAACCCTAAAGAGAGACATAGAAAAAGACCTTAGAAGATGGAAAAATATACCCTGTTCATGGATAGGCAGAACTAACATCATCAAAATGGTGATATTACCAAAAGTTCTCTATAGGTTTAATGCAATGCCAATCAAAATCCCAACGGCATTTCTTGTAGAAATAGATAAAGCAATCATGAAATTCATATGGAAAAATAAAAGACCCAGAATAGCAAAAGCAACTCTAAGCAGGAAGTGTGAATCAGGCGGTATAGCAATACCAGACTTCAAACTATACTACAGAGCAATAGTAACAAAAACAGCATGGTACTGGTACCAAAACAGGTGGGTGGACCAATGGAACAGAATAGAGGACACAGAAACCAATCCACAATATTACAACTATCTTATATTTGATAAAGAGGCTAAAAGCGTGCAATGGAGGAAGGATAGCATCTTCAACAAATGGTGCTGGGAAAACTGGAAATCTATATGCAACAAAATGAAACTGAATCCCTTTCTCTCGCCATGCACAAAAGTTAACTCAAAATGGATCAAATCAGAGACACGGCATCTGATAGAAGAAAAAGTTGGCTACGATATACATACTGTGGGGTCGGGCTCCAAATTCCTCAATAGGACACCCATAGCACAAGAGTTAATAACTAGAATCAACAAATGGGACTTACTCAAACTAAAAAGGTTTTTTTCTAAGCAAAAGAAACAATAAGAGAGGTAAATAGGGAGCCTACATCATGGGAACAAATCTTTACTCCGCACACTTCAGATAGAGCCCTAATATCCAGAATATACAAAGAACTCAAAAAATTAAACAATAAGAAAACAAATAACCCAATCAACAAATGGGCCAAGGACCTGAACAGACACTTATCAGAGGAGGACATACAATCAATCAACAAGTACATGAAAAAATGCTCACCATCTCTAGCAGTCAGAGAAATGCAAATCAAAACCACCCTAAGATACCATCTCACTCCAGTAAGATTGGCAGCCATTAGGAAGTCAAACAACAACAAGTGCTGGTGAGGATGTGGAGAAAAGGGTACACTTGTACATTGCTGGTGGGACTGCAAATTGGTGCGGCCAATTTGGAAAGCATTACGGAGATTTCTTGGAAAGCTGGGAATGGAACCACCATTTGACCCAGCTATTCCCCTTCTCGGTCTATTCCCTAAAGACCTAAAAAGAGCATACTACAGGAACACTGCTACATCGATGTTCATAGCAGCACAATTCACAATAGCAAGACTGTGGAACCAACCTAGATGCCCTTCAATAGACGAATGGATAAAAAAAAATGTGGCATTTATACACAATGGAGTATTACTCTGCATTAAAAAATGACAAAATCATAGGATTTGCAGGGAAATGGATGGCATTAGAGCAAATTATGCTAAGTGAAGCTAGCCAATCCCTAAAAAACAAATGCCAAATGTCTTCTTTGATATAAGGAGAGTAACTAAGAACAGAGTAGGGAGGAAGAGCATGAGAAGAAGATTAACATTAAACAGGGATGAGAGGTGGGAGGGAAAGGGAGAGAGAAGGGAAATTGCATGGAAATGGAAGGAGACCCTCAGGGTTATACAAAATTACATACAAGAGGAAGTGAGGGGAAAGGGAAAAAAAAGGGGGGGGGGGGAGAAATGAATTACAGTAGATGGGGTAGAGAGAGAAGAGGGGAGGGGAGGGGAGGGGAGCGGGGATAGTAGAGGATAGGAAAGGCAGCAGAATACAACAGACACTAGTATGGCAATATGTAAATCAGTGGATGTGTAACCGATGTGATTCTGCAATCTGTATACGGGGTAAAAATGGGAGTTCATAACCCACTTGAATCAAAATGTGAAATATGATATATCAAGAACTATGTTATGGTTTGAACAACCAACAATAAAAATTATAAAAAAATAAAAAATAAAAAAAATAAATTTGTATTTTAAGCAAAAACAAAACAAAACAAACAAAAAAAAAAACAGACTCAGCAAAAGTGAGGCACTAAGCAACTCAGTAAGATCATGTCTCTAAATAAAATGCAAAATAGGGCTGGGGATGTGGCTGGGTGCCGAGTGCCAACTGAGTTCAATCACCCGTACCCCAAAAAGCAAACAAAAAAATCCTTCTCCTTCCAGACAGTATTTAGCTCTCCTCAACGTCTACTATAAAAGCAAATCTTCCCTCAAAGAAAAATTAGCACAGAAAGATTCAAATAACATTTCCTAAACCTTGTAAAATAAGAACATCAAAGAAGAATCTTCTAAAGGAACTTACCTTTCAGTTAAAACTGACAGAAATCCAACTTAAAATAAGCTGAAGAAGAAGGAATCCACTGGTTCATAGAGTTGGGCAGCTCAGAAGTTGGGCTAGCTTCAAGCACAGATTGATCTGGGGCTCTTGCACCATTGCTGTCAGCTCTGCTTCGTTGCTTGCTGCACTTAGGCCCTTCTGCAGTTTTCATGATGCTCACCAGCAGCCCCAAACCTCTAGCTTAGCAATCCCTGTAGAGGAAGAAGTCCTCCCTAAACACGCAATACAGGAAATCCAGAGAACATTCTGATGGATGAGTCTTGAGCTTGTCCAGGGTTGGGACTCAAGCCTGGCCTAGCTCAGACTATATTCTAGTACCACACCAAACTGTGCAAGAACAGTACCCAGGAGTGCTGGGTAAGAAAGAAATAACAGATGTCCTCTGTCACTTCTAACAAGTCAAAATTACGATCATGGATATTTTAACAGGCTTGAAACTATAAAACTTTGCTCCCTACAATGTGCAGAGGTGATGGGTTTTCAATTTCAAGGCAAGGTGACTGGGAAGTTCAAATATCCACACAGACATTACCTAATCTGTTATACTCAACATACTTTTGAATACCAGAGTGGAGGGCTGGGGATGTGGCTCAAGTGGTAGTGCGCTCGCCTGGTATGCGTGCGGCCCGGGTTCGATCCTCAGCACCATATACAAAACAAAGATGTTGTGTCCGCCGATAACAAAAATAAATAAATAAATATTTTAAAATTCTCTTTAAAAAAAAAAGAATACCATAGTGGAAATATGCTTATAAAATAGGCCAAAACTAAACAAAACATCCCAAAAATGCAATTTGTAAATCAGATTACAATCCTTTGGTCCCCATGAAACTTTTTGCTCAGGATAAAATATTTCTGTGGTTCGACTTGACAAAATTTATCTTCTTCATTTTAGCCATGAACTTTTTAAGTAATTGTGAAATTCAAAAAATATATCTAAGTGTGGGGTCCATATTTAGTTTTTTGGTTTGTTATTTTTTGGAGGGCAAGTATTAAGGACAGAACCCAGGGGCAATATGCCATGAGCCACATCCTAGCCCTTTTTATTTTTCAGAAGCAGGGTCTACTAAGTTGTTTAGGGCCTCACTACGTTGCTGAAGCTGGACTTTTGTTTCTGATCCTCCTATCTCAGCCTCCAGAGTCGCTGTGATGATAGGCCTGTGCCACTGTGCCCGGCCACATTTACCTTTAAATCAAAAAATAACCTAAGAAGTTCTATTTGCATTATTTTTACCAAAAGTTCACCTACTCTCTCCCGAAATCTTCCTGATTGGCTGAACCAAGCGACTTTTCCTTAAACTTACTGATTCTTAGGTAGATGACCAGTTTTACCCTTGAATGCACAACACTCATGTTGAGTAAGTTCCTTAATAAGAAAACTCATCTGAGGATAAGTTTGGAAACCCTTCCATAAGAAGTTGTTCGTCTTCACAGTAACACAATGAGAACATGAACAAGAGCCAATACTATATGCCAGTGTAATTATAAATACCTTTTATTTGGAATTTTACAATTAAAGCCACATTTCTAAGGCATCTTCAAAAAGGCAGACATGATCAATGTGTTTTAAAGCAATGGTTCTCATCAATGATTAAGACATTCTTAGGTGTTTTGGATCACCAAGAGCAACACAAAATCTTCAAAACAAAACTAGTTTTAAATCTATTTTATTTAAAACAATTTACAAATAGGCCAAATATCACTCAGCCTAAGAGAACTTCAACCTTTTTAACAACATCATAGTCCAAAAAGACTAATACTTACTGCTGATTCAGCTCACAGTATTATCCCTTCCCAGGCAGCAGCACCGTCTCTAGAAATATTTTATGGGCACCTTCTATGGGCATCAGAGATTTCCACAGCCACAGTCATGGCCTTGCCCACAAGAAGCTTAGTGTAGCCAGAGAGACAGGAAACATACAGATCAGACAAACGGAGCTGGCTCCAGTCCACACCTCTATCTTAACAAGAGCTATCACCCACATAAGTCATCACATGTTTTGGCAAATAAGCCACAGGAATAACCTAGCAATTACGTGCTACATCAAGTTTCAACTTGACATTTTGTTAAAAAAGACTACATTTTATTTTATATTTCTGAGTTGCTGGGGATGGGACCCAAAGTCTCACATATGCTAAGCACACATTCTACCACTGAGCTACAGCCCCAGCCCAAAAAAGGTTTTATTCAGTTCACAGATATTTATGCTCACTCGTGTTTCCCCTCAATTGAATCAAAAGAAAAATGTAACTCCAAGCCAACTGTACCATAATGTTTGCTGTCCTAAATGAAAGAATGGCTTGTCCATGTCCTAGAATTTCTGCACAGTTCCACATCCTGATGTCAAATTCAGCAGTTACTGCTAAACCGATGTACAAATTCAGACAGCGTGTAGACAGCACCCCATCCTACTTCAGGATCCATGCTGATGAAATCATTCAAGTTCATTTTGGAGTCTAGAAAAATATATGAAAGAAACGTCTGATGAAAACACAATTTTGGCATAGAAGCAATAAAATCCAGAGACCAAAAAGCAGAGATATTATTCAAATGGATAAGGTTCAAGGTCATTTCTGTGGTTCAAGGTCATTTCTGTGTTCAAGGTCATTTATTCCTGCCTGTCACAGATTGGAGGAGACATGACAACTAAATACTAAGTTTCAAACAAATTGGAAGAAAAAAACAATTATGACTTCATGAAATAACTATAAATGTGAAAACAGACTACATAACATATGATAATTTTCCACATATAATAATGGTATTATGGCCATTGTTTTAAAGAAAGTAAACCCTTATATTTTAGAAATATACACTAAAATAGCCAGAGTTAAATGGACACACTATCTCACTTCAGAGTAATGCAGGTGGCAGAAAGTGGCTGAGATATAAACAAATCCAGCAGCCATGAGCTGTTGGTGTTGGAAATCGGATAAACTATTATGTCTGGTTTTGTATGTGATTTAAATTTTCCACATAAAAAGCCTTTTTGGACTAGGGGTATAGCTCAGTGGTAGAGAGTTTTCCTACCATGTGTGGGGCCCTGAGTTTAACCCCTAGCACCCCCACCAAAAAAAAAAAAAAAAAAAACTTTTTAAAGTTCATGCAGCTTCCTGCTTCTGTCCCTCAAAGAACTGTTATAGGAACTGCATTTCTATCACAAACCACCAGAAAACTGGACAAAAGATGCAAAGGGACTGGACAATGGGCAGCGAGTAGACAATGGTAGCACATGACCATGAATTTCAAGGATCAGAAACAAATAAGGAGAGGCCGAAAAGAGACTCACAAACAGCCTAGAAGGGACACACAAACAGTCTGGCAGTCTCCCTGCGTGAGAAGACAGAGGCTGAAGTTCAGGAAGGCCCCCAGGAGCTAGGAGGGAGAGCATCAGAGCCCGGGGGAGCTGCAGAGGGACCCCCTGTGTCTTTGGACAAGTACTGAGCTTCTCTTTCATACTGGGAGAAACACGTGAGGACAGGGAGAGAAGCAACAGGAAGCAGAAAGTCTGACAATTTCCAGAATTTCCACAGTGACAATTCGCATCCCTCAGTTTCCTTACCATGGGAAAAAAAGGCTCTTTTCTTTAAAACCACTAAATGCAAAGTGGGAAATAGTGGTGATCCTCCAGACAGTCAGGTAGCCACTGAAATTTATTAATGCATATGCTTAATCATAGCTTACAACATGTCAAAAATAATAAATTTTCAGTCATAAGAGTCACTTCTGATTGGAGTTGTAGCTCAGTGGTACAGCACTTGCCTATTGCGGGAGGCACTGGGTTCAATTTTTAGCACCCACATAAAAATCAATAAATAAAATAAAGGTCCATCAACAACTAAAAAAAAATTTTTAAAAAGCATCACTTCCAAAATTATGTGCAAAAAGCTGCATACAACTACTCTTCTTAATGCATGTGTTTAGACATGCTTTCATGTAAAATTTGACTTCTGGAATAATTTTTTTAAACCTTCTTTATTTTTCACAAAACACTACTCATTAGCTAAAAGTAAATCACATTTATCCTAACTTCTAATACATCCTTTAAAAAAAAATTTTTTTAGATATTGATGGGCCTTTATTTTATTCATTTATTTATATGTGGTGCTGAGAATCACACCCAGTGCCTCACATATGCTAGGCAAGCACTCTACCACTGAGCCACAACCCCAGCTCTCTAATACACCCTTTTGATAAATTCACCACATGACAGAACATTTTAATTCAGTTACATAATTACATGAGAAACAAACACATTTACCTCATGCGCCACAGATCTCTTTTGTTGGTTTTTATTTCTTTATTGTTGTTATTGATTTGGTCCTGGGGCTCCAGAGGTGCTCTATCACTGAGCTACACCCCCAGCCCCCCTTTTTTTTTTCTTTTTGGGGTGCTGGGGATTGAACCTAGGCCCTTGTGCATGGGAGGTAAGCACTCTACCAACTGAGTTATATCCCCAGTCCCAAAATTATAAGGTTTTATTTTGTTTTTGTTGTTGTTGTTTGTGGTGCTGGGGTTTGAACCCAGGGCTTTGTGCATGCAAGGCAAGCACTCCACCAACTGAGCTATATGCCCAGCCCCCCAGCCCTTTTTATTTTTTTTATTTTGAGACATGGTCTTCCTGAGATGCTCAGGAACTCACTAAGTTGCTGAGGCTGGCTTTGAACTTGCAATCCTCCTGCCTCAGCCTCCCAAATTGCTGGGATTACAGGTGTGTGCCACCATGCCCAGCTAGATTCCTTTTTTTTAATTCAATCTCAAATTCAGAAGGCCCCTGATAAGTTAACTACAAATGAAGCCCAAGACTCCTCTTGAAGAAATCCCTCCTCAAGCACTGTGCACTAACCTGTAACCAGCCCTGCTGCTCTCCAGCTGTGTACACTTACACAAAGGGCTGAATCTCATGCACTTCTCTCTATCCATCTAGCCAATGAGGAAATCACACTTGGCTCATTGGGTTTTAGTGAAAATTAAATTGAACTAATATATTAATGGGCTGGCCAAAGCCTGGCACAAAATGGCACCTAATGAAAAGGAGTCCTCGTCCTCTAAACCAAAGAATGGCCCAAATAGGATCAGGGCTGACCAGGTGGGGTTTACTAATTGCCTGTCATGTGCTAGGCCCTTAGGTGCCCACATCTAAAAGAAAAATGAATAGTTGCTGAAGGCACAATATGCCCAGACCAGACCCCATGCAGCAGAGAGTAGTCTGCTAACTTAGGAGCCTGCCCAGTTCTAACACCCAGGATGGGAAGCAGGTTGGTATACCAATAAGCAATTCCACATTTTTTTTTTTTTTTTTTTGTACCAGGGATTGAATCCAGGGGTGCTTAACCACTGAGCCACATCCCCAGCCCTTGTTATTTTTTATTTTGAGGTAGGATTTTGAGACAGGGTCTCACTAATTTGCTGAGGCTGGCTTTGAATTTGTGATCCTCCTGACTCAGTCTCCTGAGCCACTGGGATCACAGGCATGCACCCAGCACTTTTTTTTCCTTTATTTTTAATTATAAGAGCTTTTCACAGCCTCAAAAGCCAGAGTCTGAACCTTCTTTAAGTGTGCTCTGCCTTCAAACATGACAAATAATTTTTTAAAATATTTTTATTAATTATTGATGGACCTTTATTTATTTATATGTGGTGCTGAGAATCGAACCCAGTGCCACACATGCTAGGCAAGCACTCTACCACTGAGCCACAACCCCAGCCCCCAAATAATTTTTTTCCTTTCTTCCTTGATGAACTATTTATATGACTATCCTGTCTTCCCAGCATCCTGCACAGCTTTCGAGCACTTTCATGCAGACTGTATTAGCCATGTGCTGGGATGACCTCACCAACAAGCAAGAATGTTGTGAGTGACTTCCAGTCATAAACAGTGTTTCAAATGCATATGAATGCCAGACAATAACAATAAGGAGAACAACCCTCCATCTTCTTAAATCTCAGGAAATTATCAACTGGACTGCTGCCTAGAAGCCCATAAATGAAACAAGTGGCACACTACACCCTGCTGGCTCTCACCTCCCTCCAGTGCAGGGTTCATCACAAAGTCACTGAAATGACATTTCACACATGCTGAGGATGCACTGGGGATTTCTTTCACCATAACGTGAAACGCTACCATGGCAAATGCTACTCATCCCACTGTTAAGTGACACAAGCATGCAGACCTTTGGCACCCAGCGTCCCACAGTAGGAACATCCACTAATCTGGCAGAGTGCACGTGCATGGCTCTGCTCCTTAACAGCTTTCCTCTCCCAGGAGTTCTTACACCTTCCAGACCTGTCCTCTGTGCCTCGACTTCCCAACCTAAGAAATACACAGGAACTAGCACTTCCTCTTCCTTCCTCACCACTCAAACCCCTGGGAAAGGCACTCTTGGCTCACCTCCAGTTTCAATGCAGGGGTAGGGTGGAGGAGGCTCTCTCCAGTTCCCACTGGAGTCTTTCATGTGAGATCGGTCGGAAGCAAAGTTTTTCAGGTAGGAATCTGCACGGATCACTCTAAATTTCCTGCAAATCAATCAACAGAACTTATGTTAGGGAGATGTCACATTGGGAATTCTAACTCAGCTTTTATATAGACTCATCTTCTATGACATGCACAAAACTACTCATGCATTTTTATCCTGTTAGTAATATAAAGCTTTATTACCTATCAAAATACTCTATGGGAAATGACTGAAGTCTAAAGATATGAAGGTACAGAAATATACCTACCTAGTTGCCTTTATTTACTCAATTGTGATTCAGGCAAAGGGCATGATCTTCTGGAGTTGGCCTCACAGTTCTCTTAATTTCGGCAGCATGAGAATCCCCACCCCTACCCATCAAAGGAGAGTATGAGAGAACCTCCCAGGGTGCCCCCCAAAACATGTTTGAGATCTCATCACAAATTTTTAAGACTGCCAACCTTTAATATGATGTATAACCTTCAAAGCTCTAACATATTGTTTTTACTCTCCTGTGTAGCAAGCACATCATTCTCAAGTATCAACTCAGTACTGAGGCCAAGCAAGGTAAGTGATCTTTACAAAACAAATACAAAAGAAGGGAAGAAAAAAGAAAGAACCTCTGTGCAATTGCCAAGGCCTTATGTCAGACACTAATTCATCCTGAATGTCCTCACCTCCTAAACTGTGGATGAATGTCATCGTCAGACTTAAAGGCCTCTTCTACGTAAGTGTCAAAGGGGCAGGGAAATGGCAAGACAGTATCGAGATCATAAATGAAGCTCTGTCCTCCACTTGACACATGAAGCAAAACAACATGGTAATCCTAGAAGTAAAAATTGCTGATGTTAACCAAGTTACTCTAGGATGACAAATTGCAAGGTCCCATGAGCAATGCACATATATTATCCCAAAAACAGATACAAGACGAATACAACCCTCCTTAAAAACAGCAAAATTTTTAAAAAGCAAACAAAAAGCCCTAAAAATAGACTAAGTGTCCACTGACAGGGAAATGGCTAAGAAATAAAGGAAATGTTCATATATGTTAAATGCATATCCTTCGATCCAACAATACTACCTCTAGTAAACTGTCTTACAGGGAAATGGTCATAAGCGGGCAAAGGTGTATGTACCAAGAAAATCTCTGCAGCATTGTTAATAACAATGAAAATTGTGAAACATCCCCAAGTCCTTCGATAAAAGAATGGTTAACAAACTATGATACAGCCACATATTAGCATACTATGCAACCACTGAAACAAATAGGCAAATTTATATGGAAAACTGAAAAATATCCATTATCTATTATTACCTACTATTATTAAAGCTATATGTATATTAGGACACACATGTGCACTTGGAAGTATATACACATGCATGTGAAGTAGAGAGAAAACTCTACAAGGATACCCTCTGCTACAGTCTGGATATTAAATGCCCCCCAAAATACCATATGTTAAAGGCTTAGACCCCAGAATGGCACTATGAGGAGGTGATGAAACCTTTAGAGGCAAGACCTAGTGGGAAGTCTTCTAGGCACTGGAGATATGCCTTTCATGGAGACCATGGGACCCCAGGCCTTCTTTTTCTTTCTCCCCTCACCAATGAGGTAAGCAGCTTTGCCCCACCATGCACTCCCGCCTTGACGTGCTGCCTCACCACAGCCCCAAAAGCAACTGATCATGAACCAAAACCTCTAAAACTGAGAGACACAATAAACCTTTGCTCTTTATAAGTTGATTTATCTTAGGTGTTTGTTAAAGTGACAGAAAGCTAATACCCTCCAAATTTTTAACAAAGGGGACTTCTTGAGTTTAGTGTGGAAAGAGTCTAAAGGACTTATATATCCAGTTTTGTACTACTTTTCTAATTAAAACAAAGAAAAAAAGTACTTTAAAAAAAAGTCAGCCATGCCCTCATCTGTAGCCATGAAGGGAGAAGGATAAAAGTTATGCCACCCAATTTTGTTACAGAGCAGATATTACTTTCTACTCTCACTCCCAGACACAAGGCACTACCAACACCAGCTAATAAGGGCCAAAAGGGTTTCAGGATTATCAGGGGAATATGAGTAGACTGGTGCTTTGGCCCCTCAGGAAAAAAAATGCTCTCCACAGACAACAGCACACCAAAATAAATCTCAATATAACAACATTAGTAATAACATCTTTTATTCCTGCAGTACTTTAGAGTTCACAAGGCACTTATTCCATCTGAGCCCTGCAAAGTCCCTGTGAGGTGGGAAAGTTAATTGAGACTGGAAACATACCATCAGCATGAAAGCTTCCCTTGGCTCCAACTCCATCCCTAGTAGAGCAGAAATAACATCAGAAATGGATGCTTCCTCCCTGCATTCCTTTTATCCTTCAAGATAAATGGACTAAAAGCTGCAGCCCCTTCTGGCCCACCACTTCCTTCCGCTGGGCTTGCTCGTGTTACACATTCCCCCACCGCAGCAGCAACCTTCTCCACCTCTCTCCACCAAACAAGCTCTGGCTCAAAGGCTTTCTCTCTCAGGAATGTGCTTTTCGTCTTTCCTAACCCCTGCCAGAAGTAATCTCTGCCTTACCCAAAATCTATTTCTGTTAACATCTTCAATTCCTATCATTAGTTTTCACAAGGGTGAAAAAAATAAGTCTTACCCTCAAGGGTCAGTAGAGAAATGTAGGGTAATCAGAAGAGAATGGATGCAGTACCGCGTGATAAAGAGAAAGAACAGGAGCACACACAGCTTGAACGGGGAAGAGCCTGCCCAAAGCTCAGCCCCTCCATTTCCCAGCCTCAGCTTCCTCTTATAAACTGGAGATAACTGGAGTGTCTACCTTGTAGAGTTAATGGGACAGGGAGTATGTCAATGCTCATCCTTTTCAAAAGCCAATCAAGAAACAGAGGGGACTGGGGTCCACCTGCCCAGGACAGCATCACTCAAATCCTGCTTGAGAGCTTTCCAGAAAGAAGATAGTCTGTGGAAAACCGAGAGCAATGACCAACCACACCCCAGTCAGGCCCATATTCCTACTCAGCACGTGGCTGCTGGGCTTGCAGGGAAGAGGTCTCACAGTGTACATGTGGAGTCATGAAACAAACAGGCGGTTCAGTGTTTGCCCAGCTGCCAGGAAATAACCCACTGGGCTGGAAGCAGGATACCCCTCTGGGAGGGGATCTGCTCCTGGAGGCTGGATTGCCCTACCTGCTCAGCAAGGCCAACCCATTTCCTATAAGAGGACAGCACTGAGGCAAAGATAAATCTGCCAGGCTGTGGGGAGACTTCCTGCAGCAGGACTGTGCACCCTGAGCTGCCATGAGATGTGGTGGAAGGGATGTGTCCACAGGTCCTTTCCCAGGAGGCCTCCGCAGATGGGGAGCAGCTGAGCAGTTCAGCAGCAGGGTTGAACTCCTAGAGAAGGTGGACAGCCTGCAATAGGAGTTATGTAGCATTGCTAACAATAGCTACCAAACACCAACTTTAAAAATTTTTTTTTCATATTGAAGATTGCATCCAGGGTGCTTCATCACCAAGCTACATCTCCAGCCCTTTTTATTTTTTTATTTTGAGATAGGATCTCATTAAGTTACTGAGACTGATCTCAAGTTTGTGATCCTCCTGCCTCAGCCTCCCAAGTTACTGGGATTACAGGCATGTGCCACCACACCCAGCCCACCTCTTCTTAGGTGTCCTCTACGTTACTTCATTTAAACATTACAACCTCACTAACACCTAAGAGACAGGCTATATAACTAGTCCAAGTCCCACAGACTGAGACTTAAACTCCTGCTCCTAACCACAACAGTGCTAGGTTTGGGCTTTGATGTTGTTATAAAAGATCAAGATAGAGATAGAAATTCTGTGAGTCCCTAGGTTTTAGCCTGCTTTGTGACTGCTATATAAAAGGCACCAATTAACCTAAGTGAAATAAATGGAGACAATTCAAATGATACATCATAATCTTGAGTAGGTATCTAGAAATTAGGAGTTTGTTACGTTATTATTTATAAAATTCTTCTTTAACTTTTTCTCTATTTTACTAATAAACAATTCCATTCTTCAGGAAGACAGGTTAAAATGACACACAGAGGTGAACAGGAAAGAACCCAGGTCTAAGACCCAGTTCTGCCACTGACCTTGAGCTACTCACTCACTATGCCTTTCTGTGGTTGTTTTATCATCTGAAAAATGAAGGCATTGGAGTGCATATCTCTGTGTGGGTGCATGCACATGTGCTTTGTCTTTTGTTTTAGACCCATGTCTTTCAAATGGAGATCATGTTCAGCCAGGAGTGTATTAAGAACACTATTTATGAACCTCTTTCTAGATGAACCAACCCAGGAATCTATAATTTTAACTAGTCTCCAGATAGCTCTAATATGCAGCTGGACTGCATACTGATAAAAGTTCCTTTCAGGGGCTGAGGTTGTAGCTCAGTGGTAGAGCACTTGCCTGGCACATGTGAGGTCCTGGGTTCAATCCTCAGCACCACATAAAAAATAAATAAACAAAATAAAGGTGTTGTGTCCATCTAGAATTTAAAAAAAAAAATTTTTTCTAAAGTTCCTTTCAGTGCTAAAAGGATAAGTCCAGAAGATCACAAATATGTCTCCTACACTGGCCATTTAAAAATCATTCGTAGAGCTCTCTTCCTGGAAGCAGCCTGAGACAATCTGTGAAAATGGTTTGCTACTCTCTTAACTCAGAAAATCCCACAAAAATCATGCAAATCAAGAGGTTCAAATCTTCGTGTTCACTTTATACACGTCTGTGAAACTGCCCAGGCCATCACAGGTGTGTGTATCTGAAAAGACATACATATCTGAAAGATATCCCTCTAAAGAAGCAAGGTGCACGATTCTAGCATGATGAAACAGGTAGTTATGCTAAGGCCCAACTGGGTCTGGACACAAGGTCAGGGGCCCAAAAAGAGTGCTGAATTTTTGTGCACATGCTTAAAAATGCAGAGAATTATGCTGAACTTAAGGGTTTAGATGTGGATTCTCTGGTCATTGAACATATCCGGGTGAATAAAGCACCCACGATGTTTATACAGCCCCTGGCCAGATGAACCAGCATGTATGCTTCCTCTGCCACCTGAGGTAATCATTATTAGAAAGAAGAAATTATTCCTAAACCAGAAGAAGAGTCTGCAAAGAAAAAGATATCCCTGAAGAAACAAAATTTATTACACCAGAATAAATTTAGTATAAAATAAATGCAAATAAAAGCATAAACAATAAAATCATTCCTATAATAATGCCAAAATAAAAATTAAAATATGCCTGTAGTACTTCTACCTTAGACCAAATAACATCTATTCTCAAAAGGGTGAGAATAAATACCATTTATATAAATAAATATATAAATTTTAAAATATCATTTATATATACACACACACACACACACACACACGCGCGCGCGCGCGCGCGCGCCATTTAATAAATATATTAAGTAAATACCATTTATAGCTGGGTGAGGTGGCACACGCCTGTAATCCCAGCGGCTTGAGAGGCTGAGACAGGAGGATCACAAGTTCAAAGACAGCCTCAGCAAAAGCAAGGTGCTAAGCAACTCAGTGAGACCATGTCTCTAAATAAAATACAAAATAAGGCTGAGGATGAGGCTTAGTGGTCAAGTGCCCCTGAGTTCAATCCCCAGTACCCCCCCAAAAAAAGTCTATTTATTAGTAATTGCCATAGCCTTTTCTCCTGTCCCTCTCAATTCTGTTTTCCCAAAGTGTACAGACCACTCAGGGGTCACAAGA
Organism: Callospermophilus lateralis; assembly: GCF_048772815.1. NCBI lineage: Eukaryota > Metazoa > Chordata > Mammalia > Rodentia > Sciuridae > Callospermophilus > Callospermophilus lateralis. The sequence continues at coordinate 75,428,614 of NC_135320.1, read as the reverse complement.
AACACTGAAGGCTCTCCGAATGGACATCTTACCCAGATCACGGGTCCATTTCCAGGTCTCGCCTGCTGTTTCCAGATAGGTATCTATAAAATATAGTATATCCCATAGTTTCAGTTAAACCACTACTAGATCATTTAAAGCAGTATATAAATAAGAAAAAAAAAAATATTTCTGAGCAACCAAAAATCAAGGTAAAAGAATAAGTTAATGAATAAGAATAAATTCAACTCCTTCTTAGTATCCTCAATAATGAAAGCTCATAAGAGCTCAAGTTATTGTAAAGTCTTCTTTGGAGTGAAAAAGTATCTGGACTAGGACTCAGAACACCTGGCAGAATATGAGCACAGTGGCACAGGCCTGTAATCCCAGCACCTCATGAGGCTGAGGCTTAGCAATTTTGCAAGGCCCTAAGCAACTTAGCAAGATCTCATCTCAAAATTTTAAAACAAAGGGCTAGGGATGCAGCTCAGTGGTTAAACAGCCAAGTTCAACCTCTGGTACCAAAAAGAAAAATAAAAAAGAACACTTGGCAGGTTCAGATTCAAGTCTTGATTTCCCATTGTATTATTCACAGGTCCACTCTGAGTCATTATTTACTCTCCTCTAAAATGGAGAAAGCTGTCCAAACTTTGCTTCCATTGGCATCTAATGAAATGATGCCTACAAGAGTATGTTATAAAAAGAAGGGTTCACTTTTCTAATACTTTCTATAGGTTCGTTATGATTCTATTCAAAACTCCAGAGACAAATCTTTTCTTCAAACCTAAGAATTATGTGGTTTCCGTATAAGCACTTAAAGCTCTAAATTAATACCTAAAGGGATTTAATCTGTATGAGTGTGCCATAATATACTTACTCCCTCACCTACTATTTAAGTAAGGAACAAAACTTTTCTAACTCAACTGTGTCCTTTAAGAGAAAAAAAAAAAAATCTCATTCAAAAACACTTTAAAATGTTCCTGTATTTTATAAAGCACATCTTAGAATAGTACTGACTGAACCCATGCTGCATTCAACTTCTAAGCTCATCCTAAATCTCATTTCCTTTCTTCAATCACTAACCAACTTACCATCTTCCTCTCATTTGATATGAAGACAGCATAACACTCTTCCAAAGGATACTGGTTGTGGTTTTTGATGTATTCACAGAGTTTCCAAATATTTTCTTCACTGAAATAAAACAACTGGTTAATCAATATAATTAAAAGCGAACTCTCTTTGTTATTCAAATTTTAATTAAAGACTGATGATGACATAAAAAAATTGGAAGAGACTTTAAACACTTTCTAATCCAACAACTAACTAACATTTAAATCTCCTTCTGTACAGGCACAGTGGCACACACCTGTAATCCCAATGACTTAGGAGACTGAGGCAGGAGGTTGGTAAATTCAAAGCCAGCCTCAGCAACTTAGTGAGACCCTAGGTCACTTCGCAAGACTCTATCTCAAAATAAAAAAATAAAAATAAATAAGAACTAGGGCTGTGGCTCAGTGGTTAAGCATCCTTGAATTCAATCTCTGGTATGAACACATGTATAAATACATTAATAAATAAATGTCCTCTAAACATCACCAACAAGCTGCTGTCCAACCTGCGCTGAGGTGGCACCTCTGTAGACACAGGGCTCATTACCCCATAGCACTACTTGCCTATGGAGAAAGTTTACAACCAATAAAATGCTATGTCACAATTCCATAAGTGTCTGGTTGAGAGACTTGCAATGCAGCTAGAATTCCAACTGAGCCAATTACAAGGTAAGAAGCATTGACCCTCTTGATCTGAGAATCTCCTTTGCTCATCTGTAAAATGCACATAATCATATCATATTGTAAATACTCAATAAATCTTAGTTAACACTGGTTCCCTGCTTGCCTTAAATAAAGGGAAGGTTGGGTGTTTTGGGGAACAAGGCTCCTGGCTGGCAAGGATCGGGAACAGTTCCATGATAGGTCCAGGAGAGAGTCCCTGTGAGTGGGATTCCCTGAGCCCCTCTAGTAAGGAGGAGGTCTTGACTTTTAGAAAGCCCTTACTCATACTGAACTAAAACCCACCTTCCTACATATCTACCCTGGATCAATCTCTCTTCTCTATGACAAGCCTTGAGTGATCCGAAACAGTAACCAGAACAACCTAAATAAATTGGTGCCTAGTGCATCAAATAAGCAACTGAACCACACTCCAGAGTAACTAAGCACACACAGGCAGTAACTAAGCCACACTCCCAAGCACGGGCAAATATGGCCGCCGCTCAGCCTCTGAGCTCAGCCTCTTATCTAATGAACCACACAGTACCTTTGCTCAAAATGAGATACACCCATAACTATGTATAATGCACTAATTAAGAAAACTAGGGAAAAAATGAGCTACACCGATGCTCTGCTCAGAGCACATGACTCAATCTGTCAAGGATGAATTTCCAGTCATCTACACGAGACTACCTGAAAACGAAGCAAGACACAAACAACACTCTCTCCATTTCATACAAATACACACCCTTTCAATTCACACATCTTGGCCTTGTCTACCTGTCTCAATGCTCCACACAATTTAAAACACCAAAATCTGACATCTGTATTTTTCTCCTGTGGTTTTGTTTTTCTCTAAAATAACAAGGAAATCTTGAGGAGAAAGTGATATTGGTGGCAACAAAAGGAAGCTTGCAATGACTCCTTCAACATGATCTATATAATAGATAACAAAAATTCACTGACAGTTTCCATACGACAAATGGCATGCAGTAGCTTTGAGCAGTAGCTCAAACTTTTCAAATCCAAGTTTTGAGAAGACATTTATCTGTCTGGCCCACAGAAATTTTTGAAGAGTTTAACCAAAACATTTTCAAGAGCCTGTGAGGTACAAAACACTAAATTAAGTGCTTGGAGGATATGATGATAAATTAAAGCTTAGATATGCTGAGAGGAGATATAAAGATCAATAAATAGCAAGCAGCACAGAAAGTCAAAATGATGCATACCAAAAGCCCAGAGGCGGAAGTCATTATTTGGAAAGATATGGGAAGATGCAAGAGATACAGGACAGCAGTTTCTCCTTGTCTGTTCCCCTATCCCTCATCTTACAGGTGGGAACAGAATTCATGAATTGACAAGTATTACTTGTAGACTGAATTTTTTTTTTTTTTTAAACCAGGGATTGAACCCTGAGGTGCTTAACCACTGAGCCACCCACCCCCCTTTTTTTAAATTTAAAGACAGGGTCTTGCTGAGTTGTTAAGTGCCTCACTAAGTTGCTGAGGCTGACTGTGAATTCACAATCCTCCTGCCTCAGCCTCCTGAGCCACTGGGATTACAGGGGTGCACCATAGCGCCCAGCCAGTACTATTAATTTTTAATACAGTGTGAATATTACAGAGAGAAAAAAATTTGAACATAGAGTTTCTGAATTTTATTCATTCCCTTTTTATCATCAAGATCATAATATGCAGAAAAATCTCATGAAATTTTTGATGCTAAAAAAAAAGAGGTGCTTATATTTGAAAATGCAGGAAATCACAGTTAGAATAGAACAAACAAAAAGGGTGATGATACTGTCCCTAAGCTGTCAAGTGATCATTCTAATAGACAATAGCCTAATAAAGCAGCATAAGGACTGAGACTGCAAGGATTACCCATAATGGGCTGAGGCCAGAGAAGCAAGCTGAGTGGACATTCCTGACACACAACAGGTACTACACAAATGTTTGGGAAAAAACTAAACAATTAAAACAGAATCAGAAATACCCTAGGGGCTCGGGGTGTAGCTCAGTGGCATGCTGGGCAAGCACAAGGCAGTAGGTTGATCCCTACACTGGGGGGGGGGGATAAATATTGCTGTGCAAACCATATAGTCCCATACAAACAATGGCCACCACTCTTATCATTAAATGGGGTTGTGAATACAAGTAACATCTGACAGAAACTAACAGAAGAAAAAGTGTTTATTTCAAATTAGAAGAACCTAATAGAGCAGAAGCAAAGTGCACCAATTGATGTGCTCAGACAGCATAGAGCACTGTTTCCCAAGCACAGGTGATCATGAACCCAAGAGGACATTTAGCAATGTCTGGAGACATGTTTGGTTGTCACAACTGAGAGGAGGTTGCTAACAGCATCTAGTGGGTAGAGGCCAGAGATGCTGCTACACATTCTATTCAAAAAAAAAAAAAAAAAAACATCTTCTCAGGAGACATTTATCTCTTGCCATTCTCCAACCAGATCACTCTCCCAAAATTGTATCAATCTCCCTCCTGTTTCTCGAATACTGACTGCATGCTTCCTTCTCAGGGCCTTTGCACCTGCTGTTCTCCCTGCCTGAAATGATCTTCCCCCATTAGCCACAAAGCACTTGCCCTCTTTTCCACAGATCTCTGTTCAATATCACCTTATCAACAATATCTTCCTTAAGTATCCTAACATAAAAATAATATTAGTCGCCAGGCAGGGTGGCACAGACCTGTAATTCCAGCATCTTGGGATGCTGAGACAGAAGATCACGAGTCCAAAGCCAGTCTCAGCAAAAGCAAGGTGCTAAGCAATTCAGTGAGACCCTGCCTCTAAATAAAATGTAAAATAGGATTGGGGATGTGGCTCAGTGGTGGAGTGTCCCTGAATTTAATCCTTCGTTACTCCCCCAAAAATGGTATTAGTCATCACCTTTTGCTTTTTCCTATTTTTCTCATAGCATTACCACTACCCAAACATGAATCACTTGTCCTTGTTGCTTTCCCCCATCAAAATGTAAGAACCAGGAGATGTCACCAAGGAAATTATCAATTTTGTTCACTGCTACCTCCCCAGTGCCTAGAATCACACATCACATATTCCAAGTGCCTAATAAACATTTATTGAATGAATGAATGAAACAATGAATGTCTGCTAGGAGTGAGAATACGATTTAGGAGACAGAGCAAAAATACACTGCAGCAATTGAGAAGCAGAACTCCAGCATCACACAGAGGTTCCAGGCTCAGTACCATCACTTAGTAGAGGGGTGATCTTGGATAAACAGTCTTTCTGTGGCTCAGAAAGCAAAATGAGGATAATATAATCATAGAATCAATCTCCGAGGCATGGATAGAAACAGTTGGCATTGGGCCTAACATGGTCAGAACTGAATTAATGTTAAACTCTTGGTGGTATTGGTTCAATGACCAGCTCAAGGAGGAATGGGTAATTTTATGGTCCTAACGTTTCTTACTGAGGAAAGGCAAAGAGGAGTTGAGACCAAGGTAGGGGTGATGCTTCAGCTGCTGATAGCCTAGGTAAGATGTACAGTGCCTTGACTCCAGAGCCAGACTCCCGCCTGCAAATCCCCATTTTTCACTCAGAAACTGTGAGAATCAGGCAAATTATTCGCACCCCTCTGTGCTTCACTGTTCTTTGAAATGTAGATCACTACAATACTAACTCTCTTGGGTTACAATGGGGCTGAAACGAGTTAGTCCACATATCCACCAGTAACAATGCTCGGCATTTGCCAAGCGCGATGCAAATATGATCATTATTATAATGACAGTAATTCCTAGCTGTTAGCTGGGTGACCTTGGAAAAATATTTCAGATTCTCTGGGCCCCAATTCTCTTCCAAATTTAAAATCACCTGCACCTCAGTCTGACACCACACAGGCTTCTGCAGATAACTTCCAAAGCGACGCTCCACCCTCACTCCCCTTCCGCGCCCCCAACCACTGAGATCTGCTGAGCTTGTCCATCCAAAAAGCGCCAGACAGAGGTAATGCACCATTCAACGCACCACTCCCATCCCATCCCACTGCCCACGCTCTGCTCCAGAGGCAGGGCTCGCGTTCCCTCTCCCTCCACCCGGCAAAACAATAGAACCTTCCAATCTAGGCCCCGCGCGCCCAAAGGAGCAGGAAGGAATCGGTGGTCCACGGCGGCGCGCTGGGCCAGACCCCGGGTGCAGCGCCTGCACCCGCCTCACCAGTAGCAGCTGCTGTAGACACAGGCGTCCCGCGGGGGGCTGGCTGGCTGGTAGAGGGTGGCGGCGGCGACATCCCCCTCCATAGCCCGGGCCTGGGGCTCACGGACAGGACGCACCAAGGAATCCGCCAGTGCGCAGCAGCTGGCGCCAGTAATCGAGCAGAGTGAGAGGAGACTGGGGAGGCCCAGGCAGTTTCCGGCCGGTGGAACCTGCGGCCAGTGGGCGGGGCCTGGGCGGAACCAGCGGCTCAGAGTCCCCGCGCGCGAAGCCTGGGACAGAGCAGGCGGACCTCTCAGTGTAGGGAGCTGGGAAAAGGGAGGTGCTACCAAGGGGGCAGGACTAAGTGGGCGGGACCGGGGTGGGGCATGCAGCGAGATTTCCCAGTGGGCGGATCTTGGGATGAGAAGACCTGCGTGGTTCCGGATGGGCTGGGCCCTGGTGCGTGGACTCAGACGGGGAGGGTCCGAAGCGCGAGCTCTGGTGGGCGGAGCCGGGAACTTTGCGCGTTCCGAGTAGGTGGAGACTAACCGAGTGGGTGGAGCCTAGACGGGGCCAGAAGACCGCGCGCGTTCTCAGGGGCAGGGCCTGAGCCCGGCTCACTGAGCGACAGAGGCCGTAACCGCGAAGACCAGTCAGGTGGGGAGTAGAGCTGTCGCGGGCCGCTGAAGCGCCGGCCTCAGCAACACTTGGGTGAGAGTTCCTGGAGACACCTCCATCCCGGGCTGAGGTTGCCACCTGTGGAAGTGCCAGATTAGACGCTGAAATAAGACGCTTGCATGTGCAAATCAAAGTGTTGGCGCTCAGCGTGGAGTCCGCAGGATCCCGGAAGAGGAGGGAGGGAGAGCTTAATTCCAAATATGACCTGATTGAGGGATCGCACCCCAAATTTCACCATATTGTAAATTTTTAAAATTCGGAGATCATTATATGTTGGCTCAGGAAGATATATTGATTTCTTGATATAATAAAAGAAAAGGTTGTGTATCTGGTTTTGTATTAACCATATAATTTGCTGGCAATATAAAAGAAAGACGCCAAATATTAGAACAGTGCTTAGCGGGCGCCCTGAGGAACGGCCTGTAATCCCAGCAGCTCCGGAGGCTGAGGCAGAAGCCTCGCAAATTCCAGGCCAGCCTCAGCAACTTAGCAAGACCTTGTCTCAAAATAGAAAATAGGAAGAACTGGGCTGGGGTCGTAGCTCAGTGGTTAAGCTAACCTGGGTTCAATTCGTGGTACAAAAAAAAAAAAAAAGCAGAAAACCGTTGTGCATCTCTGGTGAATAAAGGATGTCGAGGACTTTGACTAGTCTGAATTTGCAGTGGACATATGTAACTGATCAGGGAACTTCATATTATAAAAAGTGAAATTCTTAGGTTGGTTATAGACCACCCACGTCAGATTCTCAGACTTTTAAGAGTTCCAAAGCTCAAATGTGGATGTGTAACCGATGTGATTCTGCAATCTTTGTAATGTTTTGAATAACCAATAAAAAAAATAAAATTAAAAAAAAAAAGTTCCAAAGCTCATAAATCAAAGTCATAAAGACTTTGAACATAAGTCCTTAATGTCCATTATCATTTATTGCCTCAGTTCTTTATACTCACTTATTCTGTTATTCTAAATAACAAAATTTCATTAGATCTTCCTCCTTTAAAGTAAGGATAAGGTTCAGTGTCCTCAGCAGAGTGTGGGAGGGATACTGCAGGGGGAAGAAGCTCTCTGCTTTTTGGGGGAAGGACAGAGACCAGAGTTGGGGGTGTGATCATGAGTACCTCAAGTGGAGTCGGCTCCAGCCACAGGCTCATAATGTAGTCCCTCTGTGGCTTTAATAGCTTCACCTCATGATGCTTAGTGCAGATTAAATCCAGTAATCTACTGGGTTGGGGGGCAGCATAGTGCCTGGCACAACATAGGTACTATCAAAGATAAAGTCAGACATAGTTAAAGCAGTAAAATAGGTTTTATTCCATGAGTACTGAACTTAGGGAACAGAACTGAACTCCATTCTGATTTGTGCAGAGGTGATTTACATCTAAATCAAAAATTAAAAGGGAGAGGGAATGTGGGAGTTCAGTAAAAAGAAGTGAAAATTACCCAGGGTGTAAATACAGGAGGCCAGCTGTGTCTACTGGCTGGCAGTTATCTAAGTCCGGGTTCTCTCCTCCCACAGACTGAGATGGAGGCCCTAGCCTTCCTGATGATTACATTTCAAAGAAATGGCTCTCAGATCTTAAAAGATACCTTTGAATTGCTAAAAAGACAAATTGACACTTCTAAGCTCTTTAATGCTCTAAGAAAAAGGAGATCAGGGGCCTATCATTAGGTGTTGGTGAGAACAAACAGTAAATTTCCCTGGCAGGGTTTGGCTTTCTCTTGAAAGCATTTTAATGGGAGGTGGGGAGGAGCTGAGGTCATCCTACGGACACAGCCTATGCTGCTAAAAACCTTAGTAATGTGTGCTCAAGTCTCTTAGAACAGAGATTTGGGTGGAGTAGTCCTGTTCGGAGAATTCTCAGCAATCTATGTAATAAAACTGCATAGCTTTGCAGTTATGATCATTAACATTTTATATCTTTGAGCAGTATGCCAGCATTATGACTGGCATAAATGGTTCTTGAATTAATTATATTTTGTTAGTTAAGATACATATGGTTTTTCCGTAACTAAGAAACCCCAAAATGTAGCAACTTAAATTTGAGATACAAATGTTTTTCTCATAGAACACTCTGAGCACTGATATCTTATCTCTTTAGCCCACTACCCAGGCTCCTGGTATTTTATGCTAAGGGCATGGAGCCTTGCCCTGGTCAGCATGGTTGAGGATGGATCACCACCCCATCTGCTGCAATTGCATTCTGGCTAGCAAAACCAGGAAGAAAGCATAAGTGGAAGATTTAAGGACAAAATCACTTCTGCTCACAGTTCACAGGTGAAAAGATACTCATAAAGTCACACCCAGGTGCAAAGGAGATTAGGAAACATGGGTTTTTTCTGGGCAATCCAGCTAACCTATGAGTTTCTCAAAGAAAAAAGAGGGCATGGATTTTGAGAGAGAGCCAGCAGTCTCTGCCATATTGTACTTACTTTGTTTCCTTTTCTTTTTTTTTTCCTTCTAAACTTTCTCATAAGCAGGAGTTATTTTTTTTTAATTGGAAAAAAAAACAAATCATAGAAGTCAGTCACAGGCACATACTTGTAATCACAATGACTCAGGAGACTGAGGCAGGAGGATGACGAGTTCAAAGCCAGCCTCAGCAACTTAGCAACACACTTAGCAACTCAGCAAGACCCTATATCTAAATAAAATATTTAAAAGGGCTGGGATGTGGCTTAGTGGTTAATTACCTCTGGGTTCAATCCTCAGTACCAAAAAAAAAAAAAATAGATCATAGAAAAATACATGTGATCCTATAGTAGAGACTATAAAAAGGGAAGGAAGACCAGGGATGGGAGGAAAAGAAGGAAAGGGGAGGTACTGGAGAACAAAAACAACCAAATTATATTGTTATACTGTGTGCATGCATGAGTATATAACAATGAATCCCACTATTATGTAAAATTATCACACACTGCTAATTAAAAAAATGAGGATATGGCTTCCAACCAGACTCTGACCACAAATTCCAATAACCCTGATTAGGAAGAAATAAGAGATGCACTCATGGAAGACGACAGCCCATGAAATTAGGATATTAAAGGGCAGGGATTTAGAGGAGGGACATTTGACAAAGGAAAATGTAAGAAAGGCCACAGGCATGGAAAGGAGATTCAGGAAGTCTGCAGCATACAATACTTTAAAAATCAAAAGAGGCTTTTTTTATTGAGAAGGTGTATTTTTAATGCTTAGTATTAAAAGCATGAAGTAAAAGAAAGAGATAATCCCATGGCTTGAGACCATATGGTTTGCTGTGATCAGACAACTGAAAGGAACAGAAATACTCAGTGCCCATTTTGCTTGCATTTTCTCTAACAAGGAAAAATGATCCTCAAGCTATAAAGAATAAGGAAATTAGCACTAAAAGGAAATTAAAGGCCAAGATAGGGACAATGATAGAAAGCATAAATTATCTTAAGTGGACTGAAAATCTTCAGACCCAGAGTTATATTCCAGAATACTGAAAAAGCTTTAGGTTACACCCTCCGAAGACTCTCTTACAGCTCTTTAAGAAAATATGATGGAGGAGATGACACAAAATTAAATATGAATGTTTGCTGTCTTGAGTTTCATAAAAGGAAAAAGAGATATTCCCGTCATCCCATTACATTGATGAGCTTGATATCTATTCCCATGGTCATTTGTGACTATTTTGTTTTAAAAGTGAAGGGCATAAATCCTTGTTGAAATAATGATTTTTTTAAAGAACTGATTATTAGAAAAGCATTGTGGCTTAGAGTATACCTTGATTCCAACAAAGCACCTGGCTCTGCTACACTAGTCCTGATTCATGTCCAGTTCAAAGTCAAGGCTGTTATTATCTCTTGTAACGAGAACAACACTGAAATGGCTCTCAGACACAAAGGATGAGCTACAGGGTCTCAAGGGATCCTAATCAGGATCACATCTCAGCCCTTTTTTCTCCCCATCTCTCTGCTTCTCAATGCTTGGCTTCATTCTGAGATCAACTTTTCACTTCTGCCCTGTGGCAGCCACTGGCAGCCCAGTATGCATATTTTCCAGGCTCAGCAACCACAGTGGAAAGAGAAAGCTTCTTTTTCATTCTAGCAACCATATGGAATGACTTGTGCCTTCATTTTTTACTTCTGTGCTGCCTGTACTTTTTCCATGTATAACTTTGTAATAAACGTTAAAAGTAAAATGCTTCTAAAGAAACAAATTTATGGACATTAAATAAATAACTCTGTGTGGGTAGACTATTTTTCACTTAATTTTCCCTACTGTTGGGCATTTAGTTTGTTTTCAATATATAGTATACTATTATAAGTAAAGCTGTAATCAACATCTTTGTACATAAATCTAGTCCATACCTATGATTATTACCTTTGGCGTGCTAAAAGTGGGATTCCTGATCCAAAGGTTTAAACATTTTTCAGGACTCCTGATACATGTTGCTTTATTGTTTTCAAGAAATGGGCCCATAGCTGGACATGGTGGCACACACCTATAATCCTAGAGGATCACAAGTTCAAAGCCAGCCTCAGAAACTTAGCAAGAACTGAGCAACTTACTAAGATCCTGTCTCTAAATAAAATATTAAAAAGGACTGGGGATGTGGCTCAGTGGTTAAGCGCCCTTGGGTTCAGTCCCCAGTCACACCCCCACCCCCCAAAAAAAGAAAAAGAAATGGGCCCATCCCCCAATACTACATTGAAGATTTTTATTTAAAAACAAAACAAACAGGGCTGGGGTTGTGACTCAGTGGTAGAGCACTTGCCTATCGTGTGATGTGAAGCACTGGGTTCAATTCTCAGCACTGCATACAAATAAGAAAAAAAAATAAAGGTCCATTGACAACTAAAAAGTATTTTAAAAAACAAACAGGCAAAACAATAAACAAAACTCTGAAATTCCCATTTTATTTTAATTTGAACTTATTTTCTTATCATTTTCCCACCTTAAAGATATAATTTCCATACAAAGCAATAGAGCTAAAATAACAATGTACTGTGTGAAGCTGGCTGTGGGGATGGGGTGAGAGGGAACCTCACCATTGGGGTGTGAAGTTGCTGGGGCTAGAGCACAATAGACCTCTCTGACTTAGGTTGGGGAGAAGGAGGCACAGTCCATGTTTCTCTGCATCAGGCCATACCTATGCTTTAGACTCACTGCTGTGTACCCACACTTTACATGGGAAATTTGACAAATTGAAGTATATTCAAAGGAGGCAAATAAGGAATAAGGCCTGAAAAGCCACAAAAGAATATTTCTTCTAGTGGGGCACCACAGTACATGTCTGTAATCTCAATCACTCAGAAGGCTGAGGCAGGAGGATTCTGAGTTCAAAGGCAGTAAGACTCTGACTCAAAATTAAAAAAAAAAAAATTAAAAGGGGTAGGGGTACTGCCCAGTGGTAGAGGCCTTGGGGTTCAACTCCCAGTACTGACAAAATATAAATAAATAAAAACAATTATCTCTATTTAATCTGCTTTGTCAACACAAATAATCTAAATAATATCTGCCCCTGCATCTTTGGACCATTCCTACAAGAGGCAATAAATGTTCCAGATGGTTAAGCCAAAGTCACATTCCTGAACACTAATTGCCAAATTACCAATGAAACAAAGTACACCTCCCTGCAGGATTTTCACAGAAGAAGGCTGGGTCCTGCCAAAGCCAAAAATAACTCAAAAAGAAAATCTTCTGGAGAGATAGACTATTATTTAAATAAATTATTTACATATTATTTAAATTCAAAGTAAGGGGTTAAGGGTAGAGATCAGTGGTAGTGTTTGCCTAGCATGTGAGGCCCTGGGTTCACTTCCTAGCACCACAAAAAGTATAAACAAACCAACCTGGCTTGGTGGTACATGCCTGAAATCCCAGCTGCTCAGGAGGCTGAGGCAGAAGGATTGCAAGTTCAAGGCCAACCTGGGCAGTTTAGCAAGACTCTTTCTCAAAAATAATAGAGTACTCGCCTAGCAAGCATGGAGCCCTGGGTTCCCAGAGTAACTTAAAAAAGAGCAGCTGTCATCTGCGAGTCCCATTACCTTCATGTTTCCCTCTTTTGTGGGAGATCAATGAGATTAGCTATTGAATTTAACTAAGGTCACTTTTACAACACTCCTGAAAGAAAGCCCTGTCTGAATTGATCTTCATCTTCTAACTTTGCTACCTACCATTGCTACCAGATCTTAGTTCAGCCTCTTTCACATTACATATCAAGTGAGAACACTTGGACCTTTTTAATGCAGTCATGTGGTGTGGGCAAGATCTTCAGTTTCTATTGCCTCTTGTTTTCCTAAGTCAAGTCACTTCCATCTTAAGTGACTAAGACTAGATAGAAAAGGAAAGAAATCTCAGCAACAGAAGACCAATCCCAGACCAGCTATGTTCCTTTTCCACGGGCTGCCAGATGTACCCAAAGACCACACAGTGGTAATAGTTTTAATACACACACACATACACACACTCTTATTCTTTCACAGTCCAGAAGTCAAAGCATGAGCCAGGTTATATTCTTCTGGAGAATCCAAGGGAGAATCTGTTCCTTGCCTCTCTCCCAGCTTTTGGTGGTTGCTGGTATCTTGCAGTTTCGTGGCTTGTAGACACATCACTACAACCTCTGCCTCTATCTTCACCTCACCACTTTCTCCGTGTATCTCTATGTGCCAAATCTCTCTCTTTTGTCTTAAAAGAATAGCGGTCATTGGGTTTAGGGCCTACCCTAAAGCAGGATGATCTCATCTCAAGATATTAATACATCTGCAAAGACCTTCTTTCTAAATCAGATCATGTCACAAGTACTGGTGTTTAGATCTTGGATATACCTTTTTGTGAGAACAGAGTTCAACCCACTGCACCAAACAAAGGCTACAGCCAGTGTGGTAAATGGTACTGTTTACTACTGTTGGGGGAGAATAAAGGAAGAGAGAAAATCTTTTGCTGTCTCTGTCTTTTGGCATTCTGAAATTTTAAAAGAACCCAAATGACTGCTATAAGTGGAATGGTCAGACCAAAAATCACATACAACAGAAAACTACTGCAGAGGGCAAGTTGGTCATCTCTAGCAAAATCATAAATGTATATGGTTTTGTAGTGGAAGTCCTTCTTATAACTTTTTTATTGCTGTATAATATACACAGAGGAACATGTGAATAGCCAAAAAGTTCAGCTCTATTAACTCTCACAGCTTGAATGCACTTGACAAACCATAGTCCAGTTCAAGTTCCCTTCATGTTTTACTATCCCAAGGATAACCAATGACAGAAAAAGTTTTGTCAGTTTTTCTTCTTCAAGAAATTGTACATTTTCCATGTCTGCTTTTCTTTTGCCTGATGTCGTTCATAAGATTCATCTATGTTATTGCATGTAGCTGTTATATGTGATTTTTAGCCTGGTCATTCCACTTCTAGGAATTTATTCAACATACATAATGCCATATTTTTGAAATGGCATTTGGGCCAATTTATTCACAGCAATTATGCAAGACAATGGAAGCAAATGTTTATCTAGTTAAATAAATTATGGTAGGTCCACAAAATGGACTAGTATATTACTGCAAAAAGGGAGAGTTGTCATTCTGAACTCAAATGGAAAGATTGCTAGACTTAGTCAGAGATGCAAAAGCACAGTATAGAACAGGATGGACAGTATGTTACCTTACATGTCAATAAGTGGGAAATGAATACACACACACATAAACACACACTGTAGTATTATAGTATGATCAGAGATTAAAAACCTGTGATCTACGCCTGTCAAAATGGCAATCATCAAGAATACAGGCAACAGGGCTGGGGTTGTAGTGCAGTGGAAGAGCACTTGCCTAGCATGTGCAAGGTACTGAGTTCAATTCTAAGCACTTCATACAAATAAATAAAAAATAAAGATCCATTGATGACTAAAAATATTTTTTAAAAAAGAACATAGACAACAATAAATGTTGGCGAGGATGTGGGGGAAAAGGTACACTCATACATTGCTGGTGGGACTGCAAATTGGTACAATCACTATGGAAAGCAGTATGGAGATTCCTCAGAAATCTTGGAATGGAACCACCATTTGACTCAGCTATCTCACTCCTTGGTTTATACCCAAAGGACTTAAAATTAGCATACTACAGTAATTCAGCACATAATTTTTTATAGCAGCTCAATTCACAATAGCTAAACTATGGAACCAATCTAGGTGTCCTTCAATAGATGAACAGATAAAGAAAATGTGGCATATATACTCAACAGAATATTACTCAGCTTTAAAGAAGAGTGAAATTATGTCATTTGCCAGTAAATGAATGGAGTTGGAGAATATCATGCTAAGCAAAATAAGCCAATCCCCAACAAAACAAAATGTTTTTTCTAATATGTGGATGCTAATTCACAATAAGGCAAGGGGGGCACTAGGGAAGAATAGCATTACCTTAGATTAGATAGAGGGAAAGGAAGGGAAGGGAGGAGAGGGGATGTGGGGATAGGAAAGATAGCAGAATGAAACAGACATTATTACTTTATGTATATATGTGAATGTATGACCAATATGATTCTACAACATGTACACTAGAAAAATGAGAAATCATTTCCCATCTATGACATACCAAAGTACCTACATGCATTCTACTGTCATGTATAACTAATTAAAACAAATTTAAAAAATTTTAAAAACTGTGATCTATAGATCAAATACAGTCTACCACCTATTTTCCTAAACAAAGTTTCATTGGAATACAATCATGTCTCTCATTTCTACATTATGGGTGGCTGCTTTTACTCTACAATGATAGAATTGAGAAGTGGTCCACAAAGCCTAGAAATTTTACAAAAAAAGAAGAAGAAGAAGAAGTTTTCCAGCTTCTACTGTGAGATGTATTGAATAGCAGCTCCAAGAAGATATGGAGTTAGCCCAGTGGTAGAGAGTGCTTTTAACTGTGCATATGATCTGATTTGGAAATAGAGTTTTTGCAGATATAAGACAATGTCATCCTAGATTGAGGGTATTCCCTAACTGATCCAAAGATTGGTGTCCTTACAAGAGAAAAGTTGAGATTTGAGATACAAACACAGAAACACACAGGGGGTAAAAGGACATGTGGAGATAGATGGAAGCAGAGATTGGAATCATATTCCAATAATATTCCAAAAGTCAACTAATACCACAGTTTCCAGCAGACACCAGACACTCAGGGAAGCATGGAACAAATTTTCTCTCAAAGCCTCAGAAAAAACTACCAAGGACTTCTGTTGTTTTAAGCCTTTAAGTATATGGTAATTTGTTGTAATGGTCTTAGAAAACTAATATTCTTGGCATCAGTTATCTGGAAGGATACTCCAGAAACTGATTGCTTTGGTTCAGATGGAAAGGGAACAAGAGGACTGGCAAACCACAGTGTGAAGGAGGCTTTACCCATATACTCTTCTGGAGTCCAGCGATCATCTAGCTCAGTGGTGAACACATGATTAGAATGTGTGAGGCCTTGCATTTGATCCCAGTACCAAAAAACTATATGTTCTCTTGAAACTACTGAAATTTGAACCACATGAATATACTACTTCTTGAAAAATAAATAAAATGTGAATAGAAAAATGAATAGCTTAACCCAGCTACAGGAGTCACTTCTGCTGATAGCAGGTATCTAAAACCATCACCAATCATATGTTGTATTTTTCGTCTGCTCTTAGTCAGTTCTGATGAGCTAAAACAGTTCCTTCTGCTGGTGTGGCCTGCTGCAGATGAGCCCGCAAGTTCATATTGAGGTCAACAGCACACCTAGACCATGTCACTGACCTGAAGCATGAGCTGGATTCTTCTGTAGGCTCTGATCCAAGATCTCCAACTGTCCACTCTGCTTGGGTTGCTGCTACCAATCCAGTGACCATCTTCCTGCATGGACACAGTGCAGAGACCTCTTAACGTTTCCCTCCACATTACTCTTGTAACCTC
Source organism: Callospermophilus lateralis (assembly GCF_048772815.1). Taxonomy (NCBI): domain Eukaryota; kingdom Metazoa; phylum Chordata; class Mammalia; order Rodentia; family Sciuridae; genus Callospermophilus; species Callospermophilus lateralis. The sequence continues at coordinate 75,412,120 of NC_135320.1, read as the reverse complement.
TTCACTCAACAAGCAGCCAGGTCACGGTACTTAATTGTTATCCCTCGCTTTCGGGCCCTCGAATTGCAACTGTATTAAAGCTAAAGCCAAACTCCCTATTATGCTCATTAAGACACTGCACTGAGTGGCCTGCACCTACCTTTCTAATCTCAACAGGTACTCTTCTATCAGTCCACTCTGCTTACTACATTCCAGCCCAGTGCATCACAAACCATGCTTGTAAAAGAATCACCCAGATACTTGGAAAAACAAAAACAAAAACTGGAAGCTTACAAGCTCTACTTCATGCCTAGGAAATCAGACTTTTGGGGAAAATTATCTGAAACTGTTGGGTAGTGCATTTAATAAACTCTTGGATATTCTCATGATCTCTGAAAATGCTTTAAGCTATTCTGGCCTTTCTACCTCAGTAACTTTGTGCTTGCTTTCCGATTGCTTGAAAAATTCTGCCAAAATATTTGAATGACTGACTCCTTCTCATATTTCATGCCATCCAAAATGTAGATACATACATGTGAGTAAGTGTATGTGTGTGTGTGTGTGTGTGTGTGTGTGCGCGTGCATGCCCAAACTCCTCTCAGTTTTCCTTCAGACTTCTCTGGGATACCATCTCTTATCACCTTTAAAATTGCACTCTTGGCAGACCTGCGACTCACCAGCACATCAGGCCCAGCAACCCTAGGAGCGGCAGAGCCACCCCCAACGCCTGCAAGGTAGGTGCACCTGCCACACACCGGCAGGTCAGGCCCAGCAATCCGCAGAGGGACCCAGCTACTCCACGTGTGTGCAAGGTAGGCAGAACCGTAACCACCGACAGAACAGGCCCAGTGGCCCACCAGACACATCGCCCCGGTTGGGGGAGGGGCAGAGCCGCCGTGACCCTGCAAGGTAGGCAGACCTGTGACCCACCAGCAGATCAGGCCCAGCAACCCTCGGAGCAGCAGAGACACCCCCCGCACCTGCAAGGTAGGTGGACCTGCCACCCACCGGCAGGTCAGGCCCAGTAACCCTGGGAGGGGCACAGCTGCTACACGTGCCTCCAAGATAGGCCGAACCATGACCACCGACAAAACAGGCCCAGTGGCCCGCCAGACACATCGCCCCGGTTGAGGGAGGGGCAGAGCCGCTGGGCGCCTGCAAGGTAGGAAGACCCGCGACCCACCAGCAGAACAGGCACAGCAATCCGCAGAGTGGCAGAGCCCCCCCTTCCCCCCCCCACCCCCGCGCCTGAAAGGTAGGTGGACCTGCGACCCACCAGCAGGTCAGGCCCAGAAACCTGGGAGGGACACAACTGCCCCACTCACCTGCAAGGTAGGCAGAACCGTGACCACCGACAGAACAGGCCCAGTGGCCCGCCAGACATATCGCCCCGGTTGGGGGAGGGGCAGAGCCACCACCAGCGCCTGCTAGGTAGACAGACTTGCAACCAACAGACAGAACAGGCCTAGCGGCCAGCGGAGTGGCAGAGCTGCTCCTCGCGCCTGCAAGGTAGGCGGACCTGCGACCACCGAAAGAACAGGCCCACCGAAAGTACAGGCCCAGCGGCCTGCCGGGGTGGTAGGCATATTGCCCCAATTGGAGGAGGGGCAGAACCACCGCCAAAGCCTGCAAGGGAGACTTTGCAACTATACAAGAGCAATATAAATATATAGGGGGAAAATCAATAACACAACAGTTTCACCAAGCAGAAAGAAACGCAATCAGTATGAAAAGACAAGGAAAGAAAGGACCACAAGCAATGCAGGTCAACTCAACTTTAGAAGAGGTAATATCTGCAGCAGATGGAATGTCAGATAAAGAATTCAGGATATACATGCTTCAGATGATCTGGAGTCTCAAGGAAGACATTAGACATCAAAATCAGACAATGAAAGACGACTTCGACCACTTTGACAATGAATTACATAAACAAATCCAAGAGGCAAAAGATCAATTATACAGGGAGATAGAGGTTATAAAAAACAAACAAACAGAAATCCTAGAAATGCAGGAAGCAATAAACCAACTTAAAAACTCAATTGAGAATACTACCAGCAGAGTAGAACACTTAGAAGATAGAACATCAGACAATGAAGACAAAGTATTTCAACTGGAGAAGAACATAGACAGCTCAGCAAAACTGTTAAGAAACCATGAGCAGAATATTCAAGAAATATGGGATAACATAAAGAGACCAAACTTAAGAGTCATTGGGATACAGGAAGGTATAGAGGTCCAAACCAAAGGAATGAGCAATCTATTCAATGAAATAATACGAGAAAACTTCCCAGACTTGAATAATGAGACAGAATCCCAAATCCTAGAAGCCTACAGGACGCCGAATGTACATAATCATAAGAGATCCATACCTAGACACATTATAATGAAGATGCCCAACATACAGAATAAGGAGAGAATTTTAAAAGCTACAAGAGAAAGGAAGCAGATTACATTTAGGGGTAAACCAATCAGGATAACAGCTGATCTTTCAACACAGACTCTGAAAGCTAGAAGATCCTGGAATAACATATTTCAAACACTGAAAGAAAAAGGGTTCCAACCAAGAATTGTGTATCCAGCGAAATTAAGCTTCAGGATGGAAGATGAAATTAAAACCTTCCATGATAAACAAAAGTTAAAAGAATTTGCAGCTAGAAAACCATCTCTTCAAAACATCATCGGCAAAATATTACAGGAAGAGGAAATGGAAAATATCAATGAAAACCAACAATGGGAGGTAGTACAGTAAGGGGGAGGGGAAATAATCAAAGAGGAAAACAAACCATGTTTAGTAACATAAATAAACAAATATGGCTGCAGAACAACCCATATCTCAATAATAACCCTAAATGTTAATGGCTTAAACTCACCAATTAAGAGACACAGGCTAGTAGAATGGATCACAAAACAAGACCCAACAATATGCTGCCTTCAGGAGACGCATTTGATAGGAAAAGACATACATAGACTGAAGGTGAAAGGTTGGGAAAAATCATATCACTCATACGGACTTCGGAAACAAGCATGAGTGTCCATACTCATATCAAATAAAATAGATTTCAAGCCAAAGTTAATCAAAAGGGATAAAGAGGGACACTACATACTGCTCAAGGGAACCATACACCAACAAGACATAACAATCATAAATATATATGCCCCAAACAATGGTGCAGCTATGTTCATCAAACAAACTCTTCTCAAGTTCAAGAGTCTAATAGACCACCATACAATAATCATGGGAGACTTCAACACACCTCTCTCACCACTGGACAGATCTTCCAAACAAAAGTTGAATAAGGAAATTATGGAAATCAATAACATAATTAATAACCTGGACTTAATTGACATATATAGAATATACCACCCAAGATCAAGCAGTTACACTTTTTTCTCAGCAGCACATGGATCATTCTCAAAAATAGATCATATATTATGTCACAGGGCAACTCTTAGACAATATAAAGGAGAGGAGATAATACCATGCATCTTATCTGATCATAATGGAATGAAATTGAAAATCAACGATAAAAGAAGTAAGGAAAAATCATGCATCACTTGGACAATGAACAATAGGTTACTGAATGATCAATGGGTTATAGAAGACATCAAGGAGGAAATTAAAAAATTCTTAGAGATAAATGAAAACACAGACACAACATGTCGGAATCTATGGGACACATTGAAAGCAGTTCTAAGAGGAAAATTTATTGCTTGGAGTTCATTCCTTAAAAAAAGAAAAAACCAACAAATAAATGATCTAATACTTCATCTCAAAATCCTAGAAAAAGAAGAGCAAAACAACAGCAAAAGAAATAGAAGGCAAGAAATAATTAAAATCAGAGCTGAAATTAATGAAATCGAAACAAAAGAAACAATTGAAAAAATTGACAAAACTAAAAGTTGGTTCTTTGAAAAAATAAATAAAATCGACAGACCCTTAGCCACTCTAACGAAGAGAAGAAGGGAGAGAACTCAAATTACTAGCATACGGGATGAAAAATGCAATATCACAACAGACACTTCAGAAATACAGAAGATTATCAGAAATTATTTTGAATCCTTATACTCCAATAAAATAGAAGATAGTGAAGGCATCGATAAATTTCTTAAGTCATATGATCTGCACAGATTGAGTCAGGAGGATATTGACAACCTAAACAGACCAATATCAATTGAGGAAATAGAAGAAACCATCAAAAGACTACCAACTAAGAAAAGCCCAGGACCGGATGGGTATACAGCAGAGTTTTACAAAACCTTTAAAGAACAACTAATACCAATACTTTTCAAGCTATTTCAGGAAATAGAAAAAGAGGGAGAACTTCCAAATTCATTCTACGAGGCCAACATCACCCTGATTCCTAAACCAGACAAAGACACTTCAAAGAAAGAAAATTATAGACCAATATCTCTAATGAACCTAGATGCAAAAATCCTCAATAAAATTCTGGCAAATCGGATACAAAAACATATCAAAAAAATTGTGCACCATGATCAGGTAGGATTTATCCCTGGGATGCAAGGTTGGTTCAATATACGGAAATCAATAAATGTTATTCACCACATCAATAGGCTTAAAAATAAGAACCATATGATCATCTTGATAGATGCAGAAAAAGCATTTGACAAAGTACAGCATCCCTTTATGCTCAAAACTCTAGAAAAACTAGGGATAACAGGAACATACCTCAATATTGTAAAAGCAATCTATGCTAAGCCTCAGGCTAGCATCATTCTGAATGGAGAAAAACTGAAGGCATTCCCTCTAAAATCTGGAACAAGACAGGGATGCCCTCTCTCACCACTTCTGTTCAACATAGTTCTCGAATCACTGGCCAGGGCAATTAGACAGACGAAAGAAATTAAAGGCATAAAAATAGGAAAAAAAGAACTTAAATTATCACTATTTGCAGATGACATGATTCTATACCTAGCAGACCCAAAAGGGTCTACAAAGAAACTATTAGAGCTAATAAATGAATTCAGCAAAGTGGCAGCATATAAAATCAACACACATAAATCAAAGGCATTCCTGTATATCAGCGACAAATCCTCTGAAATGGAAATGAGGACAACCACTCCATTCACAATATCCTCAAAAAAAAAAAATACTTGGGAATCAACCTAACAAAAGAGGTGAAAGACTTATACAATGAAAACTACAGAACCCTAAAGAGAGAAATAGAAGAAGATCTTAGAAGATGGAAAAATATACCCTGTTCATGGATAGGTAGAACTAACATCATCAAAATGGCGATATTACCAAAAGTTTTCTATAGATTTAATGCAATGCCAATCAAAATCCCAACGGCATTTCTTGTAGAAATAGAGAAAACAATCATGAAATTCATATGGAAAAATAAAAGACCCAGAATATCAGAAACAATGCTAAGCAGGAAGTGTGAATCGGGCGGTATAGCGATACCAGACTTCAAACTATACTACAGAGCAATAGTAACAAAAACAGCATGGTACTGGTACCAAAACAGGTGGGTGGAACAATGGTACAGAATAGAGGACACAGAAACCAATCCACAAAATTACAACTATCTTATATTTGATAAAGGGGCTAAAAGCATGCAATGGAGGAAGGATAGCATCTTCAACAAATGGTGCTGGGAAAACTGGAAATCCATATGCAACAAAATGAAAGTGAATCCCTTTCTCTCACCATGCACAAAAGTTAACTCAAAGTGGATCAAGGAACTGGATATCAAATCAGAGACACGGCATCTGATAGAAGAAAAAGTTGGCTATGATCTACATACTGTGGGGTTGGGCTCCAAATTCCTCAATAGGACACCCATAGCACAAGAGTTAATAACTAGAATCAACAAATGGGATTTACTCAAACTAAAAAGTTTTTTCTCACCAAAAGAAACAATAAGAGAGGTAAATAGGGAGCCTACGTCCTGGGAACAAATCTTTACTCCTCACACTTCAGACAGAGCCCTAATATCCAGAATATACAAAGAACTCAAAATATTAGACAATAAGATAACAAATAACCCAATCAACAAATGGGCCAAGGACCTGAACAGACATTTCTCAGAGGAGGACATACAATCAATCAACATGTACATGAAAAAATGCTCACCATCTCTAGCAGTCAGAGAAATGCAAATCAAAACCACCCTAAGATACCATCTCACTCCAGTAAGATTGGCAGCCATTAGGAAGTCAAACAACAACAAGTGCTGGCGAGGATGTGGGGAAAAGGGTTCACTTGTACATTGCTGGTGGGACTGCAAATTGGTGCGGCCAATTTGGAAAGCATTATGGAGATTTCTTGGAAAGCTGGGAATGGAACCACCATTTGACCCAGCTATTCCCCTACTCGGTGTATTCCCTAAAGACCTAAAAAAAGCACACTATAGGTACATTGCTACATCGATGTTCATAGCAGCACAATTCACAATAGCAAGACTGTGGAACCAACCTAGATGCCCTTCAATAGACGAATGGATAAAAAAAAATGTGGCATTTATACACAATGGAGTATTACTCTGCATTAAAAAATGACAAAATCATAGAATTTGCAGGGAAATGGATGACATTAGAGCAGATTATGCTAAGTGAAGCTAGCCAGTCCCTTAAAAACAAATGCCAAATGTCTTCTTTGATATAAGGAGAGTAATTAAGAATAGAGTAGGGATGAAGAGCATGAGAAGAAGATTAACATTAAACAGGGATGAGAGGTGAGAGGGAAAGGGAGAGAGAAGGGAAATTGTATGGAAATGGAAGGAGACCCTCAGGGGTATACAAAATTACATACAAGAGGAAGTGAGGGGAAAGGGGGAAAAATATAAGGGGGAGAAATGAATTACAGTAGAGGGGGTAGAGAGAGAAGAGGGGAGGGGAGGGTTGGAGGGGGGATAGTAGAGGATAGGAAAGGCAGCAGAATACAACAGACACTAGGATGGCAATATGTAAATCAATGGATGTGCAACTGATGTGATTCTGCAATCTGTATATGGGGTAAAAATGGGAGTTAATATCCCACTTGAATCAAAGTGTGAAATATGATATATCAATAACTATGTAATGTTTTGAACAACCAACAATAAAAATTAATTAAAAAAACTGATTATGTAACAGAAAACAATATAATTTTATGTTAGAAATTTCACAGGCCACATTTTCTAACATCAGTTAAATAATGTTGCAAATTAAGAACAAAGCAAAAAGAAACAGAGAGAGAGCAAATGAGCAAGATGCTTTGTTAACTTTTGGGTTTAGCAATAAATTTAAAACCATAATCATGAATTATTTGTTTAAGAAGAATATAAAAAGACTGAGGAGTGGAATAGCTGGGTCAAATTGTGGTTCCATTTCAAGTTTTCTAAGAAATCTCCATACTGCTTTCCTTAGTGGTTGCACCAATTTGCAGTCCCACCAGCAATGTATGAGTGTGCCTTTCCCCCAACATCCTCGTCAACACTTATTATTGCTTGTTTTCTTGATAACTGCCATTCTGGCTGGAGTGAGATAAAATCTTAGCATAGTCTCTAATTACTAGAGAAGTTGAAACTTGTTTTTTTCATATATTTGTTGATCGATTGTATATCTTCTTAGAAGTGTCTGTTCAGTTCTTTATCCCATTTATTGGGTTATTTATTTATTTATTTATTTGGTGTTAAGTTTTTTGAGTTCTTTACCCCCAAAACCAAAGGCTAAATGTTTTCTCTGATAAGTGGATGCTGATCCATAATGGGGAGGAGTGTGTGGGGAGAATGGAGGAACTTTGGGCAAAGGGCAGGGAGAGTGGGGAGGTGGGGATGGGGGCAGGAATGAATGGTGGAATGAGATGAACATCATTACCTTAGTTACATGTATGACTGCACATGTGGTGCGACTCTACATGGTGTACAGCCAGAGAAATGAAAAGTTGTACTCCACTGTGTATAATGAATCAAAATGCATTCTGCTATCATGTATAACTAATTAAACAAAGAAAAAAAAGAAAAAGAAAATTGCACTCTTCCCTTCTCTACTTCATATTTTAAAGTGTAACACCACTTTAAAACAAATATATCTAGTGTATTGAGCGTATTGTCTATACCCACTAGATTTAGATTCTTCAATTAGAATCTAAATACTATGACAGCATTTTTTTTTTTTTTTTGTACTGAGGACTTAACCTGGGTCTCTTTACCACCAAGCTACAATCCCAATCCTTTTTAATTTTTATTTTGAGTCAGGGTTTCAATAAATTGCTGAGGCTGGCCTCCAACTTGGGATCCTCCTGCCTCAGTCTACCCAGTCACTGGGATTCCAGGCATGGGCCACCGCCCCAGTTTGTGGGGGCATTTTTGATCCTTCATTCATTGCTGCATCCCAGTGTTTAGGATAATGCTTGACAAATACTAGGTGCTCAATGAATATTTAACACGTTGAATAATAAACTGTAGTTATCCAGATCAATAAATGGATTTTTTCTTTCGTAATTGGACTCCTCTTTCATTCTGAACGTCCAGCATGTTGTTATTTATTTCAAAGTTGTCAAGTAATTCTTGTCATCTTACAGAAGCCATTTACTGTAATTCTGTGACAGCAACCAAGATTTATTTAGCACTTAGTACGTGCAGACACAATAGTAAGACATAATAATAATACCTTAGGCTCTCAAGTATTATTATAGTTATTTTCCGCCTGAGGAAATTAGGACCCGGAGGTGAATAATTTGTAACAGAGCCTGCGTCCTTAACTACTGGGCTTTACTGGCTCTTGAAGCTCCTTTCGTTTTGTCCTTTTGGTAGTCAGCCTGTGGTTAAATCAGCAGTAAAGAGCTTGTGAGGCTCAGAGTCGAAAGCTGTCAACGCTGAGGGCTTTATTTCTCAGGGCTCCAGGACCCACATCTTGCGTTTGAATCTTAGATGGCGGGAAACGGCAAGGCAGGTGTCGGCAGGGGCGGGGTGGGGCCGCCAGGCGCCGCCAGCCAATGAGAACGGGCGGCGGCTTCCCTTCCCCCTGCGGGCTGCACGCGCCAAAATTCCAAACGGGACTGCGCACCGCTCACGCTGTCTCCCTCCGCCCAGCTCATCGAGCCGGGACTACATAAGGAAAAAAGAAGTCAATCGTCGTCCTGCCAGAATCGACTCAGGTGCTCCTCACCGTCAGTGTGTGTGGCGGTCCACTTGGGCCTCGCCTCCTGTGCTTTTCAAATAGCGGAGTTTCGAGGTTGCGGTTCCACGGAGGCGGAGTGGGCGGGGCAGACGGCGGAAGGGTTCCGGGCGCGCACGCAGCGGCCGTCGGCGCGGGGCTAGTGGCGCCAGAATTCGGAGCGCGGAAGCGCCTGAGCGGCTGCTTTTTCGAGCTCGGACCCTCTACCACAGCGACGCCTGGACCTGCAGGCAGAGACGATGGTGGTTCTCCGCAGCAGTCTAGAGCTGCACAGCCGCTCCACCGCATCGGCCACGGACTCCCTGGACCTGTCCAGCGAGTTCCTTAGCCTGGAGCAGATGGGACGGAGGCGGCTTCGCTCGGCCGGCGCCGCGGAGAAAGCCGCCGTCACTTCGGCCCCTTCGGGCGTGAGTACTGGCCTGGGGTGGGACCGGCCTGGGTTCGGGACCCTCGGGCCCGGCCTGGGGGGACTGCGGGCGGGCCGGGCCCCAGGAGGAGACCGCGGTGCGATGCGCTGGTGGGGGTGTCAGTTGGTGGGGGGAGGAGTGTGGTCGAGGACGTGCGAAATGGAAGGGTTCTCGTGATTCGAGCCTCACGGGGTGCGGGTCGGGTCGCCGCGCTGGAGCTGGCTGGAAGAGGGCCGAACTGTTGGTTACCTCCTACTTTTACGCAAGAGGAAGCCGAAGCCCGCCGGAGCTGAAGTGCAGTGTGGGGCCGAGCTGCGGTGGTTCGCGCCCTCCCCCACCTCCTGGGCCATCCTCCCCCCGGCTCCTGCCCGGGGTTCGCAACAGTCAGTAGAGAGCAACACGCATGTGCTGACTGCTTGCTGTATGCATGATAAACATTTTAGGGGCCCCAGGGATACACAGTAATTCAGGTTTCCGGACCTCCGTTTAGGATCCGGAGGGGTTCCGGAATAAGAGCGTAATGAATATCAGGTTGCATAATGTGTAGGAATGATCTGTGACAGATGAAGAAACAGACTCGAAAAGGTAACCACTGAGTGGCGGATCTAAAATTGGAACTTAGGTTCTTTGCCTCCCGTATCTTCCCTTTTTTGTTATATTATGCTGCAGTTACATATCTACAGGGGAGATTTGTAATGTGATGGAGTCCTCTTGAAAGAATTGCTTCTTATAGGTCTCATGTACAAATGAGATTTTTTTAATGGGCAGAGTTAAAACAGGGAAAGAATCTCGCATGCACCTCTCACCCCAGCTGCTGAAAGAGGTAGGTGGAAGGGACAGCATTCACAAAAAGATTGGAGAAGCTGAGGAAGCAATACTAAAGTTAAGGCAGCAGGTAGCATACTGGAGTTGGAGTGAGGGTAAGTGTGGAAGTGGGAAAAATAGGAAGGTTAGGAACTTGGAAGTCAGAATGAGAGGCTTAGAGGAGGTGTGTAACCAGAGTGACAAAGCATAATCCTTTTTAGTTCAGACTCAGTCTTGTACTGAGTTTTCTTTAGGATCGTTTGTAAGATAACTATGAAATTAATATCTTTTTATGGATGGCACATATTGGTTGCCCCTCTTCTGAGGGGCATTCCCTTCAGTCTCTGAAATTGAGAAAACAAATAATTTCCTGACTTTCTGTGTTTCTCATTTAAGTGCAGGAATTGGCAGAGATCTGAGGAATCTGAACATTTCTGAACTGGAAACACTTCTGCACTGAATTCAGGTCACTTGACCTATTAATCTGTGATCAGAAAAGCTAATTGTTTCAATAAATATTTATTGAATGTTATTTTCAGGATAATGCTAGATCCTGTGACCCTAATGACATATTGAATTCTGGTTAAGTAATAGGCTCCTTTTTTTTTGTACTGAGGATTGAACCCAGAGGCACTGGATGATTGAGTTACATCTTCAGCCCTTTTATTTTTTATTTTGAAACAGGGTCTTCCTAAGTTGCTGAGGCTGGTCTTGAACTTGTAATCCTCCTGCCTCAGTCTCCCAAGTTGCAGGGATTACAGGCATGTGCCACTATACCTGCCATTGTACATAGGCTCTTAAGACAACTGTTAGTTTAAAATCACAGATTACCAAGTTTACTAATAATCGGTTTTATGTACTTGTTAAGTAGGGCGATTACCCACCACATGGGTAGTGTGGATTAAATGTGTTTGTGTATGTGAAGACATTAAAATGAGCTCTTGACATATTGTTAGTTATAAGACCATAGTTGGTTTTAGTCAATAGCCACTTCACTTTCCAGTTCCTTAGGCCAAAAATCTTAGGATCAACCTTGACTTTACTCATATTTAATACATTAGCATATCTGTTGATTTTATTTTTGAAACATTCAGAGTCGGACCATTTCTCAAGTCATTATCTCTTGCCTGAATTATTAAAATAGATTTTAATTTGGTCTCTCTGTTTTCTGCCATTATGCATATTGTGCTTCTCCAACAGTTCTCAGTGCAGTGGTTTTTCTAAAAAGTAAAAAATAGTTGTTTATTCCTTTGCTCAAAACCCTCTAGGGACTCCCCACCTGAGATTAAAAGTTTAAAAGTTTGGAAGCATTTCTGCATCCCATTACCATCTTCCCTTTTTAATGATATGCTCTTCCTTCCCTTTACAAAACTCACTCCCTTTCTAGCCACTGGTTTAGCTGCCCCTTGAATACCAAGACCTTTGCCCTTGTTCTGCTTCAACGTGGAGTAACACATAACCCATTCTTTTATCTTCCTTTATATTTTTTGAACTAAAAATAAATCTGTCAGAGAGCTTCATGTGTTCCAAGACTTGTAGAAATAATAAATTGATCCTCACAACCCTATGAGATGGTTATCTTTGTTTTGCAGATGAGGCATAAGAGACTTAAATAACTTTCTCAGAGTCACTTTACAGCAAGTTGTAGAACTCTTGATTCAGATTTGGAGTCTGTCTCTCAAGTGTTTGCTAAAATTTCATCTTTTCAATAGTGCTTACCCTAAACGCCCTATTCAAAATTACAAACTATTCCCCTTGACATGCCCTTTTTTCCTTTTATGTTCTAAAATCACATTCTGCCTATTCCTTAGTTTCCTATTTTTCTAAGTATTTTTCTCTCCCCAAATCAGAATGTAACTCCATAGGAACTTGGATTTTGACTTGTTATTGAGCAATGTATTTCCAGAACCTAGAACAAAACTTAGCATGTTGTTGATCAGTAATAAATACTGGTTTTTGATTGTCTTTGCTTAAAAGGAACTTAGTCTAGGAGAGGAGACCTAACAGCAGTGTACAGAGATTTTGCCATAAATGCCACATGGTGATTGAGTAATTAAAATGCACTCACCTGAGTGTTATAGGGTGGAGGATTTTTCTTTCCAGGCCAGGATTATACATTTTTTTTTTTAATACTTTTTGGAGACAAGTACCCCTTCCCTTTTATAAATCAAGGCACCAAATTATAATCAGAGGTTACTTGGTGTGTATGGGATTAGATTAAAATAAATGGATAGTGTTGAAGGGTGATAAATTTATACTTACAAAAACTCAACAATGTCAAAAATGAAAAATACCTTTGTGGTTGGAAGATATTCTAATTTGGGGGCTTTACATCCAGAACATTTGAATGGATTATACCTTGCCTTTTTTTTTTTTTTAGCATCAAGCATGTATTTCAGAGATAGCTCTCTGATCACTCTGCTTATGTTCATACATTTCCTAGTCCCTTCAGCTATATTTTATTGACATTTCTTAGGATAGGTTACTTTTACAGATGGTTAAATTTATTCATACTAATTCAACAATTTGAATTTTTCTTGGTCTATAGAGGCTGACCTTGTCTCCAAGTTGTGAAAGTGTCTACACCTATTTATTAAAATACATTCTACTTCTACATTTTGAATATTGTCTCACTCTATTGAGACTTGTGTTTTGGTTTTTTCCTGTGTAAGTTTCCTGAATATTGTATTATTTTTTTGACTTTATTTTTGAACTTTTATTTTCATCTTACCAACCTTATGAGCTAGAGCCTTGTCTGCAGTTGCTTTTTCCTCCAGAGTCAAGACTGTCCATTGTCTATTTCTGTACTTTCACAAGTGTAAAATGCTTTGATTTTAGGGTTGTTTTCTATTTTGAAGAGAGACTTAAGGATGGATAGTGTGTGGGGGTTGATGATTGGGATGTATTTACCTATACTTTTACCCTTCAGTATGTTGTTAGATAAAACATGTTGCAGCATGTAGAAAGTACTAATTTTTCTTAAATGTATATTTATTTGAAGTCTGGAAAGATATTCCGAACTTAGCACTAATCTGTGTACAACATATGGGAAATTTTTAACTTGAAGCATAACAACATAGGAAAATGAAAGTATGCAACTCAATGAAGTATCCACAAAGCATGGATAGGGAGATTTTGATATGGGACAGTGAGTAGTTCTTCCTGGAGTTGGATGACATGGCAGCTTTGCATTCATGCATAAGCTTGAAAGACTCTTGATTTTAGATTTAGAAGATCCTTTATTTAGGAAGCAGTAAGGAAGTAGAAAAGGGATCTGGTGCAATAGAGTTTAACATGGATTACAGACAGTAAATGAGAGTTAAAAGATTATGATGGTAATAGCTACCACTTGGATTATAGTTGCTTTGAGCTAGGCATAATACCCAATATATACAAACAGGCTCAGATACCTTATAAAGATTTATACATCTGTAAGTGACATGCAAAGAATCAAATGTAGGTATTCTCCAGAGTTTGGTCCTTAATACACCATTATTGCACTAGACCAAAACAGAAAACTAGAATTTAATTTAAGGTGGTAATAGTAGAACTGGAGAGAAAATGCCAAATAATACAACACAGGAACCAAGTGTTGTTAGGACACAGGAAGGGGGAAGACTTATTTCCAGCAGAAGAGGTGAAAGGTAGACCTTGGGTATATTAGTGCCAGAGTCTGAGAAAAGGTTAGGATTACATATCCTTGAGAATAAATAAAAAAACAGCAAAACAAAAAGAAGAAGTGTGAGCAATGGGTATATTTTAAAGGTGAGAAAAGGTTGAACTTTGTAACCAAGCATTTTCTATAAATCAAGAGAGCAAAGCATTTAAAGAAGGGCCAGAGTAACTCCAAAGAAGCCAGTGAGGTAGAGAAAAAGCCATTGAACTCAGCTATTGGGAGATAGTTGTGCATTCATGGTAAGTGGTGTAGAAGTAAAAACCAAATTGCTGGAGTTTGTGAATGGTGAGGAATTGATCCATTCTTATTTATTTAGGGGATTTAGGGAATTGAACTCAGAAGTGTTTAACCACTGAACTACATCTCCATCTCCACCTACTCCCCCCCTCCCCTCACCTCCAGACAGGGTCTAACTAAGTTGCTTAGGGCCTAAGTTGCTGAGGCTGGCTTTAAACTTGCAATCCTCCTGCCTCAGTCTCTGGGATTACAGGTATGCACCACCACATGCAGCCCATTCTTATTTTTAAAGATGAAGCAAACGAGAATATCAACTATATTTGGTATAATAGGAATACCATTGTGGTATAGATATGCTGCTATTCAGGCTTTCAAGGAAAGTTAGGATGAGACATTTTATGTCAGTATTGCAAATGACTTTAAAATCTGTTTAAGCCTCATTTGTTGAATTTACATTTGATTTGGCCCCTCCCACTTTTGTCATGAATTGAAAGTGTTAATCAACTTGATCTTGTGAAAAATAACAGTATTTCTAGTGTGCAGTTGGGTCTACTTTAGGGAAGTTTTTTGTTATTCTACAAGGTCATAACAGACTTAATTTAAACAAAATATATTTTCTTTTTTTTTTTTGGTGCTGGGGATTGAACCGAGGGGCACTCAACCACTGAGTCACATCCCTAGCCCATTTTTGTATTTTATTTAGAGACAGGGTCTCACTGAATTGCCTAGAACCTTGCCAAGTTGCTGAGGCTGGCTTTGAACTCATGATCTCTCGTCTCAGCTTCCTGAGCCTCTGAGATTACGGGTGTGCAATACCATGCCCTGCTCTTCTGTCTCTTAAAACTTCGCTTTTGGGCTCAGAATGTAGCTCAGTGGTAGAGTGTTTGCCTAGCATGTGTGAGGCCCTGAATTCAATCCAATCCCCAGTACCACGGGGGGGGGGGGGGGGGGGATGCTGGTAACGTTTAAAAACAAAGAATTTTGTTTAAAGCGCTATCGGTGCTTGCCGGATGTGGTCATGCTTGCCATTATGGTCGCGCACACCTGTGATCTCAGCAGCTTGGGAGGCTGTGGCAGGAGGATCATGAGTTCAAAGCCAGCCTCAGCAAAAGCAAGGCGCTAAGCAACTCAGTGAGACCCTGTCTAAGTAAAATACAAAATAGGGCTGGGGATGTTGCTCAGTGGTTGAGTGCCCTGACGTCAATCCTCGGTACCCCAAAAAAAGAAAAAAGAACTATCTGTGCTCTCAACATCTAAGTAGATTTCAGCAAAAGAATAAAAAAGGACATCCAGTTTAGTTTTCAGATTGCTTTCTCTGTTTGAACTTTTTAGAAATTTTTTTCTAGTAATACATGCTGTAAAGTAGAAAGTGAAAGTCCCCCTAGTTCTGACATCTAGTGTTAATAACTCTTAACAGTTGATGTTTAACTTATCTCTTAGGTATTAGTTTAATTAACCATATTAAACTATGATTTTTGATTCAATAACTGCTAATTTCCCTTTAAAGATCAGTTGTACACAGTTATTCATTTAGAGGCATTTATTACATCAAAAATTACAATAATAGGGTTGGAGTTGTGGCTCAGTGGTAGAGCACTTGCGTAGCATGTGTAAGGAACTTGGTTCAAGTCTCCACACCACAAATAAATAAAATAAAGGTCCACTGACAACTAAAAGAACTTTTTTTAAAAAAATTGGGGCTGGGGTTGTGGCTCAGCAGTAGAGCGCTCGCCTAGCACATTCGAGACTGGATTCCATTCTCAGTACCACATAAAAATAAATAAAATAAAGGTATTGTGTCAACTACAGCTAAAAACCATTTTTTAAAAAATTGCAATAATACATAAAGCAATTTGAAGTTTTAAAATTTATTTATTTATTTAAAAAGGGGGTGGTGATAATACTGAGGGGGAAAAAATCCCCCCTTTTTTGAATCCAGGAGCACTCAACCACTGAGCCATATCCCTAGCCTGCTTTTATATTTTATTTAGAGACAGAGTTTCACGAACTTTCTTAGAGCCTCACTGAGGCTAGCTTTGAACTCACAGTCCTCCTGTCTCAGCCTCCCAAACTGCTGGGACTATAGGAGTGCACCATTGTGCCTGGCTTAAAATTTATTTTTAATTGACCAAATTAATTGTACATATTTATGGGGTATAGTATGACCTTTCAGTACATTTATACAAAGTGTGAGATAAGGTAATTAGTATATCTCATCTCAGATACATATCATTTTTTTGTGTTAGGAACATTGAAAATTTTCTCTTAATTATTTTAAAATGTTCAATTTATTTTTGTCAACCATAGTTATCCTACTGTGCTATATAGGTCATTAGAAATCATTTCTTGGGACTGGAGTTGTGGCTCAGTGGTAGAGTGCTTGCCTCACATGTGTGAAACACTGGGTTCAGTTCTCAGCACCACATATAAATAAATGAATAAAATAAAGGTCCGTCAACACTAAAAAATATTTTTTTAAAAAAATTATTTCTCCTATTTAACTGTACTCTCACAGCCAAGCAGGATGTTTAAGTAGATTCATGTAATGACTGAAAATGTTGATTCGTTTTAGAATAACATGTAATGACATGGAAAAATATTTGTATTTTTAGGAAAAAGTTATTAAACATTATAATTATTAGTTTTAGGGCTGGGATTGTGGCTTAATGGTACAGCGCTCGTCTAGCACATTCGAGGTGCTGGGTTCGATCCTAATCACCACATAAAGAATAAGTAAATAAAATAAAGGCATTGTGTCCAACTACAACTAAACAATATTTTTAAAAATATTAATTAAAAATCTTGTAGTACAGTGGTAGAAGGTATGCTATGGCTATAGGTTCTGCCTCTAGTACAATTTAAAAAAAAAAGTGATGTGAATATGTTGGCATAGGAAAAGACTGGTTTATGCATCAAAAGATTAACAGTGGTTTTCTGTGGATGGCTGGAATTAAGGGTGACAATTTCATCTTTGTGCATTTTTCGAATTATAATGGGCATGTTTACTTGTGGGGTCTTTTTGTTTTGTTTTTGTTTTGGTAGTTCTGGGAATCAAACTTGGGACTTTGCACATGCTACTCAGGTAGGTACTCTACCACTGAGTTGTATCCTCAGCCATAAGAAATATCTTTGAAAGTTACTGAGAGTTTCAAAGTCCCCAGCGTGTACTTCTTTGTAGGAGACTGCCAAAAGTCTGTTTTGGTTTTTTCTATACACCTTTAAGGAAAACCTTCTTTACTGCCTAGTGTTTTGTTTAGAGAGGATGAACTCAAGCCATTCACAATGCAAATCAAAGGGTTTTTTTGTACTTCTTAGAAGATAAGTTTTCCAAGTTTTTCTGGGAATCTCTTTTTTCTGTGGTGTTGGAGATTGAACCTGAGGGTGCTGTACTAGTATTCTGCATCCCCAGCCCTGTTTGTTTGTTTGTTTGTTTGAGTTAGGGTCTGGTTGAGTTGCTTAGGGACTCATTATATTGCTGGCTTCAAACTTGCAATTCTCTTGCCTCAGCCTCCCAAGTCACTGGGATTACATGCCTGTAATCCCAGTGATTTGGAATTTTTTTCCCCCTCAGTATTATCACCACCCCCTTTTCTTTTTTCCTATGGAAACAAATCTTTTTTAATCCCTCAGAATATGGTGGTGTTTACTTTCTTATGTAACAAAATACATATAGCATGAACTTTACCATTCTTAAATTACAATTCTGTAACTTAAAACTTAAATTTTTTTTTCTGTAACCATCACCATTATCCTTCTCTATAACTTTTTCAACTTTGTTTCTCTGAATTTGACTACTATAGGAATCTCATATAAGGGGAATCATACAGTATTTGACTTTTTGTGACATGCTATTTTAGTATCTTTAGAATTAGTGTTGTAGCATGTATTAAAATTTCCATTCTTAAGGCAGAATAATATTCCATTGTATGTACCACATTTTGTTTATCCATTCTTTTGAGAACTTCCACTTTTTGACTATTGAATAAGTGCTTTGAACATGGATATTCAAGAGTCTGCTTTCACTTCTTTGGGCACATACCCAGAAGTGGTATCATACAGAAAATGAATCATATGGTAATTTTGTGTCTATTTTTTTTTTTTGAGATATTGCCATACCATTTTATATTCCCATCAGCAGTTCAGAAGGGTCCCAGTTTCTCTATATCCCTACCAGTACTTGTTTTCTCCCCTGCCCTACCTTTTTTCTGCTGTTCTCCTTTCTCCCCCCCCCCCAACCAGTCGTGTGTGTTTGTGTGTGTGTGTGTGTGTGTGAGAGAGAGAGAGAGAGTCAGAGACAGAGAGACTGGAGACTGAACCTAGGGGCACTTTACCACGGAGCTCCATCTCCAGTCCAGTTTTTCAAAAATTTGAGACAGAATCAGTTGAGGGCCTCACTAATTTCTGATGATGGCTTCAAACTTGTGATCCTCCTGCCTCAACCTTATTCCCCCACCACTTACCTCTGTGTGTCTGTCTGTCTGTGTGTGTGTCTTTCTCTTGTCCATTGCATATTCATTCATTCATTCATTCATTCATTCATTTATATATGACATCAGAATGCAATACAATTCTTATTATACATATAGAGCACAATTTTTCATATCCTGGTTGTATACAAAGTATATTTACACCAGTTAGTATTTTTATACATGTACTTTGGATAATAATGATCATCACATTCCACCATCATTTCTAACCCCATGCCTTCTCCTACAACTCTGCCTATCTAAGAGTTTGTCTATTCCTCCCATGCTCCCTCTCCCTATCCCATTATAAATCAGCCTCCTTATATCAGAGAAAACATTCAACATTTGTTTTTTTGGGATTGGCTAACCACTTACTAATATCTTCTCTAACTCCATCTATTTACCTACAAATGCCATGATTTTATACTCTTATTGCTGAGTAATATTCCATTGTGTATATATGCCACTTTTTTAATTCATCCTTTGCTTTTTAATTGGTTGCTTTATTTTTTGTTGTTGAAATATGAGTGTTTTTTGTACATATAATTAAGTAGATATTAATGAAAGGAGTTTTGTTTGATAGCATCACTCAGTTTTTCTGGCTTAATATTTCAAAAATCACTTTCAAAAATTTATTTTTGTCTCTTAGCTTTATTAGGTCTCCTGTCAATTTTGTTGAAAGCAAGTATTAGAAACTTTCTAAGAAAAAGCTAGGTGTGGTGGTACACACCTGTAATCCCAGCAACTAGGGAGGCTGAGACAGAAGGATCATAAGTTCAAAGCCAGCCTCAGCAACTTAACAAGACCCTGTCTCAAAATAAAAAGGACTGGGCTGGGGATGTGGCTTAACCGGTAGCACGCTCGCCTGGCATGCGTGCCGCCCAGGTTTGATCCTCAGCACCACATACAAACAAAGATGTTGTGTCCGCCGAAAACTAAAAAATAAATATTAAAATTCTCTCTTTCTCTCTCATAAATAAATAAATAAATGAAATAAAAAGGACTGAGGGTGTGACTTAGTGGTTAAGTGCCCCTAGGTTCAATCCCTGGCACAAAAAAGAAAAAAAAAAAATGAAAAAAAACTACCTAATAAGTGAAAGGATTTGCCAGGTGGCTTGCTACTCAGTCACTCAGTTTCCAAACACCTTACCTCAGTATTTTTTTTTCCCTTTGGCTTTATGAAAGTTTTTAATGCCTTGAGGCAGTCCTGAATCTGAATGAGTTGGATTCTGAATGGGTGAGTGATAGGACTTTATTTTGTAAAGTGGAAGAAAGACAAATGAATGGGGTGCCTTGTGCTTTCTCAGGCAAATTGGTTTTAAGAAAAAGTACATAGGGAAGTTGAGAATCTGGAAATGGATTCCCTGAAGATATTCCATGGAAAGCTAAAGTTATAGGTAATAACAGCCACCTGTAGAAAAGCCTCGTGATGTGATATCTTGTCTTGTTGTTTTAAGTGAAGGTTTGGAACACTTGATGAAGGTGTAGATATTCTTTTTTTCAAATATCCTTAAAATGAGCACACTGATAACAGTGCTAACAAATCATATGAATCATTTAATATTTTACGAACTCCAGTCTAATTTTTAGAAAAATTCTTGTGGCATAAAAATCCTTACTTTAGCTGTGAACCAACCAAATATTTCTGCCCCAAACAAAATTAAATGCCCTGATAAAATTTAACAACAGAGTAAAGCTGGGAAGGGGGTGTGGGGCAGGGGCTCATTTAAAAAAAAAAAAAAAATCAGTTGTGGAACTCCACTATCTGGACTACTTGTTATGAAATAGAGCCATAAGCCAGGAATAAATCTTATATTAACTATTTCATAGACATTGCTGATATTTGTTTATCAGGAAATTTTTAGTTTAGATATGAAAGTGATCCTACACTGACAGTAGTCGTAACAGTTGTAATCGGAAAAAACACTTCAGAATTTGAATTGGGGATTTTGCCTAAAGAAAAACTTAGATGGCTTTCTTAATTTTTTTTTAAAGGATGGGTCTTCAGTTAAGGAAGTTGAAACCTACCACCGGACACGTGCTTTAAAGTCGTTGAGAAAAAATGCCCAGACTTCTTCAGATTCTAGTTTTGATAAGAATATGGAAATAACAGAGAAGCATGCTAATGGCAGGCATTTTACAAGGTAATACAAAAATGATTGACTAGTAATTCAAAATAGTTTTAAAGTAGTAATTAAAGATTTACATTTAATTTTTAAAATGTTTTTGACCAGTCATCAATATTCCAGCATTATTTATTTAAAATGAAATTGCCACAAGTGAATGTTAATGGACTAAAAGTTGATTATACAGTTTTATTTTTTGTTTTCTTGTTCAAAAATGGCATTTGTGATATATGAGTGAAGATGACAAGTAGTTAAAACTTAGTGATTATAACTTGCTCATGATTTGTAGTTCTGCTTCAGTTCAAACAAAGCCTTCATTGAAAATAGTTCTATTTCTGATTGCTTGCTTTCAAGTTTTTCATCAGTTGTACATTTCTGTATGTTTGTGTGTTTCTAAAGCAGCCTTATTTCATAAAGGAGGCAAAATTCTTTTTGTTTTGTTGTTTTATTAGTTTGATGGGACTAGATACTTTGTATATATTTATATTTTATTTCTCTAAAACCCTGAGTAGTTGGCATAAATCCCATTTAAATCCCATCTTCAGGAATCAATTTCAGTGAATTAGGTAGTGTGACATTCGTGGAATCGGAGTGAATTTGGTACAGGGAATTTAAAGCTAAGTTTAGTTTAGAAAATTCACTTAAAAAAAATATTGGTGTGGTTAACATAAATGGGGGGGATCCTCCAATTACAGTAAAATTTGTTTAATGAAATGCTTGTTTTTACATGGTCTTCTCATAATTAATTTCTAATGATTTACAAAACATGAATCCTCCTGCTCTGAAATCGAATTTTCTAATTTCAAAGCTTCATTTTAAATTTTTTTAGTTGTAGGTAGACACAATACTTTTATTTTATTCATTTTTATGTGGTGCTGGGGCTGGAATCCAGTGCCTCACCTGTAAGCACGCTATTGCTAGCCATAGTTCCAGCCTGGAATTTTCTTATTTTATGTAATATGTTTTTCAGATAAATGATGTTATGCTTTTTTGAGTTTTTGAGCTTTTGTTATTTTTTCACTTAATTGTGTATTTTTAAATTTGCTTTATTTCATTCATTATTTGTGGAGTGTTTACTACTGTATTTATGGAATCCACATTATCAGCCATACATACCATCAGTTGTAAAACACATTCCAGTTTCAGAGATATTAAAATGGGGAGAGGGAGTTGGCATGGTGGTGGTATACATCTATTATCTCAGCAACTTAGCAAGACCATGCCTCAAAATGGGATGTGGCTTAAGTGCCCTGGTTTCATTCCCAAGTACCTAAAAGGTAAAATAAAATAGGGGAAGGGAATTGCAACTTTTAGAATCCATAAAATATACTATAAAGCCCAGTATTTCTGAATCTTGAAATCTTCTATTCTTGAAGCTGATGAAGTGGTCTATGAATTCTCTTTGAGTAATTATTTTTTATAATCTCAAGAAAAATATAAACATTCTGGATTATTGAAAGTGCTCATATAGAGAATGGCCATAAAATCCTAGGCCCTGTATTTGTGTTTTATAGTGAGTTGGCATCAAATACTACTGCCTTAGTTATCTCAGATTTATGAGTTAAGAGTCTGACCTTAATACCGTAAATGATTCATTTGCTTCCAAGGAAGACCACCTGATATGGTGTCATGACATGATATGTAAATGAACATTTGGAGCACTTCAAGTAGAGCAGTGGATGAGTTGAGTCGTCAGGATCCACATTTTTAATATTTATTTTTTAGTTTTAGGTGGACACAATATCTTTTATTTTTATGTGGTGCTGAGAATCAAACCCAGTGCCCCACTCATGCTAGGCAAGTGCACTACCACTTGAGCCACATCCCTAGCCCCTTCTAAAATATCTTAAAATTCTATTTTTAAAATTTTTATTGAGATATAGTTCACATACCAGAAAATTAATGATTGTGAAGTATGAAAACAGTGGTTTTAGTACACAGACAATAGTATGCAATTATCATTATCTAATTTCAGAACATTTCATCAACCCCAAAAGACATTTTGTGTCTATTAGACCCCCTTAACACCTGTCTGTCTCTAATCTCTTGGGAAGCATGATCTACTTTCTGTGTAGATCGACTATTCTGGTCATTTATATAAATGGGATTATACAATATGACCTTTTATGTCTAGCTTCTTTCGTTTGGTATAGTGTTTTTATATATGTGGTATTTATCTGTATTTAATGTTTTCAATTGCTGAACAAGATCCCATTGTATGCATATATGCCATGTTTTTGTTTATTCATTTACCAGTTAATGGGCATCGATTTATTTCCATTTTTGACTGTTTTGAATAATGATATAAATATTGATATACCAATTTTGGGATCGATATAGGTTATCAGTTCTTCTGAGAATATACCTGGAAATGGGACTTCTGGGTCAAATGGTAATCCTAACATTTTGAGGAACTACTTAACTATATTCCAAGGCAGCTGTGCCAATAATATTTGAGGGTTCCTATTTCTCTATCATTGCCAATGCTTATCATAGTCTGTCTTTGGTGTTAAGCTATTCTAAGGATTCTGATTTGGATTTTCCTGGTGGCTAAATAATATTGAAGTGTTTGTTTATTGTCCATTTACATGTCTTCTGTTAAGAATTCCTATATATAGGTCATCTTTCATCTTCCTATATTCAGATCATTATTACAAATATTGTTTATTGAATTCTCCTCTTGCACTTTTCCAGTTTCTTACCCTTTTTACTTTTGCCAACATTCTACACTCTGCTTATCTATTCACTTCCTTCCTTCCCCTTTGCCCAAAGATCAGAGAACCAAGATGGTTAGAAAAATACAGAAATATTTGAATAACTATACCATGAAAATGGGATGTATATATTTCTTTGATCCTGAGGTTCTTAACTAGAGTCCAGTGATCCATGGCTTTCATCAGATTTGCAGGAGTTGACAAAATCCAACCACTTGACTTTGTAAATAATTCATTGGAACACAGCTGTGTCTGTTCATCTTATCTATGGCTGCTTTCCTGCTATAATGTCAAGTAGTTGTGACAGAGACTGTGTGGCTAGTAAGCCAAAAATATTACTATCTCACAATGTAACAAAAAGTTCACCAGTTCCTACAAGGATAGAAGCATTTCCCTTCCCCTGTAGGCCAACAGAAAAAAGAAAAAGTTAATATACTGCTTTAATCATTGTGTTTCCAGCTTCTTATATGAAATGGAGGGAGGGGCTCCTTTAGGAGAAAAGTCCATGAGCCTGTGAATGAACTAAGCCTTTGAATTGCCCCAGAGTATTTTGGTAAGAGAGGTACAGAATTAATGATGATTTACATTGTTATGAAAATATATGAATTGACTCAGGGATAAGATGGTTTCATTTTTATCTTAAAGTATAATATTTAAAATTCCACATGTATAAACTTAACCCACTTGCCAATAGCTTATATATCGGTTGATTAACAAATACATCCTGTCCATGTATAGAAAATTGAGTCACCAAAAATAGGTTAATGAGATATGGTATTTCATTTGCTCAGTGAATTTTTTAAAAAAGATAAAGATGAATACTATTTTTCTTTTTCTTTTTTTTTCTTTTTTTTTTTTCTTTTTTAATTTGGAAAGTTGGGCAGGGGTTGTGGCTCAGTGATGGAGTCCTTGCCTACTAAGTGTGAGGCACTGGGTTCAATCCTCAGCACTACATAAAATAAATAAATAAAAGATATTGTGTCCATCTACAACTTAAAAAACAAAAATTGGAAAATATTCATTCCAGTTCAGTAGATTCTGCCAGCCATTTTACAGGTGTGATATCTGGTTCACAAATGGAACTGTTTCTACATGTGAATGACAATAATGGATGTTGTGTAAAGACAGTAGTCAGCAAATGTTCTTGGAAAGCAGTTGATACATCACTAGGAGCATTAGTTCTATTTATACTTATAAATTCCTCAAAGATACGGGACTAGTATATTCCTGTGGTATAAAACACATGGTATTGTTTTTGCACAGTGCATAGTTCACCTAGTTAAATACTTGATGAAGGATTTCAATTCTTGTTTCAAGTAAGTAACTTTGCTTTGAATAATTCTGTTTAAAAGCTAATGCATTTATTGTTGAATTTAAAAATGGGATGTTAGATGTTATTTAGCCATAACTTACATAAGCATAGGTATTTTCAAACTATTTTTTTTTTGAGATTTTACATATCTGAATATTTACTCTCCAGGCAGATTTAACTTCTAATTTTATAGTGCTGCAGAATATAGAATTCATAGTTATGTCAACTATTTTGAATTATTTCATATATTTTTTCATATAGACAGTTGGCCAGACAGCAGGCTAATAAAAAAAAAGAAGAGTGCAAAGAAGGTAAGTAATGTTAATGACATTTCAGATTTTTTAAATATGTAATTAATATTTTGTTTACAGGCTTATTGAGTTATATACAATAACGTGTATGTATTTAAAATGTACAGTGTGTTAGGTTTTGAAGCCTTCACCACAATAAGATAATGAAGATAACATGACCCCCCAAGAAGTGTTTTGAGGACCCTCTTTCTTTCAGTTCCTCTCTTCATAACCCATCCCCATTCCAAAGCAGTTTTTTGTCACTATAAATCTGCTTTCTGTCACTATAGATTAGTTTGTATAATTTAGAGTTTTATAGAAATGGAGTCACACAGCATGTATTATTTTGTATTTGGTTTCTTTGTGGATTATTTTGTTTTGGAATTGGGAATCAAACGCAGAGGTGCTTCACCACTGAACTACATCCCCACCCTTTAAACATTTTTTTTTTTTTTTTTAATTTTGAGGCAGGGTCTCACAAAGTTTCTAAGGGCCTTGCTAAGTTGATAAAGCTGGCTTCAAACCTGCAATCCTCCTGCCTTAGCCCCCCAGCCATTGGAATTATAGGTCTACATGACCATGTCTTGCTATTTGGTTTCTTTCACTCAGCATAATTACTTTGAGTAGCACCCCATGTTTTTGCTTTTTCTTGCTGGGTATAGTACATTATATACATATACCATAATTTATCTCTGCATCTTTTGATGAGCTTGAGTTGTTTCCAGTTTGTGGGCTATTACAAATTGTCGCATCTCTTTCTTCTCTTGGGAATGGAAGGACTGCATTATATAGTTGGTATATGCTGTAACTTTACTTTTGTTTTCTGATATTTTTAAGAAAGGTAAGTTCAAGATACTATAATTTGGGCCTGGGATATAGCTCAGTTGGTAGAGTGCTTGCCTCACACAAGGCCTTGGGTTCAATCCCCAGCACCACAAAAAAGAAAAGATACTATAATTTGCCAGATGAAAGTTTAGTTATTCTGTTGATTTATTTTAAATTCTTTTTTTAAGTTAGAATCTATTTATTTTTATGCATATGTGAAGACAAAGTGATTCCAGTTACTCGTTCATTGAGGACTAGAAACATTGTTCAAACTACAGAACATTTGCACGAAGAGAATGGTGATGTTGAAGTTCGTCGCAGTTGTAGGATTAGAAGTCGTTATAGCACTGTGAACCAGTCTGTGCTATTTGACAAACTTATAACAAAGTAAGTGGAAATTCCTCAGATCGAGATGATTTATCAGGCAAAAACTTTTCATTAAAATTTTTTTTTGCTTCTCTACCCTTAAGTGTCCATCAAAAGCTCTGTTGTACTTCTTATCAGCCTTTCTCAGAATCAGCACATGCTACTCAGGGAAAGAGTGGTCTGAAAAGCCCATACTCATCTCTCCACCTTATTAATATTTAGATACACTGAATACATATCTTTTATGTTTTATCCAGTTTTTCTAATTTTTCAGTTGGGGTGTAAATCCAAATTACTTTACCTAACATGATCAAAACTCGAACTCCTTCAGAAATAGATTTAATGCACTTAATATTTTAAGGGGTATAGAAGTGCTGTTTTTTCCCATTTCCCTCCATTATGGGATAGACCCACACGGAATTTTGCTTCTAAAATATGCATTCTCCAAAATGTTGAAGGTGATGTGCGTTTTCAAATAAAATGGTAACACCTTGTTAAACTATACAAAAGAAACTTTTTATTAAAGAAAGATCGTGAATTTTTGGTCATCTTAAACATTTAATACCTTTGGTTTTTATAAAGCATAAAGGAGATTAGATATTAGAAGCCTTTGTAATAACTATATATGTGTTTAAATTTTTAGAAATTTAAAAATGTTTTTATGCAAGTGATTTGGTTTTTACTGAAATATATTTATTAAAATTTTTAAAGCACTGCTGAAGCTGTACTTCAAAAAATGGATGACATGAAGAAGATGCGTAGACAGCGAATGAGAGAACTTGAAGACTTGGGAGTGTTTAATGAGACGGAAAAAGTAAACATTCTTTCATTAAGGGTGTGACTTAATCTATTTAATTTTTTTCTGTAGTATATAATCCATTTATGGTTAAAAATTAGTCATCATTTTGTATAGCATTTGTTTGATCAGTCACTTATGACTAGAGGTCTAAGAGTTTATAGCTCTAAATATCTTATAAATAAATAAAATAAAGGTCCATCTAAAGGAAGAAAATATTTAAAAGTAAGAAAGAAAAATTGGGTGCCGGTATAGTGGTGCACACCTGTAATTCTAGTGACTCAGGAGGCTAAGGCAGGAGAATCACAAGTTAAGTCCAGCCTCAGCTACTTAGGCCCTAAGGAACTTAGTGAGACACTGTCTCAAAATTAAAAAAAAAAAAAAAAAAAAAAGAACAAAAAAGGGCTGTGAATGTAGCTCAATGGTATAACACCCCTGGGTTTAATCCCTACTACCAAAAAGAAAGAAAGATTGGGGGAGTCTTAATGAATTTTTTATAAGTGTTTTACATTAATGGCTTTCATTTAAACATTTATAGGGCAATCTTAATATGTACACGAGAGGAAAACAGAAAGGTATTCAAAGAACTGATGAAGAAACAACTGATAATCAAGAAGGCAGTGTGGGTTAGTTTTTTCTCTTATTCCATTTTCTGGTTTTGAATTTAAGTACTTTTTATTTAGTAGGAAATAGCCCTTTTATTCAGAAACTGACATTTATGGTAGTTCCTGAGGGTCATAGGATTGGTTGTAACTTAAAAGAAGTAGGGACAAGGGAGAGCTTAAAAGGAGAGTGTTTTGTTTCAGAAAGTAACTGAAAGCAGTAATTCTAAGACAATGTTATTTTGCTTTCATAATATATTTATAGACAACACATCTATTTTAATTAAAAGATTATAAAAGTTAAGTTTTGCTATTCCGTTTAGAACTTACTAGCATAATCTGTATTTTTTAATGAGTGCACTCCAGTTTTCTGAAATGCATTTTAAATTTTGCTGAGGATGTTTTATCATTATCATAAGTAAATTATTTGATTTGTGCTACATGTAATTCAGTGGCAGCCAGGAGGGCTAGATAGAATATCAAATTTAAGTTTTAAAGGCAAAAGTAAGTGAGGAGATGTTAAGACTTATCAATTGCTACATTATCTTGGAAGCTTAAGTATAATTGCCTATGTTAATAAAATTTGCAATAACATTGTAAACTTCAATTTGGTGCTTATTAATAGAAGTCTTCACACTTTTTTCTTTACTTTTTTCCCTTCCTCTGATGATTTTAATTCTAGAATTTTTTACTTCCTTAAAAAGAAATCTTTAATGTTGCAAAAGAATCACAGGTTCTTTCTATGACCAGTCTCAGTGTAGATAATTTTTAAAAGGGTGTCTCCTAACTTGCTATGTTAAAACTTGTTAACACATTGGTGAGTATCCTTCTAGAAGTGTTTCTTAATTATAGAATCATCTGAAGAGGGTGAAGACCAAGAAGATGAAGATGATGGTGAAGATGAAGATGATGATGATGAAGATGAAGAGGATGATGAAGATGAAGAGGATGGAGAAGAAGATAATCAGAAACGATATTATCTTAGACAGAGAAAAGCAACTGTTTACTACCAGGCTCCATTGGAAAGTTAGTGTCATTCATACTTTTTGCAGGAGATGATTTGTATCAGCTTTTTCTTTACTGTTCCTTCTTTGTTTTTGTTTTTCCCATATTTTCATTTTACTGAATATTCATGACTGTTATGTTAAACTATCCAAATTTTTTAAGAAACCATTTTTTTCCAAAGAAAGTTAATTTTAGCCTTGCACGAAGCAAATAATTGAGCTATTTTGAATTTTCATATCTTTCAGGTTCATACCTTTCTTCTTAATTTGTCAGTTTATTTAACCTTAGTATTTTGTAAGTGTTCATGTGCAGTGCGGATGATTTACCTGTTATGTATCTGCATAACAATGGCTGTTTATGGCCATTATTTGTTTTAGTTGGTTGGTGTCTGTGTTATGCATATTTTCAGCAGCAACCCTGCAGACATAAATGATATAAGATATATATTCTATAGTAGATATTTGTTAGTACTTTCATAGAAAATAGCACCTTTGTAAGTATTTTAATGAAGAGTAAAGTTATCTTCATTTATATGTATATTTTATTTATATATACTTTTAATTTTAATTTTATTTTCCCCCAGAACCTCGTCACCAGAGAAAGCCCAACATATTTTATAGTGGCCCAGCTTCTCCTGCAAGACCAAGATATAGATTATCTTCTGCAGGACCAAGAAGTCCTTACTGTAAACGAATGAACAGGTGTGGTTCTGAATTAATCAACAATTAATGATAATGTGATTGTTAGGGTAGGATTCTAGAGTCTTTGGATTGAGTGTATTAGAACAGAATTCTAGAACTGCATATTTGGAATAGTACTTTTTAGCACTCTACTCCCTAGTACCACTGACTAGTTTTTGTTTTTGCTTCCACTAATGGGAAGTGTTAATGGTCATCTTGATAAGGTATTCTATACCACTGTTCTGTACTTGAATAAGAAGTTACCATTATATTCCCAGCTGTGTTAAGCATTTTATATAGATTATTTTATTTAATCTTCACATTTAGAGGATAGGTTTAATCTTCACATAGTATTACAGATATATTTTCCCACCATGAAAATGTTCTAAGTTATATATCTTCTAGACTTATTATGGTTTTTTTCTGGGTGTATTTGTTTCCTTTGTATTTTAAGAAACATTTATTTTCTTTAATTATTAAAATTATTTGTGTGTTTTTCTTCCGCATTTTAATAATTGTTGCTAATCTATCAAATTTAAGTCCAAAGAGGCTATGAGAGGTTTTATTCTGCTAAGTAATGAACGTTCCCTGATGGATTGGAACAATTGGGGTTATAGTAGCATTATGGTGGTTTATCAGTGAGAGAAAAGACTAAAATGGTGGCGGGTGAAAGTTTGTGTAGAGGGGCTGGGATTGTAGCTCAGTAGTAGAGCTTGCCTCTCACATATAAGGCACTGGGTTTTGATCCTTAGCACCATGTAAAAATAAAGGTATTGTGTCTGTCTACAACTAAAAAAAAAAAAAATTTAAAGTTGGTACTTTTCCTTCATTAAATGGAGCATTAATTTATTCCAAAGTAAGACTGAAATCTTTGTAGATTTCAATTATTTGAACAGTTCTGAGAAGTCTCATCAAAACAAATTGACTATGTTGTCATGGAAGATAGCAAGCACCTTAGTAAGTACTGAAGAGACATCTTTTAGGAAAAATAAGAAATATACTTGTGTCTGAGACATTTCAATTCATTATCAGAATCACAAGCTACATTTTACATTTTTAGGTTTCTTTTTCCATCATCCCTTTTGCCTGATTAGGGCTCAGAAGGATAGAGGATCAGAAGGCAAACTCAACCTGTCGGTTTCTTATGATAATTGTACTTGAAGGGAGGCTTCATTTCCGTATCTTGATGGGCCCCCAAGAATATTGTTGAAGACTCGTTTTGATAGTGAAATATAATGGTCATTAGGAAAAGAGAAGGTATAATATTTACTGGAATCCCTACCACCACAAAGCTTCCGAGTTAGGATAGCAACTATCCAACTCAAGGGGCAGGCCTGTACTTGATCCAGCAGAAGAACAAGACTAGCAGTTACCTTGAGATTCAATTTCTTCTTATGTTTTGAATGGATTTATGATTCTGGAAGTAACATTTGTTGATAAACTATCTATCTCTACAGTTAACACCTATAGTGTATTTTAGAGAAAGTTTTATATATATATATATATATATATATATATATATATGTATTGTAGTTTGACACAATACCTTTATTTTTTACTTGGTGCTGAAGATCAAACGCAAGAAAGTTTTTGTTTTGTTTCGTTTTTTAAAAACATTTGGTCTCATGTGTTTCCATATTTGGTTCCTGGGGTCTAGTCTTTGCCTGTGAAAAATGTTTTGTATTGTTGAGTAGTTCCTTGCTATAGATATATTCTTCCTCTCCAATTATTTAACGAATGTTTGAGTGCCAAGCAAAACAGTAAAAATGACTTAGGCAGAATTCCTGCCTCTGGCTCTCATAGACTAATGGAGGATTCTTAAACATTTAAGTTAGAGGATGAACTTAATAGAGTTAAGCTGTCTTGAGTCATATTAGTTGACTTGCTGACTTTCTTGGTGGTTTCAATAACCTCTTTAAACTTATTTTTGTATTAATAGCTTTATTGAAATATATATTATACAGTTTGCTCATTTAAATTGTACAACTCTGTGACTTTTAATATGTTCAGAGTTGTGCATCTGTCACCAGTCTGTTTTTAAAACATTTTCATCACTTCAAAAAGAGCCCTGGATTCTTTAATGATCACCCTCCAGTCTCTTCATTCCCCCAGCCCTAACCAACCACAAATCTAATTTCTATCTCTATTATGTTTTGTGTATTTCTCATAAGTGGAATATCTTGTCACTAGTTTCTTTCACATGGTTTAACCTTTTCAAGGTTCATCCATGTTTCTCCATGTATCAATACTTCATTCTTTAAAATATTTTAATGTCAAGTAAGATTTCATTATATGGACATAGCATGTTATGTTTATCCTATATCGGTTGATAAATGTGTGTTTCACTTTGGCTGTCATGAATAATTCTATTATAAACATTCATGTGCAAGTTTTTGTGTGAACATATGTTTTCACTTTTTTTGGAATATAATTCCATTGGAGTGGAATTGCTGAGTCAAATGCTAACTATATTTAATGTTTGAGGAACTGCTATATTGTTCTCCAAAGTGGTTACTCCATTTTATATTCCCACAAGCAGTTTAGGAGGGTTCCAAATTCTCTATATCCTTGTCAACACTTTGTTATTACATGAGCTATTGAATGTAGCCCTTTAAACCTTTTCTTTAACTTTCTTATTAAGCTGATGTAAGGATCTCATATCTTCTAACAGCCTTGATGATGTGTAGTCATTTTGCTCATCCTTTTTACTTGAAGATACTAGCTTGTTTATATCTCATGTACTACTTCAGCTACTGAGGCATAAAAGTAAAGCACATCTCCAAAGCAGCATTTGAACATTGCTGTTAGTATCTACCAGTGGTTAAGAAACCTTGCAGCACCAGAAGAAATTATACTTCAAACCATCTTTTTTTTAAACTTATGTATTCTAATTTGTTATACATGACAGCAGAATGCATTTCAATTCATAGTACACATATAGAGCACAATTTTTCATTTCTCTGGTGGTATGCAAAATGGAGTCACACCATTCGTGTCCTCATACATATACTTAGGATAATGATGTTTATCTCATTTCACCATCCTTCCTGCCCTCAGGCCCCCTCCCTTTCCCTCTCTCCCTTTGCCCTATCTAAATTTCCTCCATTCCTCCCATGTTCCCCCTCCACCCCCATTATGGATCAGCATCCACATATCAGAGAATACATTTAGCCTTTGCTTTTTTGGAATTGGCTTACTTCACTTAGCACGATATTCTCCAAGTCCACCCATTTACCTACAAATGCCATGATTTTATTCTCTTTTAATGCTGAGTAATACCCCATTGTGTATATACACCAAAGTTTCTTTATCTATTCATCTGTTGAAGGGCATCTAGGTTGATTCCACAATTTAGGTCTTGTGAATTGTGCTGCTATAAACATGGATGTGGCTGTGTCACTGTAGTATGCTGCATCTCTTAATGAACATTTGATGGTCAGCTCTACCATAGCCTCTTTTCTTCCCTTCTTCAGCTATCCAAGTCTTTTATTACCTTCAAATATTCAATGTGTCAAAATGTATTTTACTGTCATGTGTAACTAATTAGAACAAATTAAAAGAAGAAAACAAACCTTGTAGCCATAATTCAGGATCTTCCAAGGGTCTCTAGGTACACTTGCCATAGTGGAGCTTTAAGAATGCTGCCTTGAAAAAGGAGTCTCTTCCTTATGAGGGTTAACATCTAGTAATTTAAGTTTTATTTTTTTCACTCTAGTTTCTGGAACAAAGCTCACCCCTTAGAATCATAAGGTAGCATAATAGCCAGTTGCTTCGTGAGTATTTCAAAATCATACTTACCTGTTAAAGAACTAGAACTGGCAAGAAGTCAAAGCTCTGGCTAGGTTCAAAGTGCTGGTCCAGTACTTGTCTATGCCAGGTTTTTCCTTGTTTTTTGTAGGGTGGTGGAAAAAAGTAAGTGGACATGGGTATTTGTGTTTCACATATTTTTAAAGTTGAAATAATGGTCTTTCTACAATATAGAATGATCACTAAGAACCTGCACTCGTAACTCGGACTCTTTGGGTTTGGAGCTCAGCTCTACCACTTGTTAGTGACCTTTGTCAAGTTATTTAACCTCTCTATGATTCTGTTTTTTGACCTGTAGAATGGGGACAATAGCACCTATCCCATAGTATTGTAAGACTTAGAATTAATACACACAAAGCCTTTAAAATAGTGTGGCATATATTAAGTGCTAATTAGTTTGCTATTTTAACTGTACTTTTATGTTTCTTTTGTTTTTGTGGATTTTGTTTTGTTTCATTTTGTTTTTCTATTGGGAATTATATACAAGGTCTGGATAGTTGCTTAGAACTTACTAAGTTGCTGAGTCTGGCTTCAAACTTGATCTTCTTCCCTCAGACTCCAGAATTGCTGGATTATAGGTGCACTTCCCTGCACTTAGCCTGATGTTTAAAATTAATTTCTACTTTGCAAATCAAACATTGAAAACTTTATGTTGAGCCATAAGATTTTTTGTTGTTTGCTTCTAACTACTGGTTTTTGAAAAAACTAGAATTCACCAGTGTTTTAATGTTTACAATGTGGATTTTTGAAATAGATATAGTTTTGAATTCTGGCACCGAAATTTATTCTATGAGCCATGTTGACCCCAACTGTAAAATGATGTGCTTGTCCAAAAATTTAATTAAAATTAAATGAGATAACTTGTCAAGCAGGATCAGAAAGGTGTTAGTAAATATATGCTTTTAATAGTCTTAATGTGGATGATTGGAGAATTATTTTCTCATTTATTTCTGGGTTTTCATAGATCCTTATGAAAAACCATTGGAACCATTTGTGTTTCAGAATTCAGATTTTGGGGGTGTATTTACAGCATACAACATATGTAGTATGTAACATTAACATCTCTAGAGGTGTCTGAGCCAGCACTGCATATAATTACTGCATTACTATATAATTCTGTAGTAATAAAATTTTAAATAATGGTGGCAACTGGGACAAATTGAGACTATAAATTGCCTGGTGTTAGTTCAGGTCATATATTCTAGAGCTAAGTAAAACTAGAACTAGTTATAGATTTTTTTTTTTTTTGGATGGAAGATTTTGGACATGCATTATGAAGGTAATAGATGAAGATACCTATTTTCCATGATTGTTTTCTTGATTCAGGAAAAAATTCTAGACCTAACTCAATGGCATAATTAAAGAATATGTAGCCAGAGGGTTTTTTGTTTTGTTTTTTAATTTTGAGACAGGGTCTCCCTAAGTTGCTTTGGCAAGTTGCCCAGCCTGACCTCAAACTTGCAATTCTCTTGTCTCAGCCTCCCCAGTTGCACCACTATGTGCACCACTATGGGGGGTTTCAGATGTGCACCAGTATGCTTGGCTAGATTCTTTGTGGGTGTTTTTGTTTTTTATGTGAGTCTTTTGTAATTGTCCAAAGGTAGAAGTGATTAAAACATATTTTGTATATTTGTAGCATTTGGCATCTTATTTGTTCTTGCCAACCAGCTAAGAATTTGATAGTATTTTTATCTTATTTTTCTTGAAAACTCATATGGACTTGGTAGCTTATCTGTATACACAGTTGTTAAGTGATTGAGTTGTGAATTTACATTGATGGTATACTATAGATAAAAGGCCTTATTATTCATTATAGCTTTTTAGTTTTTGTTTTTGGCAGTGTTGGGGATTAAATGGAGAACCTCATGCATGGTAGACAATTGCTCTATCACTGAGCTATACCTCTAGCCCTCCCAGTTTTTTTATCTACGTAAAGAAAAAACTCTTTTTTCAGTGTTACTTGATCTCTCGAAATAGGTGATTTTCTCCCTAATGGGAAATTATATATAATATACTATTGAAAATGCCTTTTCAAATTACAGTCATACTCTATCTCATCTTTCTTTTTAAAATAACTGACTGTATCAACACTAAGACATCGGGCTGGGGTTGTGGCTCAGAGGTATAGCACTTGCCTAGCATGCATGAGGCCTTGGGTTTGATCCTCAGCACTACGTAAAATAAAATAAAGATATTGTGTCCACCTATAGCTAAAAAATAAATGAGAAAAAAAAAAGACGTCACTTTGCCCAAACTATCTCTTAATGAATATTTGATGGTCAGTTCAACCATAGCCTCTTTTTCTTTTTTTCCCCTTCTTCAGTTATCCAAGTCTTTTATTACCTTCAAATATTAATCAACAAAGCTTATTACTTCAGTGGTTCAGCAAATATTTTATGATAAACCTTTTTGGTTCATTGGGTATTTCTAGGCAGGTACCTTACCACTGAGCTATATCCTTAGCTCCATAAGGTATTTCTAATGCTAAAATCCTATGCCTTTTCCCCTGCCCTCCTTATTATGATATCACGTTTCCTCTTTACTTAAGGAGAAGACATGCAATCCATAGTAGTGACTCTACTTCATCTTCCTCTTCTGAAGATGAACAACACTTTGAGAGGAGAAGAAAAAGGAGCCGTAATAGAGCCATCAATAGGTGAGTTGCCATATTGATGACTTTTTGAACTGCCTGATGTTTTTTTTCAAGAAGTAGTGAGAACATAGAAGAATTTGGGAACGGGTATATCTTAGTTGATTAAAAATTTGCATCACATCTTAATGTATCTAAACCAGAATACTGTCTTAGAACCATCTATAATTGAATCAAATAATAAGTTAGAACATAGAGTTATGATTTTTTTTTTTTTTTGCTGAACTGTTAGGTAGCCCATAGTGGTACTTAGTGAACAGTCACTTGAGGGAATATTCCTTTTTTTTTTTTTTGCTTATAGTACATTCTTATTTGAAACTCTTAAGGAAAATTGGAAGATTTATTCATTACATAACTCTGTAGTATAACTCCACCAGCTTATTGGACTTTCACACTAATTATATGAAGTAGAAAGGTCAAGGATTATTCTCATTTTACAGATCTGGTTGGATAAATGAGAATGTACTGCTTGGACTCCAGTAGTAAAATACCATTAGAGTAGAAAATAATGCTAAACAAAATAATCTGAGTATAATAATAGGAGGGGCATACAAAGCAACCATTTATTTTATTTTACTTTATTTTTTTAATTTAGAGACAAAGTCTCGCTAAATTGCTGAGGATGATTTTGAACTTGTGATCCTCCTGCCTCAGCCTCCTGGGACACTGGGATTACTGGCATGTACCATTGCATCCAGCATTCTTTGTATTCTTTTTTTTTTTTTTTTTTTCTTTTTTAATTGTGGATTATTTTTAACACAATTATTTTATTTATTACGTGGTGCTGAGGATCAAACCCAGTGTCTCATATGCAAATACTCTACCACTGAGCCACAAGTGACAATTCTTGCTAACCTCAAAACTCCATGAGATATTTATCTTTATATATCATTTTTGTATTCTTTATTCTTTTTTTTTTTTTTTTTTTTAAGAAAGAGAGAGAGAGAATTTTTTAATATTTATTTTTTAGTTTTCGGCGGACACAACATCTTTGTATGTGGTGCTGAGGATCGAACCCAGGCCGACACTTGTCACATGTGGCGGAGCACTTGAAATGTGATTTGTCTAAATGGGACAGAGTTCATGTTTTTATAAAATATATGCTTAGATTTCAAAGACTTACTACAAAAAGTGTAACATCTCAGTTTTTAAAATGATTGTAGAAATGATATTTTGGATATATAAGGATAAATAAGATATATTATTAAAATTACTTGCATTGTTTTCCTTTTTTAAAATATTTTTTAGTTTTGTTTTG
Source organism: Callospermophilus lateralis (assembly GCF_048772815.1). Classification (NCBI taxonomy): domain Eukaryota; kingdom Metazoa; phylum Chordata; class Mammalia; order Rodentia; family Sciuridae; genus Callospermophilus; species Callospermophilus lateralis. The sequence continues at coordinate 75,374,997 of NC_135320.1, read as the reverse complement.
TTTAATAGTTGGGCACAGTACTTTTGTTTTATTTATTTATTTTTATGTGGCTGAGGATTGAACTTGGTACCTCGAGCGTGCTAGGCAAGTGCTCTACTGCTGAGCCACAACTCCAGCCCCAGCACTTTTTTTCTTTGTTTTAGTAAGATTAACAGAAAATTTAAAAGTGTAGTTTGTGGCTTGCATTTCGTGTCTGTTGGACAGCAATGAGTTAGATCATTCGAAAACTATATTTGACTACTTGAATTTTTCTTTGCTTTCATTCATGGAAATGCTAATTGAATCCCCTATGTAGTAATATGTTTAAAAAAAAAAAAAAACCTTTTAGCTGGGCACAGTGGCATACGCCTATAATCCTGGCAACTCAGGAGACTGAGACAGGAAGATCATGAGTTCAAAGCCAGCCTCAGGTACTTAGCGAGCTCTTATCTTCAAATAAATATGAAAAAAGGCTGGGGATGTGACACAGTGGTTAAGCCAATGAGTTCAATCTCCAGCACATCCTCCCCCGCCAAAAAATACACCCTTTTTTAAAGTTGGGAGTGGGGAGACAGATGTAAGACCTCATGAATATAGAAAGGAGACCATTAATAGAGAGGAAAGGAATGGGGAAGGACAAAGGGATTTCTTAGGGAATTAAATTAATCATGTACAAATATGCTAAAATGAAGCTCACTATTCTGTATAATTAATATGTGCCAATTAAAAACAAAAAGAAATATTCTTTAAAAAGCTACGATTGAAAATTTGTTTATCTTAGATTTCACAGTGTAAATTCCTTATGGCACTGTTCTCTTGTATAGTTCTGTTGAAGGTAGTTAACAATATTATATTGACTATTTTGAAATAGCTAGAAAAGAGGATTTTGAATGTTCTTACCACAAAGAAATGATAAATGTATGAGGTGATGAATTTTCTGAATGCCTTGGTTTGAATATTATATATGTACCTAAACATCACACTGTACCACATGAACATGTAATTATTATGTGTCATTTAAAAATGATAAAAAAATAAGTTCCTTCTGGAGTTGAGCTTAACAAAAACTGTCACTTGGAGTGAGTCTGGTATGCTTGACGTAGGTTAATTCTCATGTAAGTATCTTCCTTTTACATAAGCAATCTTCATTTTTCAATCTATAAAATGAGCAGGGTTCCTATATGAAACTAGTGATACTATCTTGCTTGAGAAGATTGATATGAATCCACGTGCTAGTTGACTATGAATATTTTGCTGAGAGGTATTATAGTATACCAGAGTTATTATAGATCTATAGATTAATAGACTACTTGCATTTGATTCTTGGCTTTACCATTTACTAGTTGGACGACTTTGGGCAAATTAATTACCCTTTCTATGCCTCAGTTTTCTTCTAAAATGAGGAAAATAATAATAGCCTACCTCATTAGAATGTTGCAAGGATTTAATGTAAAGCACCTAAAACAGTATCTGGTAAATGGTAAATACTCTGTATGTTAGACCCAGCCACTACAATGTGTATTGTTACTTTCTAAATTCTCCACCATGACTTTGAGGTTCTATGACCTCTTGATTACTTAATGTTTTTCATTAGGTCATATGTCTTTAATAATAAAACTTTGGATACAAATGTTTCTAACTTAAGTTCTAAAGAAAATGAGGAAATTTAAATACTTAAATTGTTAGATTTTTTTCAGTTGAATTTTTTTTTTTTTTTTTTTTTTAGTTAAGGGCATTGAACCCAGGGGTATTCTACCACTAAGCCACATCCCAATCCTTTTTATTTTTTACTTTTTGAGACAGGATCTCACTAAGTTGCCATGGCTGGCCCCAAACTTTCAATCCTCCTTCCTCAGTCTCCCAAATTGCTGTGATTACAGGTGTGGGTCCCCACAAATATTAAGAAAAATGATAATATTCTAACATTGTATATGGGGAGAAGAGAGAATTGATAAGTCTGTGCTTTTAAAAATCTTTTTTCATAGGTGCCTCCCACTAAATTTTCGGAAAGATGAATTAAGGGGAATTTATAAAGATCGAATGAAAATTGGAGCTAGCCTTGCTGATGTTGATCCAATGCAACTAGATTCTTCAGTGAGTACTATATTTTGAAATGTGTACTCGACTTGAACTATAATGTTGTTCTTTAATATAGTTTTTAAGTTTTGTTTGCAGTGCTGGGGATTGAACCAAGAGCACATAGTAGGCAAGCATTCTACCACCAAGTTATAGCTACTGCCCTTCACATTTCCCCCCAGACAGGTTCTCGCTAAGTTGCTGAGGCTTACCTCAAATTTGTGATGCTTTTGCCTCAGTCTTCTGAGTAGCTTAGATTAAAGGCATGCATCACTATGCTCCAGTATTGTAGATTAGTTTTAAAGTTAAGAAAAAAAAAAATTTTTTATCAGAAATTTTAATCTTTATATACATTTAAAAAGAAAATCTTTCAGTCACAATTAAAATACTGTTACTGGGGCTGGGGATGTGGCTCAAGCAGTAGCATGCTCACCTGGCATGCATGAGGCCTGGGTTCGATCCTCAGCACCACATACAAAAACAAAGATGTTGTGTCCGCCGAAAACTAAAAAATAAATGTTAAAAAAAATCTCTCTCTCTCTCTGTCTTTAAAAAAAAAAAAAAGATACTGTTACTGAGTTGACTGTGCAGGTAAATATAGCTTAGTAGGAGGAATATTAGGGGCAACATTTTAATTTTGACTCTTAAGTCTAAAATTGTCACTTTTCTCTTCCATTGCCAGGTACGATTTGATAGTGTTGGTGGCCTGTCCAAACATATTGCAGCTCTAAAAGAGATGGTGGTGTTTCCATTGCTTTATCCAGAGGTCTTTGAAAAATTCAAAATTCAACCCCCAAGGTAATTAAATTATGCTTTTGATTTTAGACATAATCTGCTAAATACTATTATTGTTTAATTTTTACACCTTAATTTTAAATACTGGTTCCTGATTTTTTTTCCTTATGTAATGTTTCTTCCTGAATAACCCAGCATAGAAACTGTGTTTTTTTTTTTTTTTTTTCCTAGTAATGTGTCATAAATCAATCAGTTAAACATTGGTGCATTTTAAAATAAATTTTATAGTTTAAGAAATTAAAAGCTGGGCTCAGTAACGTGCATCTCTAATTCCAGAGATTCAGGAGGCTGAGGCAGGAGGATTACTACTTCAATGCCAGCTTCAGCAACTTAGTGAGACACTGTCTTAAAAACAAAAAGGTTGGGAATGTAGCTCAGTGGTAGTGCATCCCTCAGTTCAATCCCCAATACTTCCTACAAAAAAAAATTTATGACTTCTTACAGGACATTTTGGAAGTGCCTAGTTAAGTAATTTAGTGAATTCAAAAAGAAACAACAAACAACTCAACTTTTCTCTATATCTCTCCTTTCTTAAAAACATACATTTGAACATACATTTAAATTATATGACTGCATGTGAAGGTAAGAGAATATGATGAATATCTTCCAACTACAGAAAATCATGAATGAATGAAATGAAATATTTAAAATAAAGGGCTTTATTTTTATTGTCTATATGTATTTTTATAGTATCAATAATAACTCCCAGGTTTTAAGTTGTGCTTTGTGGATTGAAACTATATTACATTTATCTTGTATTGTTTTATTCACTAATTATGGACTCATGATCTTGGTTCCTAATTTTTGTTTCAATAGTCTACTTTTTAATGTAGTACTTAAATGTTTAACATATTATTTTACAGAGGTTGTTTGTTTTATGGTCCACCTGGAACTGGAAAAACTCTGGTTGCTAGAGCACTTGCCAATGAATGCAGTCAAGGGGATAAAAGAGTAGCATTTTTCATGAGGAAAGGTGCTGATTGTCTGAGTAAATGGGTAGGGGAATCTGAAAGACAGCTACGATTGCTATTTGATCAGGTATGATATTGAAATTTGCCTACATAGTTCTATAATCTATGCAAATGTAATAAGTTTAAAGATTAGATAAACTTTTTGTTTAATCACTTAGAGACTGTAGTATTGAGGTATGTATCAGTACAGGATGTGAAGACAGTTCTGCCCTAGAGTGACTTTTCAGTTTCATACTTAAGAATGTATCAAAAGCACATTGTGAGATAATATTTTCTGCTCTGAGACATGACTACAAACTTTTAAAAATCTTGTTTTTTTTTTTTAAAAAAAAAAGTCTCTGAGGGGACTAGGGTATGGCTCAGTGATAGAGCACCTGCCTGGCATGTGTGAGGCACTGGTTCAATCCTCAGCACCACAAATATAAAGAAAGAAAGCTATTGTGTCTACCTATAATTACAAAGAAAAAAAGTTGTTTTTCTTTATCTTTACTGAAGTAGATTTTTTAAATGGTGACATCTTACTAAATAATGTTTTTCTATTCTGTTTTTCCTCCTGACATGGAGGAAGACTATGTCACTGTCCTCTACTCTGCCTCAACAATTAATCTTTAATAGATATTTTTATGTGTGTTCCAGTAACTACAGCTTTTTGAAATCTAGGATATATAACCAGTGGTGAATGTATTTTAAGTGTTTCCAGTTGAAAACACTAGTAAAAGTAAACTTAAATGTTATTATGATTTAGGCTGAGTCCTTGAATCATAGTCCTTGGAAATTGCATTTAGATTTATAAATTATAAGTAATTATAAATAAATTCTGGTGAATACATTTGAATGTAATGAATTAAAATGCTTTATATTAAATCTACGTATTTGAGGCTTTTTATGGTAACATGTGACCTCTGGACCTACTTTTAGGCCTATCAGATGCGTCCATCAATTATTTTCTTTGATGAGATCGATGGTCTGGCTCCAGTTCGGTCAAGTAGGCAGGATCAAATTCACAGGTAAAAGTTTCTTGATGGCATTTCTACCTTTCTTACTATATTCTGAGTTGTATTGATGTGATATGAGAAAGAGAATGTTAAATGATAAGGAACTTTACAGATCAATAATTTCCCTTTTTGGTAATAAAACCTAATATATAGTACAAAGAAAGTAAACCTGTTCTGAGTGTCAGGGTGTTCTAATTATAATATGTAAGTCATAGCTACAAAAGATTTAACTCATGATATAGGCCAGTAAGATAAGGTGCATGAAGCAAGATTGGCTAGAGGTAAGATTCTGACTATGTTGGGAAATGTGGTTGAATGTTGAGCACAAGAGCATAACCACTTATTTTTAGCTCCAACCTAATTGGTCTGTAGTATTTGAGACTTGAGAAATAGATTTTCTTTATTTAACTTTACATTAAAAATTTTAAACATCTTAAAATGTTGCCAATTAATTCAGCTGCTTTTAAGACACTGCCTGGGCCAAACAAAATATGCCTCAGGGCATTATTACTTGTTCAAGATTCTAATACATCATTTTAAAGATGAGAAAACTGGACCTTTTCCCCCATGATTAGGTACTTATCTAAAAGAACACTTTTCTAAAGCCACGGCCCCACCTTGAATCTAAATTAGTCCCAATTTATTTTTAGTTTTTCAGAGCTTCTTTTCAAATGATCTCATGCTTAATTTGGGTTTTCCTAAAGAACATATTGGCATATATTCAAATATGCCAGTGTTTTACATACATAATAGAGAAGATGAACAAGACATAGTAATGTGATTGATAGGTAGGTTTTATCTTTTTTTACTTTACTAACATCAAAAATATGTATTCTAATCTGATGACCTTATACTTTCTTGATGATAGACAATTTCATTTATTGTTGAGTAGATTAAAATGTCTAGTAGCATGGTAAAAATAGTTACCTGCCAAGTGCAGTCAGTTGTACATGTCAATAATCCCAGCTACTTGGGAGGCTAGGGCCGGAGAATTGCAAGTTCGAGGAAAGCTTGGGCAGTTTAGTGAGACCCTGTCTCAAAATTAAAAAGGGGGCGGGAGGGCACTAGGATGTAGTTCAGTGGCAGAGTGCCCCTGGATTAAACCCCCCAGTACTGGAGGAAGGAAGTAGAATAAAGTTTTATCTATTCATGTCCTTTAGTAATCAATAAATCTTTTTATATATGATACACTTCATTATCAGCCATACTATCTTCGTTGTGTTAATAGGGAGAAACATTTTAAAATGCTACCATCATTTTACAATCAAGTAGATTGACTGTGTGATATATTTTGGGACAGTTCTAAAGGAATTTTAACAAGCAAAAACATGCTTTTTTTAGTTGTCGATGAACCTTTATTTCATTTATTTATGATGCCGAGTATCAAGCCCAGTGCCTCACATGTGCTAGGCAAGCATTCTATCACTGAGCTATAACCCTTGCCCAAAAACATGCTTTTAAGGGAAAATTTCTCATTTTAAGAGAAATTTAGTTGACATTTGCCGGTAAATTGATGGAACTAGAGACTCTCATGCTAATGAAGTAAGCCAATCCTAAAAAACCAAAGTTGAATGTTCTCTCTGATATGTGGATGCTGACACACAATTAGGAGTGGAGGGAGAGGGAATAGAAGTTCATTGGATTGGACAAAGGAGAATGAAGGGAAGGAAGGGGGATTAAAATAAGAAAGATAGTAGATTGAATTGGATATAACTTTCCTATGTTCATATATGAATACATGACTAAAGAAATGTCACATTATGTACAAAATGAAAGAATGGATTCCTAATTAGGATAAGTTATACTCCATGTATGTATAATATGTGAAAATACTGTCTGGCTGGGGTTGTGGCTCAGCGGTAGAGCACTCGCTTAGCACATGCGAGATCCTGCATTTGATCTTCAGCACCACATAAAAAATAAAGAAAGAAATTGTGTCCAACTACAGCTAAAAAATAAAATATTAAAAAAAATACTGTCAAATATATCTAAAAAGAACAAATAAATTAAAAAATTTTTAAAGAAATTTAGTATACTTTTTTCCTGAAGATTTAAAATATAGAGTAAATGTTTTGTTAAATTAAGCTTTTTTTTTTTTTTAGAATTTAGCACATTAAAGATAATTAAATTATATTTTATATCTTAGTAATGATTTTGTAGAGTAACTCTACTTAGTAATTATGTGAATGTCTTTAGAAAGTAAGATCAGCCTAACAGAGAGAATACTTTAGACAGGGTCTTACTAAGTTGCCCAGACTGGTCTTAAGCTGCAGTCCTCTTGTCTCTGCTTCCTGAGTAGTTGGTTAGGGGTATGCACACCATGCCAGGCATAAGATGAACTTTTTAAAAAAATATTTCTATCTGTAAGTGTACACATACCTTTGTTTATTTACCTTTTCAGTTAGTTGTACATGAGTGTAGAATGCATTTTTACGCATTGTACATAAATGGAGCACAACTTCTTCCTCTGGCTGAATGTGGTGTAGTGTAATCATACATGTATATAGGATAATGATATCTATCTCATTCCACTGTCCTTCTCCCCCCACACCCCCTCCCTTTCCCTCATTCCCCTCTGCATAATCCAAAGTTTTATTTATTTTTATGTGTTGCTGAGGATCAAACCCAGCGCCTCACACAAGCTGGGTAAGCAGTCTAGCACTGAGTTACAACCACAGCCCACTATAAGCATTTTTTAATAAAAAGGAGCCCTAGAAGCAATCACAGTCCAGTATCAATTAAATATCTCTAAATACTAGGACTCAGAAGAGATAGCAGATTACAGTACTGAACCAGGAAATAACCAAGACAAACCTAGAACATCTTGTAATCCCTAAAAGCAAGAAAACAATTGAAGAATATTTAGATTATATAAGAATGATATAGTAATCAATTTTGTAGGATCTCTAATTTGCCAAACATGGGACAATTTGAGTATCAAAAGTAGTAACTATGGGCTGGGTTGTGGCTCATTGGCAGAGTGCTTGCCTCCCACATGTGAGGCATTGGGTTCGATTCTCAGCACTACATATAAATATAAATAAAGGTCCATCAACACTTAAAAAAATATTTTAAAAATAATTATAACAGATTGAAACACATCAATTACAGAAAATCATTAATTTTTAATGATCAATTTTCCTCTGAAAATTGATAAAAGTAAACATTTCTTTTTCCTGTCCTATGTAGATCATAATTCAAGATAATTTAACAGTTAGCAAAGTAACAGGTTTTTTTAATAGGAAAGTCACAGCTAATAAATGGGAAAGGAATAATTAAATTAGAAAATCATTTTGCTGCTTATTATAAAATAGTGCATTCAGACCTCTGATTTTTAACTAGGGGGAGTTTTTTTTTCTTCCCTTTCTAGAGAACAAATGTCTGGAGACATTTTTTTTTTATTGTCATAGTTGGTTGGGATTGATTATTAGCATCTAGTAGCTGAAGACCAAAGATGCTGTTAAAAATTCTACAGTTTGGGGCTGGAGTTGTGACTCAGTGGTAGAGCGCTTGCCTCACACATGCGAGACCCTGGGTTTGAGCCTCAGCACCACATAAAAATAAATAAATGAAATAAAAGTATTGTGTCCAGCTACAACTAAAAAAAAAATTTTTAAAAAATTCTGCAGTTTACAGGACAGCTCTCCATAGCTAATAATTTTGTGGCTGAAAACATCAGTAGTACTAAGGTTGAGAAATCTTGATCTACACAATAATTATTAACAGCTAGAAGGATAATAATTAATAAAAAAAGTGGAGATATTTTTTCTCTATTTTGAAAGCTTGACAATTATCATTACATTTACATGAACTTGTAAAATAGCTATGTCAGCTACTATTCCTATGTTAAATTCTTCTAGAGTAAGCCCTAAATAATTCCATTAAAAAGTTGTATTTTCCAAATGAGTTTTTGTAATTGTGTACCTTCCTATACTTATGTTGCCTGATTCTGTTTTATAATGAGTATGAGGAAGGGAGTTTACTTTTTAATATTGGCCAATTTCTTTAGTCTCTATTCAAAAATTTAATGTATTTTCTTTTTGTCTCATTCTACACCAGTTCTCTTGGTCTTCTAAGAAAAATACATGGTTGTAAATGTCTAAGGAAAAAAAAAAAGTTGCTAGGAAAAATTATGTTGGATAGAGGAAGCTAGTAACAACTCATCTAATATCAAATTCACTGGTTGATCATAGGTGGGAAGCTGGTATCATGTGCCTCCCACAATGATTTGATAGAAATCACATGGAATCTTCCTATGAAATATGTTCTCACTTATAGTTTAACCTCAGTGTATTAATCTTCCAAATACAACTATACAGTTTACAAAAAATATGAAAATCAAAAAGACAAGTTAAATGGACCCCTTCAGGAAGCAATTAGCCCAATCTAGAATTTGGGAAGGAAATTCTGCAAGACACATGACCTGGTGTCTTCAGCAACTAAATGTCTTAGAGGGGAAAAAAGGTGAGGGGTATAATGGAAACTATTAAGGATTTGAGGGTTTAATAATGGAATGTTTGTAGATCCTGTGTTAAATAAATCAAAAAGAAGAAGATACTTAGGAGGGACTGAGGTAGATCAGTGGTACTTTCCTAACATTCACCTGGCCTTGGATTTCCCCAGCACCACAAAAAAAGAGATACTTAACTGAGATAATTCGAGAAAATTGAATATTAGATGATATTAAAGAATTATTGTCATTTTAGGGTAATGATATTGTGGGATGTTTTAAGTTTTTATCTCTTGGTGGGTTTTTTTGTTTTTGTTTTGTTTGCAACACTGGGGATCAAACTCAGTGAGCTCTACTACGAGCTGAGTCTGGATATGTCTCAAAGTGAAATATAAAAAGCTACATTCCCTTTTTATATTTCACTTTGAGACATATCCAGACTGGCCTCGAACTTGGGATCCTCCTACCTCAGCCTCCTGAGTTATTGAAATTATAGGCATGCAGCCAACAGATATTTTTTTCTTTTTTAAAAACTCTTAGGTGGAGATAAGGAATACTGGTGGTTATTGTTCATGCTAGAAGATGAAGACATGGAGATTATTGTGTTAACGTCTTATTTTTTTTATGCTTTTTTTCTATATTCTCCTTTATTTTGGTGTCTTTTGATCACGTGTGTGTGTGTGTAAAAGGGTATGTTTTTAGATAATATTTGTTCTGCATGGAATAACTAGTACTCTCAAGTTCTTTGGTGAAATTAGGCTTCATGAAATGACTTCTAGGATTCATTTGTAGTGCTCTAAAGACCATCTATTAATTTCAGTTCCTTTGTGCCATTTATTATGTTATTTTACAGGTATAGCTCAGTTGGTATAGTGCTTGCCTTGCATGTATAAGGCCCTGGGTTCAATCCCCAGCACCCCCCCCAAAAAAAGAAAGAAAAGAAAAAAGTAACTAGGTGCCCTGAGAAAATTTGTTACTGTTTAATGCATTAAGTCTTATCAAAAGAAGAAATATTATTGAACGATATATATTCTGTGTTCATAGTATTGATACCTTCTCTCTTATTTTTAAATTTAGTTCAATTGTTTCCACCCTGCTAGCTCTTATGGATGGTTTGGACAGCAGAGGAGAAATTGTAGTCATTGGTGCTACCAACAGACTAGATTCCATAGACCCAGCTTTACGAAGACCTGGTCGCTTTGACAGAGAATTTCTTTTTAGCCTACCTGATAAAGATGTAAGAGTTTAAGTCACTCAGATTTTGACAAAATATGTTGCTTCTTAACTGTTTTCTGATACAGTAAAAATCTGAAGGTTCCTGAGTTGCATATCATGATATTATCAAATGATATTTTAAAAGAACTCAAGTGGGGATAATTTTGTATTCGTTTAAGTATAACGTGGACCCTCTAAAATTCTTATTAAAATTTTTTAAATTTAGGGCTGGGAATGTAGCTCAGTTGGTAGAGTGCTTGCTTTGCATTCACAAGGCCCTGGGTTCAGTCCTCAGCACCAATAAATAAATAAGCAAACAAACAAATAAATAATTTTTATTTTAGCATCACCTTTGGGTGTGGTTTTGTTTTATTGGCTTAATGAGCTGTTGTCTTTACTTAATTCATTAACCTTGGCTTTTTCTGGAACACTATCATATAATTGGAATCCTAACCAGTTATTTGAAAGCCACTGAAAGCTTTTAAGACCACATAAGAAAATATGGGTAGAGCTCTCAGTGCTCTCAAAGACAGTTCTTAATGTGTACTAAGGTGAACAATACTGGTACTTATTTAATTTCTCTCATTTACATTTGTGATGACTATAATTTGGGCACTATGTATGCCTATCTGTTTAACAAAGAAACTGATTTCCTAAGCTCTTACAAATGCATCTTTTTTCTCACTTTCACTGTTTCATATATCTGTTTATACCAAGTAGTGATTGCTTTAAAGTTTTTGATAAATAAAAGGGGATTTAGATTGAAATTATTTTAACCTGAATAGCAATTCATTATTATATTTGTAGATAATTAAACTATTCTTATTCATAGGCTCGAAAAGAGATTCTAAAGATTCACACAAGGGATTGGAATCCCAAACCACTGGACGTATTTCTAGAAGAATTAGCAGAAAACTGTGTTGGTAAACATTGTTTTTAGCTATTACAAGAAATGTTACTTTCATTAAAAGGATGGAACAAGTTGTGGTCTTGCAAAGTTATATTTTTAAAAAACAAAATTTTGTTTGTTCCTCATCTCTCATTTGTGGCATGTTTTCATCTCTAAGGTCCTGAATGATACTTCACAAATGGACCTTGGGGAAGTTTGAGAGTGTAGTTGACAATAATAATAGCTGTACTTTACTGACCATTTACATTTTCTAGTCATCCTGTTAAGCGCGTACTCGCGCGTGCTCTCTCTCTTTCTCTCATCTCCACACACATTGTATATTTTCATATATATATGAAATTTTATGTAATTTCCACATTAGTCCTGTGAATAAAGAAGTATTGTCTTCATTTTACAGAAGAAAAGTATTTGCAGAGCATGATTCTTCAAAGATCACACAGCTAGTAAATAATAAAAGTAGAATTTGAACCTAGTCTGATTTTAAGATTCTTTCTCTTAACTCTTAGCTTTACTTAGTGCATGTATATTTCACTCAGAAGTTGATTGATTCGTTGATGGTTATTACCGCCATATAAGGTCACTGCATGAATGAGCAATTTTAGTTTTATTATTCTTAAATAGTTTGCTGGTATATGCCTAGCCTGATTTTTAATTTTCTTTTAACCATGACCGTGCTAATAGAGTTTTGAGTTTGTTTGCTTTCTTTCTTGTTTGTCTATTTTTTCCTGATTGTTTTGAATAGGATACTGTGGTGCAGATATTAAGTCAGTATGTGCTGAAGCTGCTTTATGTGCTCTAAGACGACGTTACCCACAGATTTATACCACTAGTGAGAAGTTGCAGTTGGATCTCTCTTCCATTAATATCTCAGCTAAGGATTTTGAGGTAGCTATGCAAAAGATGATACCAGCCTCCCAGAGAGCTGTGACATCACCTGGACAGGCACTGTCTGCCATTGTGAAACCACTCCTTCAAAGTACTGTTCAAAAGATCTTAGAAGCCCTACAGAGAGTATTTCCACATGTGGATATGAGAACAAGTAAAGCATTAGATTCAGGTATAAAACTTGGTGGACCATTAAAAGTTAGTTTTCATAATTAGTAAAACTAATGTATTTCGTACATCCATAAATGTCTCTTTGTAAGAGTCTTGAAAAAAATTTGGTTGAACTTTACCTATTTGAAGAAAATTTACTTCACAGATTAACCTATTTTAAGTTTATAGTGCATTTTTATTTACTTTGTGTTCATAACTACACAACTAAAAGATTTCCTTGAAGTTATGCTGATTTACTAACTGTAGCATTATGTAGTGAAAATTTACTAACATCCAGGTTTTTTGTTTTATAGATATTTCTTATCCTCTGCTAGAAAGTGACTTGGCATACAGTGATGATGACATTCCATCAGTATATGAAAATGGACTTTCTCAAAAATCTAATAAGGCAAAAGAAAATTTTAATTTTCTTCATTTGAATAGGTATATTTTCCTTTCAAGTCAATATTTTTATATGAATTCTCTAAAAATAGATTTGGTTGACAAAAGATACTAACTAGTCTGTTTTTTATTTTATTTAAAATATCAGAAGTTTTTGTATTGCTACCTCTGTCACTATATTCCTAAAAATCTATGATTTGGTTGTTATCAGAAACTGTGTGAAGCATGTACCTGAGATTGGACATATAGGCAACACTTGTGAAAGTTTATAATTAGTATATTGGGGGAAATATTTAAACTATTGTTTTTTTCTGAAACACAGCTTATTAATCATTCTTTCAGAAATGCTTGTTACCAACCTATGTCTTTTCGACCAAGAATACTGATAGTAGGAGAACCAGGATTTGGGCAGGGTTCTCACTTAGCACCAGCTGTCATCCATGCTTTGGAAAAATTTACTGTATATACATTAGACATTCCTGTTCTTTTTGGAGTCAGTGCTACATCCCCTGAAGAAACATGTGCACAGGTAATTTGTTGTTGCCCAAGCAAATAAGCTATAAAGATAAAGCAGTCTTCTAGAAACAAAATTTAGAATCACCTCATTCTTTTTGCTTTGTGGGGTTTCTTTTTTCTTTTTTTTTTTTTTAAAGAGAGAGATTTTTTAAATATTTTTTTTAAGTCTCGGCGGACACAACATCTTTGTTTGTATGTGGTGCTGAGGATCGAACCCGGGCCGCACGCATGCCATGTGAGCGTGCCACCGCTTGAGCCACATCCCCAGCCCGGGTTTCTTTTTTCTTTTTCATCTCTCTGATTTCTATCTTCATGTTTATGAAATAAAATTGTGCCTGTTGCTCAGTTATTAAAGAATATAGGTTTAAATATCAGTTTTACCATTTATTATCTTTGTGATTTTAGAAAAGTAATTAGCTCTTTTTGCCTTGTTTTCCCCATTTGGAGAATTATGAAACTTCAATTAATATTGTGAAAATAAAATAATTACAAAATATTAAAAACGACTATTTCTTAGTACTTCTATTCTGAAGTTTTTGCTATTTTTATTCATTGTTTAAATATTTTTTTAGTTGTAGATGGACATAATCTTTATTTTTATGTGGTGCTGAGGATTGAACCCAGGGCCTCACACCTGCTAGGCAAGTGCTCTGCCACTGAGCTATAGCCTCAGCCCCTATATTTAACTTTTTAATATAAAAGTATTTTATGTTGTGGGGCACAGTGGTACTCACACTCTGACGGCTGAGGCAGAAGGATTGCAACTTCCAGACCTGACTTGACAACTTAAGGAGACCCTGTCTCAAAAACTAAAAAGGGCAAGGAAAGGAAAAGGGATGAGAGGAAGCAGGGAGAGTTCTAGGGACTGAATTATAACAAATTATATTCCATGCTTTTGTAATTAAGTCAAAATTAATTCTGCTTCATGTATACCTAAAAAGAATCAATTAAAAAAAACAAATAAAATATAGGAAATATGCATGTGGATGAGAAAAAAAGGGTGGAATCTGGGGGTATACCTCAGTATATCCTGTACTCAACCCCTGTGCTGAATCCCTAATGGGGGGGTGGTATTTTATATTCTTTGTTTAACCTTCATTACCGTAAGAGAAAAGACTTAAAAGATATCTTGCTGTTTTCTAGTTGCTTGAAGCAATTGTTTCCAAAATATGAGACTTTTTTTGTAAAATACTTAGAAACAAGATTGTAGGATTTAGGAGATGAAGCATTTTAAAAACTTTGAGTTTTTATATGCTGATTCTGGGAAGTTTAACATTATTTCAGGCTAATGGAGCTAGCATTGCTAATGTGCCAACTCTCATACTGAATATAATTTTTCTCCTATTAGTTGATTCGTGAAGCTAAGAGAACAGCACCAAGTATAATATATGTACCACATATTCACCTGTGGTGGGAAATAGTTGGACCAACACTTAAAGCCACATTTACCACATTATTACAGAATATTCCTTCATTTGCTCCAGTTTTACTGCTTGCAACTTCTGACAAGTCCCATTCTGCTCTACCAGAAGAGGTAATTTGGGGGAAAGAATTATCCTTTAAAAGAGAGTTGTTAGTACCAAATAACAATTTATTGTAAAATTCCAAGTGCTATAGAAATAAATGATAAGAAAAAATTTTCTGTTTGGCCTCTGTGCTAATAGAATGGAATGGTATATGTGTGTAATAAGGAAACATTATAAATTTGTTCTCTTACAAAAATGATGTTACATGATCATAATATTCTGCTTTATTCATCTATCAGTATAGTTTCTATATTTAATACTTAAGCCTTTCTCTTACTGTACCTCCCACCCCATAACTGGATTGAACCCAGGGCCATGTGCATACTAAGCTAGACAAGTGTTCTATCACTGAGCTACACTCCCAGTCATTTTTTATTTTTATTTTTACTTTTTTTTTTTTTTTTTTTTTTTTTGTAGTTGTAGACAGAATGACTTTATTTTACTTATTTTTATGTGTTGCTAAGGATTGAACCCAGTGCCTCACCCATGCTAGAGAAGCGCTCTGCCACTGAGCTACAGCCCCAGCCTCCTTTTTTTTTCTTACCCGCTTTTAGGGTGGGTTTGTTTGTTTGTTTGGTGGTGGTGGTAGAAATCATACCCAGAGCCTCACACATGCCAAACACTCAGCTGCTGAGCTACATGCCTAATCTTGAGTTTTGTTTTATTTATTTATTTATTTGGTACCAGCGATTGAACTCAGGGGCACTCAACCACTGAGCCAAATCCCCAGCCCTAATTTGTATTTTATTTAGAGACAGGGTCTCACTGAGTTACTTAGCACCTTTGCTATTGCTGACGCTGGCTTTGGAATCGCAATACTCCTATTTAAGCCTCCTGATTCATGCATCACCGCCCTGACAGGTTTTATTTTAAGATCAGGTCTTGCTACATGCTAGACTGGACTTGAACCTGTGATCCTGCTGCCTCAACCTCCTTAGTAACTGGGATTATGGGGCTGGACACAATGAGTAGCACACATCTGTAAGCATAGCTAAGGCAGGAGGATCATAAATTCAAAGCATACCTCAACAATTTAGCCAGGCCCTAAGCAACTTAGTGAGAGCCTGTCTCAAAAAAATTAAAAGGGCTGGAGCTGGGGCTCAGTGATAGAGCGCTCGCCTGGCATGTATGAGGCACTGGTTTTGA
The DNA here is from genome assembly GCF_048772815.1 of Callospermophilus lateralis. Taxonomy (NCBI): domain Eukaryota; kingdom Metazoa; phylum Chordata; class Mammalia; order Rodentia; family Sciuridae; genus Callospermophilus; species Callospermophilus lateralis. Next base: position 75,358,981 of record NC_135320.1, on the reverse strand, counting down.
TCCTCAGCATTATGTAAAAATAACAAAATAAAGGCATTTTTTCCACCTAAAACTAAAATTTATATGTGTATGTATACATAAAAATAAAAAGGGCTGAGATATATCTCAGTGGGTAAAAAGTATCCCTGGGTTAAATCCCTTGTCCGTCCTCTACCTGCAAAAAAGCTGCATGGCTTTTTCATTTTCTTGATGTACTATGGCATATTAATCTAGATTCCTGTTGATATGTATTTTGACTAATATCTGGAGTTTTTAAAATTTAACTTTGGGTGAATATTCTTGCATTTTAATTTGCATGAGCATTACAATGTGGGATTTTGTTTGTTTGTTTTTAGCATCAATTCATAGAAGTGGAATAATTATGGCTAAGTGAAAGTATTTACACTTAAATTTTTTTACAGTACCAAATTATCCTCCATGTATTTGCCAATTGGAACACTCACATAGTGAACAAAATATATGATTTTTCTGCCCGGAATACTCTCCTATTTGCATGATATGGTCCTTTATTTTTCTCAGGTCTCTGCTTAAATATCATCTCTGACGTCTTCCTTGATCAGGCTTTCTCAATTATAATAGTAGTTTTTCTGCATATTATTCACTTGTCTATTTCCCTGCTTTATTTTAATCCTTATCTGCCATTAAATTTTAATCTGTTTGACTATCCTACTAGACATTACAGTGCATTGACGTCAGGGACTTTTTTCTACCTGTATATCTACAGAGCATATAATATGTTATAGGTGTCTGTATTTATTTTTAAGTAATGCTAGCATTTTCCTCTTTTATGTTATTTATTTATATTTAAAAATGGAACTCATTGTGTTGCCCAGGTGAGCCCCAAACTTGGCTCAAACGATCCTCCTGTCTCAGCCTCCCAGATAGCTGGAACTATGGGCATGTGCCACCATGCCTGGCTTGTATTTTTTTTTTCTTTAATGAATTTATTAAGCATTTTTTTCCATACCTTTGACAAAATTGGTTTGCATGGTGTTTAAAACATTGGTATAATGATAAATTCACATACTTGGTAATTTTTCATCATCTCAAGTAGAAACCGTACCTTTTAAAGTCCTCATTCCTTCCTTTCTGTACCCCTGGTAACTTGTTATACTTTCTGCCTCTATTTTTCTCATACTTTATTTATTTATTCTAGGTAGTTTATATAAGTAGAATATCAAATACAATATTTATCTGTTTCTGTCTTAATTCACTTAGTATAATGTTTTCAAGGTTTGTCTATGTTGTACCATGTGTCCAAATTATTAAGGATGAATAATATTACATTGTATATGTTCTGTTATTCCATTTATCTGATGGTGGACATTTTGGGTTATCTCCACCTCTTGGTTTTACAGATGATAATGCTCTTATGATTATTGGTGTACAAGTGTCTGTTGGAATATTTTTTTAATATATATCCCTAGGGGAATTGTTGGGTCATATCATAATTCTGTTTTAACTTTATGAGAAACTATCATATTCTTCTCCATAGTGGTTATACCATTTGTATCCTTCAATACATAAGTTTCCATGTCCTCACCAACACTTGTTATTTTTTAGCCTTTATTCTTAGTAAACAACCACTCAATTCTTAGTTCTCACTTTGAGTTGTGAAAGTAAATTAATTGATTTCACTAGAACTTTTAAAATATTATCATGTCAGTTACTATATAAATTGTAGTTTGGATTCTTGAATTTTAAAGAAGATCCTGTGTTTCTTAGTTCCTAATCTGTTGCAAACACGGTTTATACATAAATTCAGTATAATTGGAACGACTTGTTTTAAAAAATCATTTTTATACTTAAGTTTTAACTAAAATGGGTATTAAACAATCATTACGTGCATTGTATATGGTGCATATATGTATATTTTGTATATATTGCGTTTATTTTCTTTTTAAGGTGCAAGAATTATTTATCCATGATTATGGAGAGATTTTTAATGTCCAGTTACCAGGTAAAGAAGAACGGAGAGCATTTTTTGAAGATTTAATCTTAAAACAAGCTGCTAAGCCTCCTGTATCAAAAAAGAAAGCAGGTTAGAGTTAATTTATAATTTTGAGAAAGTGGGAATAAAATCAATTAATGGTCATTGATGTCTATCTAATAGCTCAAGCTCAAAATCTCAGTCATGAAATTGATGGATCTACTGCTTAAAAACCTGTTTTTAGCCAGGTGAGGTGGCATACACCTGTAATCCCAGCCATTTGAGAGGCTGAGGCAGGAGGATCTCAAATTCAAAGCCAGCCTCAGCAAAAATGAGATTCTAAGCAACTCAGTGAGACCCTGTCTCTAAATAAAATACAAAATAGGGCTGGGGATGTGGCTCTGTGGTCAAGTGCCCCTGAGTTCAATTCCTGGTACCAAAAAAAAAAATCTACCTGCTAAAATGAACTAAAGTTCTTAAGCCTCCAGGGTGTTCCATAGTATATATACCCAGTCTGCTTCAGAGTTCATTTCTGGTACTAATGTTCCTCCCCACATATACCACTACCTTTTCTTGTTATAAAACATCTTGTCTTGAAACTATACACAAAATATATTCCTGCCTATTCATTATTTCACTCATGCTTAATGTTAGTAATGCTTCTGTCTCATTTCAGTCTATAGAGCTACACGTTGTTGTTGTTATTAGACCTTCCCTAATTTATCTAGGCAAAATTAATTGTTCTTTTTTTATACCACTAATACAACATTACAATAATGTAATTATGTCTCTTACTTCTTTAATAAATTGCCAGCTTATTGGGGGCAAACCTTTTTTTTTTAATCCCAAGTATTCATTGTTTACCTGTTTAAACTTTTGTTATATATGAAATATATTTCATAAGTTCAAAATTTAACTTATTAATATTATAAGCTAATCAGATTTTTTATAGTTAGAATATTATTCTTGGGAAATAATGCTTTTTCAAAGTTCATTTAATAGCCTCTTAAATTATCTTCAAATGGAACATTGATAATGACTTTTACAAATTAGCATTGCAAATTACCAGTTATTCTAAAGAAGATATAGTAGAGATTATGGCATACTTTTGTATTCCAAATTCCTAGATTCCTGACAGATGTAAGAAAGATAACTCCCCAAAGCCTGGCACCACTTGCACTGAATTATTTGTCACCATCAGTATTGTAAAGGAGTAGTAACTAAAATCTTCCATTCCTGTGAAGTTTTGCAGGCCTTGGAGGTACTCCCAGTAGCACCACCACCTGAGCCAAGACCATTGACAGCAGATGAAGTGAAACGACTTGAAGAACAAGAAGAAGATACATTTAGAGAACTGAGAATTTTCTTAAGAAACGTCACACATAGGCTTGCTATTGATAAACGATTCCGAGTATTTACCAAGCCTGTTGACCCTGATGAGGTATTAGTTGGATCTTTGGACCAAATGTTTTCTACTCTATAATGCTTCATTGTGTGGCATTCATTTAGTCTCCTGCTACACCCTGTACTTGTCATCTCTATGTGGAAACATATACTAAGTATTATAAGCACAAAGACTTTTAAGGGCTGTTATACATTTTTCTGCAGAAAACAGGCAGTTAACTTTTTTCATCCAACCCAAATGTTCTGAAAACAATTTGAAAAATGTCTAAATGCCAACTATTGCTGTGACCTACAAGGGTGAAAGTGAACTGAAGAGTAAGATCTTAAGTTGTCATTGAAGTATGAATGATGGTTGGATGAATAAAGAGGTATAGGGTGTTACTGGGGAATATCATTGCCTGAGAATAGGAGTAAGTACAAACACAGCCAGCCTTGGAGTCAAAGGTTTCATCACATTAGTGTATTACTCTTATGTCTTATTTTCTGTCCCCTGTATCACCTTGCTGAGAAGAGAAAACTCTGTTTAGAGTTAATTTAGTGATTTCTTCATTTGCTTGAATTTTAGGTTCCTGATTATATCACAGTAATTAAGCAACCAATGGACCTTTCATCTGTAATCAGTAAAATCGATCTACACAAGTATCTGACCGTGAAGGACTATTTGAGAGATATTGATTTAATCTGTAGTAATGCTTTAGAATATAATCCAGATAGAGATCCTGGAGGTGAGCATTAGTGAATTCTTTTTAAGAGGGTGGGGCTACTAACAGTTACCAAGAGTTGTCAGATGCTATTTATATTTGTATTTTATTTATTATTTGGTTTTTGGTACTGGGGATTGAACCCAGGTGTGTTAAATTGCTGAGGCTGGCTTTGAACTTGGGATCCTCCTTTCTTCGCCTCCCGAGCTGCCACTATATTATAAATTTTTTACATTCAAAATGCCATTTAATCCTCACCATGGATTTACACCATTCTATAATTGAAGAAGGTGAGGTTTAGAAACGTTAAAAACATTGCTCAAGGTCACAACTGCCAGAAAGAGCAGAGATAGATTGAGGGAGTTTCTTTGCTGTCTGGGGATTGACTGGGGCTTTGTGTCTGCTAGGCAAGCATTTTACCACTGAGCTATATCCCCAACCCCCCCCCCCCCCACAGAATTTGAATGCACTTAATAATTACCTGCTATATATCCTCTAATGAGACAACAAAATTGCCTTTTTATTTTTTGCATCAGTTTTCTTTCTCAAAGTAGAAAAATACTTTAGAATAAAATAGATTTCAAAATATCTTTTTAAAGCTCTTTTAATTTTTATTTGAAAAGTAGCATGGTATAATACTTATTGACAGTAATATTTTTAAAAATCTAGGCCCCATGTTTTCTTTATCCAAATGTGGATCTGTCAAACTGTAGATGTCTGTCAGAATTCTAATTGGTGGTGCTCATAATAAATTCTTTGGTATAGAAAACTACTGATAGTTCCCTATATAATTGGAAAGCTCACTCTTCTTCCTCTTTCAATCATCTACCCTGCCATCCTTAGGCTTTTCCTTGTAGTTCAGATCTTGGAGGTAAGTAGGGGGGAACAAGCTAGCAAGCTGGGAAACCCCCAATTGTAGGAAGAAGTTACGCTGGAGGTGGGGGGCTTTTCTCTTTCACTGCAGTCATATTGCTGCTGCTTCCGTGTCTCTTGTGGCACTCTAAAAATTATTTTACACCAGTATTGTTCAAACTTTAGTGGGCATCACAGTCTCCTAAACGACTTCTTAACATACAGATTGATGGGTACCTTCACCTGGGTGGTTTTTGATTGTTTAAGTATATATAGGATATGGGCCTAAGTGTTTGCATTTCTAACAAGTTACAATGTGATGATGATGATGGATCCAGAAACCATAATTTGGGAAGCACTGCACAGATTGCCCTTTTTTCAGGCCCAAAAGCCACATTAGAAGGCTGAGACAATATTCTTTATAACGTTATTCCTATCGTTCATAAAGGGAATAGTGTAGCCTATTGCCCTGGGAGAAATTTTGATCCTGGCAGTTCAAGTCAAGTACCTTGTATTCTGCTTTCTGCCTTCTGCCTCAAAGCTTAGTCAAGTTTATGGTGCTTATACTCTGAGCTTAGAATTTCTGTTTCAGTGTTTCCTGAGTTAGAGTTGCTATTTCAAAATGTGGCATTTATACACCATGGAGTATTATGCAACACTAAAAAATGACAAAATCATGGAATTTGCAGGGAAATGGATGGCACTAGAGCAGATTATGCTTAGTGAAGCTAGCCAATCCCTAAAAAACAAATACCAAATGTCTTCCTTGATATAATGAGAGCAACTAAGAACAGAGCAGGGAGGAAGAGCAGGAAGAAAAGATTAACACAAACAGATACATGAGGTGGGAGGGAAAGGGAGGAAAAAAAGGAAATTGCAAGGTAATGGAGGGAGACCCTCATTGTTATACAAAATTACATATAAGAGGTTGTGAGGGGAATGGGAAAATTAACAAGGAGAGAAATGAATTACAGTAGATGGGGTAGAGAGAGAAGATGGGAGGGGAGGGGAGGGGGGATAGTAGAGGATAGGAAAGGTAGCAGAATACAACAATCACTAATAGGGCATTATGTAAAAATGTGGATGTGTAACCTATGTGATTCTGCAATCTGTATTTGGGGTAAAATTGGGAGTTCATAAACATCTTGAATCTAATGTATGAAATATGATATGTCAAGAGCTTTATAATGTTTTGAACAACCAATAAAAAATAAATAAATAAATAAATAAATAAAATAATAGGTCCTAAGCCAAAAATGTTGAGATTTTTGTTTTGCTTTTTTTTTTTTTAAATGGGAAAATTTAAGAATTTGTTATCATTCAATTCTCAGATCGTCTTATTAGGCATAGAGCCTGTGCTTTAAGAGATACTGCCTATGCAATCATTAAAGAAGAACTTGATGAAGACTTTGAGCAGCTTTGTGAAGAAATTCAAGAATCTAGAAAGAAAAGAGGTAGGAAAATGATTTGACACCAGAAAAAGACGTTTAATTAATCCTTCATGTAATTTTGAAATCTGGAAATTTTTTGAAATTTCATTTGTTTATAAGGTTGTAGCTCCTCCAAATATGCTCCATCTTACTACCACGTGATGCCAAAGCAAAATTCCACTCTTGCTGGTGATAAAAGATCAGATGTAGAGCAAAATGAAAAGCTAAAGGCATCCAGTATTCCTGTAGCTTGCAGCACACCTGGTAAGTACTCTCAGGTAATTTTCATTTATGCAATTGAAACCTTTATAAGCTTCTAAAGCTGTTTACTTTCTCCTTGGTTTTATTTATTAATACAGGAAATTATATTGGCTTTACTAATATTAAGGCAACTTCACATTCTTGTTTTAAATCCAGTTTTACAATATACTACTTAAAATCCAATTTCACCATCTCCTTGTGAATTAACTTGATTTGCAACTGATTTACTATTAATCTGGTCTGTTTTCTGTTTTTGTTCCCTTTTATTCTTGGACTGTAACTCCATAGGACACCAACCAGAAGTCTGTGAGGTTTTTTGAGGCTCACCTCTTTGACTGGTTTTTAACTCCACTTTTTGTTCATTAAGCCCTATGAATGTTAGGCCCTGCTCAGTTTTTTAGCCTCTCTCTATATCATTTGCTTTCCCAGATGTTGACCTCATAATTTCTTGTTAGATTTCACATGTGCACATGTGTGTTTTACTGGAGTTAGGACCTTCTCTTATTGTGTTGAGGGTTTGTCCACCAGAGGGAAATTGATTTGAAATACAGAGTAAGCTCTTCTTTGTTAAATGGTTGGCAATGGGAAAGAGAATAAAAATGGAGTATCAGCAAGAGACTTCCACTACCAGAAGGCTCTCAGTCATATCTACTTTAAGCAAGTCATTTATAGAAATTGAAGGCGTGGAATTGGCTCCCTTCCCTTAAAGTGGTCAATCCCTAGTGTGTATCCCATAGGATTATGTATGTTACTTCTACCAAAGATACAAGAATGTTCAAAGAAGCAATCCTAGAAATAACTCAAATGCCTATCTACAGGATAATGAAAATATATGGATTATTATGTAACAAAATGATTAAACCTCAACTGTTTCAACAGTACAGATGACTCTCCTAAACTTTTAGACACAGATTTTAAGAAACATATATATTCATATTCAGAAATGGGCAAAATTAGTTCATTGTGTTAGGACTCAAGATACTGTTTACCCTAGGGTGCTTTAACTAAAATGAGTATAACTGGAATGGTGACACATATTCTGTTAATTGATCCGAGTGCTAGTTACATGGATATGTTTCTTCTTTTTTTGGTTCCAGGAATTGAACCCAAGAGCATTTAACCACTAAAGCACATCCCCAGTCCCCCACACACACCCTTTTTAAATTTATTTTTTAGTTTTAGGTAGACACAATATCTTTTATTTATATTTATGTGGTGTTGAGGATCGAATCCAGTGCCTCATGCATGCTAGGCAAGCACTCCACCACTGAGCTACAACCCCAGCCCCCTAGCCCTTTTTATTTTGTATTTTGAGACAGGGTCTCACTAAATTGCTAAGTCTTGCTAAGTTGCTGAGATTGGCTTCAGACCTGTGATCCTTCTGCCTCGAGCCACTGAGATTGCAGGCACCAGTCACATGGGTTTATTCTGTTTGTGGATATTTGAGTACTTTATGTATGCTTGTTATATGTTAGAAGCTCAAGCTAAACAAACCTGTGTAGCCCTTATAAATTTGCTTTTCTAAACTTGATGTGGTATACATGTATCCAATTCTGGACTCCTTATCACTTACTTCCATCTAAAATGTAAATAATCCTATCTTTTCCATATACATTTTGGTGAGTATGTTATCACTGGACAACATTTACTCTTGGGGTTGTTTTTTTGTTTTGTTTTGTTTGGATTTTCTTTTTCTTTTCTCTCTTTTTTTTAAGAGATTTATTAAACTCATTTTTTTTAAATACTTTTTTTTAAGGTTTAGATGGACACAACATAATGCCTTTATTTTTATGTTGTGCTGAAAATCGAACCCAGGTCCCACCCATGCTAGGCGAGTGCTCTACCGCTGAGCCACAATCCCAGCCCTTGTTTGGATTTTCTTTTTTTGTTGTTTTGTTTTTTGTTTTTGGCTACTGGGATTTAACCCAGTGTTGCTTAACCACTACGCACATCCTGAGCCCTTTTTATTTTTTATTTAGAGACAAGATCTTACCAAGTTGCTTAGAGTCTTGCTAAGTTGCTGAGACTGCTCTTGAACTTGGATCCTCCTGTCTCACCCCACCCCCACCCCACCCCTGTCACTGGGCATGTGCTACTGTACCCAGTTCTGTGGGTCACTTTTAATTCCTGCATCTTTATTGCCTCCCAACATTTGATAACGTCTAAGTCCTAGGAAATCTACTTCCCTAATACCTTTCAAATTTATTCTCCATTTTTCCTTTATCATTTCTACTACCTAATTTTTATCTCTTCTCCCCTGGACAATTACAGTGTGATTATACTGCATCTAGTCTAGAAAAATACTTAACCTCTCTGTACTTCAGCTTCTTCATCTGTAAAAATATAGCAAACTTCATTGAGTTAAAGTGAAATTTCAATGAATTAATATATATATAATATCAGAGAGTCATGTCATTGCCCTCCTTAAACTTATTCAAGATTCTTAATAGATTCAGGATAAAATCTAAACTTCTTAGACTTTCTGACAGGTCACTTATGATTAGGTCTTGTACACTTCTCTACCTTATCACGGTACTCCACTTTTTATAGACCATACAACATCTCAGTGGGTTTGTTGTTGTTGTTGTTTCTCTTCATTTCTTAAAATTAGAAAATTTTTTAAATGTTCTTTTATCTTTTTTTTTAATTATTCTTTGAAGCTCAATTAAAGAGAAAAATTCGCAAAAAGTCAAAGTGGTACTTAGGCACTATAACAAAGAGAAGGAAGATTTCTCAGGCAAAGGATGATATCCACAATGCTATAGATGACAAAATTGAGAGTGATATAGAGGAAACTCAAGATACAAGTGTAGATCATAACGAGACTGGAAACACAGGAGAGTCTTCTATAGAAGAAAATGAGAAACAGCAAAGTGCCTCTGAAAGCAAAAGAGAATTTGGAAATAATAATTCAAGTACTTACAATATTGAGAAAGAACTTGAAGAATCTAAGAATGCTACACCATCTACAGAATTGAGAAAAGATAAGGTTGTTTGCAATGGAGATCCTTCTAACTCTCAGATAATAGGCATTTCTGATGAAAATGAGGGAAAAGGTAAGTCTCAATTAATAGATGTTTCACCCAAAGTTCCTACTCAGACGGTTACATATCAATTGCTTTTTGTTTGTCTTTCATAGTACAGGTATTAAGCTAGTTAGAAAAATACTGTCTTTACTTGCCTTTGAGCTGCTAACAGAAAAATGCTGTCTTTACTGCACTTTGACAGCAAACAGACATGGATTTGAGCCTCCAGTCTATTACTTATAGGATAGCTTTGACATGGAACAGCACACTTTTTGTTTATTTGATTGCTTCTCTGAAAAATTGGGGTAGATAATTGCTGGGTAGTAAGATATTTTGAGGTTCAAAAAAATTAATTCAGGGGCTGGGGTTGTAGCTTAGCGGTAGAACACTTGCCTAGCACCTATGAGGCCCTGGGTTCAATCCTCAGCATCACATAAAAATAAGTAAATAAAATAAAGGCATTTGTGTGGGGGCTGGGGTTGTGGCTTAGTGGTAGAGCGCTCGCTTAGCATGCACGAGGCACTGGGTTCGAACTTCACCACATAAATGTAAAAATAAAGGTATTGTATCCACCTAAAACTAAAAAATAAATATTTTTTAAAAAATAAAGGCATTGTATCCAACTATACCTTAAAAATATTTTTTTAAAATAATAATTCATTTGAAGCATGTAGCTCAAGGCCTGACTATGCAGCTTTAAAATCCTGTCAGGAACCCCTTTCATTTAAGCAAGATGAGCACTTTCCTAAGATTCTTTCAGAGTGTTATAAAATAACTCTTACCCATACTCATCATTTTCTATCTTATTGTAAAGACCAAGATTATTTATATTTATTCTGATGGTTCTTCCCAAATTTTCCATTTAGAATTGTCTTCACTTGAATCTTCTTGAGCTTTTGGCAGTAGATTTGTTTGATTTTTTTGGAAACCTAAACATTTAGTGATACAAAACCAAAATTTGTTAAGGGTCAAAATTTATTTTGGTCAAAAACAAGAATTGACTAAGGTAATAGGATTAAGGTTTTTATTAGTGACTTATACACAGAAGGTTATTACTTTTGAAGAGCTTCCTCAGTATGAGTTCTAATATGAGTAATTATAGAAACAGTGGACAAGGATATTTTTTTGTATGTGGTGCTGGGATCAAACCCAGGGCTTTTTATGTGCTAGCCAACTCCTCTACCCTGAGCTACATCCCCCATCCCTAATATGAGTACTTTAAATGTTAAATCTTTGGGTTATATAATTTAATATTTTGCTTTGGGTCAAAGTTGTTTTTTTTTTTTTTCTAACATATTTTTTTAAAAGGCCACTATTCAAAGGAAAAGGTACTTGCTTATATTATGTATCGGGACATCTAGGTCTTGTGCTAACTTTTAAAATAATTAGGTATATGGCCTTAAAAAAAAAAAAAAAAGTCTTTTCACGAAACTCTTGATCTCATTTTTCTCATCTATCAATGAGTATATTTTTCTGGATCAAGGATCAGCAAACTTTTAAAGAGCCTGATACCAGTTAATAAATACTTTATAGGCTATGTAGAGATCTCTTGATCTCTGGGTCACAACTGTTCAACTCTTCTGGGAAAATGACATTGATAGTAGGAAAAAATGGGCATGGCTTTGGCTTAATAAACTTTTATTTACAGTGGCAGGCTAAATTTGACCCATGAGTAGTAGTTTAAGATCCCTGTTTTAGATTATTGAGGTCCCTCCCAGTTCTTAAATATCTGTGCCCAAGCAGAAGATAGTGTATTTACTCTATCCAATATTTATCTAAGGCATTATTATGTCTGTGGATCAAATAATAGTTGTTTACTTTTTCATTCTAGAAATGTGTGTGCTGCGAATGACTCGAGCTAGACGTTCCCAAGTAGAGCAACAGCAGCTCATCAGTGTTGAAAAGGCTTTGGCAATTCTCTCTCAGCCTACCCCGACTCTTGTTGTGGACCATGAGCGATTAAAAGTATGTAATCCTTTCATTGTGCATAATAATCCCCAAATGCTAGATTGTAGACTAGTAGCTGGCTAATAGGAATTAGCATGGGAAACTAAAACCTTTTCTTTTTTGGATACAGGGGATTGAACTCAGGAACACTAGGCCACTGGGCCATATCCTCAGCCCTGTTTTGTATTTTATTTAGAAACAGGTGCGCAGCACAGCGCCCAGCCACTAAAACCTTTTCTTTGATTTAGCTACAGCTCTTTTCCTTTCCAACTACCAAATTCTGATATAATTTCAGGTTATTCATTGTTGTTTCTTTTGCCCTATCTATTCCCCTCAATTGGGTTTTCATATTCACTGCTCTAATAAAATGACATCCTCATGGTGAATAATATTTGCTGTTGTTAAATTGAATTCTTCCTGCCCATCTGTAACATTTGATGCCATTGATAACCCTCTTTCCTTTACTGTGTGTCCTTAAACTACCCTTACCTTCAGCTTCTTTATGAGTTTTTCAGAGTTTACCTTTACTATTTTCCCTACCTTTTTGTACTCTTGGATTGGCCATCACTTTTTTTCTATACCTTTGTTTTTTATTTATTTTTACGTGGTGCTGAGGATCAAACCCAGTACCTCACGTGTGCTAGGCAAGCGCTCCACCACTGAGCTACAACCTCAGACCCTAACCATCACTTTTGTAAGAGTGATCATATCTCTCAAATGCTTTATCTTGACATTCCAAAACAGCAGTCCTACCTCCCCAACTAACAACTGGGTGGGTTGCAGTTGCCTTAACATCTGAAATAAGGCTGGTTTATTGCTCTTTCCCTTCAAAAGACCCAAAAAAAAAAAAAAAGTGCATCCCAGTTCCAACTTAATGTATTATTTTGGCCACATTTCAACTCTGAGGACATTGAGATTTTATGTTGTATTAAACTATATGCACATATCAAAGATGCTGTAAGTACAAGGTGAATCTGCAGGTAATAATTAGCTCAGGAAAGCCCTTTTGAGTATAGCAAACCTTCTAAGAACTTGATTTCTCTACTTATTAGAGAAGGAAGCAGTGATACATTCCTGGAGCCCTTTCTCCAAGGAAAAATCTTGTCTGTATTAAAAATATCTTTAAAAATATGTGAAATTAAAGCATTTCTAAATCTCATGTACATGAAAATAGGAATTTTGTATAGTTCACCATGTTGTTTGGGGTTATGAGTAGCAATTATTGTTCTAGTTAATTTTCATAAATTTTATAACTGTTCTATTCTGCATATAGGTATATCATTTAGACTCAATTGCAGACAGCCATTTATTGGGATTATTTCAATTCATACTTTTTTTGGTAACATAACTCCACCAAAAGGATTGTTTGATAATACAGTGTATCTATTAGACATGCAATAAATGATGACCTTTATGAGAAATAAATTTATTATAGAATATTTTGAATGAAAACATTGGTTGAAGATGACTAATGTGTTGATTTATAGTTTTGTGGGTTTTTTTTTTTTTATATACTTATCTACATCATTGTTCCCGTACCTTGTTGTTATGACCATTACTTAAGACCTTTTCAGTTAGTTTTTATTTACTTAATTATAACGGCATAGCCTGGTAGGACCACACTTGAAGAATTAAAGAAATCCAGTGAGTCTACCATTTCAATCCCCCAAAGTGTTAAAACAGTCACCATTTACATAGGTTGTTTGTTTAGGTTCTCATAATGGAATTAATTATGATGTACTTATACTGCCATAAAATATGCTGCAAAAATGTTACCTTTTTTCCTATTATTATTAATTTGAGGTAATTTTTAAACATGTCTGTAGAGGTTTATGACTAGAATTGAAATTGGCAGCCTTAGCTATAGAATAGGAGTTGCCCAGGGTAAAGGTCAGAACCACAGAATTGTGATAGAGTTATACAGCCAAATTTCAGTGCCAGAGGCTACCATCTCTCAAAAACCTTGATCTGCCTTCTCTGACTTGTATGATAACAATTCCCAAAATCTTCAGAATTAAATATCTCATCTCAGAATATGTCTCCTATATGTAAACACTTATATTTTTATTTAGAATCTTTTGAAGACTGTCATTAAAAAAAGTCAAGAGTACAATATATTTCAACTGGAAAATTTGTATGCAGTAATCAGCCAGTGTATTTATCAGCATCGCAGAGACTATGATAAAACAACACTTATCCAGGTAAACTGTTGAGTCAAAGTTTTTTTTAATGCCCTTTTGTTATATAATCCATATATAAGATGGCTAAAGATTTGAGGCTGGGGATGTGGCTCAAGCAGTAGCGCGCTCGCCTGGCATGCATGCAGCCCAGGTTCGATCCTCAGCACCACATACAAACAAAGATGTTGTGTCTGCCAAAAACTAAAAAATAAATATTAAAATTCTCTCTTAAGTAAAATCTTTAGCCATCTTTTTTTTTTAAACAGGTTGTAAGAATTTAACTATTTTTAACAATAAACAATGAATTTAGTATCAGTAAAACTGAAAATTACATTTTGTTGTATTTTAATGAAGTTATGTGGCTCCTTTTAAGATATTTAAAGATAGATTTACTTGTCTCAATCTTATAGTACTTACATGTAATTTTTGAATATAACGTCAGATGAACTTGTCTTAGACTCATTTCAAAGGCATTTATTTAAATCATGAAGTCCAATCCATGAAAATAGTTTGTGACAGTTTTATATACTAAATTAAATTTTTAATAACACTATCAGATATTACGTGGTTATTAATATCTCAAGAGTTTGAAAATAATAACAATGAAATTGTTTTAGCTTTTTTCGTATTGAAACTTACTGTTTTTCCTTCCTACCCTTTATATAGAAAATGGAGCAAGAGGTAGAAAACTTCAGTTGTTCCAGATCATGATGTCATCATATCAAGTATTTTTTTTATATTCAGTTCTTATTTAATAGACTTTTGACATATCTGCATGTCCAGATGCAAGATTTCATTTTGCATCTTTAAGAAAAAGATTAAAATAGTTAAATATTTAATTTTCCTATTTATGTACATGTGTAAGATAACCAATGAATATTGGAAGTTTGTTTGAACAAAGCACTGTAATAATAGTAATAGTTGAAGTTTGGCCAACTCTTAATAAAGTTATTTTGATACATTTTATGGCACTTAAAATAGTGACATGGAAATTTTTTGTATTAAGCACTTTTACCTTTCCTAAAAAATAGTTTATTGTATCAGACTAGAAAAGTATCCATTGTTTCTTTGCTTCTTATTATATTTGTTTTCTTTTTATGTTTTCCCTTCTCTACTTTTAGCTTTTTTTGCCCAATTGTTCATTTAGCTCAAGTCATTGTTTGCAAGGAGGCTGCTCCACGATTCTGTACTTGACTATCAAAATTATTGTTTTTTAGAATAGCATTTTGATAATTCTAATTTGAGTTAATAAATAAAGATTTTAAATATTTTTGTTTAGTTTTATGATTATATACATAACAAATGTATTAATAACTACCTGATGAACATTTTTTTTGATAGCATAAAGTTTTTATATTTGAAAGCTTTATATATTTCTACAATTGCGTTTAGTTTATATTCTATAGATACCTTTATGTACAAATATATGAATATAAATATAAATTTTATATTTCTGATACCAAAAAATACATTTCTTTCTTAAAGCTCAAACTATTTACCTCCATACATATTCGTTTTTTGGAAGATGAGTATTCTAGTGTTAGTTTATAAAATAGTTTCTGTTAAACCCTGTTCAATGGGAGAAAAGAAGAGTAATCTTCCAATTAGAGATGTTAGATTTTTGGTGGTGGTGGTGGTGAGTGGTACTGGATGAATCCAGGCCGTTGTGCATTTCTGGCATAAGTTCTACCACTGAGCTATGTTCCCAGCCCAAGATTCTGAATTTTAATACAGTTCAAAATTGAGCTGCCTCTTGTTAACTGTTTTCTGGATATTTAAAGTACTCTAAAACAAAGTAAGTTATCCAGGCATGGTGGCACACACCTGTAATCCCATCTATTTGGGAGGCCAAGACAGGAGGATTGCAAATTGGGGGCCAACCTGGGCAACCTGATGAGAACCTGAGTCAAAATTAAAAATTTTAAAGAAGGGTTGGAGATATAGTTCAGTCGTGGAGGGCCCCTGAGCATAGGGCAGAAAAACTTTTGTTAGATACTTTAATTAGTAGATAAAGAAATGCTAATCACTGAGAATATTTAAATATGTGTGTGTTGCTGGAGATACACATATACATATTTTTATTGAAGTTTATTGTAACTTTTCCAGGTGCATCTTTTAGTTCTAGGATTTCATTTTGTGTGTATAGTTTGTGCAATAAATTAAAAAGTGAAAAGTCCTTGCCAAATCTGTCTGTTTCTTCAGTATTTTAAAACATTAAAGATAATTCAGTACTAAACACGAAGAAAGCTATTCTTTCATATATTACTGTGCATAATTTAAAATACTGTTGATCTGTCCAAAATGGTAGCACCTGCCTGTAGCACCAGCTACTCAGGAAGCTGAGGTAAGAGGATCACGTAAGCCTGTGAGTTGGAGAGAAACCTGGGCAACACAGTGAGATCCTGTGTCAATCAATCAATAAAATGCTGCCTAGAATGTTAATATGATGTGTGTTCTTTAGAAAGACTAAAATGCTTATTGTTCTTGTTTTTTTCATGGCATACTGTTTGCAGATTTTGAAAGTGATAGTTCTACATGCCTATGTAGAGTTTGAAAACCCTGATGAAATTGCAAGGTTAGATATATATTTTAATATATGTGTGTGTGTATATATATTTAGTTGTAGTTGGACATAATACCTTTATTTTTATGTGGTGGTGAGGATGGAACCCAGGGTCTCCCATATGTTAGGCGAGTACCCTACCGCTGAGCCACATCCCCAGCCCCAGATTTATTTATTTTTTTTTTAATAATTACTTTTTAGTTGTAGTAGGACACAATACCTTTGTTTGATCTATTTTCTATGTGGTGCTAAAGATTGAACCCAGGGCCTCACACGAGCTAGGTGAGTACTCTACTGCTGAGCCACAACCCCAGCCAGCCCTACAAGGTTAGATTTTTTGTTTTGTTTTTGGTTTTACTTAAAAGTACTGTCCATCTGCAGCATTTAAATTTAAAGGAGGGAGGGGGACAGTCATCCAAATTGTAAAGGAAAAAGTGGAAATATCTATAGTCAAGAATTACATCTTATGTATAGAAAATTCTAAAGAATCCCCAAAAAAGTTGTTAAGCTGTGGACCCTATAAATAAATTCAACAAAATATTTTTAGAGTTAAAAAAATCAGTTATATTTGTATATATCAACAATAACAAAAGTCCAAAAAGGAAATTAAGCAATTTCATTTGTATTAACACCTACAAATAAATTAAGCCCAGGAGGTCCCAGCCTGTGTACATTGATAACTATAAAATTGCTGAAAGAACGAAGACCTACATAAACAAAGACACCCTGTATTCATGAAGCAGAAGATGCTGTTTGTCGCTGTCAGTGATCCAAAGCAATCAACATATTCAGTGTGTGATCTCTATCAAAATCCTAGTTGCCTTGTTTGAAAAATGGATGAGTCACTCCTAGAATTCATACGGAATTTCAAGGTACTCCACATGGGGGTGAACTTTATTTAAAAAAAAACTCTTGCTGCTTTTGAAACACAACACAAAACTATGTGGCTCAAGTGGTAGCGCGCTCGCCTGGCATGCGCGCGGCCCTGGTTCGATTCTCAGCACCACGTACAAACAAAGATGTTTGTTGTGTCCGCCAATAACTAAAAAATAAATATCAAAAAAAAAAATTCTCTCTCTCTCCTCTCTCACTCTCTCTTTAAAAAAACAAACAAACAAAAAAAAACTATGCTCTAAAGCAGTGTGGTACATGCATAATGACAGCTCCCTCAAGTAAAACTGAAAGTCCAGAAATAAGCCTATATATCAAAAGAATGAAGCTGGATCCTCTCACTTCATACCATATTGTAAAAATTAACAAAATGGGTCTAAGAAACTTATCCATTAGAATTTAAAAAAAGATTTGACTTCGTCAAAAATTTAAAATCTTGGAGCTGGGGATATGGCTCAAGTAGTAGCATGCTCACCTGGCATGTGTGAGGCACTGGGTTCGAGCTCAGCACCACATAAAAATAAAGTAAGGATATTATGTCCACCTAAAGTTAATAAATATTTAAAAAAATAAATCTTGTGCTTTAAAGTTTAAAAACTGCTGTACCATATAGGATTCTTAAAAAGAACTCAATGGATATGGATATTTTTGCTCATCATTAATAGTTTTTAGGAATACTGGTCAAATAGTTTGAAAGATGCCTCTCTTTAAATCATTATTCTGATATATTTCTTGTAAATAGACCAGAATTACAGAATTTGTGGAGGAAGATTGCAGGTAAAATGTTCATGTGATGGTTGCATACTATCAAATTTGACTTGGGTTGTTGATTAACCTTAATTACTGGCTGATGTGTTTCCCAGGATTTCTCCACTGAAAAATTACAATTTTTGAGCAACAGAATACTCGGCATATTGTGTGTGATGGAGCAAAGACAGAAGCTTGGAATAAGCCTAATCCCACAGTGCATGCTTATAGATAGCCCTGATGGAATTAAAGCAAAAGGCAAAGCTAGTGCACATTCCCCACTTGTTAAAAGTGGGTTATGAGGGCTGGGGATACAGCTCAGTTGTTAGAGTGCTTGCCTTGCATGCACAAGGCCCTGGGTTCAATACCCAGCACCAGAAACAAAACAAACAAAATTAGGTTATGCCTTGACTTCTAGAGAAGAGCATGGGGAAAGGGAGTAATTTCTGCTTCCTGCTGGATATTGTGAACATAAAAATTCATTAGGTCTGCTGTCATGTATAACTAATTAGAACAAATTTTTAAAAAACTCATGAGAAATATTGCCAATATTGTGTTCAGTTACAACTAAAAAATAAATATTTTTTTTAAAAAGAAATATTGCCAGTTGGCCTCCTGAAATACCCATTTTTTTTCCTCCATTGTTCCCTGTAACAATGCTGAGTAATGTTTTCACCTGGAAATTTGAAATATTTCTTCCATTGCAAAAAATGTGGCCTCATGACAGGACTGGCCAATGAAGTACAAAAGGAAGTGTGCTCAGTTTCTAGGAAAGCTCTTTGGATGGTAAAGGGTGAGTGCATCTCTGCCTTCTGTGCTTCCTTTTCCTGCTATCTGGAGGACAGATAGCATGTGTGATATCTACATCACACATACATAATGTCTTGTACTCCTGAAACTGTCTTGGACTATGAGGTATCCTGATCTACTTCATGAAATCAGAAAGGACTCGTGCTTATGATAATTTCAGGGGATTGCTGTTCAAACACTTAACTGCATCTGGACCTCTTGAAAGAGGAGTAAACTGCCTTGTTTAAACTATTCTTGGGTGGGCCTCTGTTATTGATAGTGGAATGCAATTCTTAACCAGTAAAGGCATGAAGAGTAGAGATAACAAGCCCCAAGTTACAAGCTGTCACTCTCCTATACCCATAATCTTCCCTTGAATTATCCTATTTTAAATGCTTTTCCCTAATTCCCAAGTAGAACTGTAACATGTGACAGACACAAGAATATTTTAAGTGGCAGTGTTTACAATCATCAAAACCTGAAACAGTGTACTTGCCCATTAACAGTAAGATGTTCAACTGGAAATAAAGTGAAGATATTTCTAGTTTTTAAAATTAAATTCACACTTTAATGACTCATTTGCCACAGAATCAATTGTTTATTCTTAGTAGTAACATACAATTAAATATTTGCATAAAAATGTCATTTAATTAACTATATTTCCCAATGTTGATACTGTTTCCTCTAAAATTATTATTATAGATTTTTATGGCAACACATTTTTATTATCATGAAATATACAAGTGTTTGGTTTTTTTCTTGCTATATGTTAAATATGCTTTTATTTTTAAATCATCAGTTGAACCCAGTACTAGGCAAGCACTGTACCACTGAGTCACAACCCCAGTGCTCCCTGGCCCTATTTTTAATTTAATTATGGCGCTCTCATATACCCTTAGCCTTCACGTAGTCTGGAGCTTAGCCTAGGTTCTCTTCTGTTCTCTTTACATTTATTGTTCCTTATTTTCAAGACTTTAAATGTCATCTGTATTCCAAATTTCTATCTCCAGGTCACGCACTGTTCTAAACTATAGACTGATTTTTTCCCTGAAACCTTCCACCCCCATGAAGTTCCTTCTGTCAATAAATGCCACCACTATCCCTTGAAATGCTGAAGCCAGAAACCTAAAACCTTCTCCCTCAACTTTGGGTCAATCACCATGTCCTGACTATTCTGCCTCCAACATGCCCCACCTCCATTCTCTCCATTTCCTCCACCTTGCTCTCTCCACCCACTATCATCACAGGTCTAGACAAACTGCAGGAAGCTTCTTTTTTTGTCTTTTTTGCCCACTCCCCTCCATTCTTCACCCAGTAGCCAAAATATTTTTAATATTTGTCTCACCATAAGATCATTGCCTCTTTAAGGTTAGAAGTTAAGTTTATTTGTTTTACAATTATCCAGCAACTACCATAATAGGTTTATAGTAGACATTAAATGTCAGTTCCCTTAAGGAGAGAAGATTAAAAGTAAAAATAGGGAGCTGGCTTGGGGGTAAGAAAGATGGTGGACCGAGAAGGACATTACCCTAGGTATATATATGGTTGCACAAATGGTAAGACTCTACATTGTGTACATCCAGAGAAATGAAAAGTTGTGCTCCGTTTATGTACAACAAAATGAAATGCATTCTACTGTCATGTAGAACTAATTAGAACAAATTTTAAAATTAAAAAGTACAAAAGTAAGACATGATTAATAAGAAATGGGGGCTCTGTGAAAGGAAGCCCAAACTTTAGAGAAGCAGAGTAGGATTTAGGTAATAATATCTAGTTTTAAAATAGAAACAGGATTATCTTTATTATATTTTTAGAAGCTGCTTCAGTTAGATTTAAGGCTGTGAAAGGAAAAAATTTTAGTTGGTTTCCTTATTGTTAATTTTTTACATGTTGGGCATCCTCATGAGACTGAAACCCATCTAAGTAATTATGTAGTTGAAAATTTGCACAGTCACTTAGCAAAGTGACTAGAAGGTTGTTAGGGTTTTCTTTTTTACTAACTGGGAACAAGTACAAAATACCAAGAAATACTATGTTTATATGTAAATAGTGATGAAGGAAGAGAGCAGTCATCAGTTAAATTGTTGGATTAACAAATGGGGGGCTGAGGCTGTAGCTCAGTGGTAAAGTGCTTGCCTCAGATGTATGAGGCCCGGGGTTCAATCCTCAGCACCACATAAAAAACAAATGAAAACAGATACTGTGTGTTCATCTACAACTAAATAAATATTTTAAAAAAAAAAAAAAAAATTTTTTTTTTTTTTTTTAAGATTTTGGGGTTGCAAATTACAGAAAATCTCTCTTACTAACATAAGAAAAACAGTACATTTTTGAAAGAACATAAATTACCTTGTGGATGGTCGGAAAACCCAAAACTCAATGAAAGAAAACTAGAGCTGCACCAAGCCCTTGGCAAGAGTTCTCAAAATTGTTGCCATAAATGTGACTCAGCAAAACCAAATCATCCAGGCTCAGTGATTCTCTGTCCTAAATTTCAACGACTCCCCTCCCCAGAAAAAGAATTGGACTAGTCCTAATGTCCACAGAGCTCTGGCCAAGAGCCAGAGTCACATAATTTGGACAATGATGTGAAATTTACATTATAAGGAGGTGCAAGCCCAGCAGCCTGTCATGAAGTTAACAAAACCACAATCCACCATCATAACCTCTAATGTGCATTTGTGCCAGTTCTTTGATACACGTGGTGAACCCTCTTGCCTTGTGTACAGTTTATTACTGTATCTTGTTTAATCCTCCCAATGGCTCCAGAAGGCCTAGAAGGTAGGTTTTGTATTATTTTTATTTTACACTTAAACTGAGGCTCAGATTGAGTAATTTATTCAGTGTCACATGTTAAGTGGCAGAAGCAGGACTTAGGTCTATGATTCAGAACCCATGTTTGTGTATGTGCTTCAGGGAGTACTAGGGATTTAACCCAGGGCCTCATGCAAGTACTCTACCAATTAGCTACATCTCCACAGATCTGAAACAAAATCTGGTCAGTCTCTTGCTGAGGCTAGTCTGGAACTTGCCACCTTCCTGCTTCATCTTCCCCGGGAGATGGGATTATGTGTGTGCACCACCACACCTGGCAAAACCCAGGCTTTTAACCACATTCCTCGAACAGACATTTTATATCCCGACTCATCTCCCTGTGGCTTTGAGCATTCTAGTATGAGCCTATGGCAACTTCCTGTAAGCATCTATAACCTCCACCTGGGGTTTGCTCATGGTTCCACTGGAGGTGGGCTGGGGCGACAGAGTTCACACCCTTGTGAGTAGCAGAGGCCCATTTCCTTGTCCCTTTGGTACAACTCTGTGGTGTGTTCTGCATGGTAGGTTCTCCACAGCGGTTGAGGCGCAGGACCCATAGCATTGTTTTGCTTGAAGCTTTCCCCTTTGTTAGTTTCCTTCCCTTTCTCGCCCCCACTCCGATTCCCTACAAGCACCTTATAGTATCACCTACCAAATAAACCACTCCCTGTCATATCTCTTAGGGTATACTTTAGGGGGAACTCAACCTAAGATACTCACTCCCTTGTAAAATAAAAGTAGAAAAATATAAAATGCTCCAACAATAATTAACTTTTTTTTTTTTTTTTTTTGTACTAGGGATGGAACCCAGGGGCGCTTAGCCACTGAACCCATCCCCAGCCCTTTTTTATATTTAATTTTGAGACTGGGTCTCATTAAGTTGCTTATAGGCTCTCTAAATTGTTGAGGCTGGCTTTGAACTTCTAGTTGTGCCTTAGCCCCCTGAGCTACTGGGATTACAGGCATGCAATACTATGCAAGATTTCTCAGCTATCGATCCTCATAAACCAGCATTAATTTCCTCAACAGCTTATTGTGACAGCATAACAATTTATTTTCAATTTTTTCCCATTTTAAAGATTGTTTTATTTTGTAGCAATGCTATGTTTTTCTTCTGTTTTTAAGAAGAGAAAGTGTTTAGGCTGTGTAATTTTAGTGCACAAAGGTTGGAAATGAAATCACTACATTTGAGCAATCCAGTCTGCCAACATCCCAGCTCTGGCTGGGAGTCAGAGAACAGCACTTAACATGCAGTGAGAGGGCTCTTGGAATACTTCTATCTTCAGAACACATGTCGAATCAAAATGATTTAAATGTCCAAAAGATATGAGACTAAAACGCTTAGTGGATCAAAGAGACCCAGACATGGTTACTCTGGACATGCAGACATTGTGAGCTACAAGTATTGATTTAAAGGATCATTGTGAAACTTTGAACTGGCTTGGAGATTGACTTAGGGGAGGAAAAAAAAAAAGGGGGCTCATTGCAATAGATAATGTATTCATGAAATAATTTGGAAACTGATTACGTGTGATGAATCCCAATTATAGCTATTTACTGTGGTGAATATTTAGGAAAATCAGACAAGCTTTTTTTTTTTTTTTTTTTTTTTTTTGCTTTAATTATTTTGGAAGAAAAATAAATTATCCCCAATCTTATGTTCTGTGAATTTTTTTTCATTCAGTTTACATGTTTTATATTTAGGACCACAGCATATGTGTCTTTTCTGTTTCTTCCTTAAATTTTTCTGAAGATCTTTCCCCACCCCACTAGGGAGAAAATGTAAATTACCACCGTCACTCAAACAAATTCCCTGGTTTCTTCTGAACCTTCACCTCACAGCTGTGGCATGAAATATAATCACCAAAATCCTAGCTATCCAAAAAGTTTCCTAATATTCTCAGCCCAAATAACCTTGCAGGAGAAGAAGCAGAGATAACCTAACATTTTCTTTCATCTAAAAATAGCTAATCTGCAAATACACTAAAATTTTAATGGTAGCGAGGAAGGGAAAAACATAGATGAGTTTGTTTCTCAATTTTTTTGTTTTTTTGTTTGTTTCTACAGTGATTGAAAGTCACTTTTAGTAGTTAAAAACATCTAAAGTACTCAAAGACAAAAAAAATTAAAATCCTTGTATATCCAAACTGAAAATTATGTATTTCTTATATTTCATATTGTTGCTTAACTGTCTTTGGGGAAGTGTTGTTGGTTGGTTGGTTGGTTGGTTGGTTGGTTGGTTGGTATTGGTGATTGAACCCAGGGGCACTTCAAAACTGATCTCCATTCCCAGGTTTTTTTATTTCAAGACAGGGTCTTGCTAAAGTGCAGAGATTGGCCTGGAACTTGCAATCCTCCTGCCTCAGCCTCCTGAATAGCTGGCATCACAGGCATGTACCAACACACCAGGCCAGGGTAAATATTTTTAAAGAAAGTTGTTTAAAGTCTGCAAATCTAGCTGTATGATCAAGAAGGAAGGGGTTCAACCACAGGTACAGGTGTAATATAAGCATAGCATTACTTTGCTGACTGGGACCTGCTTGCCTCTCATCCAGCTGTGACACAGAGGGAAAGAAATGTGTAAGTGGATTCCAAACTGAGAAAGTAACTCAATGAGAAGTCCAAACTAACTGGTCCATATTTGCAATTTGTATAAATTCATAATATTAAAATGAAATTATGGTAGCTAAACCACATTACAAATGACAAGACCCAACATAAGTTATTATTGGGGTACTTTAATTACAGTCACAAGGTTAGGGACTACGTCTGTCTTTTTCAATAAATACTTGCTGAATTTATGTGTATATGAACATATGTACTATTGAAGACTTAATTGTTTGCAACACATTAGGAGATCTACAAATAGGAATGAAATTTGATCTCTGCCTCTCCCTAAGGAGTTTATAATACAATAAAAATACATCAAATTGCATCTAAATCTACACATACCTGTAAATATTCATTGTCTCAAACCTTGGTTATTATTCAAGGTACAGAAAAGTGGAATAATCTTCACCATGTTGTGGAAAAGGTGGTCCTCTAGAGTCAAACATGGGTTTCAATCTTTTTGGACACGTTCTACAAAAATGCGTTTTGGTCAAAGTAACATGGCAAAGACATTTACTTCCACGAAAATGTCCATTTGTTCACCCATGTTTCCTGTGTATGGCTCAAAAGAGGAAGCAACCTGGATCCCTGAGTCACCACTTGAAAGGGGTTGCCCTGGAGAGTCACTGGGCGCTCCAAGAAGCCTTGGCAAAAGACAAGCAAATCATATGTTCAGCCTTGGATATGTAGGGTTTGTTACAGCGTAACCTGTTCTCCTCTCACAAGAACAGATGATACATTCATATGATGGTTGTTGACCCTGTGATAGAAAGTTGGTGGAAGGCAAGACTGAGATTCATTTAAAAAGATGGTCAAAAATTGGTGTGTCCTTTTTCTGTGCCACCTCCCTCTACAAACAAATGGAAAAGTCCCGTTCAACGCCCAGCTTCGCCCAGGCTTCTGCCACCCAGTATTTGAACTTGATCAAGCCAGGCTTCTTGAGTCTCAGTTTTCTATCAATGGGGGATGAGTATAACTACTCATAGATTGTTTTGAAAATTACATATATCAAAGCCTGACCTCAGAGCCTGGCAGGTAGAGCTGCTTCATAAGAGCTGCTTCATTGCCCTCTCCTTTACCTGAGGCCAGTGGTTCCACAACTGACTGCATTTTAGATCATTTGGAAAGCTCTAAAACAAAACAAAACAAACCCCACAGTGTCTGTGTCCCATCCTAAACCAAATAAATGAGAACATTTCATTTATTTGGGGATGGAACTGAGGTATAAATATTTTTTCAAAGCATCAGGTGATTCTATTGTCTAACCAGGGTTGAAAACCCACGCCCTTAAGGAATATGAAAACAGATAAAATGCTATTTGATTATACATTATTTAAAATAAAGTTTTCATAATGTAAAAAGCTTTCAAAAGTAGTATGACTAGCTAGCTATTCATGGGTGCAGAGCTTTAAGAAAGGTTTATGAATAAATTACAGACAAGAGTCAATAAGTAGTACTGGATACTCTCAGGGACTGAAGGCTGCTCCCACAGGCAGACTGAAGATAAGCTCATGATGCTGCCCTGTGGAAAGGACAGGCTCAGATCGCCCAGTATTGTTTATAGAGAAGACTGACTTCCTGTTCTGTGCTGTGTCTCCCCACCCACACTGCCCCCAGAATTCTACGTTGATTTCCTAACCCCCAGGACCTTAGCATGTGACTATGTTTGGAGATAGGGTCTTAGCAGACACAATTAGTTCAAAAAGACGTCATTACGGGAGACTCTAATCCTATGTGACTGGTATCCTTAGAAGAAGAAATTTGAACACAGAACTAGAAGGGAGATAATGTGAAGGCCTAGAAGATGGCCATCTACAAGTCAGAGAAAGAGGCCTGGAATAGATCCTTCCCTTACTGCCTTCAAAGGAGCCAACCCTGCTAACACCTTGATCTCAGACTTTCAGTCTCCATGACTAGGAGAAACAGAAATGTCTGTGGTTAAGCCATCCAGCCTGTGGCATTTTTAATGTGAAAACTAAAGCATCAGGTGGGTATTTGGTAAGAAAAAAAGTCACCTTGCCCCATTTTATCAAGAAATAGTCAGAGGGAAGATGGGTATTTGTTTATAAGGTCCTTGAAGCTGAATAATTTGATATTATTGGAAAAGTAATTTCAAATATGAGAGAAGACTCCCGGAGAGGTGTTATCATTGTTTCATGGCTCACAGCCGCCTTCTGAATGAGCTGCCCTTTCTCACAGCTTCTGCTGTCCTTTCTTTACAGGGCTGCCCTGCCCTCCCCTGCTGCCCCAGTAGCTTGGTCCAAACTTTTTTTTTTTTTTGGCGGGGGTGGGGGTGGGGGAGGGCAGGGGGGGATTGATTCCAGGGTCTCATGCATACCAGAGCTAAAGAACTGCTTAGTCTTTTAAGCTGCTGAATTTTGGTGGGCTGTGTTGGGAATTGAACCCAGGGCCTCATGCATGCTAGATAAGCACCCTACCACTGAACCACATTTCCAACTCATTTTGGTGGGTTTGTTATGCTTGATACTGTTAACAAGTGGCAGAGGATCCAAGACTTGAACAGTAACCATTTGATCATTTGATTTCAATGCCAGTGAATATTTTATTAAGGGAAAAAAAGTTTTTCCTTGATTATAAGCATCTATTTATATAGATATTTCTCAAAGTGAGGCCTGTAGCTTGCTTACATGAAGATTACCAGGGGGCCAGGGCCGTAGCTCAGTGGCAGAGTCTTTGCCTGGCATGTGTGGAGCACAGGTTCAATCCTCAGCAGTAGCACATAAAAATAAATAAAATACCTGTAATCCCAGTGGCTGGGAAGGCGGAGGCAGAGGATAATGAGTTCAAAGCTGCCTCAGCAAAAGCAAAAGGCTGAGCAACACAGTCAGACCCTGTCTCTAAATAAAATACAAAATAGGGTTGGGGATGTGGCTCAGTGGTCAAGTGCCTCTGAGTTTAATCCCCAGTACCAATCCCCCAAATATAAATAAACAAGTATTCTATCCATCTACACCACCACCAACAACAAAAATTTTAAAAAAGATTATCAGCTATTGGGGCTGCCATTATAGCTCAGTGGTAGAGCACTTGCCTAGCACATGTGAGCACCACATAAAAATAAATAAATAAAATAAAGGTATTGTGTCCATCTACAACTAAAAAAAAAAAGATTATCAGCTGCATGTCAATTGTGGATTCACCATCTTATCCCAGACTCACTGAATTTTACTCTTCCAGGGGTGGGGTCTCAGAACTATTCTTTTTTTTTTTTTTTTTTAAATGTCTTTATTTTATTTGTTTATTTTTATGTGGTGCTGAGGATTGAACCCAGTGCCTCGCACGTGATAGGCAAGCACTCTACCACTGAGCTACAAGCCCAGACCTCAGAACTATTCTTAAACAAAATTCCCTAGTGATTTTCATGGATGTTAAAATGAAGGATTACTACTTCCGTTCCTCAGCTAAAATTTTCAACACAATGAATCATGTTTTCTCACTGTAGTAATGTTTTCTTAGTTGTATGTTTTTCTAGGGTTATTTGTGATCTAAGATTTTTGCCAAAAAATATATACTGCCACCTTTTTTCAGACCTGCATGGTGTTGACACGTCCACTAAATGTCTGGTAGAAAGAGTTACCTAGCAATGAGTGAATGAACTGAGATAACAGGATGGTGAAATAGTGTATCAGAAGCTGGGTACAGTGGCTCATGCCTGTAATCCCAGGTGCTCAGGAGCCTGAGGCAGGAGTATTGCAAGTTCAAAGCCACCCTCAGCAAGCCTCAGTCAGCCTTAGCAAGGCTCTAAAAACTAAGTCAAACCCTGTCTCAAAAATAAAATATTAAAAGGCCTGGGGATATGATTCAGTGGTTAAGCACCCCTGGGTTCAATCCCGGTTATTTTATATATATATATATATATATATATTTTATATATATATACACACACACACACACACACACACACACACATATATACATACACACACATACATACATATACACACACATACATATACACACATATACATACATACACATACATATACATAAACAGAGAGAGGAGAAAGAATATGAATCAGAGTGTTACTCCTTGGATTAAAACTGGGAAATACCTTTTTTCTCTGTATTTTTCTTGTCCTATAGTTCTATATGTGGCCCAATGTCAGATGTAGAAAGAGGGGAGAAGTGGAATAGGGAGGGCATTTCACAAGTAGCAGAATATAGACTTATTTTTTTCTGTTGTTACCAAGAACATTGTTATTTTCACAGAGCAAGTACTAAGAGGAATAAGAAAGGACTTGACCCAAGATTGACTTTGAAAGCTTGTTCAGCCTGAACTACCCTTAGCTGGAACATTTTTGTTCATCTTCTGAAGTAGCCATTAGAGAAAATGGTAGGACCACTTCACTAGGGATGAAGTCTCAAGTTCACCTAACTATAGTTAAAAGTTTAAAGTGTCTTAGTTTGATGTCTTTTTGACTGGTCTGTTTCATGGCATTCTATATATATATATAATTTTTTCACAAAAGGTAGAAAAGGAAAAATAATAACAGAAGCAAACTACTACAAAAAGTGCTGCTGGAAGCCTGTTCTTCAGATGATACTAGCACTTAGAACTTTTTATTCAAAGCTCTTTATTTCCTACAAACATATATATTTTTTCACTGTTCCAAAGGTAGAAGAGGCTCTAAGCCAAAGTGCTGTGCTTTTTAAAACCTGCTGATCGACTTCTCATCTCTAACAGTACTGAAGTTTTGCCAGACCGGTTTATGTATGACAAACCACAAAACATATGCATAAGAAATGCAAACTCTTTTAACTGAGCTAATCCCAGGGTAAAAACTTACTTCTGGAGCAACGCAGCTGTTAAAATCAGTCATATTTACAATTTTTATAAATGAGTTTATTTTAATAAAAACAAGTCACTCAGTGAGCAGGATCTTTAAACAGATTTATGTGGGCTGGCACAATCTGCTATGCTAAACATATATGCATATTGCTTAAGTCTGCAACTGGATTTTTCAAGTGGTAACAGTCTTGCTTTGTACAAGGATACTAAGTAATTGGCAGCACTCCAGCTAAGGACAGACACTGTTCTCAGCACTGTGCTATTGAAATTGTTTTCCTGGACAGAATTGCCCTGTGGCAATTGGGAGGATTCTGGGTTGCTGGCATTGAGCAGTGAACCAGGCAGACAGCTTATACAGAGTAGGAGACTTATAAACTCTATAAAGAGGAGGAAAAGTAGAATAAGAAAAGGATAGGAAGAGAGCAGGAAGGGAAGGAAAAGAGAAAAGTGAAGCTGATTTTCATCAGGCCTATCTAAAGGGTCTCTTTCTGTATCTTTGCTGGATCTCTTCTCACCTTTCACACTTTCATGCTCACGTTTTGCTCAGCTACTAGATTATAAGCTCTTGGAAAACAGGAATACGGTCATCTTTCCAATTTGGATGGCTTCATATCTGTGATTCAACCAATCACAATCCAGAAAAAGAAAAAGGCATCTGTACTGAACATTACCAATTTTTTTCTTGTCATTATTGCCCAAATGATATAGTCTATTTGCATAACATTTTCATTGTATTAAATATTATAAATAACCTAGAGATGATTTAAAGCATGGTGAGGATCTGGGTGGATCGTATGCAAATACCATGCCACTTGAGCATTGTTGAGATTTTGATCTCTTCAAAGGTTGTAGAACTAATCTCCTGCTAAACTGAGCTTGACTCTCCCACAGTGCCTGACATACATGATGCTAAAATCCGAGTGGCTAATTGCATAAATAAAAGAAAAAATTTATGTATTTGAAGTATTTTCTTATCTTACCTCAGAGTAAGCCCTAAGTATAGGTTATGGGGTGCAGTACTGTCTCTAGAGGGTGTACTGAAATTTTGTGGGGGCAGTTTTTGTCTTTGTAATTCTCTTATCTGGTGCCCAAAGCATTTACATTACGAAAAACCTATTATTGAGTTATTTTTTAAAATTGATATCAGTACAGCATTTTACTAAAAACTACTCTGGCTTTTTTGTCTTTATATGATTAGAACATTATACTGATTTCTTAAAATTATTTGTGTAAGTAGTTTATATTATGAATTTAATTCAGGAGAATGAAGTGGTGTTAAAATTATTTTTAAGTACAGGGCTTAGCAGGGCAGGATTGAGCTCTTCTGACTAAAAGATCATTAAGCTCCAGCATACGAAGTTTTTAGGATTCTAAGATGCAACCTACAAGAAGCTGGTGTACATTGATTTCAACAATCAGGCTTTCACTTTAAGTAACTGCATATTTGAGGATTAATGTGGCTCAGTGGAGCGCTGCTGTCAAAGCACAAAGGGTCCACGACTGGGATGGGGGTGGGGAAGAACATCGAGGCGCCAAAGAGCTCTCACGCGTCGGGGCGGTGAATGTGCTGCGTGAATGTGCGCCGAGTTGCCCGGAGGGTGAGTCGTTTCTTTTTGCTTTGGTTTGTATTCTTCATTTTAACAATGATGGGGTGGGGGGAAGGCTGAAGGGAAGGGGAGGGGCGGTGACGCCGTCCGGTTTTCCCGAAAGCCTGGGTCCTCAGCTGGTCCGCTGCGGGGCTGGTTCACACTGAGGCAGTGGGATTTGAAGACCAGGGCTTGGGCAGAACCCTCCAGAAGAGCTCCTGAGGGGGTAGCAGTGCTTTTGAGGTGCAGAGGGAGCAGAGAAAGACTTCGTCTCGCAGGACGATTTAAAGTGAGGTTGGACTGAACTTTTGGCGTCAGCGGTTGCAGCTGCGGCTGAAGGTGGAGTGGGGGCTAGAAGAGGTGGAGCTGCCGCAGACCCGGGGCGCGGGACTGTTGATAGCGGGTGGGGCGTGCGGCTGGAATCTAGACGGGCCCCAGAAAGGCGGGGCTTCTAGTGACAGTAGGCGGGGCTTATGTAGAAGGGCGTGGCTTGGTATTCCTGCCACCAGGACATGGGTGTTTGCAGTGACAGCGGCATTTCAGCGGAAGACAGCGTGCCCACTTCTCACAGCCTGACCATCGCCGTAGGAGGGCGGAGCGCCCCGAAGGCAGGGCTGCCTTCTGGCCGGAGAGGGCACCGGCTTCTGACGACAGCGGGCGGAGCTAGCGCCGGCAAGGGGCGGAGCCGCTGTGAAAGCGGGGAAGGCGGGGCTTATGTTGACAGGGGGGCGGGGCAGCTCCCTACCTCCCGCGGCTCTTCTATGCTGGAGAGTGGCCGGGGTCGGATCCCTGGGGAGCCGCAGGGTCCAGGCGTGGGCAGCCAGGCTCAGCGCGGGGTTGGGGCGCACGGAGGGCCCCGCCTCGGCCAGCTCACTCCCCTCCCCTCCGCCCCGGCTAGCCGCTGGGGCGCGCGTCTCTCCTGGCACCCCTATCCCGGGTCCCCGCTCTCTGCTTGGCCGTCGAGCTCCGAGGCCCCAGTGCGGGACCGCGGAGTGGTTCCGGGTTTAGGGTTCACAGGTCAGAGTTGACTCCCTGAAAAGTGCAGCCGGTTTGAAATGCAAGATGGCGGCGGCGGGGCTCTGAGAGGCGCGGCGGCCCCAGCAGGTAGCTGCGCGAGCCGGCTCCGCGACGCGGGCCCTGACGCCCCGGTCTGCGAGTGGGAAGGGAGCGCCGAGCCCGCGGCCCGCCGGCAAAGAGGAGCGGCGCGGGGGCCGGCCGGAGGAGGGCAGCCCCAGGGCAGAGACTCGGGGCTGAGCCCGCCCGAGGCAGCTGGTGGCGGGGCGGCCCCGACGCGGGGCGTCTGAAGGGGAGGGACCTGGCCTGCCCTGCGGCTGGGGAGCTGCGGCTGGGGGACAGACCCACAGCTCCTTCGTGCTCGGGATTTCTGCAGCGTGGAAGGAGCTTGGGGGCGGGGGCGCTGGGAAGGAAAAATCTCAGCCCCTTTCTTGGGAGAGGTCTGGACAACTTGGGGTTGTTGAGGAGAGTGGGGATTGGGTCCGCCTGCTCGAGGACGCTGGCAGTTTTGCGGGTCCTGGGGTGGGGGTTTCAGGAGTTCTGCCCTCGGGGACGTGTGGCCACCTCGTGGGGACCCAGCTTCCCTGAAAGTAAAAAGATTTTCCTGCTGGAACTGAGCGCACTGGCTTTGGGGTGGGATCCCCAGGAGACCCTTGGAAGGAAGGCTGCCACCCATTTCGGGGCCAGGCCGCGCCCCCAGTTGGGAAAGGACTCGGAGCTGAGTCCTTAACAACTATATTACCATTTTGAGGAAACCCTGAGATTTAGGAGATAAGTTAATTAAAGAGCATGGAAATGCCATCTATCCCTATCAGCCAGCGTATGAGGGGATGGGGGGCAGACCCAGAGGAGTCTCTCAATCTTTGAGGCCTAAAGGGAACGACCTGGTGATTGCTTGAGGGGGATCTGAAGACTGGGGAGGGGAAATGAGAGGAACTGCGTCTAGTAGCCGGAAAGTAGAGTCTGGCAGATGCCCTTTCCCCATGTATTTACACCAAAGTTCCAAGGGGACTTGAAAGTCTTTGTTTCAGTATGTTTCCCCCTCTTCTTCCCTCCGTGGATAGCGGTAAGGAAAGAGCAAAAAGCCCGGAGAAAGAAAAGATTCCGTTTGATATGTTCAGCTTAGTTTAGCGAGCGATCAAGCCTCTGGGAAGGCATCAGCGAGACCCAGGGCAGGGGAATTAGGAAGCGAGAAGGGGGACGGTAGGATAGGAATGCAGGGAAGAGGTTGGGTAGAGCAGAAATTCCACAGCACGTTTCTGTCATGAGCCCAGCTTTCTAAAAAGACAGACATATGAGAAGAGCTTCACGTTCAGAGAAAAATGTTAAAAAGGCTGATAGGGAACTTGTGATGTGATTAAGTTGAGGTTTAATGTAACTTGATAAATTCTCTTGGAGGGTAATATTATTAAAAAAAAAGGAAAATCACAAGATGAAATGTACAGTAGTTCACAGTTAGGATGAAGCAGCCCCCCCTGCCCCAGGAATAGTGACTGTTTTGGACTGGAGTTTGTGTGTGTGTGTGTGTGTGTGTGTGTAAGTGTACCTTTACATTTGTTGATGTTGGTCATTATTTCTGTCTTTGTCTAAAAGCTTTTAGTTTTGTTATATGGTGCTACATGAATTATCTTTGTTTCTGAAAAAAATTGCCCTCAAAAAGTCATTTGTTTGGGGGGCTGGGGCTTTAGCTCAGTGGCAGAGCACTCAGTGGCAGAGCACTTGCCTAGGACGAGTGAGGCACTGGATTCGATACCCAGCACCACATAAAAAAATGAATAAATAAAATAAAGTCATAAAAACATATATATTAAAAAAGTCATTTGTTTTTAAGCTTGTAGTGAGAATTAAAAAGTTGGTTTTAATGGGGATATTGGCACTAGTATATTCATAGATTTTTTAATTTCTAAAGTAGCAATTGTGACTCCTGATCTTAAGCAAAAGAATTGAGAATGCTGCCAACAACAATACAGCAGTAACAGGTCAGAAAAAGAAAGGCTTTCATGATATTTTTTCCTTTTAGTTTCTCTCCTTCCTCTAAGCATTTTAGGGTTATGCAGACTAATTTTAGGCAAATAAAATGTCTAACCTTGAATCCTTTCAACATAAAAATGATTGCATTGATGATTTTTTTATAGAAGTATATCTCACATGATTTATTTAACAGTTGTAATTAAAATGAGAAAAAATTAAAGTAAGACTTGGGTAACTGATGATAGAGTTATGATTCATTCAGATTTCTTGAGCCATTCTTGCATTTTCAAAAGAGCTTTAATGTCTTTAGTGGAAATGTTTTAAAGATACAGTATAAACTAGTTCTGAGCTTCACATTTGGAACATTAGTATACATGTGTGCTGTTCTTTGGTTTCCCCAAAGTGCATGTAACTCTAGTTTTATATTCAGTTCTGAACAGATTAGACTGGGTGAACCAGAGAGGCATTGATGCCAGATGGTTTGAAAATATGCTAAGGCTGAAAACATAAATGTGCCTGTGTGGTAGATGCTCATTAGTAGATTTATTCCCCTTATAGCTGAGCTTATTATTTCACTTAATTTGGAGGGTAGGTCATGAATGAGGTAGCAGTGATTTTACCTTTAATGGTCCTTGTAAGTTCTTTTTTTCAATAAATGTGAATAATATTTTACAGTTATTAATGAAATTAATAGCATATATGTGGTGGTAAATCTTGCATAGTTTCTCCTTTTTATATTTCACAGTAAATTGAAAAGGTGATGGTATGATATATTATATATTTTCTTTCTTACATTGAGCATAAAATATGATATTTGGACTTAGCTTGACATAAATTCTGGCTTAATACTTAAAGTGCTTTTAAAATAATGAAATTGATCACAAATGTAGTTGAAAAAGTAATCTTTTTATTTATGTTGCAGCATTATGGATTTGGGCTCAAAAGACCATTATTTTAATTTTAACAGTGTTGAAAGTTAAATACCTAAGCAAGTTTTTAATCTAGTAGAGTCAATGCAATCATTCAGAGAGCTGTCTAGAATTAACTATTGTACTGCTCATAGTAATAGCCCATATTGCCTATTTTTAAGACATCTTTTTATTCATTTATATTATGGCAAGCATATTTAATTTGAAGTCTAAATTTTGTAACAAAATTCTTTTAAATTATACTATATATGTCAAAAGTAATTTAAATTTATTTTAGAAAACTGATTACTACCCTTTGAATAACAGCCAGTGTTTCTGTAATATCACTGAAATATATTATTGGATCTTTGTTGCTCGGATATATCTATAGTTGTGAGTAACCATATTTGCATAATGAAGTTGGTGATTTAGATTACTAGTCAGGATATTAATTTGAGTTGACATTTTGGAGATAGGCATTTTATACAATGTATTTTAAAAGTAATTTTTTTTTTTTTACCCGCTTTTGGTCTTAAAAGATACTTAATCTTGGCATTTTATATAAGCAGTATTTTTGAATTTTTTATTTTTGGTGCTGGGGATTGAACCCAGGTCCTTATGCCTGTGAGGTAAGCACTCTACCAATTGAGCTATATCCCCAGCCCTCCATAATGAATTTAAGAAGTACAAAGATATGCACACACACATAAAGCTATATAATCGATGCATATATAGCTTTGGCCTACACAAATACAATGATAAACTTTGGAAAAGCAATTTCAGAATGAAATTTATTTAAGGGAGTCAACTGAATAAATCTTTTTTTGTGGGGGGGTGCATTATTAATGATCGAACCTAGGGGTACTCTACCACTGAAATTACATCCTCAGTTCTTTTTATTTTTTGAGACAAAGGCTCACTAAGTTGCTGAGGCTGATCTCGAACTTGTGATCCTCCTGCTTTAACCTCTCAAATTGCTGGGATTATAGGCATGTGCTACCATGTCTAACTTAATAAGTCATTTTTAATGCAGGATTTTTATGAAGTTCTTAGATTTAAAAAATTTTATCTACCAAAATTAAAATATTGTCATAGCCATATCATATGCATTTATCATTTTGAGTAAAATATCTGTCATTACATTTTAGTGATTTCAATTTTCTCCTTCCTAAAGATCTTTCCCATTTCTGTTTGTTGTTAGAAATGAAAAGAGATGGGAGGTTTGATGTTTCTGAGCACTTCATTTAGAATTATGTTTTTCTTTTATTCGGTGTCTTCCCTTTTACAGCCCAATATTGTCAAATAGAAGTTTGTTAGAACATCACTGGGCATGGGCTTGGGAGTATGAGGGTTGATGAGAAAAGAACAATTTCTCTTCATTACTATAAGATTATTTATATCAGAGATTTGTTTTAAGAAATACCTGTTAATTTAAAATTTTTTAATTAATATTTTATTTATTTATTTTTTTGGTTGGACACAATACCTTCTTTTATTTATTTTTGTGTGGTGCTGAGGATCGAACCCAGGGCCTTGCACGTGCTAGGCAAGCGCTCTACCACTGGGCCACAACCCCAGCCCAAGAAATACATGTTAAAATGGTTCAAAATTATTCATTTTGAAACTGAGGTCAAAGAAAGTTGTGTGTGTGTGTGTGTGTGTGTGTGTGTGTGTGTGTGTGAGAGAGAGAGAGAGAGAGTGGGGAGAGAGAAGATATTAAATTATCATTGATTAATGTCTACCTGTTAAAGCTAACTTGTTACAGAATTATTTAATATGCTCAAAGGTATGAAATGGAAAATAAAATGTATTGGTTGTTATTTACTCAGATTTTAAAATATTTTACAGTTTGTCAACACTTGGCAAATTTTAAACAAAGAATTCCTTTGTTATGTAACTTGAAGTTAAAACCTTAAATAAAATCAGAAAAATCTAACACTTGTTTTTGTTCTTACTAAGTACCAGGAAATATTCTAAAAACTTTACATGTGTTATTTCTTTCAATCCTCACAAAGCTTTATTAACTAAATAAAGCTATTTGGGCTGGGGTTGTGGTTCAGCGGTAGAGCGCTTGCCTAACACGGGCGAAGCCCTGGGTTCAGTCCTCAGAACCAATAAAATAAATAAATAAACTATTATTTGCTCCATTTTATAAATGAGAGGCCTGAGGCACAGATAGGCTAAGTCACTTTTCTAGAGCTGCACAGCTAGTGACAGTGCTGATATTTGAACTCGGTCTGTTCCAGAGCCCAGGCACTTTTTTTTTCTTTCTTTCTTTTTTCTTTTCTTTTTTTTTTTTTTAATCTATCTACTGCCAGAACAGCTTTTTGTGTTTGCTTGCTGAGGCATGGTAGCACATGCCTATAATCTCAGCAATTTGAGAGGTTGAAATAGGAGGATCACAAGTTCGAGGTCAGCCTAAGCAACTATAAAATATATATAAATATAAGATATATGGTTGAGATGATTCCTTAATTTTTGAAATCTACT
This sequence comes from Callospermophilus lateralis, assembly GCF_048772815.1. Taxonomy (NCBI): domain Eukaryota; kingdom Metazoa; phylum Chordata; class Mammalia; order Rodentia; family Sciuridae; genus Callospermophilus; species Callospermophilus lateralis. Next base: position 75,322,057 of record NC_135320.1, on the reverse strand, counting down.
CATGCTATATTTTAAAAAAATATTTTGAAGTAGAAATATTCTAAAGTAATAGGGTTTAATTCAGAAGTATCAAAGAGCTCATTCATTTTCTGGTTGCCTTGCACCTTTATATGTCTTGGTAGCTCTTAAGAGACTTTGGGTCCACAAAACATCTTGCTTTTTCTGTGTGATTCAAGAATGGATTGAAATAGGTTACTAATATCCTACAGTATTAATAATTCATTTCGGAAAATAACCTCTCCTCTTTGGCAGCTGTTTCCTATCTTCTTTTCTAGTCCACATCCTGTATAGATGGATAGCTAAGGAGTGGCTGAATAAGGAGATAGCAGGAAATGAAATTGAAGAATCCCAGGCTAGAGAGATAACAAGATGCTCCACTGGGCCCTGCAGGAAAATGCTCTTGCTTTCCATGAAAATAATGTACTTATTTAGCCTAAACATTAATTCAAAAGTATTTTACTAGACAAAGTTTTTGTATATTTGTTATTTCTTTACTTAATAGGATTCTTCATAAACTTGTATAATGTTAGCAGGAATCAAAAGATAAGCTATTTGGGCTGGGGTTGTGGCTCAGTGGTAGAGCGCTTGCCTAACACATGTGAAGCCCTGGGTTCAATCCTCAGCACCACATAAAATAAATAAATAAAGATATTGTGTCCAACTATGACTAAAAAATAAATATTAAAAAATAAGCTATTTTAGGAAAATCATTTTCCTTACTATCCATTTACTGTGATATATGGAGTATCTGTGCTTCAAGAACAATAAAAATTCTTTCACCTTCAAAAGCATTATTTATTGTTATTCTCATAGGAGAGGCAATTATAGTTTTTATTAAAATTTCCTGATTGGTTTAACTACTCTGGGTACTATACAAAACCTTTTTTTGTATATTAATCTGAATTTTCAGAGAAAGATTTTCAGTTTTTTTTGATTATTCAGTACCAGTGCTTACAACACAATAATTATAATACCATTTGATGGTAGCTTTCTAATAAAAACTAAATGGTTAAACTCTAGCCATTTTGTCAGACTTATGTTAGGGTAGAATAGCATTAATATATTCAAGTCTTTGTTGGTTTGTGTGGCCAGCATTAATATTTCTTTCATTCCAGTTAATACATATTTAGGATGCAGATATCCTAACTTAGGTATATGTGCAAACACAAACATATATACACCTACTCCCAATTCTTTCTTTGGCTAAGTTGTCTTTCATAACCTTTATGTACTAATTTTAAAGAATTCCCAATTTTGACATCCTTATTTTTACATTAAAGACTGCATCTATTCACATTTTGAAATGTTATTGAACTAGTCTGCTACTTGGCTGTTCTATATAAGTAAAACTGTTAATGTGTAGTTATGAATTTTGTGTTTTCTATCAATATTTGAGTTGGCATTTAGATGATTTTAAAATTTTTCAGTTTTTTTTCAAAATTGCATTTATTTTTAGCTGCACATAGTGGTGCACACCTCAGGAGACTGAGGCCAGAGGATTGCAAGTTTGAGGGTGGCCTCTGCAACTTAGTGAGACCTTGTCTCATAATAAAAAACAAAAAGGACTGGGAATGTAGTTCAGTGGTAAAGCACCTCTGTGTTCAATCCCCAGTACCACATACAAAAAAAAAAAAAAATTTGCATTTATTTTTAAAAAGTCATAGCATGAACTGTAAAATTTCCTAAGACTAGGATCATGTTTTGAATAATAAAAGGATAATTTTTTTTTTATAGGAGAAGACTGATAAGTACTTTGGACCTGTTGGTAATGATGGCCTGAGCTACACACCTAATTTGAAGGGTTACCCTTCCGTTTCAAAGAACAGGATGCTGAGGAAGCTATGGCAAGTATGTGTTTAACTGTTTGGGCATGTAAAGCTAAGATGCCAATATACTCACTTTATATTCCATGATACTTTATTTGACTAATGTTGTAAAAGCTCTTCTTAAAAAACTTATGCTTAATACTTTTTAAAAATATGTGCTTTTAAACTTTAACTACTTTAAATTGACTACTTTAAATTTATCTACTTTTAATTGACTAACTTCAAAGGAAACAGTATCACACTTCTTAATAAATCTTATGTGGTTTATTTATAATTGATTTTTCAATTAATATTTGCCAAAATCAGCAGAGCATGAGACACCATTCCAGATACTGTGATAACAGAAGTAAATAAGACAAATAAAATCACGGGGACAGTACCTTTAGTGTGGGGAAATTGATCTAGAAATTTTACTAGTTTTTTCTTTCTATCCAAAAAAGGATTCAAGACTTACAAGAACATATTTTGGGGGTGGAGTGGGATACTAAGGATCTAACCAAGGGGTGTTTTGCCGCTGAGCTACATCCCTAACCCTTTTAATTTTTTATTTTGAGACAGTCTCACTAAGTTGCTGAGGGTCTCATTAAGTTGCTGAGGCTGGCCTGGAATTTGAGATCCTCCTAAGTCTCCCAAATCCCACTGTGCCCAGCTACAAGAACAATTTCTAAAAATATATTTTTAATGTATAGGCTATTAGAAATAGTTCATTATAGTTATGAAAATTATGATACAAATATTTTTATTAATCATACCAATATTTAAATGCTTGACTGTAAGTATAGTCAAATACATATTTTTATATTTTAAATAAAGTTTAAAAAAAATACATACTTGTATATTTTAAATAAATAGTATATTTTTCACGTACTATTTAGATTACATACTATGTGTTTGAAATATTTATATTTTAGTATAATTGTTATTTAAATGAGTCTACAGTATTAGGAAAGATTCAACAACCATTAATGTGATGATCGCTTATATTTAAAAAAAATTATAAAGGTCATACAAGTTGATACTACCAATACTAATCATTACTTTCTTTCAAAGTGTTTTTAAAAATTGAATGAATATATCCTCAGTGAAGTATGTAATAGTTGCTTTGTTTTATAAATAGGGACTATAATGGACAAGAATGGTCTCATAGAAAATCTCTCTTGGAACTAAGAATGGCATTCTTGTGTTAGACTGGCTGTGAAAGATGTACCACCTCCTTCAGAAAAGTAGAGAAATTTCTTTTCAGAAGAAAATTACTTTTGTAATAGTCAAAAACTATTAACCAGCTAGAAAATTTTACAATAGTACTAGTTTACATATTGCTCAGTGAATTATGTGCCTACCTACATTACAGCAGGGCTAAGAAAATTAGGTTGTTAATGTCCTAGAATCTCTCAAAATTTTTCTCTGCTCCTAAAACCTGGGGTCAGAGATTGCCAGGAGAAATCTGCTTTTTGTGTGTGTGTGTGTGTGTGTGTGGTACTGGGCCTTGTGCATGGTAGGCATGTACTCTACCAACTGAGCTACATCCCCAGCCCCACCAGGAGAAATCTGTAGATCTTAATTTCTTCTTTTAATCTTTAGTATCATTTCTTAGGTGGACAAAAACAAATAAGGCTGGGTGCCTGGCTGAAGGCCTATAAACCCAGAGTGAGAGGATTCTGAGTTCAAAGCTAGCTTCATTAACAGTGAGGTGCTAAGCAACTCAGTGAGACCCTGTCTCTAAATAAAATACAAAAAAGGGCTGGGGATGTCACTCAGTGGTTGAGCACCCCTGAGTTCAATCCCTGATCCCCCCCACCCCCACAGCAAAAAACAAAAAACAGAAGATAGTTTCTTTACCCTTCAGCATTAATTAGCATTAATAAAAGGATCCTCTGAAATTAGATTATCTTTAACCACAGTTTCTTAGATGCTTTCACTTTTATTACATTCAGTCCAGTCTATATTCACTACATTTAAAAAAGAAATTTTAAGTATTTTTATTTTTCCAAATTCACTTTAATACTTGATTTGTTATTGTCTTGTCCATTTTTAACAATTTTCTCAAGAAAATTAACTATGGCTATCATAGTTATCACTTAACTATGATTTTTAAATATGTCAGATTTTAAATGTGAATGTCTTAAGTTTGGAAAGTCTACCTTATTTTTCTCTCTCTCTCTAAACACAGTGGATACCCTTTATTTTAATTTGACCACATTATTCTTTGTTCCTACTTTATTTCAGGCATTCTATGATATTGGTAGATTGTTAACTTTTAGTTTGAATACAAACATGTAATAATAAGTATTTTCAGCTGGCTAAACAGAACTCTGAGAGAGAATTGAAACTAAATTGAATACAAAGCCTAAGAATTCTCAGGGAATATATATGAATGCAGATTCCTAAGAATTCTCAATGTGTGTATTTTTGGTTTGTAAACTGTTTTGTTTAGTTGATGCTAGATCAAAATTAACACAAACCTTAAAAATTGTAGTGTCTTCTAAAATTTTCTTATTTGATCAAGAATTGGTGTAGAAAACAAAGTTTGTTTTCGTTCACTTAAAATCTTAACTAAAATATCATGCTTTTGTGACTAACTAGGCCAACATGACGTTATCCATTAATCATTTAATTTAAAGTACAAGACAGTCAAGAAAGAAAGAAAAGCTAACAAATTCAGTGCAGTTATAGCTACTTAATTATACATTTTTTAGTACTAAGTAGAATTTAAAACCATCTACTAGCTTTTTTTGGTACTGTATTATATTGATACCTTACTTTTTAATTTTAAAAAAGGTCATAGAACACCACTTAAAATATAGTTTTCTCATGGGACAGAGAAGTAGCGATTCTAAATATGAATTTGTATTTACTGTCTTTTTAAGATCTATATCCTTTTTTCCTGATTTTCCTGTAGGAATAATTCTTTGAATGTTTTTATCTACCTTGTTTCACTCTTAGTCCACAAATTTAGATATATACTGTTCATACACAAAACTGATTTATTACAAGCAAATTTTAGATGTTAGCAAATGTTTATTGAATGTCACTGGAGTTTGTAGAATGTTCACTACTTTAGTGAATTGAATGCTTTAGATCACAGGGTATTTTAATATTGTAATGACTAAGGTGATTTTTTATCAGTAAGGATTTTACCATCACAAATAATCTGTAAAGCAAACATGGTTATATTTAATTCCTTTGTAAATAAGTGATTAATGAAATAAAATGCATATTATAATACACAGGATGTATATATATATTTTTTTTCAACAGATATTATTGAAGCCCTAATATGCACTTTGTTGGGCCCTAGGGATATAATGGAAAGCCAAGCAGACATTCCTCTGACCATAAAATAACTTGTATAAGGGCTGGGGATGTGGCTCAAGCAGTAGCTTGCTCGCCTGGCATGCGTGCGGCCCGGGTTCGATCCTCAGCACGACATACAAACAAAGATGTTGTGTCCGCCGATAACTAAAAAATAAATATTAAAAATATTCTCTCTCTCTCTCTCTAAAAAAAAATAACTTGTATAAGAATTGCCAGAATTTTTGTAGTATCATGAATAAATTTTGCTTTCATTAAGTCCTTTTCTGTAGAGAAACTTTGTTGTAATTATTTTGATTATATCAGAATCATGATATGGAGGAGCATCCTCCTCTCAGGAGAGGAGCCAGGATGCAGATGGATCCCTAGAAATTGGCTTGGCCAGATTTAAACCCTAGAGAATATGGGTGATTTTGAGGGTTTTTAGAACCAGCTTGATTCCTTAAAGTGTGGAGCAGCCCCTCCAAAAAAATACCTGGAATATACCTGGCCCCTCCAAAAAAATTCCTGGAATATACCTGAAGGCTATACATACCGAGACATGCCTGCTCCTGGTGGAAAAACCTTTATAGAACACATGGTTTTTGCCTTAAAAATAGAAAGGAAACTTTGTTTCCGGCTTGAGGCAAATGACCATAGGAATATTTTAGTCTATTTGCAATTTTAAGGACTTGTAACTGTTTTTATTGTATTTTATAATAAAGCAAAGTTATAACAATATTAAAGAAACTGTGTAAATGTCACACATAAAAATCCCATCTATAAACTCATATAAAAATCTCACTGTCTATAAAATTTTGCTCATCAAATCTTTGTCCGTGTACATACATATTTCCTCCCAGTTATTATAATTAATACAAAAAAATTGTTCTAATTTGAAAAAGTTTAGGTAAATATTTTTTCACCTTTTGGTTAGCATTTTAAATAATAACAAAATCAATAGTGTAACAATTGATTTAATTAAAAAATTTTTAACGTATTTCTCCAAGGAAAGGTTAACTAAAAATAGTTTTTATGAGTAATTGTATTTACAGTGCTGGATGAATTTATATGATATTTTTATTGTGTTTTAATTGCAAAGTCACCTAACCACTTAGTTGTGCAACTGACCTCTAACCCCTTTTTTACAGGCGAATAGTGCAAGGTCCCCCAAATTGATTTTGAGCCCTGTTTTGAGTTGACCTTCAACTAGAGGATGAGATGCCTGTCAGCTAATAGTGATTTCTGTATGACAGTTTTCCTGTCCTGGCCCCATTGCACATTAATGAAAAAGAGAGATTAATTGGAACAACATCATAGCAATTCTTACTCTATATTTTTTCTTCTGCTTTTTCATTCAATTTGTATGTCTTGTCAGCTGATTAATTTACTTTAAAAAAATAAGGTGGTAAAGTGTATAATATTTAATAGATGGTATTTTTATTCTCTCAAAAGAATTTTTCAAAGACTGGAAAATAACATTAATTCTGATAACACATATTGTGTATCAGAATGGGTGAAGGAAGTATTCTTACTTGTACAGCCTCTGGGCAAGATATCACTATTCCTGTTTTCCCCAGGGAAACTTCTTCTCTTTCTAGAAGCGTCCTGCACTGTGCTACTTGTTTCTCTCATTGCTTTGGTCATAGTTATTCTAATTGTTGGCTGCCTATCTTCCTTTGCTCCCTTGCTAATACCTGATAGAGCAGTCTGTCTTGATCATTAGTGCCTCCCTAGTCTCTAGGACAGTACTTGGCACATGGTCGACATTCAACAAGTCGTTGTTCAATGAATTTGATGAAGAATTTTGGTTTCATACGTGAGGAGTCTCAGGTTGAAACTGAGTGGCTTTACCAGATATCTTACAGAAGGGAACCTAGCCCCTGTAGTTTAGCCCCTCTAAGAATTAATTACTTTCGACCAGGTTTCTTCTTCCACAGAACAGGTTAATTGTTCTAAGGTCCTTGTTTCCTCCAAAATTATGACTTTATAATAAGAACCCTGAACATTCCTTTTTCCCTCTTTGGTCTTTTTTAGACTATGTGTATTATGCAGAATTAAGCCATTGGGCCAAATCTTGCAGCTCTTCAGGGAATATCATATTTCCTTTAGGAGCATGTTAACTAATACTCTGACTCTGGTTTTGTTAGCAGAGTCATGGAGAACCTGAAGGTAGGTCGTGGTAGCAAAAGTTTTAGAAGAGGAAAGAATAGTATTTTGGGGGTCTATGTATTGGATATAGAAGTAACCAGATGTTGAGGCAATCTGAAACACCCAGGTGTTCAGCTTTTCAATTACTGAAGTCTTTTTTTAAAAAACATCTCTTAAGTAACTTTATTTAAAACTTGACTATATGGCCAAGACCAGTATTTTCAGAGGAAAAAGCACAATTTTTGATATGTATTACAAGATCATAATATAGAATATGAGTATTTTATGCTTTTCATGACTTTAGCAAAAAAAATAAGCTTTTAAAATTCACTTATATCTGCTTAAATTTTTATCAACTGAGCAATCTGAACTAGTGAAATAGGAGGAGGAGAAATAAAAGTAATAGTTTGGTGGCATATTACTGTTTATATGCCAGATAAAACATAAAATGCTTAACCTTGAGAGCTGGAAAGCCAATCTCTTTATTCCTCCTAGAATAAAGAGATTGAGGCTGCTCCCTTTTTCCTCTGTGTCTTTTATTTCTGCTGACTACTTTGCTCTATCCTGAAGCCCTGGCCTGCCTTGGCCAGTGAAGGCACATTCAGTTTACTGTGTATTAGTTGTAAAATTCCATTGAAAATTTTAGCAGTGCCAAGGTGAGAAGGATTTTTGGAATTTATATAGTGTCTTGAAAGTATTTAAGTTTTTAAGACAGTCTTTCAAACACATCTTGGAACTCCTTGGAGATGTAAATGGGGTTGTGGGATCCATAGGGCTCAGGGAGTAGTTCAGCCTCTACCCTCTCTGACCAGATACCTACTCTTCTATATTTTGGAGTTCTCTGGAGCTGGTGCTTCTCATAGAATTTTATTTTAAAGTCTCCCTTGCTTAAAACAAATTGTTAAACTATCACTTATAGGTTGTTTCAGAAAAAATTCATCATCTTTTTTTTTTTTTTTTTTTTTTTTTTTTGAGGATGGAGAGACACTGAGGATTGAATCCATAGGCACTTTATCATTGGGTTACATCCCTAACCCTTTTTTATTATTTATTTTAAGATGAGGTATCACTAAGATGCTTAGGGCCACACTAAGTTGCTGAGCCTGGCCTCAAACTGCAATCCTCCTGTCTCAGCCTCCAGAGCTGTTGGGGTTACAAGTGTGTGTAACTGGCAAGTGCCCAGAAACCCTCTATCTGGCTATTAGCTTCCCCCAAATTAATATAGTATGTCTCTAATTTCAGGAGAATGAGTCAAGATAGCTAACTCTCCTGCCTTTCAACAGTTTTTCTTTGTTATCCACATTGTGAATGATGCTCATTTATTATTCTTCTATCCATTTAGAGCTATTTGGGGAATTCCCTTTCTTTCTTTCTTATTTATTTGTGTGTGTATGTGGGTGTGGGTGTGGGTGTGTGTGCGTAGGGGATTGAATGCAGGGCCTTACCTTTACCACAGAGCTACATTCCTAGGAATTTCCTGTTCAAATATTGATCTAACAGAAATGTTGATACTTAAAAGAAAAAAAATTGATGACCTCTATTTGATTAGAAGATGACATTAGCTTAGTTTATAACATTTAGTTATAAAATAGTTTTACATTTCCTTACAATCTTTTAGAAATTAAAAGGAATTTTGTAGGAAAAAAAAGTAGGACAACTTTAAGAGTAGGGGTTTGGACTGTCAATACTATTGGTATTACTAAGCAAAGCACTTTTTGTTTTGTAATTTGGGAAATCAGGGAATAGGGACATTTAGTCCAGCTCTTCCATCTGCTGCTTGAATCCATCAAATGGATCTGTGGTCTGTACTTGAGTAATTGTAGTGCGGGGGATCTTACCACCTTCAAGTTAAGGCATTTTCTCTTTGCACAGCTGTCTCCTAAAAATGTATCTCCCTTTACTGAGTCTGTATATCTTCTCATAGGGGCCAGACTCTGCTTGATAATTCTTTTTTAGTTGTAGATGAACACAATATCTTTATTATTTTTTTATGTGGTGCTGAGGATCAAACCCAGTGCCTCACGCATGTGCCTAACCACTGAGCTGCAACCCCAGCCCGCTTTATAATCTTTTAAGCAAACTTTTTGTTTTGTTTTGTTTTGTTTTATTTTGTTACTATTGGGGATTTAACTCCGTGGCACTATACCACTGAGCTACATCCCCACCCCTTTTTATTTTATTTTTATTTTTTTAAAGAGTTACACAGATGTTTTTTAAAGAGAGAGAGAGAAAGAATTTTTAATATTTATTTTTTAGTTTTTGGAGGACACAACATCTTTGTTTGTATGTGGTGCTGAGGATCGAACCTGGGCGGCACGCATGCCAGGCGAGCTACCGCTTGAGCCACATCCCCAGCCCCCCCACCCCTTTTAAATTTTTTTATTCTGAGAAAGTGTTTCACTAAGTTGCTGAAACACTTGTGATCCCCCTGCCTCAGCCTTCCCAGTTGCTAGAATTACAGGCATGTGATATCATGTCCATCTAGCAAACTCTTTTCTCTTTACTTCATCTGTAATAAGGATGGTGCTAATAAATGCAAAGATTCTAAATTACAGTGGCAAATATGGGAGACCTCTTATTCATTTTATTCATTGTCATTTGGTTTAGATTTCAGAGACATGTAAACCTTAATTTGGAATCTTATTTTTATTTGAAATATTTTGATTGCAAAATTTATTAAAATGAATCTGTATAATTCATGTTTTATTGATATTCAAACTCAGTCTTGTGAATTTTAGCCTCTGTTCTCTATGGTGATGCCCTCAGGCTCCATTGAGTTTTGCGGGACTATTTTCCTATTCATATTAATTCAAATTAATAAACATTTAGCGATTACCTACTCGAGTACAGGCTTCTTGTGTGCACTAGAGATGCAAATATGAATGAGATATAAACCAAAATAGCTCATCTGGGAATGCGTTTGAGATATAAAGGTTCTTTGCTTAAAGGGGAAGTACAGGGGATGAAATAGACCAAATTATGATGTGTGCAGGTACGAATAAATCACACTGAAGGCTACTATTATGTATAATTATAATTCACCAATAAAAATATTTTTAAAAAGAACTGCTGTTACAAGCTCTCTTAGCAAAGAGCATGTTGGTTTCTTCTGAGCACTGAACACAGAATGAAAAAAGAAAAAAAAAAAGCTCTTTTGCTTGTTTGTTCAATCTAGAGTTTTGGAGACTTTGTTTTATAGCAATAAAGCTGTTACTTATAAAGGAATGGGATACATTATGTATAATATAAAGACCACAGATGTAGATGGGGAGTGGGAACAGAAATGTTGCCTCTGCTGTATGGTAAGTTGCAGACTAGAAAAAAACACAAGAGAAAAAAGTAACTTATGGTACAGAGAGATCATCATAGCAGGTACACAGACAAGTATCATAACATCAGGAATGGCATGGACAAAGGTCTGAAAGTGTACTGAGTGTCCCTGGAATGGCAGTCATTTCTGGTGTGTGGAAAGCATAAGGAAATTGGAAGAAGGAGAAGGATGGCAGAGCTGAGGGAGAAAAGCAAGGTTGGGGCCACAGTGAAGGGAATTATGTACCTTATGGGGCTCAAACTTATTCTTCCAGCATTGGGGACCCATATTAGCAGATTTAGATGATTAGATATATTTAATAAATCCTGATAGCATTTTATAGAATGATTAAGAATAATTGTTTATGAAACTTTGATCATTCATCTTTCATCTTTACCATTTTTTGCCATGTGTGAACTTCCTTTTTGGGCTAATGAGACAGACCTGTAGGAAAAAGAGGACATAACTGATGGATGTAATGGTGATCATTTTTGAGTAACTGTGATTGCTTTTTATAGTTTTAGGTTTGTTTTTTGCCACACTGAGAATTGAACCCAGCAAATTTCATACTCTAAGCAAGCACTCTACCACTGAGCTACACTACACCCCCATCCATACCTTGTTAAGAGATTGTCATTTTACACTGATAGTAGCATGTTTACAAAAGCAGACCTACTCTTCATTCTCTTATAGGATTCAAATGGCTATAAGATTGAAATAAAAAAGTTTGGATCTGATGATAAGAATAGTACATAACTTTCAGTGAGTTGGCTTGGAGGTATCTATTTTCATCTTTAGAGGACTTTTTTTTTTCCCTGATTCTTACCTTATTCTAGATCTTTATAATTGAGCTATGCATCAATATAAGTGAAATATAACTAATTTGCTTAAAAGATCATAGTCACTCATTTTAAATTTATTTTAATGTAGGTGATTGGAGTTGTGCTTCAAAAATTTCAGCAGTTCAGCGGTATTTTATCTGCCAACAATAAACTCTTTACTTGATTGAACCATGAAAAAGCTGCTAATGAGACTTGTTGAGCACAAAAGAGGACTTGCAGAACCAAAAGCCATTGTTTTCAAATGAATAATCCTGAACATTTTTAAGCTTCAATGCTTTTTAATCACCACTGAAATTTTCCCTGTAACATCAGCATGGCAAGCAGGAGAAAATCAACAATACCTTGCATGGTCCTCGCCAGTGAACAGGATCCAGACCTTGAGTTAATATCAGATCTGGATGAAGGCCCTCCTGTACTTACGCCCATAGAAAACACCAGGGCAGAGAGTATCTCAAGTGATGAAGAAGTTCATGAATCTCTGGATTCTGACAATCAGCAAAATAAAAAAGTTGAAGGTGGCTATGAATGTAAATATTGTACTTTTCAAACTCCAGATCTAAATATGTTTACTTTCCATGTGGATTCAGAACATCCCAATGTAGTGCTAAATTCATCGTATGTTTGTGTTGAATGCAACTTTCTTACCAAAAGGTATGATGCACTTTCTGAACATAATCTGAAATATCACCCAGGAGAAGAGAATTTCAAGTTGACTATGGTGAAACGGAATAACCAGACAATCTTTGAGCAAACAATAAATGATCTGACTTTTGATGGTAGTTTTGTTAAAGAGGAAAATGCAGAGCAAGCAGAATCCATAGAAGTTTCTTCTTCAGGTATCTCTATCAGTAAAACTCCTATCATGAAAATGATGAAAAATAAAGTAGAAAACAAACGGATCACAGTCCATCATAACTCAGCTGAGGATGTTCCTGAAGAGAAAGAGAATGAAATCAAGCCAGACCGTGAAGAAAATGTGGAAAATGCAAATTCTTCAGCTTCAGAATCTAATACAAGTACTTCTGTTGTAAACAGAATGCACCCCAATACTGCCAGCACAGTAGTGACCCCCGCGGCTGTTCTTCCTGGACTAGCACAGGTGATAACTGCAGTGTCTGCTCAGCAGAACTCTAACTTGATTCCCAAAGTCTTAATCCCTGTTAGTAGCATTCCCACCTACAATGCTGCGTTGGATAACAATCCCCTTTTACTTAACACCTACAACAAATTCCCTTATCCAACAATGTCAGAAATTACAGTTCTTTCTGCTCAAGCAAAATATACAGAGGAACAGATCAAGATATGGTTTTCAGCCCAACGTCTTAAACATGGTGTTAGCTGGACTCCTGAGGAAGTAGAAGAGGCAAGAAGGAAACAATTCAATGGGACAGTACATACTGTACCTCAGACCATAACTGTCATTCCTACACACATTTCCACAGGGAGTAATGGTTTACCATCTATTTTACAGACATGCCAAATAGTTGGTCAGCCGGGTCTGGTTCTCACTCAAGTAGCCGGAACAAACACTTTGCCAGTAACAGCACCTATAGCCTTGACCGTGGCAGGGGTTCCAAACCAAACAAATGTACAGAAAAGTCAGGGGCCTGCTGCTCCGCCTGTTGCAGAAACAAAGCCAGCAACAGCAGCAGTTCCCCCTTCTCAAAATGTCAAACATGAAACTGCACTGGTAAACCCTGATTCATTTGGCATTCGAGCAAAAAAGACTAAGGAGCAACTGGCAGAATTAAAAGTTAGCTACCTTAAAAATCAGTTTCCCCATGACTCTGAAATTATCAGACTTATGAAAATAACAGGCCTGACAAAAGGTGAGATTAAAAAATGGTTTAGTGACACAAGGTACAACCAGAGAAATTCAAAGAGTAATCAGTGCTTACATCTCAACAATGATTCCGCTACCACTATCATTATAGACTCCAGTGACGAAACCACTGAATCCCCAACTGTGATTACTTCACACCATAAGCCATCCTGGAATCCTTTTCCTGACTTCACTCCCCAGAAGTTTAAAGAGAAAACTGCCGAGCAACTTCGGGTCCTTCAGGCCAGTTTTCTCAATAGCTCCGTACTTACGGAGGAAGAATTGAATAGGTTAAGAGCGCAAACCAAACTTACTAGAAGGGAAATTGATGCATGGTTTACAGAGAAGAAGAAATCAAAAGCTTTAAAGGAAGAGAAAATCGAAGTAGATGAAAGCAATGCAGGTAGTTCCAAAGAAGAAGCTGGAGAAACTTCTCCTGGAGATGAATCTGCCCCACCTAAATCCGGGAATACAGGCAAGATTTGTAAAAAGACACCTGAGCAGCTGCACATGCTTAAAAGTGCGTTTGTCAGAACACAGTGGCCATCACCAGAAGAGTATGATAAGTTGGCTGAAGAAAGTGGGCTTGCTAGGACAGACATAGTTAGTTGGTTTGGGGACACCCGTTATGCTTGGAAGAATGGAAACTTGAAATGGTACTACTACTATCAAAGCGCCAATTCGAGCAGTATGAATGGTCTGTCATCCCTTAGGAAAAGAGGAAGAGGGAGACCCAAAGGACGGGGCCGAGGAAGACCTCGTGGACGGCCTAGAGGAGGCAAACGAATCAACAACTGGGACAGGCCACCATCACTCATAAAATTTAAAACTGGAACTGCAATACTGAAGGATTATTACCTGAAGCACAAGTTTCTTAATGAGCAAGACCTTGATGAACTTGTCAACAGATCACATATGGGTTATGAGCAGGTCAGAGAGTGGTTTGCAGAAAGACAGAGAAGATCGGAGTTAGGAATAGAATTATTTGAAGAAAATGAAGAGGAAGAGGAAGTCATTGATGATCAGGAAGAAGATGAAGAAGAAACAGATGATAGTGATACTTGGGAACCCCCACGACATGTGAAGCGGAAGCTTTCTAAATCAGATGACTGAAATGTAAGTTTTTAACCTGGTAGTTTTTTCCCACTTGCATTTCTAACAACCATCTTGTTGTATCAGTCATCTTCACTTTTGATAATTTTGATAATTTTTTTTCCAAAACACTTCTTTTTCCCCAATAAGACTAGGTACCACTAATAGAGTCAAAATATAGATGATTAATGTATGTTGTTCGATTACTATGATTATTATGTAGAATTTAATGTTGCTTTATTTTTTGTATGAAATATTTTTTAATGCCTTTATTCCACTTATTTATTTTTATGTGGTGCTGAGGATTGAACCCAGTGCCTCAAGTATGCGAGGCGAGTGCACTACCACTTGAGCCACATCCCTAGCCCCTGTATGAAATATTTTAAGTTTCTTTCTGAGGAAAGATACCTTTTCTGTCAGACCAGGGGAAGAGGAGATTCTCACACACACACACACACACAGAGTAAAGTTAAGGAAAATGCTTCTCCTGCAACCCTCCTTCACTAAAACCTCATTTTTTTTCTTTTTGCCTATTCAAAGAAATAATTAAAAAACTAAAACTAAAAAGAAGGGGGGAAGTACATCAAAGGGAAGACTTACCACAAGAGTGAGGATTACTCAGTTTTAGGAAACTAAGTAAAAACTGATTTTTTTTTCTTGTCATCATATTGCTTTCTAAATTTAGTAGATTTTTAGCTAGAGTTTAAAGTGGCTTTCTGTATTAAAATCATTCAGTATCTTTTTTGTCTGCCCATACTAGGGATTGAACCCAGGGGCACTTTACCACTGAGCCTTTTTTAAAAAATTTTTTATTTTGAGACAGAGTTTTACTAATTTGCTGAAGCTGCCCTCGAACTTGTGATCCTCAACCTCCTGAGTTGCTGGGATTACAGGCAGGTGCCACCACCCCCAGCTTCTAGTATCTTTTTCTATTAAAAGCCAAAGTTCTATTCTCAACCCTATATAAATTTCATGTTTGCCTAGGTGGCATCTGTTTTTGAAAACCGTGATGTAAATTATTTCTGTTTTAGAGATCAAAAGGCAAATAACATATTTGATATTAAATTAGCTCAGTCACTTAAAATATCTTTTTGATATAAAACAAATCTACCAGCACAAGTACTGTGTTTGATTAAAATATATATCTTTATAGTCTTAAGAGTACAAATAAATGTGGATTAAATTTGAAAGATTTTGACATGCTCTTTAAATCTTTATTCTTTATCAATTCGATTAATTAAAATTTTGCTTTTATTACGAATCATTTATCTGATTCAGAGTTAGGACTTCAAGTTTTACTACTTCTGCAATTCAGCAACATGGATTTATTATTTTCTGTATTCTGTTTTGGAGTGTTCCAGTATAAAAGTATATTGTTTTCAGAAAATATTGTAGTTGTCATGAAATATCTGTCTGTAGTACAAATAGCATCTCCTATCAGAAATCATTGCAGTGTTCTCAAACAGTAAAGGAGGAAATGAGACATAGACCGTCATTATTATTTTATGTATGAACATGCTTGCCTGTTTCCATAGCTTTTTACATCCCTAACCCAGGCTTTACTTTTATGCCCTCTTACTTTCTCTCTCTTTCTCGTAATTTCCTTAATTTTCCCATATTTTCTCTCTCATTTATTTATTTTAGCAATTATTTTTGAGACCTCAGTATATGCAAGATACTGTCCTTATTTCTTAGCAATTTTTTTTATCAGGTTTTATTTTCATCAACATTTTTTAAGGCAGAAAAGCAGATGAACTGAAAATATTGATGCTTTTACAAAGCTGTACAAATCTCGTTCCAGGTTAGAGAGCACATTTTAAGTCACTAGAAGCTCAAAAATTTTGTACAGCTTTGCCCTGAAGTGTAGCCCTCCACTTCCTCCTGTTGGAAAGCTTCAGGACAGGCTTTGTTCTGACCTAGATGCATAAAATATTTTTAACAGTCACTTTTTTTTATTGCTAAACACAAGAGTGCACACTCAGCCAAGATTAAATCAACAAATTTGTTGCTGCCGTGAATTGTTGTTGCAGCCTCTGCAGCGACTTTCTGGGAAGTTATAATCTTCTAAAAATAATGTGAACTTTTCTGTATGATTTACTTTAACCATACTTTAAATTTGTGTGGAAAATTCTTATATTATATATTCACACTGGTATTATGGTCAGAAAATTCACATAAAGCTAGTTTTAAAAAATTTATATTGCAACTTTGATATGTGCACTTTTATGGTATGTATAGAAGAATGCCTTTCTTTTCAAATGCACAAAAGTCTACAATTATAAAACCTTAATTTGGGTTATTATTTTAATAAAATAATTGTTCATTTATAAGAGAAGTCACTCTAGGTTTCCTTTAAAAAGTTGTGTGTTTCATGCCTGTGACCCTAGCTACTCTGGAGACTGAGGCTGGAAGACAGCCAGATTTGAGTGCAGCCTGGGCATCTTAACAAAAAACTTGTCTTAAAATAAGATAAAAATGGCTGAAGGGCTAGGATTGTAGCTCAGTATTTCAGTGGTGGAACATTTGCCTAACATGTGTGACATACTGGGTTTGATCCTCAGCACCACATAAAAATAAATAAATAAAATAAAGGTATTGTGTCCATATACAACTAAAAAAAATATTTTTTAAAAAGGGCAAGAGATATAGCTCAGATATACTAAAATGTTCCTTGATTCACTCTGCAGTATCTCTCTCTCTCTCTCTCTCTCTCTCGCTCTCTCTCTCACAAACAGTTTTATTGTATTTAAATATGGTTCAATTTACAAAAAAAAAGTCACTCAAACTTTTTCGAACAGTTTTTGCAAAAAGTGAAGTACATATATAACATTTGTACCTGCCAATTTTGTATATAAACAGAAAAATATAGGTCTTTAGATTTCACAGCTTGTTTATTATAGATACTGATAATGATATATAGACTTCCTATTCATAATTTTTATAAATGACTAGAGAGAGGTGATAAATGTCTATAAGCAAATCTGGCATATGAAGAATATAGCTATATGAGGTACAAACAAGGTATAGTGCATTATATGATATGTGTGTGGTGAGCTCAGTGTTAGGGCACAGAGGATGTATTTTCATGGTTAATAGTCATTTTGATCTAAAAGTCGTAAAATTAAAGTTTGGTTTTCCTTAAAGTTTCAGTTTTTTATGTTTTTCTTTTATAGCTGCTTAAAATGTTGAAGGAGAATCAGTTCTTCAACTCAAGATGTCTGGTTTACTGTGAAGGGGCCCAATCTTTGATGACACTGAAAATGTTTTGGGGCTCTCAAAAAACAGGATCCAATATCCAAAAGAAATGGAACTTAATATTGTGCCAAAGTTAAACTACTGCAGTTGG
The DNA here is from genome assembly GCF_048772815.1 of Callospermophilus lateralis. Lineage (NCBI taxonomy): Eukaryota > Metazoa > Chordata > Mammalia > Rodentia > Sciuridae > Callospermophilus > Callospermophilus lateralis. Next base: position 75,304,377 of record NC_135320.1, on the reverse strand, counting down.
TGGAAGTTCTGCAATGTAAATAGAACACTAATTAAAAAACGACTTGTAAAAATTCAGATTTTAATACAGTACATTTTTATTCTGATATGATAGAGACATTCTGAATCTTGGACTTTCTGAGGGAGTTTAATGACCACTAGAGCTTGTCCTCATATTTAGTCCAGCTTACTACTACTGTGTGTCTGGTAAGAAGGGCTGGATTGCCTGTATTCTTTGATATGTGATTAAGCTTATAGCTTTGAGTGACCAAACATTTTACAGAGTAAAAATTGTTAGGAATGGGAAAACAGAAAAACCAAACCTGATTTATTTTGTGTCTTATGTATCAGGCCCTGCGCCAAGATTAAAAGATGTATGTGGGCTTATACAACTTCAAGTATTAAAATAGCCTCTATACACATGTTGAAACAATAAGTTTTGTGGTATCGCTGGCCCTTAATGATCGGATCTTTAATTAAACACACTCAAGGATGCCATAATCTCTACTTGTAATATTTCTGTTACTTTTCTCATTAGAAGCCAATTTGCTTTTTATTAAATAGAAGATAATACCGAAGAAGGAAAAGAAACTGGTAAGAAGTTGAATAGGGTGAAACTCTAAAATAAGTGTTGTACCAAAAAAATGTGAAACAGAATCATGTAAAATATATGTAGTGTTTTCTTACAATCATGTGGGAATCAGAAATGTTCTTACAGATGTCAGATCAGAATTTTCATTTTCTTTCAGTGAAATTCTACATTGTATAACAATTTCGTTGACTAGAGAAAAAATTCTGAACTGATCCTAATAAGTTAAGAGTTAGCTTTTCACTTATGAATCATGGGAGTGTTAACTGTTAACTCTTATCATACCAGGAGACTGAAAGTTCATACTGATTTATAAACTTTGTAAAGACCGGTGCTGTTCATTCATGTTGAGGACCCTTTATTTTGTGATCATAGGACCATTTTTCAAAATGTGGTTTCTTCATGGAAGAAATGTTCAGTTTAATTAGCTTTGGATTTTAAAATGTTTTTCTGAATGATCACATGTAGTGGGCTTGGCCAGTTTATTTTATCTAATTTAATGAATAATAAATATTAAGCTCTTGGTTAAATGTGTCAGCTAATGGAAATGTTATGAAAAAGCCTTGAATATGCATGCTGCTTTCATTTTTATAAACTGTTTATTTTTTAACTATAGCTTTATTAGTAATTCCAAAATGCTGCAATTTAGCTGATTTCTTCACTCAGACAGCTGGCTTTGTGGGTGGCTTTTTTCATACTACTGTTAACATTTTTTAAAAAGAAGCAATGTAAAGACTGTAACAATTGAATGCACTAAACTGTTTTTTTTCTTTTACACGTTTAAAACTTCTTAAAGCACTCTGTATTATAATGATTAAATTGCTCCCTTTTTTAAACCATTGCTAATGTGGTCTGAGTTTTGTTCGATAGTAATTTTAATGTTTTCAAAATTTGAAATGTCAAGTATTGGAAATGAAGCCTTTGAATATATTTATATTATGTTTCCCTTGCAATATGTTAACTCTGTATATAGCTGTAAATAACTATTAATAAAAATTTCCCATCTCTTTTATAGGCTTGATAAAATTCTGCTCTGATGTTTGCTAGCTTTTAAATATATTTATTTGACAGAGCAAAAGAACTCTTCTCTCCTGGTTGATTGTGTTCTTGAATACAAATAAAAGTTAGCAGTGATTAGTAGTTTTCAGTGACTTTTTTTTCCATTTTAACAACATCAGTTTTTTTAAAAATTATGGATAAAATTTGCCATTATGCCCACATTTAAGTGTACAATTCAGTTTCATTGAATTATCTTCACAGTGTTGCACAATGATTACCACTATTTCCAATATTTTTTCATGAACCTAAACAGAAACTTGTAACCATTAAGCAATAACTCCTAATTCCCCCTGGCTCCTATAACCTCTGAGAAGTATCGTCTTAGTAGACTATAGTAAGTAATGTGTCTCCGTGGATTTGCCTATTTTTTATATTTCAGATAAATGTAATTGTCCAATATTTGTCCTTTTGTGTCTGGCTTATTTCCTTTAGCATAATGTTTTCAAGGTTATCCATAGTTGTAGCATATACCAGAACTTTGTTCCTTTCTTTGGCTGAATTCTCTCTCTCTCTCTCTCTCTCTCTCTCTCTCTCACACACACACACACACACACACACACACTCTCTCTCTCTCTCACACACACACACACACACACATACATACACACACACACACATATTTTGCACACATACTTTGGCTGTCCACACTCTGTTGATGGACACTGAGGTTGTTTCCACCCTTTGGCTGTTGTAAATAATGCTTCAGTGAACTTTGGCACACAAGTATCTGAATTCCTGTTTTCATTTCTTTTGGATATATATCTAAGAATGGAACTCTTTAGCCCTATGGTAATTTTGCTTAACTTTTGGAGGAACTACTAAACTCTTTCCCACAGTGCCAAAATGTTTTCCACAGCATCTCTGTATTTTACATTTTACCATCAGTGTTCAGAGATTCCAGTTTCTCTGCATCCTTGCCCACACCTTTTATTTTCAGTTTAAATAAATTATTACATTGTATAGTAAACATAGGGGGATGGAGAGGAGGGGACAAAAACTTATAGTAACCTCAGTAAGTGTGAAGTGGTATCTCATTGTGGTTTTGATTTGCATTGCTCTAAGGATACTGTCTGTCATGCAGTTACTGACCATTTGATTATCCTTCGTGGAGAAATGTCTCTGAGAGTCCTTTGCTTAGTTTTGGGTGCTTCTTTGTTGTTGAGTTATAGGAGTGCTTTCTATATTCTAGATGTTACAGCCTTATTGGATACATGATTGGCAAATATAATCCATCTTCATTATTCATGGATTCAGCATATGCAAATTTTCCTACTCACTAAAATTTATTTGTAAGCTTAAAATCAGTACAAATGGTACCTTCTTGGTCATTCCTGCACATGTACAGATTGGAAAAAATTTTGAATTGCCAAATGCCCACAATCCTAGCTGAGGTCAACCAAAGAAATCTCTGCCTTTTTGTTTCTCAAATTGTAAAGAAACATCCTTTTAACTTTCTATTTTGTGTTATGTTTCCCATATTTTTGTGCTTTTTGCTGGTGATTTCACTGTTTAAAATAGTCCTTAAGTTTTGTACTAAATTGCTGCCTAGTATTGCTAAAGGCAAGAAGACAATTGTTTGTCCTATGGAGAAAATGCATGATTAGATAAGCTTTATTTAGGCAGGAGTTATAATGCTGTTCAATGTTAATTAATCAATAGTATATATGAAATAAAATGTGTATAAACATAAATTCATAAAGCAAGATTACATATTGATTGATGAAAATATTGTGAGCAGGGGCTTCCAGGACCCTGACCCTAGGAGCATTTGGGCCTTTATAGGGCAGAATTACTATGAATAATGACAATTGGTTGCATTTTATCTATTGTATAGGTTGTATTTTCACTTTCTTGATAATGTCCTTCAGTGCACAAAAATTTTAATTTTGCTGAGGTCCAATATATGTTTTCTTTTGTTGTTTATGCTTTTGGTATCATATCTAAGAGGCTATTTCCAAATCCAAGGTCTTGAAGATTAACCCATATATTTACTTCTAAGTGTTTTGTGGATTTAACTGAGATTTAGTTCATCAATCCATTTCAAGTTAGTTTTTGTATATGGTATGAGGTAGGGGGTCCAGCTTCATTCTTTTGCATGTGATAATCCAATTGTCCCACCACCAATTGTTGAAGCAACTATTTCCCCCTTATTGAATGAATTTGGCATCCTTGCCAGAATCTGTTCACTAAGTGAACTCAATTCTGTTCCATTGGTCTATATTTCTATCTTTATGCTAGCATAAGAATTTTTATAGCTTTGTAAAAAATTCTGAAATTGGGAGTGTGAGTTCTTAACTTTCTTCTTTTTTCAAGTTTTTTTTGGGGGATTCTGTTTGGTTCACTTTATGATTCTGTATGAATTTGAGAATTGACTTGTCCATTAAAAAAATAAACACTGCTTGAAGTTTTATAGATATTATGTTGAATTTGCAGTTTGCTTTGCATTATACTGACATCTTAACAGTATTAATTCTTATTATTCATGAGCACAAGATGTCTCATTCCAAGTATTTAGGTCTTATTTAGTTTAATTTATTTTTTTAATAACTATTTTTTAGTTTTAGGTGGACACAATATCTTGATTTTATTTTTATGTGGTGCTGAGAATCAAACCCAGTGCCTCATGCATGCTAGGCAAGCGTGCTACACTTGAGGCCACATCCCCAGCCCCTAATTTAATTTCTTTAGGCAATATTTTGTAGTTTTCTTCTGCAAATCTTTCACTTTTTTTTTTTTTTTTTTAAGTTTTACTGCTTTGCCAGCAAAGGAGAAAAATGGGACTCCTATCCTAGATGATGTGATTCTGCCCACTAGGAGGAACAGGGAGATTTTAAAGAGGTGATTCAAAGGCTACATTCCAGGTGTTCTCTATCCAGAGTTGTAATTTACTTGTTAATTTGAGAGATGGTAACTTTTTAGATCTTCTGATGCCATCCCAGAAGTCTTGAATTAGTTCGTTCCTGTGGACTTTCACCTTCTTTGTTTATTTTTTTCCTAGACATTTTATTCTTTTAGATACTGTTATTAATGGAATGGCTTTTTAATTTCCTTTTTGTTTGCTCATTGTTGGTATATAGAAACACAACTGTCTTGACTTTGCTGAATTCATTTATTAGCTCTAGTAGCTTTCTTGTGGAATCTTTGGGATTTTTTAATACATAGAATCATGTCACCTGTGCATAGATATCCTTTCCAACTTGGATGACTTTTATTTATTTATTTTTTTCTTGTCTAACTGCTTTGACTAGAACTTCTAAAACCATGTTGAAAACAAAAAGAAAAGAGAGGGAAAATAAGATGAACACTTCTCCCAGTTCTTGACCACTGGCTCTGTGCTGGAGATCTCAACATTTAGCTAGGCTTGCTCCGAGCCTAGGGATCAGCCCAAGGTGAAACCTTAGGGTCCTTCTGGGCTTTTCTGTGTAAGCATCTTGCCCTGGGCATGTGCGTGGCTTTCTAAAATTTTCCCTGAGCACAGGAATTTTTGAATGTCTTAATTTCCCAAAGAATCTCCCCCAGTCTTTCCTCCCAAGCCTTCACAGTCTGTTGCATGTCACCTGTAATCATTTTCTAGAGGAATCTGTAGATAATAGGTTCACCTTGCAGTGTTTTTGAGCAATACCCACTGCTTTTTAGTCCTGGTTCTGAGTGATGCAAAATGGAAATGAGCATCTTCTGTTTAGTCTTTTAGGTAGCCTTCAGACAGGTGAGAACTCAATAATTCTCAAATAAGGTCTTTCCTGTTTCCTCTGGAATCAGAGCATAGGACCTCACAATGGCACATGGATCGTTTATTGTTTATCTCCACACTATAACTTAAGTTCCATAAAAGCCAGATGTGGTGATACAGGCCTCTATCCTAGTGACTTGAGAGGCAGAGGCAAGAGAATTGCAAGTTCAAGGCCAGCCTCAGCAATTTAGTAAGGCCTTAAGCAAGTTAGTGAAACCCTGTCTCTAAATAAAAAACAAGAAGGGCTGGGGATGTGACTTACTGGCTAAGCACCCCTGGGTTCAATTTCTGGTACTAAAAACCCCTAAAAAACATGGCCTTACAAGAACATTCAGTATAGATTAATCCATTTAACAAATATTGAGTGAGGACCTGCTGAGTGCTGAGTACTGTGTTAATGCTAGACAGAGATGAGTGACCCAGTCCCTGTCTAGAAAGAGCTCGTGATCTACTGGGGTGATGAACAAGTAAGCATGGGTCACAACTACTGGGGATGCAAGGTGCCCTGGTAGAGAGAAGCACACCTGCTATGTGAACCAGACAAGGGTCAAATGAGTGTATGGGGTTGGGGGCAGTCAGCCAGATGAAGGGCATAGGGTGGGGGAGGGGGAAATTTGACAAAGGAAATGATGAGCTGGGACTGGGTCAGGGCAGGGAAGTTTGCAGGAGAGAAAGACTCAGATGGTAGATTGTGGGAGTTCTGTTGAGGAGAGCAGCTATCAAGAGCAGGACTAGGTAAGGACATGGAGTGGAGGAGGGACACATCCCTCATCACGTTGGGGGGCACGGTTCAGAGGGAAACATTGGTTCCTGCGGTCCCCAACTCACAATAGGGAGCCCTTGAACTAAGAAGTGTTCCTCCTGTTGTTTCCTGGTACTCCTCTTTCATCCACTCATCCATTCAATGAGTTGCTCAGGGCCAACCCTGTTGGGACAGAGTTTACAACAGTAAAAATGATGCCATCTCTAAACTGCCACAGTCCACAGAGTGCTAAATGCCACAGTGGATGAAAGCATGGGGGAATTATAGGATAGAGGGAAAAGGGCTGCCTAGTAGAGATAATGTCTAACTTGGGATGGGTAATTCAACCAGGCACTTCAATCAAAAATTAGATTTTGGGGGCTGAGGCAGTAGCTCAGTGACAGAGCACTTGCCTAGCATGTATGAGGCACTGGGTTCAATCTTCAGCACCAGTAAAAAATAAATAAAACAAAGATGTTGTATTAATCTAAAACTAAAAAATATTTTAAAAAATCATATTTTTATAGATAAAAATGTATAAGGTTGGGTGCTATGGTGCTGGTAATCCCAGCTACCTGAAATGCTGAGGTAGGAGGATAAAATTCAAGGCCTGCCTGGTTAACTTAGCAAGACTCTGTCTTCAAGTAAAAGGGACTGGTGGCGCATGCCTGTAACCTCAGCATCTTGGGAGACTGAAACAGGAGGATACCATATTCAACGCCAGCCTCAGCAACTCAGCAAGGCCCTAAGCAACTTAGAACCTGTATAAAAATAAATTTTAAAAAGGACTGGGAATGTGACTCAATGGTAAAGTGGCTCTGGATTAAATCCCCAGTGCCAAAAAAAAAAAAAAAAAAAAAAAAGGGAAGGGGGACAGTGCTGAGGATGTAGCTCAGTGGTAGAGAGCTTGCTTATCATGTGCTAGGCCCCAGGTTCAATCCCTAGTACCTCAAAAGTAATAATAAATATATAGAAACATTTTTATCCCAACCATAATATTTTTTAGATAGTAGCACAATTCCAATTTACTAACACTGCCTAACACCCATATTTTCTAAGTGAATAAGGTGGATTTTACAGTTACAGTGTGTATGCCTTCTGTTTTATTGGTTTACTTTACTTTTTAAAAATGACATTATTCTAAGGCCTTTCTCTCAATTGAAGGAATGGTTTGCAACTTGGGGTCCTTAACTCCAGGTCCTCAACAGTGATAGTGGCATTGGAATTGTTCCATTATTGGCCAAGTCCCCATGTTAAGGTTCTCCTTTCCTCAGCCTGCTCAGGGTCCTTAACGGCTCCTTCTTCGCTTTCAGCAGGAATTGTTACATGCAATGACGCAAAGCTGGTAGGTTCAGGCGGGGTAGAAACTTGGATTGTCTGTTATATACAATTAGATTCCATTTTTAAGGGAAAATGAAGCAATTATTAGTTTAAAATATAGATTTGTTTTGCACACAAATCTTCCATAACAGTGGGAGGAAAAAATAACTGAGTTTTTAGTGGTTAAAAGGCTGGAAACCCATGAGCCTAGGAATTCTGAGTTAAAGGGGCAAAGAATTCTCATTTACCCACAAACTGCCCTGTCTCTAGCTCAGTTGGTTGTTGGGACAGGAGGAGCCTAGACCCAGGGGACCTCAGAACAGGAGAGGGTGGAAATTCTAAGATCAATCAGCCTTCAAAAGAAGAATTTAAAAAATCCTCCTTGCCTGCCTTTGCTTTTTTCTTGTTTTGCTCCTAAAGCAGGAATTTTGAATGAGCATGTATCACCTTCTTGCTGGCAGGTACTTTATATTCTTTTTGTCATTGTTGCTGCTGTTGGTGGTGGTGGTACTGTGGATTGGATCCAAGGCCCCACACATGTGGGCAGGTGCTCTATCAATGAGCTACATCACCAGCCCTTTTTATTGTGTATTTTGAGACAGGGTCATGCTAAGTTGTCCAGGCTAGCCTGAAACCTGGAATCCTGCCTCAAGTCTTCCCTGGAGTTGATTATGCATGTGCGCCAGTGCACCAGGCTATTTGCATTATTTTAATCAATGCACATTTCACAAATAGGGTTGCACAGTCAGAGAATAACTGAACCAGAATTGTGAAACCAAACAAAGCTGGTGCTTGAGGCTCTTCAACACTATGCTGTATTGCCTTTTGTGCAAAGACGGGGCATATTAGAATTAGGTCCTTCTTTGGACCCCATTACTTCTGGATAATGGTATTATGGATTACCTTTTTCCTTCTGTTTTTCTATAATATCCTATTTTTCTTAATATGGAGTGTTACGTTCTGATGGGAAAATAAAAAACATTAAAAAAAAAAAAAAAGAAAAGTGAAACTTCTCTGGATGAATTCATCAGTAGCTAATGCCTGGGGCTGTCCAGGGGGAGCCTGCAACCCCACTGTTGGATAAGTGGGATGGTTCTAAATTGGGGGATTAATCAGCAGAGAGATGGATTTTGAAAACTGAGATACATTGCTCTGGATGAGTTTGTCGAGTAGAAAATTGGGTTGAAGAAAGAACCCTGAAAGACCAATGTGAAAAAGGAACTGATAAGTGTGAGGAAAAACAAAACCAACCAACCAAACAAACAAAAAAAGCAGGGAAATAACTTTGTTTCCTTCTATATAATGTGGTACAATAATATTGCATTGTGCAATATTGACCAGTATTTTTGGTGACAATCTATAGAGTCAAGAAATATCTTGAAAGTATAGAAATTCTAACAAAAGTTAATCTTAGAATTCTAGGATTTGATGTTTTTCTCCCAGCAGAATGAATATTCCCTGATCAAGGCCCTCAAGTAAATTTCGAAGTCTTCTGTTTTATAAATGCTTTAATGACTCTGGTTACTGGTAGTGGTGTATCTTTCCCAGAGACGTGGGGACTTTCTTTATTTGCCATCTCGTTAGCCCATAAAGTGATCCTGAGCAAGTTATCTTGTCAAGCCCCAATATCTTCGTTTGCAACATGGGAATCACTGCCTTTTGTAGGGTTGTTAAGAGGAAACAGGAAATTAAAAAATAAAGTGCTTCACTAGTATGGCAATATGTAAATCAGTGGATGTGTAACCGATGTGATTCTGCAATCTGTATACGGGTAAAAATGGGAGTTCATAACCCACTTGAATCAAAGTGTGAAATATGATATGTCAAGAACTATGTAATGTTTTGAACAACCAACAATAAAAATTAAAAAAAAAAAAAAACATTTAGGTAAAGAAAAATAAATAAATAAAGTGCTTAACAGTGCTGGAATACTGTTAGTGGTTTATAATGGTACTTAAAGAGTTTTAAACTACTGTGCGTGCGCGAGCTCGTATGTGTTTTTGTGTGTTACTGGAGACTAAACTCTGGGGCCCTCTACCATTGAACTACATTCCCAGCCATTTTTAATTTTTTATTTTGAGACAGGGTCTGGCTAAATTGCCCTGGCTGGCCTCCAATTTGTGATCTTCCTGTCTCAGCCTCCCGAGTCTACAGGATTACAGAAGTGCGCACCAAGCCCAACTGGGCCAGGGCTTTTTGATGCATGAAGGTAAGGATCGCTCTGTCCACCTCCTGACATGGAGAAGCCAAACCCTTAGTCCTAGGGTTCGGAAAGGGCGCGAGTTAGACAAAAACCTCAGCTCAACCACTGCCCCCGTCCACCGCCACCAGCCCCTGTACATTCACAAAGACTACAAGTCCCAGCATGCCGCGCTCCGGGTCCTGGGGGCCGCACCGCTTCCGGTTGGCCAAACGTGGCGCCGCTTTAGGCGCCACCTCCTCTCGGTGCCTCGTCGTGGGCGCGCCATGGATCCCGGGTGTTGGATCGGCGGCGAGTTTGAGGACTCGGTGTTCGAAGAGGGGCCGCAGAGGCGGCCCGGGCCCCCTGAGCCCTACCGCGCCAAGCGCTGCGAGCCGCAGGTGAGGGGCGGGGGCCTCTGCCCCGAGGGACCCAGGCCTCGCCCTCCGCGGTGCTGGCGCCGCGGACGCGCTCTCTTGCGCTAGCCTCCCGCGCCAGGCTTTGCTCCACTCCAGCCCCCGGAGCACCGGACATGGCCTGGCCGTGCGGTCTCACCTCGGCCCGCAGTCTCCAGGGGCGCCGGGGTGCCTTCCCGACCCTGCCACGGCGCGCTCAGGGCCACCGCCCTCTTTGCAAACCTCAGCGCTGTGTGTGCCCCAATCGGGAACGTCTGCGCACCTGCCCGCCCTGAACTCCGTGCCCACTAACGCCCTGGTGGCCTACATCGAGCAGGCACAGCCATTTCTCAGGGCCCATCGTAAATGCCACCTCCTCCAGGAAGTCTTCTGATTCCCTCCTCCAGTGAAATGTTTTTGTCGTGGCGCCCCTACCCGCTGTTAGCTTCTCTTTAAAGCGCTTGTCAACATGCTCGTAAAGCCCTTAGACCGCAGCACTAAATGGTCACACGACAATTGTTCTTAACTTGATGCCCACTCTGCAGTGCCTACAGTTTTGTTCAAAATAGGAAGTCCATGCGTATTCTTGAATTAGTAGAGTATTACTTTGTAATATTTCATGAGGTAAATGTCATCTCTCGGGGCATAGCTAGTATTTATGCAAACCTGAACCAGGCACTGTGCTGGGTTCTCTTACATGGATTCTCTTATTTGTTCCTCAGTAAGCTGTATTTAGAGACGCCAGGGACTCAGTAATTTCTGAATTGTACTTTTTTTTTTTTTTTCCAATTTTTTCTTAATATCCGCAAAGTCTCAAAGTTACCTTCAGTACTCAATGTGTAAACTAAAAACAGGGATTGGGCTTGAGGTGTATTGTGGTAGAGCATTAAAAAGCTCTGGTTTTAAGATAGGACCCTTGAATTTCATCAATGTGTCAAATTCTTATTTCTCATTTGGGAAAAACACTTGCTGGCTTACAGGGTTACTGTGCAAATGAAATGAGATGCTGTTTATGAAGACACTTGGCCAAGTGATAAAGTAAAACCCCAAAGTCTCTTTACTTAAGAATATGTTTACTTCTCATATTTACATCTTCATGATGATATCGATGGAAAGGTTCTAAGGCAAGGCAGCAGCAAAACCAGAGTCTGAAAATCTGCTGCTCACAAATAGCTCAAGGAGGCCTTATTGTAGTTACATTGTTTTCCCTTGTTGAAAATAAGAGTTTGGCTTAGAAGATTTCTGTTGCCTGGCCTGCTTCCTTATCCAGGCATTTCCACCCTGTTCACAAGGTTCTTCCCTCCTTCCTCAATAGAGGGGGTATTGGAAGGCATCATCTCTCTGAATCCTTGACCTGCCATGGTATGGGAGAATATAGGTAGTCATCAGGAAGCCAGCTATGCTTCATCATTCCCACTAGGATAATGGAAATTGGATGGAGGTTGATAGGTTTCTGTTTGGAAAGCTGGGACTGGCTAATCTGAAACAGTGACTAGACAGCAGTGATGTATACAGGGAAAATGTGGGTCCATTGCATAGAGTGTTATGGGCCGATGCAGTGCTTGAGGGAGAACAGAGAAATGGTTCCTGGTCTTCTTCACTGTGATGAATCAGGCCAAGGAAACTGATTTTACTAACATAGCAGAGAAGCCTTGATACTCAGGCAACTCTTTTAGAAATACAGCAAGCAATTATGATGTGAAGGTGGAACCCTCACAAATGATGTTACATTCAAATTAATGATAGTCAGGGATGGGCTTTCTTCAGCTTCCCTGTGCTTTACTTAAACCAGTAGAAAAGCAAGGAAAGCATCCCAGGTGGGCATCTCTGGCATTTCTCCCGTTGCCCTTTGGTGTTTGGTTGCATTGAAGCCTCCTTTTAGCCTTGGTTTCTGTCTCCTTTGCTTAGATTCTTTTGTGCCTTTCATCATTTTTCCTAACAACACCTCAACCATAATTCTTTTTTCTATGTCTTTTTCATAAAGAATTGTCAGTCTCTATTCCATTCTCTAAAATTGCTTTAAAAGAAAACATCTCACTTTAAAAAACCATTGTGAACTGTGCATGGGTAAAGGTAGGGAATTCCCAGGCATCACACTGGTATCGGAAATGATATAAATAAAACCACATTTCTCACACAGCTTTTTTTGGGGAGATAATATTATCAATAGATTTATTACTTGTGATAATTTTAATCAAAACTAGGTCATCATTAAAGTTGTTATTCTTTGTTGGATATTTTCCCTAGTCTCATCTTGAAGAGGTATGTCTTTCTGAGGTTTAATTGGTTATATTATGGAAAATTACTCCTGAAGATGAGATGAGAGCATAGCTTCACTCTCTATAATGTGCTCTGTTCATAATTTCTAGTGGTTTTATGAAGAAACTGAGAGCAGTGATGATGTTGAAGTTCTAACTATCAAGAAATTCAAAGGGGACCTGGCCTACAGACGACAGGAGTATCAGGTAGGATCAGACATGTAAGGCTGTGGTACTTGAAGTGAGCTTCTGTTGTATCAGTGACAGCATATGTGACTAACAGTGTACTATGTAATGAGTGTGTGTTTTTTAATGTTTTTAGTTTTTTTAATACCTTTATATATTTATTTATTTTTATGTGATGCTGGGGATTGATCCTAGTGCCTCACATGTGCTAGGCAAGCGCTCCACCCCTGAGCTATCCCCAGGCCCATGAATGTGTTGGTGAAGATGGATTTTTTTTTTTTAATAATCTTAGACTCTCAAGTTTCTATACTGTTTTACGTGGCTTTATATAATTTGCTTTGTTTCCCATAACTCCAAAAAAAGAATCTTTTGGGGGCCCTGTAGATCTGTTTCCTTAGGTTCAGTCGCTCTCTCATTATTGTGTGTCTCCAGCATAGAAATCTCATGGTGTTACAGGAGCATCTCAGAATGGGTAAAAAAGAAAAAAATGAACAACTAGGAGCCAGGTTACTTCTCATATTTACATCTTCATGATGATATTGATGGAAAGGTTCTAAGGCAAGGCAGCAGCAAAACCAGGATTTGAAGTCTGATCTTTTGGCTCCGGAATGCTTTCTATGGTATTGGTCATTGTACCTCCAGCCATTCTGTTTCTACTATTGAGCAAAGTAGTACTAAGACACTCAAGTTCTTTGTGGGATCAATTTTAACATTATTTTCTATCTAAGGAAAAAAAAAGTCACCTGATACTGAGTCCTCTTCTATCTTTCTTTTTTTCTCCTCTTTTTTTAAACAACTAATTGTCAGAAAGCACTGCAGGAGTATTCCAGTATCTCTGAAAAATTGTCATCTACCAATTTTGCCATGAAAAGGGATGTCCAGGAAGGCCAGGCTCGGTGTCTTGCTCACCTGGGAAGACATATGGAAGCTCTAGAGATTGCTGCAAACTTGGTGAGTGGTTTCATTGCTTGTTTTCACACATTTTCCTATACCAAGGACAGTTTCATGGTTTATTTTCAAATGACAAAATGAAAAACTTGCTAGAAGCAAAATGGGTGGATTTGCATAAGCAGAAGAAAATCATGAGCCGTGTAAGGGCTTTATTATGAGGAACAGTTGGAGCTATAGATATAATCATTTTCTTGTTATGTTTTTCCTGTAATAAGCTTGAAATTTATTGCCTGAGAAAATCTCATTTGCAGAGGTTTATTCTTGGGAAGTGTTAATAGGGCAGGATTATGAGTGATCTATTTTCTTTTTTAGATTCATTTAGGCTCTATGCTCCAAAATTTCTACAATGTACCATATATTACTTCTGTAAGCAAAAGTTATAAAAACATGACTAAATATTCATTCCAAGTCAAGCTTAATAGTCCTTTTTATTTTTAAGTAGATTTTGCAGAAACTTTATAAGGATAAAGAAAATTCTTTGTAATTTTGTTTCTTTATATTTTCAGATTAGGGCATTTATGGTTTACTTGTTGATTTCTGTGTAAATATTGGTCTAAATTGACCAATATTGACTGGTCTAAATTGACCAGTCATAGTATAAAAAAGACCAGTTTTCCTTCTTTTTGGGTGTTAGTAAGACACTATCACACAGATCTTGGGCCCCATGGGTGTAGGTCATCAGAGGTCAGCCCCAAAAGCATTTACTGAGCTGTCTTTCTCCATCTCATTCACCTTTGTTAGCCTAGGACTTCAACCTCTCAAAGTGCAACTGTGGAATTGTTTTAAGAGTGTGAAATCCAGCTGTGTTTTGTTCTTTCTTTCCCCTTCTCTATTAATTGCAAGTTAATCAATCCACTCATTCTTTCTTCCTTCCGTTCTTTTTTTCTTTTTGATGCTGGGGATGGCACCCAGCTCCTTGCATATCCTAGGCAAGCACTCTACCACTGAGCTACACCCCCAGCTTTTTTAGTTTTATTTTGAGATGGGGGGTCTCACTGAGTTTCCCAGGCTGACCTTGAACTTTTCCTGCCTATCCTCTCAAATGCAGCTTAATCTTTATGCTGGAAAGAAGATAGATTGCCTTGTGCAATCTATCTATGAACATTGAAGCCAGGATTTAATTGTGCTCATTCCCAGTCTTCCTGGTCTGCAAATCGACAGCAGCTTGAGCCTTTTCAGACACAGCACTGCTCTGCTTTTCCATCACCTCGCTCTTGTATGGCATCTTTGAACTTCACCCTCTTCCTTTTTCACTAAAGGCAGCAGCAGCTAGATTAGTGGCAGGGACCCCAGGTCCCATTTCTGTGGTTCACTCAGTGCATCTGTTCCTGTGGCTTAGAGAATGATTTTTTTTTTTTTTCATTTAGCTCAAGTGGTGACCAGGCAGAAGGTTTCAGTAACATGTCAGGACTTTCAGAACTGGTTATCAGTCTTCTGGGCACCTGCTGGGCAGGGAACTAGTGGTTCTCACCCTTTTGGGGGTCTCTTGCATATTACCCTAGTGGATACTGCCTATCTATAAGGTTTTCTCATTTCCTAGTAACCTGATATTTTGTTTTTTAATTTCTTCTCTACTTGAGGTCTCTTATTTTGCTGTTAGCTCAGGCCCAGGACTGTTTTTTTCCTCATAGTTATTGTCTTCTCACATTCTGTAGAGGGACAGATCAGTGTGTAATGTTGAACAAAATAGATAGCAAATCTATATTTGTAGATTATATTTGACTATAACTCTTCTGCTTATCAGCTGGGTGGCCTCAGGCAAGATATCTAACCTCTCTGTGTTTACATGTTAATTAACATCTATGGTGGCTGAAGAACTATGCTCTGCACTATGAATTTAGCATTAAGTAAAAGTTCTCATGAACCTTAATGGTCTTGTTGAGAAGGCTAGACATTAAACAGTAATAATGAAACAAGATATATTCAGTCTTTGATGAGGTGCAGTATCACCAAAAGTGTATGGGCTTTATTTCATATCATTTCACTTAATTTGGGAATATTCTCAGCCTCCACAGGCTTCCCCTGACTTCGTGCCAGTTGCTCTGGCCTGCAGCGTGGAATTGGCTCCTGCTTCACTCTCTGAATAGCTGTGTGCAGAAGCTTGCTCTGGGTACTCACAGGCCAGGTTTTCCTTAGCCTTCACAGCAGCTTGAAGATAATGTTATCTGCCATCTGCTTTCTACAGACTTTAGAAAAAGCAGGCCTATTTTTCCCAATCCAAAGGGTATTTGCCAGATGGCAGGTTAGGCAAGAGGTGGTGGTTCTGGGTTAAGGAGACTTAAAAAGGGTTTTCTGATCAGAATGAAACCAAGCAACCTCCTCTGGCCAAAAATGGCTGGCCTTGGTAGAATTAGCAGGGAAGGCATTTGGATTCAATTGTGATGCATCACGAAGCACCCAGGGCTCTGGGCTGTCATGTTCAGGGCTGTCATGTTTGAGATTTCTAAGCCCAGCAAGATGTCAGATGGACTTAAAAAAAATTACCCTTTTTTTTTTTTGTACCAGGAATTGAACTAAGGAGTGCTTCATCACTGAGCTATATCCCCAGGCCCCCTCCCCGCTGCCCTTTTTAGTTGTAAATGGACACAATATCCTTATTTATTTATTTTTATGTGGTGCTGCAGATCAATCCTAGCACCTCGAATGTGTGAGGCAAACTCTCTACCACTAAGCCACAATCCCAGCCCTCCCCAGCCCTTTTTATTTTTTTCTTTTGAGACAGGGTCTCACTAAGTTGCATAGGGCCTTACTAAGTTGCTGAGGCTGACCTTGAACTTGCAATCCTCTTGCCTCAATCTCACAAGTTGCTGGGATCATAGGCATGCACCATCATGCCCAGCTACCTTTTGGGTTTTTTGAAAGCATGAATGTTAAAATGGAACCATTAGGACAGGACCTAAGAAAATTGGCTTGGGTCTTTTCAGATGTCTGGCTGAAAACAAAGATAATGATAAAAATTGAATCCAAACTGACATTTATATTTTTTGGTGCTGGACTTGTTACTGTTACATGAATTGTTACTTTATTATGACATTTGGATGTTTGGGATGGCTGATGTTTATTTTGCTAGGTAGTATATATTGCTCTTGGTTTATGGTTTCAAGCTTGTGATTCATTGAAGTATATTTAGTTCACTCAGCATGTATGAGTACTGAAAGATACTTCTAATGTATAACATACAATTTATGTTGTATACATTAGACATCTTTTGGGGTATCTTCTATTTTATATGGAAAACACTTTACAGTTACAGTTTTTTATCTTTTTTTTTTTCCCCTTTTCTCCTCAGGAAAATAAAGCTACCAATACAGACCATTTAACCACTGTGCTCTACCTCCAACTTGCTATTTGTTCAGGTTTGCAGAACTTGGAGAAAACAATTTTCTGCCTGCAGAAACTGATTTCTTTGCATCCTTTTAATCCTTGGAGCTGGGGCAAATTGGCAGAGGCTTACCTGAATCTAGGGCCAGCTCTTTCAGCATCGATTGCATCATCTCAGAGACAGAACAATTTCACCTCAAGTAATAAAACTGTCCTGTCCTCCTTTCCACACTCAGGAAAGGACTGTATTTTGGGTTTCCCTGAAACTGTGCCTGAGAGCTCTGTGCTTTCTGTGGAAGCAAGTGTCAGGAATGGCCAGAAAACCGAGAAAGCTTTTAAAAACAGTCAGAATTGTGTGGCTGAAAAGGGAGAAGCAGTGTTGATAGAGACTCAGATGAAAGCATGTGCCTCTCTGATTCGAACCAGGTAAGCTGAGTGGTGTGACGGGGTCGGGAAGGAGCTCAGGGGAAAGACTTCATTTATTTTATATATTTCATTTATTTCAAAAAGTTCTAAGCAAGACTTGGTGTATGTTTTTGAATTTTTCCTATGATCTAGACAGACCCCTTTGAACATGTGTCATTTCATTGTGTAAAACTTTGAAACATTATTAGTTGCTCAAGAATACAACTGGGGGGCTGGGATTGTGGCTCAGTGGCAGAGTGCCTGCCTCGCATATGTGAGGCCCTGAGTTTGATCCTCAGCACCACATAATAAATAAATAAAATAAAGGTATTGTGTCCATCTCCAACTTAAAAAAAAAAAAAAAATATATATATATATATATAAATAAAAGAATACGGGGCTGGAGTTGTAGCTCAGTAGTAGAGTGCCTGCCTCGCATGTGTGAGGCACTGGGTTCAATTCTCAGCACCACATAAAAGTAAATAAAGATTTTTAAAAAAATGAATACAAATGGGGTGAGTGCTCAGTGTAGAATGTTAAAATTGGAAAACACTAAAAAAAATTAGGAAAATTAAATTGGAAAAGGGAGAACAGCTGTTTTAAAGAAGGAAATTTTTATTCATATATTCCAAAGAAATCTGAAGAAAATCTGTTGTTGTGTTTGAATTGCTGATCATGTGAATAAACAGTTCTAAATTAATTCTACAGAGAATTCCTGTGGTTTGCCCCTAAGGATTCCAAGTACTTTGAATCCTTAAGGTATAAGAATTTGAGAAGAAGGCAGGGAAAATACCCTTAACCAGTTCTATAATTTATGAGAGAAGAAATAGACACCATCTTGAGAACATAGAGTTTATTGTTATATTTTCTCTCTGGAGAATTCAAGAACTATTAACAGTGAGGCTTAAGCGAGAAGTGGCATCTATTTGGCAAATTTTAAAGTTTATTTCATAGATACTTAGTTGGCATTGACTGTGTCACTTTTATTCAGAAGCACGTGTGCCAGGCCCTTGCTTGGTACTAGGATCGTAAAGATTGTTTAAAACAAAACAAAAAAAACAGTCCCTTTCCTTACAATTTTGTAATTATCTAGTCAGTGACTGGCACACAGGTGCTAAATAGCTTATCAGTAGTGTGAGCAGAATTCCATGGGGAACAAGATAAGGGAGCTGTTGGTGTGGCAGGAAGAACCAAGACTTCAGAGACTTTCCAGGGGATGGTGTTTCTGCAGAATGTACCTGGTGGGAATGCTCACCAACCAAGGACTAAGTAATCCTGTGCATGATTTCATCTTAATCCTCATGACTGGGGTTACTGTTAGGATCCTATTTGATGGACTAGGAATCTATTAAAATCATTCCTAAAGTGGCAAAGCTGTGAAGTTCAGGGCCATCATTAGATGCAGTTCTTGCTCATTCCTTGTAATAATCCCAAGGCAAGGGAAGGCATGCAGAGTAAAGAGAAAGCACAGCCCAAAGGGCCAGGAGTGCTGGTGTAAAACAGCCACAGTCTGGTGGTAAGAACAGTGTGTGGTAGGAGCCGTAGATAGTCTGTAGACCATGCCAGAAGCAGAGGAAGTAAGAGGTAGGACTTTGGAGTCTGATCTGATTTTGAAGAACTCAGTGAATTGTTGATGTTGAGTGAATTAACCTGGGCTGTTCCACTTGCCAGCTGTCTGACCTTGTACAAAACTCTCTGGGCTCCAGGCTCCTCTTCTTCATAGATGGAGGAATAGGGGAAATGCCTACTTTGTGGGGTTGTAGTAGTAAAGTATCTAAGTACTTACTGTACTGTGCAGTATATAGTAGGCAAATGATAAATGTTATCTTTTGGTACTTTTGCTGCTATTGGATTTTTTTATTATTATTATTATTAGCACAAGATGTTAGATGTCATCTTAAAGATTTTGCTCCTTGAGCTAAAGACCTGGAGAGTATTTGAAGGTGGTGTGATCAGAGCAGTGATTCAGAGTGAGACCGAGTGGCTGGGATGATGGTCTAGAAGAAGAAATTTGGAATTGGGGACACCAGTGAAGAGGCAGTGGAATGATTGGTGAATAGTGATAGAGTCTTACCTAGTACGGTGTAGAGGAAACAAAAGAAGAAAATTATGTCCTTGCAGTATGGAATCAACAAGATTTGGAGGCCCGCTGAGTGTGTGGGGATGGGTGTGAGGAGAAAGGTAGTTTGTCCTGGGTGGATGGTGCTGCTTTTTGCTGAGATTAGACACACAGGATGACTGGGCAGATTCAGGGTGGAAGGAATGATATGGGCTCAACATCTGTAGCACACCCATCTGGAATTGTTCATTAGGAAATAAAAGTCACACTTCGAAGAAGGGAGCTATGGATTAGAAGGATATCAGCAATTGGGTGGTTGTGGAGGTCAAGTAGGATTACTTGAGAAGAGGGCTTGAGAACTAGGAAGTCGTCTGTGCTGTTAAGCAGCCGATTTCAGTAGGAGGACAGGGAGAGAAGAACAGCTGCAGAGGGCTGAAGGTCGAGAATGAATGAACGTGATATAGAAAGGAAAAGCTCTGTTTTCAAGTGACTACAGAGACAGGGAAGAAAGCAAGTATGGCAAAATGGTCACTGCTTCCGGCCACGGGGCAGGTGACATGAACAGGTTGCGCTGAGACAGCAGTGCGTCTTTGTGCCTGCTCCTTTAGAAAGCGCCATCGCAGTTGCTTCAGTTCCACGTTTGTCTTTGTCTGTTAGCTGAGGCTATAACAGAGTACCATGGACTGCTTAATTTATCAAGAAAGAAACACAGCTTTGCCATGGCACATACCTGTCATTCTTGTGACCCAGGAGGATCACAAATTGAAGGTCAGCCCTAGTTCAGCAAGAACCTGAGCAACTCAGTGAGAAACCGTCTCAAAAAAAGGGCTGGGAATGTAGCTCACTGGTAGAGCCTAATCTCCAATGCCAAAAAAGAAGAAAAAAAAAAAAGATTATTTCTCCCAATCCTGGGGCCTGGGAAGTCCAAGATCAAGTGCCAGCCTCTGATGAGGGTCTTCCTGCTCTGCTATCATGATGGAGGGCATCAGATGGCAAGAGAGAGCATGCACATGTGGACCAGAGAGGAAGTCAGCTGAACTCATGCTTACACCAGGAACCCACTCCCAACACAGGGCTTTAATGCATTCATGCACTTAACTCTTAAAGGTCCTGTGCCTGGACACCAACACAGTGGCAGTCAGGTTTGACAGGAATTAGGAATATTTGCTCCATAGCAGCATTTTTTCCCCTGGCTGTGCCATGGCCATATTGATGATCTTTCTGATTTTCTCACACATCAAACTTCTTCTGTCAGGGCCTCCTTCCCCCTGGCCAGGAGGCCCCTTCCCTCAGACATTCTCCTAGCTGGTGCCCTATCAGTTAGGTCTTGACTTGGATGGTATCTCGGGAAACCTTTCTGCACTGTCCCATTCTAAGGACACACTCTCGTGGATTATTTTTTGTGGCACTTTTAACTACCTGAAATTATGCTTGTGTGTTCTCTCCTTCCGTTTTGTGAGGCCAGCCCAGGTCTGTCTTCTCTCCAGTATCTCAGTGCCTGGAGCCATGTCTGGCACTACTCAGTACACAAAATGAGTGAATAGCAGAGCCTGGTCCTCCTGGGCATGCCACAGGGACCAATGAGGCCAAGGGAAATTGGGAAAATCTGCACATTCTCTATAAGAAGGAGGAGGAGCCACATGAGGATGGAGGAGGGAACAGCAAGAGAGGGGACCAGGTTAGGATCACCGTGGGACATCAGTGGTAAGAGTAGTCGTAAGAGGGTCATCAAAGGTTTGGCCCTGCTTTGGGTAATTGAAGTTACCAGTGAAGCTAATTAGTCTTCGAGGTCCAGATGCTGTGAGGTCCAGGGAATGGAAGGGTCATAAAACCCTGGCTTCAAAGAAACAAATCTTCATGGTGGGTGGGGGAGTCTGACTGGAAAGTGGTTTTTCTCAATCTAAATTATATGTGCTTTTAGCCACTTGCCTTCCACAGGAAGCTCTTTTGAGGTATTGCTGGCTAAAGCTCTCTCTGAGACGTTTTGATCTATTGACTTTAGAAAAGATGAATTTCCAGCATAAAGATGGGCAGTTTATTCAGAGTAAGGAGCTATAGGAATTCAAGTGAAAGTTCTGTTGAGGATCGGCCTTCTCTAGCCTTGTGGGGCTCATTACTGTCCTGTAGTGGAGCCCACTCATGGGGACTTTTTGGTTTTTCAGACTTTTACTTCAGTTCACCCAATCTCAACAAACATCATTTGCTTTGGAGAAGAACCTAAGGACTCAACAAGAAATTGAAGATAAAATGAAAAGTTTCAGCTTCAAAGAAGACACTTTGCTGTGGATCGCTGAGGTAAGTGTACCCCTTGGGTTTATAAGACACAAGGCATCAGATATTTTTCCTGGCTCTGACACCATTTTTATAAGGAACAGTCAAATCCCATCTACAGAAGGTCTGTGTCTCCCTCCTTTATGTCACTCGAGTGGCCTCTTCACCATCCTTACCCTGCAGTGAGCCTGCCTGTAGGGCAGTACTTGTTGCTTGCCAGTACTTGTTGGCGCCTGCCTGCTGGGACACCTGAATGCCCTTCATTGTTTTAATGCTGAAGAAACTAAAGGACGAATGCTCACATTTATGCCAGGTTTATATGCTTTTCCTCCATTCATTCTCATAGCTGGTGAGGACAGATGGAGCTGGAATAGAGGCCCAGGGAGGTTGTGACTCCCCTGAGGTTGGACCTTAAGTGGTAGCACTTTTCTAAAACCAGTGTGGGTCAGCTGCAAGTTCGTTTTCTTTCTGCTCCACCCTGTCACTACTTTGGTGGTTGCAGAGAAATACAAATGTCATCATTTGCATCCTATATTAACTTTCTTTTTTAAAAGCTGGATTTTTGGGGCTGGGGATATGGCTCAAGTGGTAGCGCGATCGCCTGGCATGCATGCGGCCCGGGTTCGATCCTCAGCACCACATACAAACAAAGATATTGTGTCCGCCAAAAACTAAAAAATAAATATTAAAAAAAAAAATTCTCTCTCTCTCTCTTTCTCTCTCTCTCTCTTTAAAAAAAAAAGCTGGATTTTTGTAAAGTACACTGTTGAAATTTTTTAAAGATGGCACTTGAGATTATGTTTTAAGCTCTTCATGCTACTTCCTTTCAGTACACAACTGAAACTTGACAGCTCTGGTACTCTTCCCTGAGAATGACTTCACCCGTATACTTTCTGTTGTCATTCTTTCAAAAAGTACTTATTATGCTGGGTGTGATGGTGACCCCTGTCTCAAAAGAAAAAATAAAAAGGGGTGGGGGATATAGCTCCATGGTAAAATGCTCCTGGGTTAATCCTAGTACCAAAAGAACAAATAGATAAAGATTTTAAAAAGTATTTATTGCGAGGCTAGGGTTGAAGTTGGGTGGTAGATCATCTGCCTTGTGTGCCTGAGGTCCTGGGTTTCATAACCAGCAAGGGAAAAAAGGGCACTTAACTGCAGATCTCTACTGCCAGTCTTCTTTCTCTGTTCCCAACACTAAGCTGGCTCATTATGAACTTTTCCCTGCGTTCTCTGCTCTCCTTTGGCCTTTGTAACTTTCTGCCTCCTATAGGGTTTTTCCCTTGAGCCCGCAGATACACACAGGCACCTGCCTCTTGTAATTGTATCTCAGCCTTTCCTTAGTCTTTGTTTTCCTTTATCTTTGCATAGACTGTCTGTTGGCCACTCACTTTTTTTTTTTAGTTGTAGTTGGACCTTTATTTTATTTATTTATTTGTATGTGGGCTGAGGATGGAACCCAGTACCTTGCATGTGTTAGGAAAGTGCTCTACTGCTGAGCCACAACCCCAGCCCTGGCCACTCATTTTTAAATCGTCTCTTTACTTCTTAGAGGCTACACTACCCTGTTTATCTCCTATATTTCTCTCTCTCTTTCCTTCCTCCCTTTTTCCTCCTCTCTCCTACCCGTTCCTCCCCTTCCTCCCTTTCCTCCCTTCCTTCCTTCCTTTGTCTCATTCCACTCTGCCCTCACCTTCATTTTCATTCTTGGGTTTCCCACGCTGGGCTCAAGTACTGGCCTCAAATGATCCTTCTGCCTCAACCTCCTGAGCAATTGGGACTACAGGCATGGGCCACCATGCCCTGCTATTTAGTGTTCCTCTGCCTCTTGGGACTCCTGGTTTCTTCTGTGGCATGACGTTCTCTAAGGTTTCACTTCAGTTTTCTGTTCTCTTTGCCTTTCTTTTCCCATCTCTGAAATCGTAATGGTGCCCATGGTTTTGGTTGTCACCTTGGCGTTGGTTACTTTCAGTCTATGTCTCTTGCCTCAGCTCTGGAGCACTGTCTCACACATCTCTGGTTGGTTACCCCTGGAGGTAACTGAGATGGTTATTGATTATTCTACTGTCACTTCCAGTGACGTGAAAGCACTTACGTCAGTCTTGCAGACCCCCTCAGGAAGTGGAGGAGCATTGGAAAGAGCCATCTGACTTAACTGTTTTTCTTTGATGCTATCTGTCACTCTTCTTTCCAGACCTGGAACCTCACTGGCTCTGGGCCTCTTTCCATCTAGGGTTAGCCTTGCCAGTCACCCACCAAAGCCCACACTCCTTCAGCTTCCATCTTTGGTTTCTGTTCCACATTAGCAGCTAGTCTTCTCCACCTCAGGTTGACTCTCACAGTGGCCTCTGTCTCACCTCACCTTGCTTCCTGGCTTTTCCCCCTGAATCTATCTTGACTTGCTTTGACGATGTTCCCTGTTTGTTTAAAAACTAAGATGAGTCCCTGTTACCTCTGAGGTCAGGTCTGATCTAGGATCTTTAATGTGATATCCAAGGCCTTGCAGAGTGTAACCCCAAACTTACTAACCAAGAATTCCTTATACAATCTTTTGCCACCACTAGACAAGTCTTTCCATCTCTAGCAGACCTATCCTGGTGCTTCCAGTCTCTACCCGCTTAGCTTCTCATCCTCAGATCTCAGCTGAGGTCCCATACCTTGGGGCAGCTTTCCTGGATACTCTTGCCTGTGGTGATTTTTCCTTCTTTAAACTCAGATAAAGTGGTTGCTTGAAAAGATAGCTCTCTGGACCCTAAAAAGTTACAGGAATGTGTCTCATCTCTTCATCTAAATTCTAGGTCTTCATAAGCCAGACCATGTCTTAAACATCATTACGTTCTTCCCATGCTGGGGAAATCTGTCACTTGAGTGGGATGATAGTTCTGTGCTTAGGCGATGCATCTGACATACCTGTGGAACTTCTCAAAAGTAATGAATGTCTGGACCCTCTTTAGGATTATTTGTATTATACTCCCTTCATTTTAATTGACTTATGATATGACCTAGACCCTATAGGCTTAAATATTCTTTGATTGCATACTTTTACTTTTTATTTTTAGTTGTTTTATTTGAATTGAGATCCAGATAAAGTCTACATACTATACTTGGTCCTTTTGTCTCTTATATATCTTCTATTTTGAGATGTTCTTCCCTCCCCCCTTTTTTTTACTTTGATAAAATATATGTAGAAAGCGTAATATTTGCCATTGTAATCATGTTAAGCATACAATTCGGTGACATTAAGTAATTCACAGTGTTGTCCCACCATCACCACTATATTTCCAAAATTTTTCCATCCCCCCAAACAGAAACTTATAAACCCATTAAGCAAATCCTCCCCATGCCCTCCTCCCTCTACCTCTCATATTCTCTAAACTACTTTCTATGAATTTACTATTTTTGGTTTTTCAAATAAGGGGAGCCATACATTTGCCCTTTTGTGTTTGGCTTAGTATACTGTTGTCAAGGATTGTCCATTTGATAGTATATATCAGAACTTCATTCATGGCTAGGCATTGTGGCACATGACAATGGTGTAGAAGGCTAATGTAGGAGAAATGCGAATTTGAGGTGGGTCTGAGCAGATTAGTGAGACCTTGTCTCAAAATAAAAAATAAAAAGGGGTGGGGTAAAACTCAGTGGTAAAGTGCTTGCCTAGCATGTGTGAGGCCCTGGATTTGTTCCCCAGTGCTGGGAAGATCAAAGCGAAACAACTTCATCCCTATATGTGTATGTGCCATGTTTATCCACTCATCTGTTAATGGATACGTCTGGGTGGTTTCCACCTTTTGGATATTGTGAATAATATTGCTTTGAACATTAGTATGCATGTATGTTTGTGTCTCTGTTTTTAAGGATGTATATCTAGGAATAGAATTGCTGGGTCATATAATGTAACTCTGCTGAACATTTTTAGTAACTGCCAAACTTATATTTTGTGACTTTTACCTAAAACTGTGACATGGGTATAATTCGAGATTCTTAAATATTATTTGATTACATAATTTTTAATAGCTAGATCCATCCAGTTTTTGAATGAACTATAATTTATTTACTTACTCCCCTATGTTGAACATGTAATAAGTATTTGGTACTTCATTGAATCTAGGAAGTCATCAGTTGTAAAACATTATTATTTGATGTGCCACTAAAAGAAAAATAAGATGCCATTTACACTGTGATGCATCATAAACTACATCTTGATTTCAGAGATGTCAAATTCAAAAAGTATCTTAGACCTGATAAAATACCATCCTTTAATAAATATTCCACATCTCATTGCAGTTTCTTCCAAAATGTGTGATCTGTGAAGATTCAAACCCACTGAGAACCATTTTTTGATTGTATTTCTAATTAAGTAGAGTTTTTATGAAATTGGATCTCAGGTTTGCAGGAGTCATAGAAATCATCTAGTCCAAATCCATGTTACTAAATTTCTTCTGCATTCATGCTTGACCACTCTATAGTATTCTTTCATGCCAAATGGTATTAAATGTTTTAGAACTTAATTTTAGTA
This sequence comes from Callospermophilus lateralis, assembly GCF_048772815.1. NCBI lineage: Eukaryota > Metazoa > Chordata > Mammalia > Rodentia > Sciuridae > Callospermophilus > Callospermophilus lateralis. The sequence goes on along the minus strand of NC_135320.1, from coordinate 75,278,418 downwards.
AGGCTGATCACTTAGAAGCTTGTGAAAGCCTTCATAAAAAAGTATAAAATAGTTTAGCACCACTTCCAACATTTTGAAGATGTCAGGTAAGGCTTTCTAGAACTTAACTTTGTGAGTCTTACCAAAGAGAAACTAACCCAGAATCTGGGGATGTGACCCTGTGTTCATCCTGGCCTGATTCTGACCAGTAGGGGGCAGTGTTGTGCCTTCATTGGGTAACTGTGCTTGTTAAGTTTACAAGATTGGGTAGGCTTCAGTGGGATCATGGTCTCCTTTTGGGTCAGGAAAAGGCAACCTAGCTCCTACTACTCAATTGTTTGCTGCTTTTGATGGCTTTAGGGAACTTGTAGGTGATAGGAACCTGTGCCCCATGCACAACTGCAGTCATATTCTGCCCAAGCTCTGCTTGGTCCTCTCAGCTGTTTTCCAGGAGGGAGAGTCACTTGAAATTGCATTCTCACTGAGGGCATGTGTCTTGATAGAAAAAGGTTGACTCGATGCTCCCAGGAGGCCAGATGGTACCGCAGCTGCATGAGGACAGGCTTCAGCAATTCTTTCACTCGGGAGGAAGAGTGGAAGTATGTGATGGTTACATACATGATCCTTGGATGACAAATTCTGAATAGACATCTTTTGAATATGTTGGAAGTGTTCCCTGGTAGCTAAAGTACTTTCCCTTTTTGTATGAAGGCCTTTGTAGTTGATGAACAACCTGATCTTCTGTTCCATGTCTGCTGCCTCTTTTACTGGGACAGTATTTTTTTTCTTCTTCTACAGGTTATGGGAGAAGATATCGTTCAAGAAAAAATAAAAGAAGAAGTTCACTCAGAGGTGAAGAACATTGGCTCTGCAGCTCTGACTGCCTTGGTGACTGCATCCTCGAAAGAATTTGAAGACAAGTGGTTCAGAAAGATCAAAGACCATTTCTGTCCCTTTGAAAATCAGTTCCATACAGAGATACAGATCTTGGCTTAGAGGTCCATTTAAAAACAAAAACATCTTGCACAGTATTAATTGTCCTTGTTTACTTCAGACAGGATCTGCTGATCATGGAAAAAGTGAATTTATATTTATGACTTCTTTCCCAGATTATTTATACTGACAGTGCATTTGGTGTATTTTGCTCTTTTTAGATTTCTTGCTTTCCCTTTATATTGTATCGTCGACCTACTTCCCATTTGAAGGCATCTGCTGGGAAAGCAAATAAAAGAGGCTTTCATATCGTATGGTCCCTTAAAGACAGTTACTGTATTGTAGCCAGCAGTGAAGAATCCTCTTTTTTTCTTCAGGTAAACTCATCAGCAGTGTTCAAGAATGTTGAAATATGAGAATAAACCATTTCTAAGTAGAGTGTGTCAAGAACTGCAAAGGGTGCCTGTAATCCCAGCGGCTCAGGAGGCTGAGGCAAGAGGATTGTGAGTTCAAAGCCAGCTTCAGCAAAAGCAAGGCACTAAGCAACTCAGTAAGACCTTATCTCTAAATAAAATTCAAAATTCAAAATAGGGCTGGGGGTGTGGTTCAGTGGCCTAGTGCCCCTGAGTTCAATCCCTGGTACCAAAAAAAAAAAAAAAAAAAAAAAAAACTGCAAAGGGTCTAAGAGTTTACCCTAATCTGTAAGCTATCAAGTTAGCCTGCCACCGCCTGGGTGCTGAGAGAAGACAGGAGACTTCTAGATCAGAGATAAAGGGTTTCATAACACAAGGTCCAGCGAGCAGTATGAGCTTCAGCATGTTTGCATCAGCTCCTCTTCCCTGTGGGTCCCATGGAGCTGTCACACATGGGCACACATGAATGCCTCCAGCACCTCCTGTAATGTGCACTGTATGGCTTGTGTTACAGGAGAGAAGCCCTGAGTTAGTAAACTCCAGTGTGTTGCAGTGAGTAGTAAGCATGCTTTCCCTTTGCGCCAGAAGGAGACACTCTCTGTTCCAGACCGTCTTTCAAAGATGTCTGCACAGCAAAGGAGAGTATCAAGTGCATTACGTATAAAACATGCAGAAACAGGAGAGACTCATGGAACATTGTCATACAAAGAGCCTTTTTTTTTTTTTGTATCAGGGATTAAGCTCAGGGGGCCTTGGCCACTGAGCCACATCCCCAGCCTTCTTTTGTATTTTATTTAGAGACAGAGTCTCACTGACTTGCTTAGTGCCTCGCTTTTGCTGAAGCTGGCTTTGAACTTGAGATTCTCCTGCCTCAGCCTCTCAAGTGGCTGGGATTACAGGCATGTGCCACTGTGCCTGGCAAAGAGGCATTATTTTACTGAATGAATAATCTGTGATGGAGGAGCTCCCTTATAAATGGAATTTAATAATAAACCCATGCCTCATCAAATGTCTTGCACAACTTATTTTTCTCAGCAGAGGGCAAAGACTCCAGCCCAGGGCATAAGGCGGAGTCCTCAAGATTTCCAACCACACTCTCTTCCAGCTTGCTTCACCTTTCCCACTACCCTCCTTCCCCCAAATGGGCTGGTTTAGTGTGCCCATCAATTGCAAGTTTAACCCTTCATCTCTAAGATGAGATGAAAGACTGTATAATTAATAGATATTTCAATTTTAAGACCCATTAAAACTTAGGAAAAATCCCTCAACAGTCCCCAGTGCCCTCCCTCCATTCATTCGCCTGCTAGCCATTGTTTATTAGCTCCTGTTACGTGTCAAGCATGCTGTCTGTCATGGAGTTTGTGGTCTAGTTGTGGATTGCCCTGTCCTGAGGGCATTTTTAGCTCTCAGGCTCTCCTCCCAGACCCACGTCTTCACCATCCTGATGGCCCTAGTGGTCTTCGTGGATCCTGCCCACACCTCACTCCCGCCCCGCCTCACCTCCCTGGCAGTGGCGTATAGATAGATGCAGGTGAGGACTAGGCCTGCTGACCTCCGATGCCTGGCTGTCAGGAAGAGTGGGGAAAGGACGAGGAAGATAGGGGGGCACTTCTGGATTTCATCATACAAAGTCCTCATGGCCATTTCCAGCACGGATGGCGGAGGCGTGAAGGTGGGCAGTGACTGCTGAGGAAAGGCCTTCAGGCCTGCCTGTTCAGACGCCTGCCCTGTCAGTGAGTGAGTCGCTCAGGATGAGCAAATGGCTGCCACGGATGTGACTGCACTCTGGGTGGGTGGGTGAACCCAGACCAACTCCTTACCTCTTGTGCTTGCACAGGCCTATCTTTGGTGTTTTCTCCCAAGGAGAACTCTGCTGGGTGCCTGAGCTGGTGAGGGGCTTTTTTTTTTTTTTTCCCCTTTTACATTCTTAGACCTCTATGACTTCATGCTGGAGCCAGTTACAGAGACCATATCCAAGTCCTTCACAAGGCCTGTGAGGCCCTCTGCAGCCTGGCCCTGGCCCATAAGTTCTCACTCATTTTGCCCACTTGGTACCATTCTGGTTCTGGCTCCTTCTCACATCCTTGGGCTCCTCAGGCTTCCTTTATTTAAGCCCTTTGCCCACCCAGTAACCTCTACTTGGCACATTCTCCCCTGCTTCTACCCCCGCCCCCCACCTTTGCCCCACTTTGCTTTCCTACAGATATCAGCTCAGAGGTCACGGTTGGGATATTCCTGATTCCAAAAGTAAGAGTGCCCTGTGCTTTTGTCCAGGTGATTGTAAGAGTTAAATAATTCATTGTGTTATTCCTCCTTGCCAGGTCATTGGCTCTTGGATGCTCTCTATGCTTTACCCTTTAATGGTGGAGCTCAGCCTTAGTCATGCCGTGACTTCTGCCACTGCTGCCTCCCTGGAGCATTAGCCCTTATAGAGGCAGCCTGAGCATGGACCCAGAAACTCACAGACCCATCCCTACAGAGCCTGGCCACCAGGACCAAAGGTGTCCTGTATCCACCTGTGCAGTATGGCATTTCAGGAAAGATGTGCTTCAGTTCAGGAAAACAGGTCAAAATCTATAAATGAATCCAAGGCCACAGTAGACAAAAAAGATCATTTTAAAGAGCAGCTTTCCTAGTGCTTTTGAAATTCAGTCTATGAAAGTAGTTTCCACTCTGCTTTTCAGGGCCTTCATTAAAGAAAAACGGCAGCTCTGCTGGTTCAGCTGCGCATCCAGTTGAGTCAGAGGCAGTGGAGCTTGCCTTCTCCATGCCTGGCCCTATCCCCTGGCTAACCCAGGCCTTCGGTTGGTGTTGTGGACCCAGTGAAGCTGGAGGAATGCCCCAAGCCAGCAGAACAACAGTCCAAGGAGTGGCAGCTCCAATCTTGACTTCCCAAAGGGCAGCCACTGACAGACTTCCTGAAGTGTAGTGGGGAGAAACAGAGGGCAGGCATTCGTCTTCCTTGTCCTTTTCTCTTTCTCGAAACAGGATGGCTTCATCGCCTAAAATGTTGGTGCTCTGTGCTCAGCTTCTGAGCTAATGACTACCTGCCTGCTTCATGGGAACCACTCTCTGGCCCACAGTGGCGGGTACCTGGCTGCCATATTGGTACTCATCCGCCCTAACTGCTAGGGAGTGGTAGAAGTTACCTGACCCCAGCTGAAATAATTAGATTCTCTCCAAGGGCTTCAGAAGTAGATTCTTCTTGTGTATCCAAACCTAACAGGCTCAAAAGCTGAGAGGCATGCTCTTTGCCAAGGTGACAGGAGCAGGAAGAGAGATCTGCAGAGACAGAAAATTCAGGTGATCCCCCAAAAGGGGCAGAAGGGACAGTTGTCTGCTTTGTTGCTTCCTGATTTCAGTTCCTTCTTGGCCTCTAGAGCCTGCCTGACGTCTCCATGAGTATAGCAGGCAAAATAATTCCCCCCCAAAGATATCTAACCCCTAACCCCCAGAACCTATAACTACATTAGGTTACATGGCGGAGGGGAACTAAGGTTGTTAATTGGCTGACTTTAGGAAATTATCTTGGATGATCCTGGTGGAACCAAGGTAATCACCAGGGTTTTGAAAAATGGAAGATGGCAGCATATGGAATAAGACAGAAATGCTATGTTGGTAGCTTCAAAGATGTTAGAAGGGAACAAGCCAAGAAATTTTGGGTAGTATGTAAAAGAAAAGGCAAGGAAATGTTTTTCTCCTAAAGTGTCCAGGAACACAGCCCTGCTGCCACCTTGATTTTAGCCCAGAGAGATCTGCGTCAATTCTGAACTTAGAACTATAAGGTGATATATCTGTGTTGTTATAAGCTACTAGATTTGTGGTCATGTGTTAGATAGCAATAGAAAATAAGGCAAAGTAATCCCTAAATGAAGATTGCTCGAGCTGGTTTCTGTTACCTACAACAACTGGATGGCTTGGATCTTTTACTCTTGGTTTTGGAATAATTATTCTGTGCCTCACAAGGCAATTTCTTTTCTAAATAATATTCTTTCACTCATTTATTTAATGGTAAAAATGCGACCATTGTTGAGTAGGATTGTTGTAGGAGGAACCAAAGAGAAGAAGCAACAGGTGCCCTCAAGGAGCATATCTACAGTGGAGTCATGGACATCCACAAAAGCAGAAGAGAAGAAGGGGCTGGGAGGGAGGTCTGGATAGTGCAGAAGTGCTGAGGAGGGCTGTGGCTTTCAAAGAAGTTTCTGGAAGGGGGAAATCTGATTTGGACCTTAGAAGAAGGAAGGATTTGCTGCAGGCTCAGCGGAGAATCAAAAGCAGCCACATCAGGGTCCTAAGTTGAGGGGTAGCAGGAGCAGAGACCTGGAGGAGGCCTCAGCAGGTATGAAGGGCAATGAAGATGGGGCAGATGAGCCATTGCCAAATTATGAAGCATCATTAATGCCAAGATAAGAAAGCTGACTTTTCTCAGAGGGCAACCGTGAGCTATAGACGGCTTTTGTACAGGGGAATGGCTGGTTTAGGGTTGTGCTTTGGAAGGGGGAATCTGGTTTTACTTTCCAAATGTTAAACAATCTTTGAGCTTCAAGCAATGTGTGTCTCCTGGGCCTACAGAGTCCCAGATATGAACCCCAACATGGAGGAGGCCGACTCCAGGTGCCTTAGGGAACTGGTGTTATTATGGAGTTTGTGGGCCTCTAGCAGCTCCCTCTACACCTAGGATACAGCCAGACTCGCCCAGGGCTGTGCTGCTATCTGACATGTGGGCCACAGCTCTATGAGCAACTCCTCCTCAATTCCAGGTCTCAGCTCCTAGGTCTCCCCTCATACAGACCTTCCCTAACCCCTGTCACTCCTTGTCATTCTCTCCCAAACCAACAAACCACAGGTCGGGGAATGCACACACTGGTGGCAATGAGGCTGTTGAGTCAGGACCATGTCCCTGTCCCTGGCACATTTTAGGCCAGTTGAAGGTTAAGTACAAGCAGGCCCTTTGGAGTAGAAGCCAAGGCCGGCCTCCCTAAGCCCAGACCTGCAGGGCTCCACATCCATTTTCTCATGGCAATCTAGGATGTGTGGACTAGAATATTCAGGAACGAAAGGTTTCGTTGATGTGCCTTCCTACTGTGCTCACAGTGAGGGCTCCCAGAATGCCAGCACCTCAGGCAGCTGCCCTGGCCTTGAACCAAGGGCCACTGCATGCTGGAAGACCAGCCACCAGAAGTCACCCCTACTCTGCTAGTGATGAAATAGGGCTGACCGTGAAGACTCCATGGTCAGCTCTCCCCACATGGGACTGGAGAGGGAGGGGTCTGCATCTGCTCAGGTGTTGTGGAGAAGTAGGGCAAGTGGGTGGGAGGAGCAGCCTGGGATAGACATCCAGGGCCCCTCTGGCATCTGAGCCTCTATGGGAGAGCTCCTGACAGGGCTAATTTGTGTGCCTGCCAGATTCACATGGTGAAGTACTAAACCCAGCACCTCAGAAGGTGACTTTAGTAGAGATACAGACTTTAATCCCTAGTACCGGATTCTGTATTAGAGTTCTCTGGGATAAAAGGAACAATGAGATAGCTGAGGTGATAGATAGTTTGTGGGAGGCCGACATAGCATGTGGCCAGTGTTTGCTTCCCCTCCTGATCGGTGTGGCACTGTCATCACCTTGAGATCTGGTTGCTTAAGTAACCAAAGACGGTAGTCCCGATCTTGAGGGTAGAGAAATCACAAATGTGTCTCTGTGCATGGATGTGCCTTCCTACAGCTAGCCCGTGGGTGGAGCTACGCTCACCTATTCCTTTGTGATATTACCCCTTGCTCTGTTTGGGATAGAATGTTCCATGAAAATGCCTTTTGTGTGTCCCTTCTCTTACTCTCCCTTGGGTGTGGCCTTCCTAGATGTTAGTCAGCCTGCTGACAGCAGACATCATGAAGCTAGACTTAGCCCCTTGAAACGACCCCTTGCTTCATTTGAATGGCTTCTCAATAAAAGGGCTCAGCACACGCTCGCTTGCTCTCTCTTTCTGTGGTCCCCTAAGGGCAGAGGAGCCATCACAGCACCCCCAAAGAAAAAAGTATCTATGTCTCTTATGTGGTTATTTCATGCAGCCCAGTTCCCCTGGAGTGACGGGGTATGTTTTAGTCACGGGCAACGCGGCAGGTGGCGTTCCTGGGAGGGCAGGTTTGAGTGTTTAAGTCGCAGGGAACGCGACAATAGTTGATAGATGAGGAGGAATTGGCTCATGTGATTATGGAGGCTGTCTCAGGCTATCTAAGCTGGAGACCAGGAAGCTCCTGGCATAGTCCCTGTCTGAAGGCCACAGGCTTAGGACCGGAAGAGCTGATGTTTCAGGTCAAGTCTGAAGGCGAGAGAAAAAAGCAGTGTTTTAGGTTGGTAGCCATCAGGCAGGAGGAATCCCTCTTCCCCACAGCAGAGTTGATCTTTTTATTCTATTCAGTCTTTCAGCTGACTGGATAAACCCACCTCTGTTGGGGAGGGCAATCTGCTTTCCCCAGTCTAGGAGCCAAATGTCAATGTCATCCAGAGACAGCCTGAATAATGTCTGACCGGATATCTGGGCTTGGTCAAATTGACACAATGAATCATCTGAGTCCACCCCTTGTCAGCCTGGCACCTGCACACTGCTCCTTATTCTTCTAATCCAATTTGGCTTAAGTGACAGGCTTATAAGGAGAGGGGACACTCACAGACATGCATGTGAAGAGGCAGCAGGAAGGGGGCCACCTGCAAGCCAAGGAGAGGCATCTGAGGAACGTGCCCTGCCAGGACCTTGATCTTAGACTTCAGCCTCCAAAACTAAGAGGAAAAAAAAAAAAAATCCTGTTGTTCAGGCCGCCTTGTCAGTGGTATCTGGGTTCCAGCAGCTCCAGGAGACCCTGTCCCCTGAGGAGACTGGGGGCTCCTTCACTCTTCCCTGGCTGCCCTCTTTCCTTGGTCTGCAGCAGATCCCGTGCCTCCAGGGCTTGCCTTGCCTTTTCCTCTTTGATCCTGGAAAGTCAAGGGAGAGGCCTTGCTTGTGTTTTTAGGTGGGACTGAGAGGGTGGGATTCCGAGAGCTTGGTCTTCTTCATTAACTCCCCTTTCAGGGTAAGGTTCTAGAAATCTACTCTCAAGCCAGCGTTCCCAGCCTGGGAGGTGTCTCTGCAAAGGGCACCCTGGCCTGTCTTGGGAGCAGCGCCGAGGAAGGCGGTCTTGGCACACACCCTTGCAAGTGCCTTTGCCCTGGGTGTGCATCGTGCTGTGGCGGTCCCCTCTGGGCACACTGCCTCCTCATCAGCCCATCCTCCTTCACCACCCCTGCTGAGGAAGGAAGGATGGGCACTCTGAGAAAGGAGGTTGTCCATGTGTGGCTGCTATATTTACATTCCTGCTAGCAGTTTTCCTGACACACACTCTTCAGAAGGAAGCTGAGAAAGTGAGTGGCAGTTTCTTCGTGTCCAACAGTTTCTTGAATCGAGTCCAGAAAAGGAAGTATTCAAAGAAGCTTCTCTGGCACTTTCACAGCTGGTCAGCAGGAAACCCAAGTAAAGATGGGGCCCCTTCCTGCCCTGTCAAGGTGGTCCCGGGCTGACAGAGCAAAGCTCCTCACCATTGCTCCATCTGGGAGCCTCAATTGTGTGCTTGGGCCAGCCCTGCCCCATGTCTGGCCTTCTGGGGCCACAGCAGACTGTTGGCCCCTGGGGACTTACACTGGGGATGGAGAGTCACACAGCCATTATCCTAGGAGGACCAACGAGTGCACAGTGCCTTGGAGAGGGGCTCAGTCTGGGAGCAGCCAACACTTTCAGTTGGTGCTGGCCCATTATCCTGGAAGGAGGTTCTGTGGTCCCCAGCCCTGGTATGGGGGTCGCCTTTGCCATGAGTGAAGCACCCTTCCCTCAGGACACAACCACCGTGCCATGCTGTTTCTTCCACTTTCTCCTGTTCTTTCTGATGGTGTTCACATGTAGGTCCCTCCCAGCTGACATCATGTTCTTAGGACAGGGAAATGTGTCGCCCAGAGTTGACATGAGCTGGTGCTCAGGTGCCATTGTCGATTTCACATGGTAGAAGATGATATGTCTAAGGACAGCCTCCAGTAAGGCCCCTGCCAAGGAGGTCCAGGGGCAATTATAACCTTGAGTAGAGTTAGAGATGGAAAGAGACCAGGTTTGTAGGATTTGAAGTTTGGTTAAGGTCTCGTTCTGGTTTCCTGCCACTCCATTGCAGATGTGGAAAACCACTCCTGGTCCTCGGGTAGAAATGGGTCTTAGGAAATGAGCCCAAGGCATCCCAAAGGATGTCTCTGCCTCAGGGCAGTGGCCCTTAGAGTCAGCAAAGCTGGGTGATGGTGCAAAAGAGAAACACGCATTTCTCAGTGGCTTAAATGACACAGGCTTATTTCTTGTTCCTACTACATATCTGGGTGAGTGGTTGGGTGGCCATGGTGGTGTCTACTGATTGTGGCCTATTAGGCACCCACGCTGGTGGGAGAGGGCTTCAGCTTGAGGGTTCCCTCTATGTGGGTCACTGCACCCAGGCTCCCCATGCCTCTGTCTGGAGGTGATTGTTAGATCAAGACACAAGAAAAGACCAGGTTGGGTCTACCAGAGATCCCAGCACCTCCACTCACGTGTCACTAGCCAAAGTGAAGCACACCCACCTTCCCAGTCAGCAGGCTGTTGCCATGGTCCGAGGATTCAGGAGAGGTGGAACAGCATATCTGTGAACAGCCCTAAGATGACAGATTGGCCATAGAGGGAAAATGGCTGGTGGGGAGAAGTCAGGATAGAGCTGGGTCTTCCCTGCCCCAGGGCTGAATCCATGCAGGCACCCGCAGGGTGGGCCTTGGAGAGCTGGGCTCAGGACCTTCTGTCACCCAAGAAGCCTTCCCCTTCCCTCAACTTTCTCAGTTGATGAGTCAGCCAGGCCTGGTAGTTCTACCCGGATCTCAGTCTTGCCTGGGAAACAACAGCCGCAGGCTGGGGCTGAAATGCCATTAGGAACCAAAGGTTTCTTGGTCTCTTTTTATTTTTTTAACTTTCAGGGCGGCGGGGAGGAGAGAAGGAAAATGAGATAGGAATAGAATTTTAAAAAAATAAGATAGATGCCATCTGTCTAATTCACTGGGCCCAAGGGTAGCCCAGTATTTCTAGGGAAGAGGAGTTTCCTCTGACTCTCCCAGAAACATCTAGAATGTTCCCACATCCTCTCCTGACTCTTTCTTATCCAAATCTCCAGGCAGTGGACCGTTCCTGGGAAACAGAAGTACCTACCAGTCATCTACATGTTGGTACCTCAGTTTACCCATTAGTAAAGCTTAAGCTGCATATGTGATGAGGACAAAGGGCAAATGCACCCCTAGATCTTGGCTCATGTGCCTCAGTTACCTCCTCAACAGTGGGCATCACTAGAGCTGGGGTGCATTCACATAGCTCGTCAGGGCCACATTCCTGAGCCCCACCCTGTAAGCAGCCAGTAAAAATAGGCCCTTTTTTGTTCCAGCAAGCCAGCCTGACCTTCCTGTGGGAGCTGTGTCTCCCTTTCCAATTGGTGGCCCCAATAAAGGTTTTTCCTTAGTTTTTGTGCTCATAAGACTCAATTTCACTTCTGTGTGGTAGAGTCTAAAGTTCCCAGGTCTCACACCACGTCTGCCCCTTTTTTACATCCTGGAGGCTTGAGGACTCCATTCACACTGAAGCTCTGGGTGATTTTTGGAAGACAGGGGCTCTGTTGTCATGATCTTGTCCTCTAGTTCCCTGCTACTCCCATCTTCCTGAAACCTTCTGGAAAGGGCTGCATAGGCCAAACCAGTGAGGGGCAACCCAGGGGCTGGTGGGGGTTGCAAGCAGATGGTTTTAGGCCTGGGAACATTCTGACATAGGCGATGATTTTGTCCAAGTGCCTTTGAAGGAATCAGGCTCAACACTCTTAGTTGTTGAGGTGGGGTCTATGAACGAACGAATTCAGAAGTGTCCTGACCTGGCCCTGGGAACACAGCAGAGCCCTTCAGAAATGAGGTGAGGCCTGTAAAAAGGGTCTCCAGATGTGGGTCACTCTGGGGACCAGGCCAAGCTGCTCAAGCTGCAGCCTAGTGGGCCTATAGGCATTGAGGTTGTTGTAGGGGGTGGGAGGGCCATCGTGAGGCCTGGGGGAGAAGAGGGCCTGTGGAGATGGGGCTCCCCAAGGCCCGTGGTAAGGCTGAAACCTGGGGGGTGGGGGAGGGTTTGGGACCAGGGGACTTCCAGGCCCCGAGGACATGGACACACTCTGATTACGGGGGTTGCTGCCTGTCGACGGGCTGCTGAAGAGGTTGGAGGATGTGCGGTCACTGGCAGAGCAGCTGCTGCCACTGAGGCGGCCGTTGTGGGTGCTGGGACCCTCTCTGGGTTGCAGGAGTGTGGTCAGCCTGGGGGACTTCAGGCCCATCAGGGGCTTGGAGGAGGCGTAGAGGTGGCGGAACTCCTCATCAAACAGCTCTACTGCCTGGCCCGTGAACTTGGAGAGGATGTTCCGGTGGACGTGTCCACAGAGCCAGGAGAAGCTGGAGGACAAGAGGATAGAGGGGGTGAGAAAGTGGGCGCAAGAGGCAGGCCATGTCTGTGAACCATGGGACCTCTCAGGGCAGGAAGGGAGGGTGCACACAAGGCCCCCAACTCCTGAGCAGGCTCACTTCATCCTGGAGGAAACCCTGTTATCTGAACCCTGACTAGCTGTCATTTTCCCCCTTAACAGAGGCAGACACGGAGGCTCAGAGACCAGGACATGTTTGCAGATGAGCAATTATGAGGGCAATCGAGTCCCCAGCTGTAAGGCTCCCTCCTGGTGCTCAGATCAGGGCCCTTACATACTCCCTGGGAAGGCAGAAAGGAGCCGAGTGGCAGCTGAGTCCCAGCTGCCTCCACTCTGTGCTCCGAGGAGTCACTCAGCAGCTGGGGCCTCAGTCTCTTCACCTGTGAGGTGGGACACCTGCCTCTTGCCACCACTCAGGGGTCTGCAAAGAATGACTGCTAGAAGGTGGCTGCTCCTGGAATGGCCAGCTGTGTTTTTGCGATAATCTGAAGTGCTTGTGAGGAGGATCCAGCCCCATTTTCAAGTCAGGATCTGAGAGACGGGACAGGGAGCGTAGGGCACAGCCACAGGAAGCAAATGCAGACAGCCTGGGTTTATGCAAGAAAGTCTTCTAAACCCCATGGGAAGACGCCCTCAAAGACTCGCCCTGGCCCTCCATTTAGAGGACTTGGTATTGTGTTTTGTGATTTTTCTGTTTTAAGCAAATTCTTTTCTATCTCTGATGAAAAACTTCTCTCAGCTCACCCCTACCCAAATCCTTAAAAATCCCGACAGCTCTGCCCGGAGGATCAAACAGGGTTACTGGGTCCCTACTCAGAGAGACCAGGTGCAGGTGGGGAGTGCCAAGGGAAGGACAGAGAGGACTTGGGTAACTAGTGGGGACAGTGCCAGAGCTAAACAGAAAGGGACAACTAAGGATGGGGTCCTCAGCTTCCAGCCCTAGTCTGCCTGTCTTGTACCCAAAGGCCTGGCCCCAGCCCCAGAATCCCTGCTCTGTCAGATAGTGTGGGCCCAAATGTGACCAGGATAATCCTGGGAACAAGAATAAGGTTTTGATTAAACCATTCTCCCCTGCTCAGGAGCCACCCACAGCCCAGGAGAGCTGGGTGCTGATGCTGAGCCAGGAGCCAGGCAGGTGGTAGGGAAGAGGGCAGACCCGGGGACGGTGGGGCTGGGCCGCACAAGAAACCAATCACACCTTGCTGTTCACAACCAGGCCAGGTCAGGCCACATGGCTGGTGGCTCTGCTAAAAAAGCAGGTCCAGAGCATCCCTGGCAACTTCTTAGGCCCCCATGTCTCTGCATGCATGTGGCTCCCATTTCCCCATGCTTATCTGTGACACCCCGGCTACCTCTGTGTGTCCCATTCATTCCCTGCATGCCCATATTTGCTCAGCACATCTGTTTATCACATGCTTTAGCTTTTACCCTCTTTCTTCCTTCTTTCCCTTTCTTTCTTTCTTTCTTTCCACAATCCATGGGGAGAAATATGCTTGATTTTTATTGTACTTAGCATTCACTGAGTCATGATCTTTGGCTCGTGACTCATCCTCTTCATTGGCCTGTTCAAGGCCCATGTTTTATTCATTTATCAATTTTATTAGGTTTTTAAAATAATGTCATCAGTGCCTATGAACCCCCACCTAAATAAAAGCTAGCCTCTTGACCATGACCGGCACCCGCCACATGGGTGTCCCTGCAATCCATTCCTAGGATTCTAAACTTTAAAATATCAGCTTTGGGCTGGGGGTGTAGCTCAGTGGTAGAGCACTTGCCTAGCATGTGTGAGGTCTTGGGTTTAATCCTCAGCTTTGCAAAAAGAAATAGTGTAAAATAAAATAAATCAGCACCATGAACCCTCTGATCATAACTCCCTGACTTTTCTTTTTCCATAATTAAAAGTGATGTATAATATACACTTTTTTTTTCTAAACTGGGGGTTGAACCCAGGGTGCTAACCACTGATCAATGCCCCGAGTCCTTTTTAGTTTTTATTTAGATACAGGATCTTGTTAAGTTGCTTAGGGCCTCACTAAGTTGCTGAAGCTGGCTTTGAACTTGAGATTCTTCAGCCTCAGCCTCCGGGGCTGCTGAGATTACAGACATGCCATCATACAATCCCGGCTATTAATATACTCTTGAAAGTGAGTATTTTTACTTTAGTTCTTTTTAATATGCATCTAATCTTTGGGGATATTTTTCCACTTAAAAGCACCTTGCTAAGGTGTGTTCATATTGTGGCTTGTTGCCACACACGACACTTGGGTTATTTCTGTCGTGAGCAGGGCCGCTGTGAACATTCTCACACGAGCCTTCCACCATGAGTGTGGCCACGTTTCCCTCAGTGTTTATCTAGGAGTGGATCATAAAGGGCGAAGATTCAGCTTTGGGAGAAAATGCCAGACTCTCCAAAGTCATTGTCCCCACTTGCCATCCTATGAGCAACGTGTCTAAGATCCCGGGAATCCAACGGTTGGTATTGTCAGTCTTTTTGTTTTTGTGTTGGTTGGAAAAGTATAAAATGTGACAAGAAGGGAAAAAAAAAAAAAAAAAAAAAAAAACCCCAAACCTCTGAGAGTTTGAAGGAGGAGAGATGGGGGAGGTCAGTCATCAGCAGCGAGGGCAGAGGACCACGGCCTTTTCACATTCCTGATGTTTGGGGGGACTCCCTATCTTGTGCCACCACAGCCTGCTCACACCCAGAAGCTTCCTCTGCCTCACCCCAGAGCCACTGCGGGTCCAGTGTGACCACCGTGCCTCCCCGGCTTCCACTAGAAAGTGCTCCTCACTCCAGGTCCAGCCATGGACTTCAGCTTTCCTACTCTATTTCATGTTCACAAAATTCTGGACATCGTCCACTAAGTTGATTTCATACCCCACTAATGGACGGTGACACAGTTTGGAAGACTTCATTCCTTAGGCCACACGGGGTGGCAGGAACCCAACCTGCTTTTATTCACTCATTCATTCAACAAAGATTTATGGGCACATGCAACGTGCCAGGCACTGTATTTACTGCACTCGTGCCAGGAACACAACGGAGGCGGAAACAGAGCAGCCCCTCTCTGAACTCATAGGGTTCACAATTTTGGCCAAACAAGCCTGCACTCAAATGATTACAAATTGCCACGAATCTGAAGCCGGTGAGGGCCACAGGACCCTGGATGGGGTGATCAGAGAAGGTCTCTGAGGCACTGATCTGCAAGCTGCCAGGTCAGGTCCTAAAGACGAGGGTTTAGCAGAGAAAAAGTGGCAGAAATGAGCCTCAGCAGAGGCCCTGAGCAGCAAGAGCAAAGGTCTGGGGGTACCAAGGAGCGTGAGGACCTTAGGAGGAGCCGGTGTGGCTCCAACACGGAGGGACAGGAGACAGGCTGCCGAGAGGGAGGCCTGGTAAGGATGGGATTTATAATTTGTTTTCTAAGAACAGCAGCAAGAGTTGAAAGATTTTAAAGATGGGAATGATTTGATCTGGATCTTTCTGTCCCTGGGAGAGAAAACCCATGGGTGGCATTGGGTCCAATTGGAAGTCCATGCCAGTGTCATGCTGTTTCTCATGCCTTTCCTGATGCCTGATTTTGCCTACCTTCCCCTCACTCCATGAGAACTTCTTCATCCTTCAAGGCCCAACTCTAAGCAATACTGTCAGCCTGGGGGGAGAAGGGCGGCCCCCTCTGGCCCGCCCCCGAGCACACGCTTACTCATGCTGACCTCACAGCTCACGTGCCCTCCTCCATGACCACTTCTCCTTGTCTCTTTGGATTTTTAAATTTTATTTTGAGACAGGGTCTTGCTAAATTACTGAGGCTAGCCTTGAACTTGGGACCCTCCACTTCAGCTTCCTGAGTAGCTAACTGGGATTAAAGGTGTGCACTGCACCTGGCTTACATAAACATTTTTGGAGTGTATCTCCTGTGTCAGGTAGCTAAATATTTGCACTTGCTATTTTAGCTGATTCTCACAACAGTCTTATATAGTGTTTCCCATTTTGTTCTGATGAGGAAAACAGCCCAGAAAGAGAAAATCAGAGAGCAGTTATGAACTAACAAATTCAAATGGTTATTCTCCTAGGGGAAAACATGATATATGATACTCTGTTTGGCTTTGTTCAGAGGTGAAAACAGTTACCAACTTTGGGATCAGAGGGTGAAAAGTTTCCCATTCTGACAACTTGAAGATGAACAGAGCTTTTGTCTCCCCGAGGTGCCTAAGGCAGGTTTATCAGGAGGAATACCCCCCACCCAGGCCCGGATCTGATCTCCCTGAAATGATCCTTGGGTCAAAATCTCTCCACCGGCTGAACTCCCTCATTGGTTTTCACTCTGCACACAGATAACAGGCACTTGCTTCTCTGCATTTTCTTTTTATCCCCTTGCATTAGTAGTTTCTCAGTAGCAGTGTTCCCAGGCCTCTCCAGTTCACGGAATGCAGAATGTAGATGGTAGTTTCTGGAGGCACGCAATTGCTCAAAAGTAACAGTCTCATCTTTAATATTGGGGTGTGGTCTTATAAATAAGAGTTTCCGGGGAAATCTTTTTTCTTTTAAATGTATCCAAACTTTGATCTATTGAAAATAGATCATTTTAAAGTGAACTGTTTAGGGGCTGCTGCAGGGAGGGAGCTCAGGTGGCACCTGCTTTGATTTCTTTCCCAAGTTCCAGTCACTCTCAGCTCTTCCAGACATGGGCTCATCCCCTCCTTTCCCTCTGCTGAGGCAAAACCTGAGTTCCAGAGGAGAAAGTGACTAGAAGTGGGGCCTCATCTCTGCAAGAGTTCTTAGTCACCATTCACAATCACCCAAGGGTAGAAATGACCCCAATGTTTATAAGTGGATGAATAGATGAACAAATCGTGGTTCATTCATCAATGGAAGATTGTTCAATAATAAAAAGGAATTAAGTACTGCAATTTGCTCAACTTGAGTGAACCTTGAAAACATCATGTTAAGTGGAAGGAGCCATTCACAAAATACCATGTACTGTATGATTGTATTTTCGTGAAACACCTAGAAAGGTAAACACATGGCAAATGCACATTGGGGAGTGGAGGGTTAGGAAATGACTGTTTAATGGGCATGGGGTTTCTTTTGGGGGTGATGAAAATATTTCAAAACTAGGTGATGGTTGTCCGATGTTTTGAATGTACTAAATGCCATTGAATTGTGTTTTTTGAAGTGGTTATATTTATGTTATATGAATACTAAAGTGAGAGATAATTTCTCCACACAGACTCCTCACTCCAGTTTGGCTTCTGGGATCAGGGACAATTGCCAAAATCTAACAGAAAGTGTGTGAAAATAATAGTGCCATGATGTGAATATGGGTGTGTCCCCCGGAGTTCCGAATTGTTCAGGGCTTGGTCCCAGGGTGGTGTTCTTGGGAGCTGGGGCCTAGGGAGAGGTCCTCAGTCTTTAGGCATGTCCTCAAAAGATATGTAGGGACCCTGCTGTCCCCTCTCTGCTCTGATTTGAGATGTGACCTCTTGCTTCTACACACTCCTGCCATGGTGTGCTGCCCTCACCGGAAGTCAAACAAATGAAGTTGCCTGATCTTAGAATAAACCTCCCAAACTGTGAGCTAAATAAAACTTTTCTCTTTATAAAGTTACTTGCCTCAGAAGCAGGTATTTTGTTGAAGTAACACAAAGCTGACTAATGAAAATGGTATGGAAAATATATATATTTTGTGCTAAGGATTCGGTTTTATGTCTCCCCAAATTCAAATGTTGAAAGCCCTAATCCCCAATGAGGTGGTATTAGGAGGTGAGCCTTTGGAAGGTCATTAGTTATAAGGGTGGAGGCCTCATGAATGGGATTAGTGCCTTATAAAGGAGACCCCAGGGAGCTCCCTTATCCCTTTTGCCATAAGGGGGCAAAGACATGCTTTCACCATAAAGACAGTGAGAAGGCTTGGGCCTATGAACCAGGCCGTAGACCTTCAGAACTGTGTGAAATCAATGTCTGTTGTTCATAAGCCATCCAGTGATGGTATTTTGTTATAGCTGCCCAAATGGATGAAGACACTGTATAAATTTCTGTTTTCAACAGAAAACCAAAGGCGGAAATACTAATATCACAGAAAGTAGGATTTAAGCACAAAGGCATTAATAACCTGAAGAAATATGGTGCACTTCAGATGTAAGCCTTTGTTTCCTTTTTCTCCCTCCCTTTATGCTCCTCCGTCCCTGGCTGGGGATTCTGCAGTTGCCTCCCTGTGGCTGTTGGATGGTGTATCATGCTCTTGCTCTGGCGTAGGAGGGCATGCTGCAGGTCTCCCGATCCCCTGTCCACTCGGGCCTGCTGTGCTGCAAGCCTACTCTGCTCCCACCTTTTCCCGGTGTTGTCTTCCTGCTTTTATTTTATCAGTCGCTGCAGGGCTCACGGTGGAATAAGGGAGATCCCCACTGCGCTCTCTGCCACACTCCGAACCTTCTCAACTCAGTGCTCACAAATGGCCTCAGCTGTTCCTCGCTTCCATGACTGCACCCTCATTGCCTCCCTCCCTGAAACCCACTATCAAATCCCCAGTGCCACCACCAAGGACATTTAGCAGAAGGTACTTTAGGATCTGAAGGCAAGTCTCAAAAGAGGGACCCAAGCAAGGCAGCACTGTGGAATAAGTGGATGGTCAGACATTTGGATACAGGGTCTTGATGTAAGTGGTAAAAACAAACATTTCTCCAGAGATGTGCCAAGGGCCAAGAGCACAAGACTTCAGCATCTTTAGCCTCAGAGATGCAAACCAAGCCCACAAAGAGATATCACTTCACATCGACAGAATGGCTGTAACGACCAGCAACAAGTGTTGCCTAGGATCAGAGAAATTGGAACTCTCAGACATTGCTGGGAGAAATGCAAATGATACAGCCACTTTGGAATAAAAAGCTGACGTTCCCTGAGAGGTTAAACACAGAATCACTCCATCGCCCAGCAATCCCAGGGAGGCACAGACTGAAGAGAGTTAAAAACCTAAGTCGAAGGGAAAAGGAGGAGGGGATGGAGGGGGAAAGTGCTGGGGAGTGATAGAGGCCAAATTATATTGTTGTATTTTGTATTGTGTGCGTGTACAAATATGTAACAACAAATTCCATATTCTGTACAACTATAAGCACCAATTAAAAATGTGGCCAAAAGGGCTGGGGCTGTGGCTCATTGGTGGAGTGCTTCCCTCATACATGGGTTTTGATCCTCAGCACCACATTAAGAAAATAAATAAACAAAATAAAGATATTGTGTCCATGTTTAACTAAAAATTTTTTTTAAATGTGGCAAAAAAACATAAGTTAACAAAAACATTTTATAGGAGTGTTCTTAGCAGAATTGTTCCCAAGAGTGGACAGTACAAATGTCTATCAGTTGATGAATGGCTAAATAAAATGTGGTGTGTCTCCCCAGTGGTGTGAATCTTGAAAACATCGTGTTGAGTGAAAGAAGACCACATATTACATGATTCTATTCATATGAAATGTCCAAATCAGGAAAACCTGTAGAAACAGGAAGTAGATTAATGTTTGCCTAGGGACCCTCTGTGCTGGGGCCATGGGGAGTGGCTGTGAATGGGCAGGGTGTATCCTTTTGGAGTGAGGATAATATTCTTATTTGGGGTGGTTGCCCAACACTGTGCATATTAAGAACTGAATTGTATATTTAAGCAGGTGAACTGTTTGGTGTGTGAATTAATAAATCTTAATAAATTTTGTTGTAGTAAAGTAATAAAAATGTAAAGATGAAACAGAGCATGGGCACGCACAATAAAAGCAATTGTAGACACACTGAAGAGATCTGAGAAGGGAAAAAGAGCAATCTATATCCTGTTGCAATATCAGGGGAAACTGAGGCACCTGGCAAGGCTTTTCTACCCTGAATGGATACATATTTTGTGTCTCCCATCCCATCTATGTGATAAGACACCCTGGTTGCTGCTGGTGTGTGTGAGCAGCTAGATGCTGGTCTGTATCTCACCTGGCCCTTGGCACTGCAAAGTCCCAAAGCCTCACCAGGAGGGAACCCAGTGCTCACCTGTAGGATCCAGATAGGACGACTCTCCAGTCTGAGATGAGGAATTTCTCCTGGATTTGGCCAGCAAATTTCCTGCCTGATTTGGCACAGTACACCTCTCCTTCCACACTCCGAATGGCAATGTTCTGTTGGGAGGAAATATCAATGGGCCACTTACGAATTGCACATTTGCAGATATAGACTGACCTGTAGGTTGAATGTGTCCCCCTAATTCTGTGTAGAGACCTAATGCCCAGTGTGATGGTATTAGGAGATGGAGCCATTGGGAAGTGATTAGGTCATGAGGGTGGAGCCCTAACCAAGGGGATTGGTGTCCTTATAAAAGAGATCCCAGAGAGCTCCTTCCTCCTTCTGCAAGTCTCAGAAAGAGTGAGAAGACAGCCCTTTATGAACAAGGCAGTGGTCCCTCACTGAACGCTGACCTCTGGCACCTTCCTGTTGGACTTTCCTGTTTCCAGAACTGTGAGAAATAAATTTCCGCTGTTTATAAGACATCCACTCCATGGTATTCTGTTATAGCAGCATGAACAGACTAAGACAGTCTGGATAGGGAAAAGTCTGGAAGGATGGTCATCAAGATGTAAACATGTGTTCTCTGGTGGGATTAGGGGCTTTTTCACTTTTTTCCTTGGCTGGACTTTCTAAGTTTTCCTCTTTGTCCTGGCATTAGCTGGCAATGAAAAAGGGATGGGGGGGAGGGGCAAAATTCAAACAAGACAGCGGATAAAAAAACAGACAAGGGCCTGACGCCTGTGGAGCCCTCGCCTAGCTCTCCACAGGCCACAAGAAGTCTGTCACTTACTTAGGGGCAAGCCTCCTGACTGGTTTGGTGACATGTGTTCTTGACCGCAAGCTGGGCAGAGGTTCAGCCCAGAGCAGTCTAAGGGAGTGGTTTTGTGAAGTTCCCAGTGGATCCTGTATGGTCCAGAGAGGGTGTGACCTCTACCCAAATCCTGGCCCTACTTGTCCTTGGCCTCCCCAGCAGCCCCTGCTGCCCGGCCCTAGGTGGAACCCCTCAGAAGCCTGAAACAAATGAAAAAGCAGGTGAAGCGTGGGGCTCTGTCTCAGGGTTAAGGCTGGGGAGGTGAAACACTGCCAGATGCCACCAAGGTGGCCAGGCAGGCTCTGAGGGGCACACCCAGGCTCTCTGTGAGGTGGTGGGAGGGGGCACATCCCACTGTCCTGTGGTGAGCAGACGACGGTCAGGTGTGGCCAGTATGCACCACGCAGGCAAGGCTCGCCCTGACGCCCTTGACCTCATTCCGCGGCCAGGTAATGTCAGGCAGCACCGCTGACGGCTGGGGCCTGTGGCACCATCAGCGTGGACAGGAGGGAGGGAGGGAGGAGCCTTCATCCTTGTCTGGGAGGCTCTCCCAGAGGCCAAGCTGCCTGAGCTGAGGGGAGTCATCAAAGGAGTCCCGAGGACCACCCATCCCCTGTCCAGCTGAGCTACTCATGAAGATGCGGGTGGTTTTCCCTATGATCTTGAACTCACTGCCCTCAAGTTTGCGAGGCCAATTAACTCTCACCTCTGGGTTTCTTTCCCTCCTGCCAGAGACGGAAATGGGAGGCTCAGGGAGGTCCAAGAGCCTTGATTTCCTGTTGGGCCCAGGAGTTCTGCACGTGTATCTGCAGGTGCTGAGGTTGCCCTGCCCTGAGAGGCACATCCACTGGGCTCCCTAGCTGGGAGGAGGGGAGGAATACATGGAGAGGGACACTCACCAGGCACGGCTCCCGCTCACTCCAGGCCCAGGCATCCAGGCAGGGGCCAGTGATGGAAATCTCTTCTAGGTCAGATCCTAAGAACACCCTGCAGAATCCTCCTGTCATTTTTTTTTTTTTTCCCCCTCTGTCCCTGCTTTTTGGGAGGCCATGTGTTCCTTATCGCGAGTCACTGGCTAGAGGGAGGCCATCTGATCCATACAGGATCCATACAGGACTTACTGTGCTGAGCCATCGTAGGGGGGTGTTATTATCAAGGCAAAGCCCATTAGATTCTCACTGATACAAAGTCCCCTTAGACTCTCACGGGAACCCCTACCTTGAGGTGACTGTCAGAGACCTGGATCTTGTCACACATCTCCTGGAAGAGCTTCACACCTCCCTGGTCCAAGAGCACACAGACGAACACACCACGCTTGTTGGCTGCCTCTAGAATGTCACAGAAGATCTCCACATCCGTGAACACATCCATCAGGATGGCCAGGACCTGGACCAGGGCAGAGGGCTCAGTTACTAGGGACGTTAGGGCCAGGTGCTGACCAGTCCCAGCCAAATTTACTGAGGCCCCAATCCCTGAGAGGGGCCAGGGGAGAGGGAAGCAGCGGGTAGGAGGGAGGATAAGTGAGCGGGGTTCAAGGAGGGGAAAGAAAGAGCTAGAGTGGAGGTCTCTGTCCCTGTCCTGAGCCCACCTCCCACTGCACTGTCTAGGTCCCCATGCCCATGGGAGTCGGACGGGAGTGCAGAGGGGGACGGGAAGAAGGCTGGAAGGGCAGAGCAGAGGGGCCAGGCACCTCCTGGAGCTGGCTTTCTTCTCAGCCGCCATGGCTGTCTGGACAGGGAGGGAACTGCTCACCCTCCACCGCGTGTCAGAAAAGGAGTTCTAATAAGACCCAAGACCCATTAGAACTCAGCCCTGTTATCATAGGATTAGGTTTGCATACATTTAAGCCTACGGCACCAAAGATGGCCAGGGCCCTCTCTCTGTGCTGAAAGATAAATGCCTCCACTTCAGAGGTACTGACAAAAGAGACAGCCTCCACTCTGATAGCTCAGTAAATCCTTCCAGTTCTGTGCCTGAGAGTCCCTGCTCCTTTGAGACAGCACTGGTATAGAGATGGTTGACTAGAGACGGGGCAGGTTTGGAAATAACTTGGTGTTCTGATTTAAGGATGTTCGGAAATATGGGTGCACAATATCTTGTTGGCTTCCTGTGGGTTTTGGCTTCCAGTTGGATTAATTTGAGGTCAATGACTGGTTTGAACTACTCTTTTTCAGTCCCTGGATGGGAGTGCCACCTGGGAGGGTGTAGCAGGATGGACTGTGCTCTCCCCAAATACAAGTCCACATCCTAACCACCACAATCTGTGGGTGAGACCTTATTTGGGAAAAGGTCTTTGCAGATGTAGTTACATAAAGGATCTCAAGGTGAGATGACCCTGGATTACTCAGCGGGACCTAAGTCCAGTGACAAGCATCCTTGTAAGAGGTACCAGAAGACTGTGTAAAGACAGAGGTGGAGATTGGAGTTGGGCAGACACAGGCCAAGAAATGCCTGGAGCCGCCAGAAACCAGGAGACTGAAGGAACCCTTGAGCCTTTGGAAGGAACACAGCCCAGATGACACCTGACTGTGGACTTCTGACTTTTAGAACTGGGAGAGAATGAATTTCTCTTGTTGTAAACCAGCAAACATGTGCCAGTTTGCTCTGGTAGCCCCAGGAAATTAACACAGATGGGTAATAAAGCAGAATAGAGATGTAGGAGGGATTAGGAAACTTTGACTTCAGTCTTGGAACTTCTGGAAACCAGCTGAATGACTACATAAGTCACTTGACCTCTCTGGGTCTCAGTTTCTTTACCTAAAAAACACTATTCAAGAATGGAGTTTTAGCTCTCATGCAATGTGGGTCTAACTATAAAGATAAAAGCTCCACACTCAAGTAAACCTGGTTATTTTTACATGTTGTTAAATATGACTATCATTTTTTATATGCATTGTTCATAAGAAAGCATAGACAATGTTAGATAATAACACTGTGCAAGACTGTGGTCTTAACACACGTTATGGAAGAGGGTTAAAAGGACTGTTAATTCCTCTGTGGGCATAAACAAAAGGGATGAGGGGTAGGCAGGGCTGGATCTCCCAATCAGAGGGACCAGCACAGGCAGGTGAGGCTGGCTGAGAAGGAGAAACAAGGGAGACTTTTGTATAACACCTTGCTGACAGGAAGAAGCTTTGGAAGCAGAGCCTGGTAGGCCAGCTCCAGGAGTCCACAGCTTCTGAGAGATGGGCCCAGGCAGGGGGTTGCTAGACTGATGGGGCAGAACCTTCCCTAGCCAAATAGCTGGACGATGGTAGACAACCCCCAGACTTCAGTCCAGAACTTGTGCCCCATTATTCTGCTCCAGGTCTTCAAGAAGAGTTCTGATGTCTGTCTACATTAGGTACAGCCTGAGGGAGGGAAAATGAAGGAGGAATAATCCAGAAAAAAAAAAATTCCAGTTTCCAAGTTCTCTGCCAGACAATATGATTCTATGTTGTCTCCACTCCAAATTCTCCAATGGCCTTAGGCTTGCCTAATAAACTTCCCAGGTTTATTGGTCTCAGGATCCCTTCCTTCTTCTCTTAAGACTCATCGACAATCTCAAAGAGCTTTTACTTATGTGGATTAAAGCTATCAATACTTAGCATATCAGAATCTAAAACTAAGAAATTTTGAATAGTTTGATTAATTATTTTAAGATATCAATAAGCGACCTATTACATATTAACATAAAATGACAGGCTTAATGAAAAGAACTGGCTCTAAGATGGGTGCAGTAGCACACACCTGTAATCCCAGCAGCTCTGGAGGCTGAGGCAGAAAGATTGTGGGTTCAAAGTCAGCCTCGGCAACTTAGTGAGACCCTAAGCAACTCAATGAGATCCTGTTTATAAATAAAATATAAAAAAGGCCTGGGGATGTGGCTCAGTGGTTAATCACCCTGGGTTCAATCCCCAGTACCAAAAATAAAACAGAAAGAAGAACTAGCTCTAAAAATACGGTGAGAAGAGTGACCTTGTTTCACTTGTTTCACATTTTCACGTGCTATGATGGAGCTGGGGATGGAACCCAAGGCCTCATGCAGACTGAGCACGTGCTCTACCATGGATCTGCTCTGGGTTTACATTTTGCTGATTTCTGTGATGTCTGCCTTCACCAAGGAGTGTGGCTTCTTCTGCCTCCTGCATCAGTCCGCTAGATACCTGGTCTGGGTGGAAGTCTACGAAGATGATCCAGCTTCCCCTGGGTAAGCGGTGAGTAAGGAGAGGCTGATCCTCAGGGAACCTGTGGAGGGCCTCCGCCTCCTACAGGGACTGGTGACCACCCTAGGGAGCTGCTGTTCACACCTTTTGGCTCAACACAGAAGGCACAGCACTGCTGCCCCACCTTCCTTGTCCCCACTGCTCACCCCTCCTCGGGGTCCCACATCCCCAAGCTCGGGTCCTACCAGGGTCCAATGGTGTCTGCCCACATTCAGGACACATGAGACTTTTCAGATACCCGGATGTTTGCATTTGACCCTCCCCAGGACTGGACTTCCTTTCCTCTCCTTCTCTGCCTGGCCAACTCTTACTCAGCTTCAGCGACTCAGCTCTGAGGCCGCCTTTTTGGGAAGCCTGCCTTAGTCACCTTCTACCCACTTCCAGGCACTGAGGGCTGCCCAGGCCTGGGGCAGCTTTCCGAAATGTCGTCCGATCCTCTCCGCGCAAGGGGCAAGCGGACGGCAGAAGCTCCCCAAGGACAAGTGACCTCTCCTGTCCCACTCTGCCATCCTGCGCTTTGTGGAGTAAAGGGATAGGAAAGAAGGTGGCTCCTGCTTCTTGGGGAGTGGGAACTGCTCCAGAAAGTCTGGCTCCTCAGCTTGTCCCCTCTTTCCTCCTCTCCAGGGGGATGAGGCCACAGGGGAGGGAGAGTTCAACCCACCTTTCCTCCCTCTCTCCTCCTTCTACTTCTGCAGACAGCTGTGACCTGGCACCAACCCAACCTGCTGCCACAGCTCTGGGAACAGGCCATCCCCAAACCCTCGCATGTGTGAGTGTGAGTGTGTGCGTGTGCATGTGTGTGTGTGAGAAAGCATGTGAGTGTGTACGAGTCTATGTGTGTGTGTGTGTGTGTGTGTGTGTGTGACAGCAATATCACAAACAGCTTCAAGGCCTTAGGGGCCCAAGACAACAGGGAGTAGTGGGGACTGTGTGGCAAAGAGGACCCAAGAGGTGACCACAGCTCAGCACCCTATCTGCCAGGGGGAGCTAGAGATTCTTATTAGGTGAAATCTGCAGGTTTTAGTGTTGTCCTAAATTCGTAACAGGCTGAGTTGTTCAAAGGGACATGAACAGAGCCCAGGGCCACAGAGGTGGAGGGGTGCCTTGCCAGCTGGGCAGTAGGAGGTGAGGGGCTCTGGCAGGGGCTGTGTCTCTCAGGCCCTGACTGGCCTCTTTCCAGGACTCTTGCTCTGCAGTGCTGCTGTGATGGAGGGTCTCCCTGCGACTCTGGTCTCATCCCCAGAAGGGCACTGGACATCTGGCTCCCAAGGCCTGTTCCCAAGTGTGTGAGCCCTGGGCTTGAGAGACACACTTGGGAACAGGGCTTGGGAGCCAGAAGGGACCTCTGTCTAGCATGCAGGCTGAGTGCCAGGAGTCCATGGGACTTGAAAGAGGTGGCGCCGGTGGCCCCAGGCAGCCCAGGCTCCTGGCTGCCTGCCCAGACCTGTCTGTCAGTCTGATGCCTCTGTGTCACAGAAACATGAAACACGCTCCAGAGCAGCCCAGTCACACGGAGCCACTCTGCCCGTTGCTACCTTCCAGAATCTCCGCTCTCCTCCCTTTCTGCATATAGCCTCCCCACCTTGGTGGCCTTCTCTAGAACCTCGAGATTCTAGACAGTATTAACCCTGGGAGGGGATTCAGTCATGAGACTGGGACCCTAGTAAAAAATAAGCTAAAATATCAGCATGTATTTTTAAGAGTTTTTTTTTTTTTTACTATAACAAAATAAATCATTTTAGTTACAAAAAGAAAAATAAGCCTTTTTCTTTTTAAAGTAATGGGGATTGAACCCCAAGGGCTCTGCCACTGAGCTACACGCCCTACCCTTTTCATTTGGGGTTTTCAGACAGGATCTCCCTATATGGCCCAGGCCAGCCTCAAACTTGCAATCCTCTTGCTTCAGCCTCCCAAGTAGCTAGGATTCCAAATGTATCAACACACTTGGCAAAAATCAGTCTCTACAGATGATGAATCTGTCAATCTTTACAGATGTCAGAATTCCTTCCTTAAAGTTCGTTCTTACTTCTGCCGCTCTGCAGCTTCTGGAGGGAGGAGAGGAGATCCATAGCCCTATGCTAAATAGTGCACCTGGGTAGGGTGAGGCCCCAGATGGCAAGTCCTTCCACGTATTCCCCTGCTGACAGAAGTACAGGGCTCTGGAGAGCTCCTGGCCTGGCCTGACTGGGCCGATGCATGCTCTGTGTTAAGGACTTCCTCTTCTAAAGTCTATATTGATGAAAATATCAATATCCAGGGAGGGAGAAACTTTCCCTGCTGTGGGCCCCATCTTCTGCCTTGCCGCTGGCTTGGTTCAGGTGCCATAGCAGCACCTGTGGGCAGGCAGGTCTAAGCAGGGTCTGAAAGGACCAGGGGCAAGGGTGTGCCTCAATGGAGAGGTCTCCCTCATTAGAGTGGGCTCCTAACCCAGCCTGGGGAATTCAGAACAGTCTTCCCCAAGAAGGAGTAGCGTCAGGGACGGTGAGGGGTGCCCAGGCAGAGGGATGGCACGCAAAGACCTGAAGGCAGAGCTTGGTGGGTGAAGAATCCACA
Source organism: Callospermophilus lateralis (assembly GCF_048772815.1). Taxonomy (NCBI): domain Eukaryota; kingdom Metazoa; phylum Chordata; class Mammalia; order Rodentia; family Sciuridae; genus Callospermophilus; species Callospermophilus lateralis. The sequence continues at coordinate 75,250,974 of NC_135320.1, read as the reverse complement.
GGGCCCACGGGGTTGAGTGGGAGGAGGTGACGGGGGCTGTGAGTCCCGAGAAGGACTTTGCTCCTCCCATCGTTGCAGACAGAGCTACAGATGGCACCAAACAGGGAAGGGGCCAAGTTAGACTCGCAGGGAAAGGGAAAGGGAAAGGCTCTGCTGCAGCATGGAGACTGGGTGGTTTGGGAACCAGATGGAAGAGCAGGGCCAGGGAGGAAGTGACTGCAAGAGTCCCAGTGATGCCTCTTGGAGGCTTGTGCCCAGACTGTGACAGGTGACATTGGTAGGTCAGTGATCCACAGCCAGGCAGAGTGCAATGTCCCCAACTCCATTCTAAACCCCAATTACCTGGATTCTGTCCCTGAGAGCAAGACACATCCCCTCTCCCTGCTCTACGTGCCATGGCCAAGGGGACACAGGACCCCCCATCACTACCTGGTTGGTCCGGGTGATGCAGCGGCGTACGAGGTCTCTGATGTTGTTGTGCTTGTCCATCTGGAAGTACACAGTGGCACTGGACTTTTCCTTCAGGTAGGGCTTCTCAGCTGAGGCCCAGGTATGCAGCAGGTCTGCCTCGCTGCCCTCTGAGGCCACAGGGAAGTAGGTTCCTGATGGCAGGGAACAGGAGTCGAGTCCCTTGGGGCCGGCTTCAGCCCCTCCTGCAAGATCCGGGGCACAGGGGGGCTCCTTGGCCTGGGTCTGGATGTACTGGGTTTCCACAGAGGACAGGAAGTCCACTTCACCTTCCTGACTGAGCGCTCGCCAATAGGCCTCAGGACCCCCATCCAAGAGGGCATCTGTGGCCAGCCGCACACTCTCGTTGTCACTGAAGTCAGCCCTGGCTGGTCGGACCCACTGGCTCTTGACATCTTCTAGACGTTTCCGGATCTTGCCCACATGCCTTGACCGACTCATGCTCCCCGTCCCTCAGTTGTGGAGGGAGAGGCAGACACTGGAGCTCTTCCAGACGTGGGGAGCACGGAGCACACGGAGGAGTGGGGCTCCCGACTCTCCTGGAGACCACCTGCTTCCTGGGCTGGGTGCAGGGTACCTGCCACCCCTCCTCTGGCTCAGAGAAGTGACTTACCTCTGTCCCTGAACAGTGCTTCTCAGGGATCCTCACCTGCAGCTGAGGGATTGGCTTATCTCCGAGGGCCACCGCCCAGCCCGCAGGCCCGAGGGCTGGCTCAGTCTCCACCTTGGCACAGTCAGCCATGGGATATTTCCTCTCCTCCAGCTGCAGCTGAGCCGGCTCTCCCGCTCGGTTGCACAACTCACCAGGCTGGAGCCCCAGGCCTTTGTTACAAAGCTAGAAACAATCTCCAGCCCATGGACAAGTGGGCCTGAAGGAGGAGGGTACCAGGGCCATGAGGTACCCTCCTGTGCTCCTGGGTTCAAATGCAAGAGGCAAGAATTTCCCTGGGAGACAGTACTGTGGCCATGGTGAGCCTTGGGAGGAGGAAAACCAGACTAGAGACCACCAGCCTCCAGGGGCTCGGAGCACCCCTCCCCGTGGTCCTGTGAATGAGCCCTCCTATCTCTGCTTTGGTTTGTCATTGTCCTGTTTGCAGAGTCCACAAAGAGGCTGAGCCAACACTGACCCATTGGTCTGGAGAAGAAACAGAGGCTGTGTCCTGGCTCAGGAATGGATGACATCTGTCCTGGGGCTGGAGGGCGGGGGGCAGTACGTATGAATGAATCATGTGAACTCAGTTCTGAAGGGAATAAGCCTATTTTCTCCTCAGATCAGATCATGGCCTGACCGTGGAACAGGATGTCTGGAACCTGACTGCCTTGGGTTCTGGAAACAGCTCTGAGACTTGGGTTTGAGCACAGGAACATTGGAAGGTGATTCTAAGAAGCAGGAGGTCGGGTGGATGGTGAGATAGAGGGGAGGAAGCCAGTCCAGGGCAAGTTCATGCGTAGGTTGTATCATGGCCATCTGGGGTTCACAGACAACCCTAGGGGCATCCAGTCCTGTGGGAACCTCTGGGTGATGGGGTAGAACACAACTCGGTTTCCTACCCAAAGGGGGAGAACGCTTCCTCATCTGCAGCCTCCCTTCCTGTCTGGTGGAGGGCCGCCCCGGGCTGCTCCCCAGCTCTCTGGCCTGCCTTGTGATCTGCCCGGCAGCGGCAGCGTTGGAGCGAGCCTGCGGCGGGGAGAATGAGTTAGATGAAGCGGTGCTTCAGGAAGAGAGGAGTGTGACAGTGGTAGGTAGGAGGGACAAGAGCACGGTCCTGGGGCTGGGGCTGGAGCTCAGTGGTAGAGCACTCACCCGGGTTTGATTCTCAGCACTGCATGTAAATCAGTGAAAAAAATAAAGGTCCATCTACATCTAGTCTTCAAAAGCCAGTGTGCAGCAGAGCACGGGTCTCTCTGGGGCATTTCCACTTCTCAGAGGAAACAGCCCAGGGCCCCCAAAGCCCTAAGAAGCGGTGGCCCCTGGCTTAGTCTGATAGTGTAGCAATGTAGCTTGAAATGCAATCCAAAGAGGAGAAGAGCAGTCTAAAGGGAATTTCTTTTTCTCTTTTGAAAAACATGGAAGGAATCCAGCTCACAGTCTCAGGCTAGCTCCTTTTATTCCATGTCTCTCCTCCCTACAGTCCCTGGAGCCTCAAGGGGGAAATCCCCAATAATCCTTCTCCCTCTATCTCCTCTTTGGCTCTCTGCCCTCTCCCTCTGTCTTCTGCCAACTCCTGCTCATGGAGTTGACTCCATCTCATCTCCCACAGCCTCCTCCCACTTTCCAACTCTGGTCTAGACTGTGTCCTCTTCAAACCAATCTCTGATTCTGCATCATGTAAGCCCAGTCTCTAGTGAGACAGATCTGGGCCAGGGGTAATCATCCATGGGATTTGTACCAGTTTATTCCATGATTCAAGAGCTGTCTATGGTTCCCCATTGCCTGCCAAGTTAAGTACCAAGTCCTAAGCCCAGCTCTTGAGACCCTGCACAAAACGACCCCATGAGGGCTGGGGATGTGGCTCAAGCGGTAGCGTGCTTGCCTGGCATGCGTGCGGCCTGGGTTCGATCCTCAGCACCACATACAAACAAAGATGTTGTGTGCGCCGAAAACTAAAAAATAAATAAATATAAAACAAAACAAAACACAAAAACCGACCCCATGAACACTGCAATATGCCCTTCCCTACCCTTGGCCCTCATGGAAGACTCACGGCATTCTGGCTGCCTGCACCAAGGGTGAAATGGGTTACTTGGCTCTGACACAGAAGAGGAAACCGAGGCTCATAGAGGTTGAGTAACCTTTCCCGGATCACATGACTAGTAAATGGCACAGCTCAGGCTGGGAATTCCAGTGCTTCCCCATGCCAGGCTTCACCCTTCCTTCCCTCTCCTGCTTCCTTTCTACTTCCAGAGCATTGCAAATTCTCTTATTGGCTTTAGGATGTGTGTAGGGAAGGAAAAAAGAGGTGGATGTTTATTTGGGGATGTTCCTCTCACCCGCCCTTAATTTTCTTGTTGGATGAATAAATGATGACTGCTCCCTGAGACAGCGGTGGGTCTTTGTCATATATAGGGAACATTTGCTCCCTGTCCTTTCACGGAACAAACAGCTCTAAAAACAAAAAACAAAACAAAACAAAACAAAAAAAACCCAAAAAGCCTTTGTGTGGAACTTTCCCTTTTGGAACTTGCCTTCTCCTATCCCCAGCTCCTGACCCTCACACAGACCCCAGAGACTTCTAGGGTCCTTTGGAAGAGTCAGCAAATACACTGTACAGTGTTGATACACCCACAGCTTCCACACCTGCACTCGTGGCAGACATTACTAGTTGATCATAGAACTCTTTCCCAATAAGCTGAAAACTATCCCTTCATTGCCCTTTCTAGGGATCAAAGAGAAGCCCTCACCTGGAATCTTGGCGGTACTACAAGCCTTTAGTTTACTGATGGTGAAACTGTAGCCCAGAAAGGAGTGACTGTTCTCAGTGTCACCTGCTGGCCAGTGCTTGTCATCAGCTTAGCTCGGGTCTCTCCTCTGTGGCCCAACCCTGGGAAATGTCGTCATTCTTGCTGGATCCGCTGCTGTAGTAACAAACTTCTTCACCTGGTTTTGCACCACTGAACCAGGAAGTCTGGCCCGCGGTGGACTGAGGTGGACTGAACACTCGTGCACCCGGGAGGTCTCGTCAAAGCCCTCGGCCGCAGGCACTGTGGTGGGATCAGGAGGTCTTGGTGTCCCCGCCTTCTTCTTCCTGTGGGTGACTGAGGTGTGGCTGTGTCCTGCTCCTGGGGCCATCCAACAGTGAGGGAAAGGATGTGAAGCTGGGCTCCTGTGAGCAAAGGCTGGTGTTGGGGCTTCCAGAGAATTCCATTTGTCCAAGGCAATGGTTCTCAACCGGGGGAGATTTGGGCCCAGGGGAGATTTTCCACCCAGGAGTGTAGACGTGACTGGTTGTCATATGGGGGGAGGGTTTGCTATCTGGCATCCTCCAGCGCACAGGTCAGCCCCAACAGCAGACTATCTGAGTGCCGAGGCTCAGGAGCACTGCTCTAGGGCCAGGCCTGTGGGTGACTGACCCTCACCCTGTGATGACCGGCATATGGGCGCTCCAGTCCTCTGCCATTGCTCCGGCTATTCCCTCTGCTGGCTCCACCATCACACCACACCATCACTCCACATCAGCATCCAAGGTCTGTCCCCAACCCTACCTATGCTAGGGAGCTTTTCTCAGCAAGTGCCACCATGTGGAGTTGCTGCTCCTCTGAGACAGCCCCGTGCTGGGGAACTCGTCTCCATCAGCCTAGCACTAGCCCTGGGTGTCCTGCTTCATCTCCCCCTGCTTTTAGTGGGGTCTTGGGAAAATACATGAGCTTTGGAGTTGGGCACAGGTGGGCTCAGACTGGGCCAATGCTGCTGTGTGACCTTGGTAGGTAACTTGGATGACCTCACTGAGCTCCTCTTTCCTCATCCATCTGGTAACAGCTGACATTTCTAGAACACGTGCTGTGTGCTAGGCTCCATGTGCTAGGCTAGTGCTTCTCATGTGCTAACTCATTAAGTCCTCCCGACGCCTCCTCTGAGTAAGTGCTCTTCCCATGGGTGTTTCAGGGATGATGGGTATCGGGGCACGGAGTAACTGTGAGGGGCTGGGGGTCTGAGGGTGAGTTGTGGCAGACCAGTGATGGAAACTTGCTCTTTCTCTCTTTCCTAGCTCTTCTGCCTGAGACAGCACCAGAGTTTCTTTTTGGGGGGGAGGGGAAGGGTACTGGGGATTGAACTCAGGGGCACTCGACCACTGAGCCATATCCCCAGCTCTATTTTGTATTTTTTTTAGAGACAAATTCTCACTGAGTTGCTTAGCATTTTGCCATTGCTGAGGCTGGCTTTGAACTTGAGATCCTCCTGCCTCAGCCTCCCGGACCCCTGGGATCACAGGCATGTGCCACTGTGCCCGGCTCTTCTGAGCTTTTTATATCTTTGCTATTGGATTACATGTGCAATTTCATTTATTTGTTTATTAATATATTTACTCACTGTAGTTCTATGATTTGTTCGGAAGACTCTGTGCCTGCTAGATGAGCACTCTACTGCTGAGCTATACTCCCAGCACGAAATTTTATTTCTTGCCTTCTCTTTTGCCTTGTTAGTTTTCACATGATTAAAAATATGTACATGCCGGGCGTTCTGACACATGCCGATAATCCCAGCCACTTAGAAGGCTAGGAAGAAGAATTGCAAGTTCAAGGCAACTTGTAAGTCTCAGTAACTTATCGAGACCTTGTCTAAAAATAAAACATAAAAAAGGCCGGGATGTAGCTCAGGGATAATCCCCAGTACCAAAACACACACGTAAAAAAGTGTTCACTTTCCCCCTTCATATCTCTATGTCCCTTTTCTTCCTGAATGATTCAGTCCTAAAACCACTGGAGTAGAGTGCTCACCTAGCAGCACAGAGCCCTGCATACCAACCACAGGCTACAGGGAGCACGGTGGGCCTCAGTGATGGGGAAGGGGCTTGGCGGCCTAGAGCAGATGTTGGAGCCCAAGCTGAGTGAGGGATATAGGAGAGAGAAGGACCAGGGAGTGTCTTTAAAGGGGACAGTTGAAATTCAAGCAGGGCGAGGAGGGAATCCACACAGGGAGGGGAGAGCCTGCAACGGAACGGCAAAGCTTGAGCTAGAAGAGGTGGCCGGCACAACGGTAGATTGGTACATACAGGGCATTGAGCAAATAAACCAGTGTGCTGGGCAGGGGTACGCACCTGTAATCCCAGCGTGTGGAAAGGCTGAGGCAGGAAGATCACAAGTTCAAAGCCAGACTTAGAAATTGAGCAGGGCCCTAAGCAACTCAGTGAGACCCTGTCTTTAAATTTAAAAAATAATAATAAAAATAAAAAAGGGGCTAGGGATGTGGCTCAGTGGTTAAATATCCCCAGGTTCAACCCCCAGCCACCCCCAAAATTAAAATTAATTCTAATATGAATTATAAATAAATGTATTTGTAAATATATCAACTACACCATACAAAAATAAGAACACGTGCTGTAATATGCGGGTCCCCTAGCTGTGCCCGCTGACAGCCCTCTCCAACCACAAGGTGTACACCAGGGCCCAGGGCCTCCTGGGGGAACAGCCACTTTCATGTTGGGGGCCAGGAGGGAGCAAAACAATCCTGGAACCTCTTGTGCCAGAAAGCAAGAAAGAGCCAAAAGAAGCAAGGAGGACGTGTCAAAGAGACTCAGAAGCCAACTTGAAAGGGCTCGCGCCTGCCAAACCTGGGAAAATTTTTGCATCAAAATAATGGTATTAAAGGATGATAAAGCATTAAATAAAGTAAGAAACCATGATCATATCGATAGAAATAAATAGATACCTTAAGAGTTTTAGGAGGAAGGGGACATTAAAATATTGTCAGATAAAAGTGAATCCCCAAAATACTTAGTGATTACAAAGGGGGAATAAAAAACTTCACGATGAAGAAGCTTCTCAGACACTACCCTGATCAAGTGATCAAAAGGACTCCCATCTGTAATGGGACATATTGAGATCTTGAGCCACCTGCTAAGGTGCAATGAGAAGACACCACACTCTCTTCCATGATATTCCAGGCAAAGATGTGTGACCTGAATCCAATTATAAGAAAATATCAGACAGAGCCAAATGGAGGGACATTCTACAAAGTAACTGCCTCTTATCCTAAAAGTCATGAAAATCCAGGGACATCTGGGACTATTCCAGCCTGGAGACCAAAGAATCTTGCTAACTAAATGCAACCCGTGATTCTGAACTGGATTCTTCTGCTTATGAAACATGACTTACTGAGACTGTAGACCGTTGGCAAAATTCCCACAGGACCTGAGGATTAAAGGTAGCAATTTATCACTACTGATTTCCTGATTTTTCTTTTCTTGTTGACAGTACTGAGGGTAGAACCCAGGGGTGCTTTACCCCTGAGCTGTATTCCCAACCACCACCTCCCTTTTTATCTGGAGACAGTCTTGCTATATTGCCAAGGCTGGCCTCAAATTTGTAATCCTCCTGCCTTAGCCTCTTGAGTTGCTGGGATTACAGGCGTGTGTCACCAGTTCCTGATTTTGATGGTTGATCTGTAGTTTGCAGGAGAGAGTCCTAGCTTATAGGAAACAGAGAAAAAAAATATTCAGAGGTGATGTGCACTTTGTGCACAGCTCATTCTTGATTGTTCAGAAAGAAGGAAATTCTGTGTACTGTGTTTCAATAACCTTTTGATTTTAAAAAAGTGTGTTTTAGTCAATTCTGTGAATAGGAAACAATCAGACAAACCCAGAATATGGGACCATCTACAAGACAAAGGGGCAACAGGACCACAGTGGGGACGAGGAGGAAGTGTCTAGTCTTGTGACATCCGCTCTGCCTCCTACCACAGCCCTGTCATGTTTCTGTAGATGAGGAAACTGAGGCCCAGTTCCTCAGGGACCCAGGCAGATCCTGGATTGGGATTATCCCTGGAGCCTTTGTACCTACGCACAAGCAGATTCAGTCATTGCTAGTCAACGCCAGAATCCTCCCCTTCGTATTGAGCAATTTGGGCTGGGAGTTGGGGGCAGGCAAAGCATGCCTTGGCTTCTTGGCACCCCAAGGGCCTACCCTAGTTAGTGGCTGGCACCACGGTGGCACTGAATCAATGCTTGTTGGGAGGATGAATGGCCAGGAGCTCTTGAGGGAGAGGCCAGCTCACATGGATAGAATGGACACACATAGGAGGCCTGGGCTTGTGCATGGGGCAGCCAGGGGCTGAAGGCTGTGGCCAGGACCTGGAGGAACCGGGTGACCTCAGGAGCAGCTGCCACCTTCGCCCCTCTACTTCCCCATCAAGCCTGCAGCAGCAAGAAAATTGTACAGTCTCATTACCCAGTGACCTGAGAAGTGCAATTAAGTTGAAAATTAGTTGGCATAATTAATTAGACAGGTAAATAGCTCCCTGTCAACACCAATCAATCCTTTCTGCATAAAATCAGCTCCGTGAAGGCAGGGCAGGGCGACAAGCTTGGGCAGCTGCCGCATTGCTGGTGGACCAGGGCACAAGGGGTGGGGGCAGGAACAGGCCAGAGTTGTCTAGGTGCCTGCCCACTCAGGGACTCCCACAGCGGCTTTCCAGAGAAGCAGTTGCTCTGGATTCATCCCCAGTGATTCCATCCATAGCACCCCCTGGAATCACGGCTGGATTCCCAGGGGTCCACAGTTTGCCCTCTTAAAATTTCTACTTCAGAGCCCTTTCTGGAGATTTCTGATCTGCATGAAAAATGATGGGAGAACCTACTTTTGGTTAGCAAATTTAGAGAAGCCTTTCAAAATTAAGGTACAACTTACCCCTGCCAATGTACAGCTCTGAGTGTGGAAAAATGTGGTCACGTGACCACCACCATCAAGGTATGGGTCATCCCATTCTGCAAAACTTCTGGCAACCTTTGGCAGACACTGCTGCTTCCTCTCCCCTGGTTGCTGGCAACCACTGCTCAGTTATCTGCCCGTTAAGTTTTGCCTGTCCCCAGATGTCACATAAATGGAATCACATAGGCGAAGCCTTCTGAGTCTGACTTCTTTTGCTCAGCATAGTCACCTGGGGGTTCACCCAGGCTGTGTGTGTGTGTGTGTGTGTGTGTGTGTGCAGCTGCCATTGTTGTTGCTGAGTAGTATTTCATCACATGGCTGTACCACGCTTTCTCTACTTCCCAAAGAAGACACTGGGCTCTTTCTTATTTTGGGTGTTTTTCGGTAAAACCACTATAAATATTCATATACAGGTTTTTGCATGAACATAAGTTCTCATTTCTCTTAGGTAAATACCTAGGAGTGAGATTGCTGAATCTTATGGTAGGTGTATAGATAACTTTGTAAGAAGCTACCAAACAGTTTTCTAAAGGGCCTGTACCATTTTGATCCACATCAGCAGTGAACGAGACTTCCAGTTACTCTAAATCTTTGCTAGTGAACAAACTTTAAGAAATGAGGTTGGGCACAGTGGTGCATGCCACTTGGAAGGCTGAGGCAGGAGGATCACAAGTTCAAAGCCAGCCTCAGCAATTTAGCGAAGGCCCTAAGTAACTTAGGGCGACCCTGTCTCAAAATAAAAAGTGTGGAGATGTGGCGCAGTGGTTAAGCCTCTCTGGGTTCAATCCCTGGTACCAAAAAAAAAAAAAGAGAGAGAATAGCATGCATTGCTGGTAACTTCAAGACTGTTTACATAATTTGTGGGGCACAACACAAAATAAAAACATGAGGTCCCCCTTCAAAACATAAGGAAAGAAATGCCACTAAAATTACTAAACCAAAAAGCTCTTTTCTTTATTTTTTAAAGTATTTATTTATTTTTTAGTTGTAGTTGGACACAATACCTTTATTTATTTACTTGTTTTTATGAGGTGCTGAGGATCGAACCTGGTGCCTTGTGCATGCTAGGCAAGCACTCTACTATGGAGCCACAACCCCTGCCCCTGCTCTTTATGTTTTAAGTAATGAAAAATTATAATTTGGAATCATTAGCATAAATTTTCCCACTCTTCTTTAGATTGTGCAATGTTATTTACTTATTTTTTTGTACTGGGGATTGAACCCAGGGGTGCTTTACCACTGAGCTATATCCCTGGTCCTTTTCATTTTACTTTAAAAAAATTTAAGACAAGATCTTACTAAGTTGCTGAGGCTGGCCTTGAACTTGCCCTCTCCCCCTCCCAGTAGCTGGGACTGCAGGTGTGTGCCACCACACCCAGACTGTGCAATGTCATTTTAAATGCAAATAGGAGAGCATTGAACTTGTATGTAGAATCACTGAAATTGGTGTTCCGATGGCCCATGCAGATGTGCTTCATTCTTACCAGAAGGTGGAAATGCTGTTCAAAGCCATCTCAACTGTTTCTATTTCTCTTCTTGTGGGCTTTCCATCAACACTCCACCTCTGGCTTATCTATGAATAAAGAAAAACTGAAAGGAAAAGGAACTAGAGGCAGTCTTCTCTTTCCCTGCTCTTCTATGTTGTCATTTTGAGCATAATGTAACCAACTGGACAAGGGAGAAGTATAGGGTAGAATTTTTCAGTCATTTCTGGTTTTCTTAGAATGCCATTATTCTTTTTTTAAATACGTATTTATTTTTTTAGTTGTAGTTGCACACAATACCTTTATTTATATGAGGTGCTGAAGACCGAACCCAGGGCCTCACACATGCTAGACGAGCACTCTACTGCTGAGCCACAACTTCAGCCCCCCATTATTCTTTTTCTATATTTGAAACCAGTTTTGGTGTGAAGGTAAAGTATGGCTTCTCAGTCCATTGGGACTCCCTTTGGTCACAGACGTCAGACAGTTATACACATTGAGTCTCGCTGACCTTCACATCATGAGTCCCAGAAATCAGTTCTCCAGGGCTGAATGGGAATGGGCTGGGTCCGGAGGGTTCTGTAGACAGCACAGCACATGCCTCTACTGCCCACGCTGGACTCACAAAACCCAAGTTCAACCATCAACTCGCTGAGATTTTCAAGACACTGACAACAGGGCATTAAAATTAGTCTTCTGGCAGGTGTGATGGCGTACACCTGTAATCCCAGTGGCTCAGGAGGCTGAGGCAGGAATATCTCAAGTTCAAAGCCAGCCTCAGCAATGACGAGGCGCTGAGCAACTCAGTGAGACCCTGTCTCTAAATAAAATACAAAATAGGGCTGGGATGTGACTCATCGGTTGAGTGCTCCTGAGTTCAATCCCCTGTATCCCCCAATCCCCCTCAAAAAAGTTTCCTGTAATATAAAAACATTCAATCCCTGAAGTCTTATGTAATACATTCTTTGGGAAGAGTTTTCTGTTGATCTAACCTGTACTTTGTTTCTTGGTGAAACTGTCTAGATCAAGACTAACTCTGTTCTTCCATGTCCTGCACAGCCTACAGCCCAGATCAGATCCCATGGGAGCTCGGATGATACTGACTAGTTTTCAAAGAGGCCACTAAAACTGCTTCTCTACCCACAGAATGCCTCCGACACCAATTGTGTGGGCTTCCCCACACCAAGCAACTCTCCAGTTCTCTGAAGACACCAAATGAATGTCCTACAATTTCATTCTATTCGGACACTATTACCTGGTGAAGGGCTCAGTCCCACAAGTCTTCCCACTTCAGACTCTAGCTGCAAGCAGTGGGTCCCCAGGTTACCCCGACTTCTGCCCAACTTGGCTTCCAGTCAGGGCTTCCCACAACCCCCTGTTCATATTTGATAATTTGCCATGATGCTCTTGGAGCTTGGAGAAACACTTTACTGACATTTCCCAGTGTGTTGTGAAGGATTCAAGTGAAGAACAAGATGAGAAGGTATCTAGGGGGAGGTTCAGAGGGACCCCAAGCCCAGGAGCTTCCGCCCCTGTGGAGCTGGGGCGCACGGCCCTCCTGGCAAGTGGGTGTGCTCACCAACCTGCAACCTCTCCACAGTCCTTTAGGGTTTCTCTGGACCCTGATGATGAAATTCCAACCATCAAGATATGGTCCAACCAACAAGAAGAGACTCATCACTCTGGAGATTCCAGGGGACTTAGAAGCTCTGTGTCAGGAACCAGGAGCCCAGGACCAAGACCAAACATAGTAACAGAAGACGTTCCTCTCGTTGCTATCACCCAAGAAATTACAAGGATTTAGGAGTCTGTGCCAGCAACTGGAGACAGAAACCAAATATGTCTTTTTTTATTATATCACAATATCTCCTGGAACAATCTCTTTGTGCCACCCCAGCTTTGTGTAGGAGCTGGAGTGGGTGAATGAGAGTGCTGAAGTTATCCCCCCCCCCCAACACACACAGCTGGGGTCAGAAGGTTGAAGTTATCAGATGGTAAAGGAAGAAATGCCTAAGTAGCTCATATTGGAATCGCCTCTTAGAGAGGATTCTCATCAATGTTGCAATATTCTAGAAGATTCTGGCTTGTGCCCCTCCTTGGCTCTAGTGACTTAAAGACTGCAAGAGTGAATCAGCTCATAAGGTCCCTGCTTCCATTCAATGAGCACAGGCTTGCTCTGGTGTGTGTGTGTGTGTGTGTGTGTGTGTGTGTGTGTGTGTGTGTTGAGTGGAGACAGATTTCTAAATATAAAAAGGTTCAGGCTCAGGATAGCAAGCATTGGAACATTTCTTCACTTTACAAACCCTCAACTGGTGCCTGTGTGGGAGTGCTGGAGCGTCGTGGTTCTGCACCCCCAGAACAAATCCTGAGGGGATTAAACACCACTTTGTAATAAGACCTTCTCCCTGTTGCCTAAATTAATGGAAACCTCTAAGCCTTAAATCATAAGCTAGGTGGTGGAGCTCTGTCATAGTGCGATTGTGCAATTTCAGCAACCAACTCAATGTTTGAACTCTTGATGATAGAGTAGATTTTAGTGATATGATTTGAAAGGATTGGTGCTTAGGACCCAGCCCCTGTGAGCCTAGCTCTGACATGTTAAAACCACACACCCATGAGCTCTGCAAAGGAGGGGGCCTCATGGCTCTGTGCCCCAACATAGCCTTAGGTTACAGGACACACACGGTGACCCCTGCCATTGCGGTCATACCTGTTACAACTGTGGGCAAAGCCACTGCCCTGCTCTGGGTCTGAACTTGGAAGGGGCAGGCCTGGATCCGCCTCCAGCTCCTGCTGAGACCACACCCCCACTGTGGTCTTAAGCTGGGGCTTAAGGGTGGAGTGGGAGGGCCTGCCGGCAGCTGTGTGCTGTAACCCTTTCCTCTCCTCTGCCTAGGGGAGCTTGCTGTCCAACACACCCAGTACATGAAGGGAGGACAAAGGCCTATAGTCCATTCCTGGCTGGTTCCCGGAAAGCCCCACCTGGTTAGGGAAGCCAGAGCCTGCATAGCTTTGGAACGAAGTAATAAGTCTTGGTTCACAGGGAGAGCTGAGGATACCGGGTGGATCTCCAGCCCTTCCCTCCAGGGAAGACCGGCCTCCACAGCATCCTGAAAAGTTCTAGGCCCACTGGAGGCTCTGCACAGGGGACACAGCATGGCCCTGCTGAGGAGATCCTGTGACCCCATGGAGTTACCATTGAGAATCCACACCCTGAGCTGTAACAAGCAGTAAGGCCAGGGACTGTGAGAGGGGAGTACAGAGCAGAGGCCTTGGCTTGGTTCAGGGTCTGGGGGCCTCTCTGAGGTCATGGTGGAGACCAGGAGGACAGTAGGGACTAGCTGGGTGCAGCAGAGGGAAGGGGTGTAGGTGGGGGAGGGTGGTGGACAACAGGAGCTCAGGAGGACAGACCTGGGTGCACAGGAGGACTGGCCTTCATCTTGTGGACAGTGGGACCTGCTGAGGCTGCTCCTGGGGACACAGACAAGGTCAGCTAGTGGAGTGACAGCTCCTCTGGCCACGTGGAGCTTCTCAGTGAACATCTGGAGGGCAGCTTTCTCTCAGCTCTGTCAACAGGGCTCAGAGAGATGACTCTTGGAAGCTTCCAACAACAACAAGCTGACTCACACCTCCGTGTCCACTCATCGAGTCAAGAATGGAGCTGGGGGGATGGTGGCCTTCTGCCTCCTTGGACAGATGACAAAGGAACAGGCTGGCTGCTTCCTGTGGGGCGTCTGAGGAAAGCTCTCCTCACCCACTCTTGGGCTCCCTGGGCCTCCCTCCACTTTCCCAACTGGCTGCTCCCTCCCCTCTGGCTTGTCACAGCTAGAATAATGAAATGAGACACTTGGGCACACGACCAAGTCCCGCCATGTTATCAAGCCCTGGCTGGGAAGGGAGCCAGGCGGGAACCTTGGCCATCTCCCAGAGTGCCAGAGCAGAAGGGAAGCCCCACAGGGCTTTTCCTCGGCCCCTGCCCGGTGCTGGCCTCTCTCTCCAGTTAATTTTAGTTTTCCTTTAAGCAGAGAGGGCTGGGAAGGGGATGGAAGTCACCGTGTGCACAGATTTGGAAAGTTGCCCCTGAAGTCCCTCCAGATGGAGTGGTCACAGCCTGAGCTGTGGCCAGGCCAGATGTGGCCCTCAAGCTGGTTGTGATCCCTGCCAAGCAGATGGGTGCAGTGACCTGGGGGTGGGAAGGAGGTGCAGGGAGAGGTCAGGGGTGGCAAGTTCTGACTGGTACCAGCTGAGTTCCTGGTCTGTGCCTTCGGGCGAGTGGAGACTTCTGTAAATGAGATCTCCCCAGAGTGCCTCAGCAGATCTGCCAGAGGCCAGGGAAGAGCATTTTTTGGTTTTTGGTTGCCCACAAGCTTGTCAGACTTATGTTGTCCAAAACACATACAAGGATGTCCCCTGCAGTATTTGCTACAGTATTTGGGAAGAATTAGAAGTTCTAGAACTAGAAGACCAGGGCAGCTCAGACTGCCGTAACCAAGAACCATAGACTGTGGGGCTGGAGAACAGACATTCCTTGGACAGCACTGGGACTTTCAAGATCAAGGTGGGGACGGGCTGCATCCTCACGTGTCTTCCTTCTGCATGTGTGGGTCCCGTTCCCCTCTTCTCAGACACTATGTGATTAGAAAGAATGAGGGAGATCTACACGCATGGGCAGGAAGAGTTCCATTGTTAAATGGAAAAAGTAGGTTGCAGAACTAAAATAAGCACAGTGTGAGCCTACTTATGCACTTGAAAACCAAGTATTTATTTTCATTTTTGTCCATAGAAGGGATACTCACGGTGGGTCCCTCTGGAGAGGGAACAGAATTAGAGGTGAGGGTAGGGGAAGGAAATTTATACTTGTGTATGTGAAAATGTGTAGCACCTTAGATTATGGTTCTCAACTCTTCCCTCCTTCCCTTTGCCTGAGATTCTGTAGTCCCTCCCACTGTGGGCCCAGTATGTCTCTCGGCCCCACTGATGTTGAACTTGGACTCTGTGACTTGCTTGGGCTATTGGATTTTTTTTTTTTTTTTTTTTTTTTTTTTTTGTACCAGGGATTGAAACTAGGGGAACTTAAACACTGAGCCACATCCCAACCTTTTTTATATTTTATTTTGAGACAGGGTCTGGCTGAGTTGCTTAGGGCCTACTAAATTGCTGAGGCTGGCTTTGAACTTGTGATCCTCCTGCCTTAGCCTCCCCAGCTGCTGGGATTACAGGTTTTGTGCCACCTTGCCTGGTGGGCTATTGGACAGCCTGATGGACAGGCTTCCAAGCAGGTGTTTGATTCCTTGTGGTACCTGGGTATCTCTAATACCAGGGGCTGGGGAAGGGGGTGTGAGGAACTATTAATTAATGAGTATAGGGTTTTTCTGTTTGGGATGACAAAAAAGGTTTTGGAAATAAGTAATGGTTTCAGAACATTGAGAATGTGCTTAATACTACTGAATAATATGGTTTAAAATGGTAAAAATTTTTTTTGTTACATATATTTATAACAACTGAAAAATAATATAACATTCCCAAACTCATTCAAGGGCACAATTAAAATAGGTTAATTATATGTATGTGAATTAGATCTCAGTAAAACCCTTTTTAAATAAAGAAAAAAGCATATTTGTTATTTAAGCCATTAAATTTTGGGTTGTTTGTTAAGCAGCACTAGGGTTTCATTAGCTGACTGATACAGTTTGTATGTATGTATATATTTTATATTTTTAAATGAAAACATATTATTTGTGTAATAGAAAGTATGCAAGCCAGAATTTATCAGGTTCCCCGAAACAGACCTCTTTCCCATTGTCCTCCCTGATGGTGGCACCAGGATGTTTCTGGACATTGGTCATCCTGATCTGGAGCAACTCTACCTTCTGCTGATAGTAAGCAAGACCCCAGTCCTGACCCCTATGCCCACTTGGTGCCTCCTCTTTGTGTCTGCAACCATTTCTCAGGACACGTTCTCATTACTTGGTGCTGGTGCCAGGACTGTGGTCAGCATTTCCCAGGTAGTCTCTCTGCCTGGGCCCATCCAACACAAAGAACAATCACTCAACACGTTTCCATTCAGTTACCCTGCCCAGCCAGCCCTGAGCCAGCCTACACACACACACACACACACACACACACTCCACTTTGTGACATGAGCTTACAACAGCCTCCACTGCCTGTCAGGTCAAATCCAAACCCCATCAAATGCCATCTGGACGTGTACATGGAGCAATCCCACGGAGAGTGTTTCTGAAATTGGTGACCTGGAGAGAGTTGCTGGGGCCAGGCTACTGCTCTTTCCCCATCTGCCCTTTCACCCCCAGCTTCTTCCACCCTGCAGGATCTGAGTACACAACTGCGAAAACCTCCAGCACTGAAAATAAAAGCTATACGCAGAATGCTGGTTTAGAAGCTGGGAAAGTGAATGACTCTAGTGACTATCGTGACTTCCAGTTTAAAGCTGAAAGAGAACCCAGCAAGCTTCTGGACTGATGGAAATAATTTTTGATTGCCCATTCTTAGGAAATAACTTGAAATGTATTTAAGGGGTAGAACTTTAGTGTTATAACAGCTTTAACAAAATTCTCTCCACCCCTTTTTACTTCTTCACAGGAACAACTTTCTCAGCATGTACATTCTATAAATGTGAAAAACAGGAACAGAGTTAACGCTGAAACCCCTCCCCAAAAGGAATAGCTGGACCCACACCCTGAACTAAGTGGAATAAAAGTTATATCTGTCTCATGGATATATATATATGTTTGGGGGGGGTATCAGGAATTGAATCCAGGGGCTTAACTACTGAGCCACATCCTCAGCCCATTTTTATTTTGAGACAGGGTAATACTAGGTTCCTTAGGGCCTCCTATGTTGCTGACGCTAGCTTTCAACTTGCCCTTTCTCCTGCCTCAGCCTCCCCCACCAAGCCTCCCCAACACTGGGATTACAGGCTAGTGGCATTGCACCTGACTTCATGGATATTCATTTTTGATTGATTTATATTTTTCCATGTAATACTTATTTAAAAAAAATACATATATTTATGATTGAGTACTTATAAAAGTAATGATATGTTAATTTAGAAGAAAATTTTGACATTCAGTATTAGATATGGAAAATGAAAAACCCCAAAATAGTGAGGCCTGGGAAAGGGAATGAGAAAGAAAGCCATACATTGATAGCTTTCATCTCTTTCAAGATAAACGGCTTTCCAGATAGTGGCCGCTGATGGGGAGAAAGTGTTTTATCAAACCTAGAATGATAGTCTCCAGGAAACACTAATCTCTTCCAAGATAAATCTTGGCTACCACCCCTAACCCCAAAACCCAAATTCCTGAGTGCCCAATTTGACATGCTCACCAAATCACCTCTATAAGCCCAAACTCCTCCTGCCGCAAGGGGCTCATTTTCCACCAGGAGGATGGGGCCATTCCCGTGGGTGTAATTCTGCTTCTGAATAAAAGGCTGAAATGGTTCGTGAAGTTTGCCATTGGCCTGGTCCTTTTGCACGAACACTCAGGGACCTATGGTCCCAAGAAAAAAATGTCCATTTATGAACATATTTGTATTGCTGAGGGGCACACTAAGTGATCAATAAATGCATTCGAGCATAAAATATATTATATGAAGAAAAATTTTGGAGGGGGGAATAGTATGAAAAAATGAGTTCAAGTGGGAAATAAAATGTAAACTTTCCAAATGTTAAAGAGAAGCTTAGTTATGTACCTTCAACACAGATTCTGGTTTATGTGGTATCCATGGGGGGCGGTGTGTGTCTAGATTTCATTCAGAACACTTTAGAACACCTTATCCTCAGTTATTCTTTAAATTAGCATTTACAAAATACACTGAAATCGCATCTTTTGCAGCTGCTTGAACTTACAATGAGAAAGTTTAGATGACATTAGGAGAGGAGGTTCATAGGTAAATTATTTTAAGAAATGCGCAAGAGGAGAACTGCTGGGGTGGTGCTGGGGTTTTGAATCGGGCTCTCTGCCTAGCTCTTGGAATTACTTGGCGCTTCTGTAAGAGAAGGGCCAAGGGCGTTGGTCGTCTGACCCCCTAGGGCCTTTTGAGAAAGGGTTCAGGGAGATGACCTCATCAGGAGGACAGGAGGACGTAGGGGAGGAGGCAGATAGGGAAGGAAATGCGGGTCAGGTTTCACAGGGAGCTGACCTTTGACGGGGTGGACCTGGCGCAAGGAAGTGACCTGATCGCAACCAGCTGCCCAAGGGTGGAAAGGGCTCCGCAAGCCCAGGCCCAGAGGGCAACCCTTGCAAAGGCCTCAAGGCGGGAAGGGCTGGGGGCGGGAAGGGCCTGTTCAGGGAGCTCCCCTGCGGGCTCAGCCAGAGAGTCCTGGCCAACAGTTACTAGTCAGATCTGGGGTCGCCGCCTGCAGACATCTCTCTGTGCAGTCTCACCCCTGAGCCTTCGACCCGCTGGGGACCTGCTGGGGACCACCTGGCTTTCCGACTCAGGAGGGATTCCTCCAGAGCTTCTGCGAGGTGCCAGGTGCGCCCGCCGCGGTCCTGCAGGAGCCTGGGCTTCCTCCAGGCAGTGAGTGTTTCATTATATTCAATGGTTCAAAAAAAATCTTTGATAATTAGAGGCATTTGTATTTAAAAATTAGAAACACTTAAAAAAAAATTTTAAGTTGCAGATGGGCACAATACCTTTATCTTGTTTATTTGGTTCTTTTATGTGGTGCTGGGGATCAAACCCATGCCTCACCAAGCTAAGACAAGTGCTCTACACTGAGCCACAACCCAGCCCTAGAAACACATTTTTGTTGTTGTTGTTGTTTTTAGCAGAATATTTGCTCCGCCCACCACTCTGTTCTGTCCGTCATCTGTCATCCACGAACCGGTCTAAATTGTGCTGGCTACCCCTGCTCTGGGCTGCATCTGGCACCTCGCAGGTGCTCTAGTCGGTAGGAGTGGCCAGGTCAAAAACCCAAGCCCGCAGGCTTTCCCAACTTTTAACCAGCTTTCTGAGTCTTGCTGTTATTTGCAGTGCTGGACGTTTCCACAGTCACGTAGGGAGATCCTGGGTGAAGGGATAGCTGGGGTAAGTAGCCTGGGCTGGAGTTCATTACAAATGACAATTTATCTTTACCGCCCTCCTCTTCCTCTTCTTCCCTCCTTACTTGCCCTCCCTCTCCTTTCCCTTCTTCCTAGTTTCTGCAGATTGTCTTTTAATGAATTTAAACAGGTAACAGATTCACATAGTTCAGGTAGTTTAAAGAAAAAAACGATTCAAAGGCATACAGTAAAAAGTGTGCATTCTAGCAAAAACGGTTAGGCAGGTTCCAACACGGAGGAACATTCTACAAAATCCTGCCCAGTGCTCTTCAAAACTAGGGAAAGTCTGAGGAACACACAACCAAGAAGGGCCTGAGACAAGACTATTAAATGTGCTGTGGTCTCTTTGATATGATCCTGGAGCAGAAGGGACACTTTGTAAAAGCCAAGGAAATCTGAATCAAGATGTATCAACACTGGATCCTTTGTTGTAATAAACATATTTCAATGTAGGATGTTAATAATAGGGGAAACTGGGTGTGGACTTTATGGAACATCTTAGTTTTTGCATTTTCTCTATGAATCTAAAATTGTTCAAAAATAAAGTTTATTTTAAAAAAGTCTTCATTTCACCTCTGCCCCCAGTGTGCAGTTTCCACACCTGTACGTATTAATTATTGCTCTTGTGTGTGTGTGTGTGTGTGCACGTGTGTACCTTTCAGAGATTTAGTGTGCAAACAGCAGCAAATTTAAATATCCCTGCCCCTTTTACAGAAATGATAGCTCACCAATGCTCAGTTCTGTGATTGCTTTTTTCTCTTGTTTCCTGGAACAACACAGTGTTTCTTCTTGTTTACAGCCTGGTTCTCATTCCTGTAGCCTGTTGATGTCTTGCCCTTCAGGTTGATGGAGTTGGGCTGTTTCTTTCTTTCTTTCTTTTTTCTTTTTTTTCCGAACACAACTTTAGGGAATACCCGTGGACATTTGTGGTAATTTATTGGACAACTTCTCAGTCGCCGGAGAAGGTCCTGAGTGGGTCGGTTTGTAACTGCGGTAGACCGGGCAGCTGAGATTTAATCCTCGTGACACTGGGCGCCTTCTCAGGCCTGGCGATCTGGGTATCAGGGTGAGCCTGCAAGATCTGCGTGACACCGGGGTGACACCCCGAGTCCGCCTTCTCAGGGCCGCTCCAGCGACCTTATCCCCAGCATCGCCCGAGGACTGGGCAGGTGGGAGCTCCCGAGGTTGGGGTAGGCCAGAGCTTTCCCAGCACCGGGTGTCCTGGGCCCGACCCGACTCCTCTCTCCTTCCTCACTCCGGGGGCCACCCGGCTGCACCCTCCCTGGACTTGAACTCCCGGTCCAGCCCCCCCCCCCAGGCCTGGCAACCCCCTGACCATCCTCCAGGGCTCACCCTAAAACAGCGAGATCCCCCTCCCCAGCAACTCTAGTCCTGCTGTCAAATATTTCCCCAACTCCTTACACTAGTTCATACCCCGCTTCTCTTTCCAATTCTGGGTAATTCTTTAAAATTTTCGTTCTAAGCATTTTCTAAGGACAATGTTCAGATAAAGAGAAAAACTGACAACTGCACAGTGACTATCCTATCCTCCCCACCTAGGGCTGGGTTAAGACCCTGCCACCTCCGCGTTCCTACGTCTGATGTCCCTCAAACTGTGTCATCTTTGTCACCTTCAGCCTGGGACTTCGGAACACTTCCCGGAGAGCTGTGCCCGTCCTCGGCTGGAGTTCCTTTCAATGCACCTTTCAGAGATAAAATTCACAAACGCCGAATACACTCATCTTTGGTGCGCCTTAGTCTGGTTGATTTTAGATGGTACGCGAAAATGTCTTTTTCTTTCTTTTTTTTTTTTCTTTTTTTTTTTTTAACAGATAAGTATTTGTAACGCGAGTGACAGAAGACCCCCACCTGTTTTCCATTTATAGTAGTGACGCGAAGTTTCCTTTAAGGGTGGGTGTATCTAAATGAGCCGATATAAAGAACTAGGGGGAGAGGGTAGAGAAGGGAGGGGGAGGGGAGGAGAGGAGGCGCCCCTGATGCTGACGCTGTGGCGGTGGGACACCTCGAAGCCTGGTCTCGGCGGGGACCTTTGTGTGGCGGTGGAAACCTGGGGACCGGGCAGGACTTGGGGTCTGCGTCATGACCATCCGGTTCCCGCAGCTCTATTCCCTAGGCCGAGCGTCCCTGTGAACGCAGCACCCAGTACAGGGCCAGGAACACAGTAGGTGCCTAATGTTTCCAAAGATCACGAGTGTGCCAACGCTTTGTTAGCCCTGTACAACAGTTCACAACAGTAGGAAGAATTCCCCTCTCCCTGGTTCTAACTGGTGCAGTATTTGTTGATTGGCAAACAGCAGGGCAGGCGGAGAAGGGCGCTAGGCAGGTGGACAGGTTTCACGGGTCGCGGAGGCTGAGAGCATCAACAATTCCAGGCGGGAAATAGCTCTCGGAGACAAGAAAACCAAACCAAACCAAACGGCATCTTCTGAGCATGCGCGTTGAGTGCGTCACTAGCCTCATTAGCCTGTAGCCTGGAGGAGCACCTAGGTGCCTCGTTAGCGCAGTAGGTAGCGCGTCAGTCTCATAATCTGAAGGTCGTGAGTTCGATCCTCACACGGGGCACAATACTTTTGATCTCAGTTTCTTTATCCTTGCGGGGTAAACCCGGGTTTTATTTGCTCGTCTGTCTTTGGCTGACTTTAAGAAGGGACGTAGCGGGAAATCTTGCCCACGCTAGGTGGCTTGGGACGAGGGCCTGGAGTCGCACCGCTGTCTACCCACTGCTTCGGGTTCCCTGCGCTTGCGGTTGAGCGTTGACAGTCGCGGGGCACAGGGACACCTCTGGGCTGAGCCGGGACCACCCTGTGCGCAGAATACAGAAGGTCGATGGGTCGCAGCAGAGTAGGGCCCCTGGGACCGAGGCCCGGGCGTAGTGACCGGGAGCACCGTGAGGCGGGGAGCGAGGGCGACGTGTGAACAGATGCTGGACAGCAGAGAGCATCGAACACTATGGCGGGGAGTTGGGGCTGTGGAAGGGGGAGTGACCGGCTGTGATGGGACCGGGAGAAGGGACCCCAGGAATCACGGAGGCAGCTGCTAGGGCGCAGCAGGCCAGGGGCTGTGTCGAGGCTGCATCCGAGAGCTGCTGCAGCTACCGTGTCACCTACTGAATCGGCAGTTCGTCACTCATTCTCAAAGATCACCTCCCCTCTCCACAGGTGAATTGCAGATGACAGGAGATGGGACAGCGGTTCCCAGCCCCTCATCTTCCAGCCTCCGCCGGTCCCAGGGAAGACTGCGGTGATACTTCCGGCTTACTGTCCTGGCCTGGAGGTCCTCCCAGGAGCTCTCACTTGGCTCTTTCTGGGTAATAGCCCTCACGCAGTGGATCACAGGCCGCGGTGCAGATTCTGTCATTTACCGGTCTATGTTTATTCCAGTTATTTGGATACTCAGAGAAATAGCACAGGTTAGTTCTGTGACCCTATTCACCTGCGGGGAATGCAAATTTTGCCCACGACTCCTTGATCACCTGAGCCCATGACCCCTGAATCTCCCTGATGGGCCACAGTAGTGAGCATCAATTCGGGGTCTAGAAATCCCTGTAAGGTTTGGGTGTTTTCTTTAGTACACAATCATTCAAGTAGAGGGCCACAGGTCCCCTCAGGAAGCCTTAATGAACTCTTACAGCATGCAGTAAGATCTTTTCTCAAGGGAACCTGGACTCTTTCAATCAAGTGGCTTTTCTTTTTAATACTTTCTTTTAGTTGTGTATGAACTCAATGCCTTTATTTGTCTTTATGTGGTGCTAGGATGGAACCCAGTGCCTCATACTTGTGAGACAAGTGCTCTACCAGTGAACCACAACTCTAGCCCCAAGAAATACTTTTTTTAAAAAAAAAAAAAAATATATTTTTTAGTTGTCGATAGACCTATTTATTTATTTATTTATTTATATGTGGTACTGAGAATCGAACCCAGTGCCTCACACATGCCAGGCAAGTGCGCTACTGCTGAGCCACAGCCCCTCCTCTCAAGTGGCTTTAGGTCTGGAAACTGGGTGGCAGGCATGACTCCAGTTAACTCATCAGGCTTTTGGCCATCAGGTTTGGTGTTTGTCCCGTTACATATATGGAATTTCATTTAATAGGCTTCTTATGTATTTCATTCTTTATGACACTAATCAATTATCAACAAAGACCCCTTAATGCTACTAGTTTCACGCTGCCCTTTGCTGTAGATAGTTGTCTTTGGCAATTCAACGCTGCTACTTGGCTTCACTAGCATGGAATCTCATTATCAGAGGTGGCCTCCCTTATTGTCACATATTGTCTGCAGAGGGCAGCCACCATGGAGCTTTCTGGTTTGCAGATGCTTCCTTCACTCACTGCCTTAAAGAAGGAAGAGTCTTTTAGGACCAGAGTACACAGTTTGAAGGTGTGGGGGTCCATATGTGATAAATCCTTCCTGTCTAAGCTTTGGCTATATTCATCGACATCATACCAGTGAAATTCTGTCATTCTTATCAAATAGAGGCCAAAATCGAGTCCACATTTGTCAGGCAACCATGTAAACTGTAGAGCCACTTTCAACTGCGCAAGGGTGCTGGTTATCCACTGACTGCCTCTCAGTCCCTGCTCTGCAGTAATGGCCTGGACTCTTCTGCATTTCTTTTCTTAGAGTGCATGCTGTTCAGCTGTCAATAGAGGGTGCTGGAGGGACACTGCCGGAATGGGGCTTCTCTTCCTAACTCCACTGTGCTGCTCAGCTGACTTGCTCCAGCTTCATAGCCCCTCAGAATTAGCATGGGTGGGAGATCCAGGGGTGCTCTTCTGTAGTCACGTGCCCCAGGGAAGTGCAGTCTCCTCCTTCACTCCATTGCTCTTGACTGCCCCAGCTCGATGACCACTTCACTGCAGTCCTTTGATGACAATGACATGTTCCAGGTGAGTAGCAGCATCCTGATGCACTCTGAGCACCTGCACATCAGCCTTGGACTGTCTGTGGCTGAGGATTGTTTCCTGTGGTCCTCTTGATTGCACAGTGCACACACCAGGCCACACTCCAGCCTGAGGAGGGGTCCTGATACCTTATGTACTTTTACCCACCAGCTTTGGATGACGTGCTGTGGATGTGGACTAGCTCTAGCCTGGACAACCCGTGAACCACTCCATTCTCCACCTCTTCTTGGACATGTCTGACCCTGAGCCTTGGAACAGAAGGGGGCTCCCTTTCCAAGGCCGTCCTTCCTTGAGAGCTCCCCCTCCATCTGTGGCACCCTTTAGAGTTCTCTTTACTTCTTCATAGTTGCTTCCCATCAGCTTAACAAGTCTTTATGTTATACCTCCCTCATTGTGTGGTTTGTCTCCTGAATGGACCTAGACTGATATGATGAGAATGAACATTAAATTCAGAATTTCTGATAAGTTCATCTGTATTCATAAACCAAACCTTATACACAGTTCTGTTGTGGTCAACACGTCCCACTGTGGAAACATTCAAATCTTGCTCAACATTACAGAATTCATACAGGAGAAAAACTCTGTGAATGTAAAATATGAAAAGGCCTCAACTCGGTTAATATCCTATTCAATACCATTTAATTCACTGAAAAACCCCCTCAAGTGTAGACAGAGATGGAGAGAGATTTAGCTGAAGCCCAACACTTATCTAACATGGTCCAGTTTGCACAAGATGGAAACCTTCTGAAGGTAAAAAACATGAAAAGGCGTTTAGGTATTGCTCTTCTTACGCAAATTCCAGGGAGGATCGGAGAGAAACTTTCTGAATATAGCCATTGTGTCAGGCTCAACCCTTATTCGATCCCAGAGAATTCTCATTTTAAAGTAACTGGGGTAAGATTGAGGCTGTGATGCCAAGAAGACATAATCAGAAACATACTTTATGTACTTCAGCAGACATGATAGTCTTAGAAATGCCAACCAAGCACATATGACTAGAGACTCAGCCAAATATCTGAAATCTGCTAAGGCAGTGACTTTATTAAGATCGTTGTTGGGAGAAATGTAGCCCAGAGAAAACTGGAAGAATGTGATTCAAAAGAACTTCATTTGGTTGAGCAATCAGAACTCATTTTTAAAAATCAACTTTTTAAGAAACATTTGTGATACATTATAAAGCCGTACGTGTGTATAGTTGCAAAACCAATCTGAGTAGTATAAATTTTAGAAAAAAAGGACCTGGGAGAGAGGTAAAAGTTGGCAATACACAGCTGATTCCTGCAGGCAGAATCACAACATTTTTAGACTCTGCATGCTTTTAGGTGAACAAGCAATTTCTAGTTCATCCAAGTTCCCATCACACCCTATGTATTTCATACCCTGTGACTCCTGTTGCAAAACACACCAGCCTGACCCATGAAGGCATATATTATAACCACTGGAAATGTACAGAAAATTAGGTTGAAGAAACTACTCTTGGGAAACCAATGCCTTGCAGTGACAGGATATTATTTTAGTACTTTCATAAGAGAACCCGATTAAGAGGATTGGCTCACTGTAAGCTTAAGTGTTGAGACCCCAGGGGAAAAAAAATGACTACTGTGCTGCACACACATTGTATGCTGAGCACTGGGTAAAGAACTGCACACGCCTCATCTATGTAGTCCTCACATAAAGGCTGGGAGCTATTTCTATTCTCCTTTTAAAAATAGGGGAGCAAGGTTCATGAAATCTTGGGTAGCCTGCTGGGAGCGACCAGATGGGGAGGACCAGCAGACAGCTCTGCTGAGAGCAGCAGCAGAGGGCCAGAGAAGCAGAGCTTGAGGTGTCTGTGGTGGTGGGGTCACTGGCAGAGGAGATTCTGCTGTGGTGACACGGGGGCAGGAGGGCTGTCATCCAGGCCAAGTCCATGCTGATGGAGCCTCCAGCTGCTGCTGAGTTCTCTCAGTCCTGGTTGCATGTTGCTGAGATGGTTTTTGGGGCTTTATTTCTCCATTTATTTTAAAAATATTTTAAAATTTTTGATGGATCTTTATTCTATTCATTTATTTATATGCGGTGCTGAGAATCAAATCCATCCGGTGCCTCACACATTAGGAAAGCGCTCTACACTGGGCCACACCCCCAGCCCTCTCCTTTTATCTTTTTTTTTTTTTTTAAATTTTTAGTTTTTAGTTGTAGTTGGACATAATATCTTTATTTTATTTATTTATTTTTACGTGGTGCTGAGGATTGGACCCAGGGCCTCGCATGTGCTAGGCGAGTGCGCTACTGCTGAGCCACAACCTTAGCTCTATCCATTTATCTTTTTTATTTTTTATTTTTTTATTTGTAGTTGAACACAATACCTTTATTTATTCATTTTTATGTGGTGCTGAGGATTGAACCCAGTGCCTCTGTACGTGCCAGGTGAGCGCTCCACCCCTGAGCCCCAGCCCCAGCCCCTTCATTTATCTTTAAAGTAAACTTTCATTGCTAAAGTTGCTGAGGCTGGTCTTTGCAACTGAGAGCCCAACAGCTTTAAGAGTTTCCAAAAACCTTTTACTGTGAAAAGTTCAAGAAGTCATTTAAAAGTCAAAAAGTATTAGAATTAAATAGAAAACATAATTTTTATGAACACATTTTTCTCTATACAGAAGGATGGTCTCCATAGGAATTTAAAATAAACAATATAAAAATCAGTGTCATTGATTGCAAATAGGTATCTCCCTCTGACTATCTTGAGGTGACATGTCTTTACATAGCTAAAAGGTGAGGGGTCCGACATCTCTCACGAGCTTGCTCGGTGAGTCTCTGGCGGAGATTTCTTACTTTCTTGATAAGATTCTGCTCCATGCTGTCCCATTCTCTTGTTTTTCTATTTAAAGAAACTTGAAAACAAAATTTAATATTACTAGCAGTTGAATTTTCTGATGTTAGCAATGATAGAGTAATTATTTTAAAGTAATGTGCTGCAAACATTAATAATAAAATGAATATTGTAAAAACGAGGCTTCTTAAACAAAAAGCTGAATGAATTACCTGCCCCTAAGTTGTTCCATTTACAATTCAAATATTTATTTATAGATCTGAAGAAATGCTATCAGCAAACTTGTATATTTTAAGTGATTTAGCATTTATAAAATTTATACATTAGGAACCAAGCATGACTAAGAATTTGTGTTCTTCAAAACAGTAAGCTTCCTCACTATGACGTCAATGATAACAAGGTAAGTCATTTCTAGTCACTGTGAAATGTGTTCCATGACTGCTTTCCCAATAACAAAATAAACAAACCAACGTTATTAATAGCAAAGATTAAAATACAACAATTTGTCTAAGAGTAATGGCCATTTCAAGTGGACTGAGGGCTAGAAAATATGAAATTTGGGAGAAAAATACACTTCTGAAATTTAGTTTCATAACCAGTCAGCTTCAATTCCTGAAAAACTATTTTCTTCTCCCAAAGAACTTTTTTTTTTCCCCAAACAACCTAGACTGAGCCAATCCTTTCACTCCAGTTTGAAATTTAGAATTGTCTGGTTAAAGCTGAAGTTCTAGTTGGGCGAGAAGCACAGGCCTGCGCTCCCAGCTGCTCTGCAGGCTGAAGCAGGAGGCCAGTGCCAGCCCAAGGGGTGTGAAGGCTGCCTGTGAAACATGGTGAGGAAGAAAAAGAGGGAGTTCTGAGGTGTCAGAATAAGAGAATCTCTGTATTCCATTTGATTCACAAATGATTCTTAGTCTAATTCATATCCTGGCACAGAGTTTATAGGTGCATATATAACTATGAGTTACAAAAACATTTCACATAATACTGGAATCTTATGACTTATTATTAGAAATATTTCTTGTAAGTCACTGGGAAGCCAAGAACCAAGCCATGATGGTTTACAGCTTGAATGGACAGTGCCGGAGCAATCCTCAGGGACACTGTCCTTGATAACACATTTCTTTTGGGGAAGAGCTGAATTTGTGATTTTGTTCTTCAAAACTGCCTCAACAAGATGTGAAAACAAAAGAGGTTACAGAAACTCATTTGATTCCAGATTCGACAATGGAAAATGGTCAATAGGAAACCCTCCCTGAAGAATGGGTCAAATCAATCATCTTCGTGGTCCCAGCCCTCCTCCCATGGGTGATGTATGAGGAAGGTAAATGTCTGCTCTAAGAGGGAGACAACTAGACGTACACATTCACAGCAGAAGGGAACCTTCTGCAGGGATCTGGCCTTACCAACATGCAATTCCACAAATGCACATTTGTCTCATCTTTTTTATATAATTTATTAAAATATTATTATAGTTTAAAAAAAGAGAAATATTTCTTATAAAGCTCATTTTTTGGAGACCTTGCATAAAATTTTGTTCTTTTAAAAGAACTCAAAGACCTCCTTAAATTCTGCTTCATCTATTGAAAACGTCAGCTGAAAGAATGTCTAACATTACAGTTTCCTGTCCCTTCTCCCCTTTTCACAGTTAGTAATATACTTGTTAGCTCCTTTATGGGTTAGTGTAACTATATTACTGTAAGATGCCACCCTATCCCTTCCAAAAATAAACATGATCCCCCAGGGCATCAAGCCAAGGGATCTGAAGTCACCCACTAGCCAGCACAAAGCCTTTCATTGGCAGCAGCGCACCTGATGTAGCACGGACTCCTCCCAATGGCTGCAGAGGAAGACACAAGAAAATTCACGTATGTGGTAGTGCTGAAGTTTTCTTTTTGAAAGGGTGTGAAAGCAGTTACAAACCTCATATTATTAATTTAGGGCCTTCAGTTAGGGCCTCTACCTCTTTTGGGGCAGCAATACTGATATAAAGAAATGGAGTGGCATGAATGCATTCAGCAGACTTTCTTTATCTGGAGTTGGTCTGTATCTGGTTTTTCCTCTAGCTGGAAATCCCTGGGATTCTTGCTGACTCCATTTTAGGTTTTCTGCTATCAGGGACCTAAGAAACCAGCACTGACATTCTATAAATATCATTGCAACCACAATTTTGCTTAAATATTGTTAAATAAAAAATGACAGAAGAAATCTTTCTTGCTTATCAACTTACTCTGTGTTGAGGAATCCATATCAGAAATGTCATTTAATTCTGAGGTTCTAGGCAAACTGCTCAATGTAACCCGTTCATTTTGCAACTGGAGCACTTCTGCTGCAAAAATGAGGTAGAGAGGATGTTCAGGAAGGAGCAGAAAGCCTTTACTAATGCCAGTGGTCCCTAGTAAATTAAAATTGTCAGATTGGGGATATAGCTTAGTTGGTAGAGTGCTTGCCTTGCATGCACAAGGCCCTGGGTTCAATCCCCAGCATACACACACACACACACACACACACACACACACACAAAATTGTCAGGATGGTTAAACCCTTTCTTTTCTATTCTGAAAACATGCTACCACCATTAAATGTTGGCGTAGGATCTGTCTTCCTTAACAAGAATCCTAAAGTGCAAGAAGCAAAATCAAGAATCAATAAATGAGGTGACATCAACCTAAGAAACTTCTTCTCAACAAAGGAAACAATAACATGAAGAGAGAGCCTACAGAATGGGAGAAAATCTTTACCACATGAACCTCAGAGCATTAATCTCTAGGATATACAAAGAACTCAAAGGACTTAAAGTCAGCATATTACAGTGATGCAGCCACATCAATGTTATAGCAGCTCAACTCACAATAAATAAACTATGCAACCAACCTAGATGCCCTTAAACAGATGAATGGATAAAGAAAATGTGATGTAGAACTAATTAGAATAAATTAAAAAATGCTACCATCAGCCAGAAGGTAAGTAAAGCATAGTCAGTGAGAATTAAGGGCCCAGCTGAAATTTTCGTAACATCTTTTAAAAACACCACTAGCTAAAACAAAAAGCCAACAGATAGCTAAAAAGTACAGATGTTAGGGTAGAGATCCCCAGTACTTACTGGAAGTGCTTATGAAAGCGATCAGCAAGCCCTTGCCGAACACTGCCGGGGCCGCGCGCCAGCTCGCCCAGGCGGCCGGACCACAAGCCCACCCCGCAAGGCTGGCCCCGGGCAGCTCCAGAGAGGAGGCCCAGCCAGCTCTGGAGCCCAGGGGCGCTCCCACTTTCATCAAGTGCTCTCACTGGCTGACACTGGCCTCTCAGCTGCTCTCTTACCGCCCCTAACTCCTAAAGCTTCACATCCAATGACACCAAAGTCTTCCTTGAAAAAGTCCCGTCCTAACACCCCACCTCAGGCCTCTCCCGGCCACTCCCACTACGGCTGAGCCTCCAGAGTGGCCCGGCAGAGGCTCACTGCGACACCTGCTGCAAACTTCACCTGCTCTTTTCACTCCGAGGTTTAGCTCATGAGGCATTAAGATAAATCTAATTATCAACGGACTGATTTGAGCTGGCGTGGGAGAAGGGAACAGGAGTGTGCGAAGGGGCGCCGTGGCGCGGAGGTCGCCCACGTCGCCTGCACCGAGCCGAGAGCAGTTTCCAAGAGGAGACACAGAGTCACCCTCTTTACACGTGGAAGGAATAGAAAATGGAGAGCGGTGACAAGCTCGCCAGCCTCCAAGTGTCCCAGCACAGGGGGCGCAGCACAAG
Source organism: Callospermophilus lateralis (assembly GCF_048772815.1). NCBI lineage: Eukaryota > Metazoa > Chordata > Mammalia > Rodentia > Sciuridae > Callospermophilus > Callospermophilus lateralis. The sequence continues at coordinate 75,220,109 of NC_135320.1, read as the reverse complement.
TCGGCCTTCCCGCCTTCCCCAGTCCACATCTCCCAGTTGCCTCTCCTCTGTCCTCCAAAGCACTGGCCACTGCGTTTAATTCACCTTCCCCAGGGGCTGTCTGGTAAATATTATCTCTGTTCAAATAACCAGTGGTTCCCTTTGCTCACATCAATATTTCAAACACTGTCAAATTAAATTGCCTTTGTGAGGTCCTGGGTATGTGAATTTTTAAAAAATCTTTGATTTATGAAAAATAACAAATGCTAATTGTAACAATTTTGGACATATAAGGAATAGAGGAAAAGTGAAAGTTCCTATACTTTCTGTATTGCAACTTGCTTTGTTTTTCTTAATTTAATGTATCTAAGGCTCCAAAGGCAATTCTTTATCACTTTATTTATTCTTATTGTTTTGTGGTGTTGGGGTTGAACCCAGGGCCTTGCACATGCTAGGCAAGGACTGAGCTACATTCCCAGCTTTTAAAAACAAAACAACAACAAATTTTTTTTTTTTTAGTCGGTGTCTAAATTGCCAAGGCTGTCTTGAACTTGGCAATCTTCCTGCTTCAGCCTCCTGGCTGGCTGGGACCATAGGCATGAGCTGTGCTGGCCTTTTTATTATTTTGAATTAGTGTTTATATAATGAATTGTTATTATATATACTGAAAGATTCAAAAGGAATAAAAAGGTACAACTAAGTTCCTGCCTTGTCCAACCCTGCCTCCAAGTTCCTTGCCTAGGAGGCAGACTTACAGCAACAGGAGAAGGACCCCCCTGCCCCTCAGGCTGGCATTGAAGTCCTTATTATCTATCTTTTGCGAGATAGCTAGGGCTAGAGTGTACCAAGTTCTTTGCTCCAGCTTGCCTAACTTAAATCACTAAGACAGGCAACTTCCTACCATTGTTTAATCACAATTAACAAGTTCTTCATGAACAACTGAAATTCATGGAAGTTTTTGGTTGACCAATTCACATAAACATAAGGAAAAATTTTGTTTGCGTATGTATATGTGCATGTTTGGGGAGATGTTTCCCAAAGAGGTCCAGAAACAATAACTGGTTACAAAACAGTATAACGCAATGTTAGGATTGTAACAAAATTAAAGATCACCAAGTCTGTAATCTTCTCATTTCACAAATACAAAACCGAAGACCAGTAAATGTTCCCGAGTTAATCCAAATTCAAGTGGTTAAATATACTAACAGAAGCACACAGCTCAGTGGCAGCAGCTGAGTGTACTGAGACCCTCGTGTCCACACCCACACAGTGGGCCTGTCCTGAGTGGGGTGCACCCACTCCTGTCTCAAGTGTCATCCTGCTTCTCTACACTCTCCCCTTTCTTCAAGGCCCAGTGATTTTGAAACCTGGTCCAGTGGCCTTACCCAGCAACAGCATTTACTGATGTCTTTCTTTAAGCAACAGTCTCATTAATATATAATCCATACCCCCCACACAAACTGGATACTTTCCCAGTGCACAATTCAGTATTATTAATATTTTCAGAGTTATTCAGAGTTGTACAACTGTCACCACTAATTCTAGAACATTTTCATCACCCCAAAAGAAACTCCACATACTTTTCACTTCCAGTCAACCACTAACTACTCTGATCTCCACAGATTTTCCAATTCTGTACATTTTATATGAACAGAATCACATAATATGTGGCCTTTTAGGTCTTTTTTTTTTAATGTATCATGGGGTTTAAGGTTCAGTTTTTTTTTGTTGTTGTTGTTTTTTTATGGTTTTTTTTGGTGGTTTGGGAATGAAACCTAGAGCCCTGTGCATGTTAGGCAAGCACCCACCCCTCCATGAGCTGCCGCCGCAGTCCTGAAATTCACCCATTTTGTACCATGGATCAGCATTCACTCGTCTTTATAAATGAGTAAGATTCTGTTCTATGGATATATCCCATTGTTTATCCATTCCTCATTTAAAGGATCTCTGGGTTGTTTCTATTTTGACTGTTTCAAATAATGATGCCACAAACATTCATGAATAAGTTTTTACACAAACACATGCTTTTGATTCTCTGGGAGACATACCTAGGGGATGCACTACTTGGGTTAACCTTCTGAGGAACTGTCAAACTAACTTCCAAAGTGATGGCACCATTTTACACTCCCTGCAGCACTGTCCCCATCTCTCTGATCCTCACCAACCCTTTACTATTTGTCTTTTTGACTATAGCCAACCTAGAGGGTGTGGAGTGGTATCCCATTGTGGTTTTTATTTCATTTCCCTTTCCCTAACGATTAATAAAGTGGACATGTTTTCCATGTGCATCTGGCCATTTTTTGTATCTTCTCTGGAGAAATGTCTATTCACATGCTTTGCCATTTAAAATTAAGTTTCTAGGCCTGGGATTTTAGGGATGTCCAGGCAAGAACCAGAAAGTTCTGTCTTCTGAAAGATAGTAAGAATTTCCTGACATTGCTGATAAAGTTTCAATACTAGGCAAAAATGTTAAGTAAATCTTCTGTCCCTGGCACATGCAGACTGTTTGCTACGTCCTGATACCTGTCTTTGGGGGCCTGAGTGAAAAACCAACGCTGAGCATCTCCAATCAAAATGCCTTCCTAACTGTAGCCAATTATCTTCTGGTTTTAGGGTCAAATGACTATGACTAAATTATACATCCTGATTAAAGAAATGACTGACAGTTCTTTAGGGGTTTACCTTTTAAATACTGGATGCTTATTAAAAAATTCTCTCATTGGTAAAGTTTAGGAGGGTTAAACTTTAGGTAGCAGGAGGGGAACCATTACGGAGGCAAACAGAAATATGTTGTTAGACCAATGATGATGGAAGCTTCCTGAAGTTTCCACATTTTTCTATTTCTAAATATGTAGATTCTTGAAAAGACTCAAAAAGTTTTTCCTTTCTAAAACAGGAGTAAGTATGAAAGGGTCAGGGAGAAAAGATAGCTCCAGAAGACAGTATCTTTTGTGAGCCAGTTTTAAATATTTAATTTGTGCAAAGTCACATTCTCTCCCCACTTCTCCCAACTACTATTTTTGATGCAACTGAGACCACTAAATCTCAAGCATGAGAGGTAATGAGGGGTTGCCAAAGTAGGAATGAGTAACTGATGACAGCATCTAATCTAGATTTTTACTTTTCAGATTTGTGGTTGAAGCTCAAAACATTATGCCAAGTAAAAGAACAAGACACAAAAGACCATATATTGTAGGACTCCATTTACATGAAATCTCCTGAAGAGAAAAATCTAGCACAAGTAGATCAGTAGTTGCCAGCGGCTGGTGGGGAGTGAGGGGAAGAGGGGAATAACTTTTAATTGGTACAGAGTTTATTTTGAGGTGTCAAAAAAAGTTCTAAAATTGCTTGTGGTGATAGTTGCACAGCTCTGAATAGATTTCTTAACATACAGTAACACAACACATTGTATACTATAAAATAGGTAAATTGTATGGTATGTGAATTATACATCAGCAAAGCTGTGATTTTAAAAATAATGCATATACATTATAAAAGACTGAAACAATACAACATAATAAAATTTTCCTGTATCTGTACTCTATTTTAGAATTTTAAATTATAATATATAAATCATGATTTTCATTTTTTCAGTTGATTTTGTAGTCCTTGTAACAAAAGCCTAATGTTTGATTAGATCCTATAGGAAGATCTCTAAGATATACATTAATATACTATTATTCTGAGGGCCAGATATTGGCAAAACACATATTTTTACTAAAATAATTATAAGTAGCACTTTGGGAACAAATCACATTCTAAAAATTAAGAGGATGTCAAGGGGCCATGGATCTACGGAAAGTCCTACAGGAAAGGCAAAACACTGTTCTTAATCAGAGCTTTGTTTTTAAACATAACCACCTCCTCAGCTCACCCTTTCCTGCTCCTCCCCCAAAAGAAAAAAGTAACTAGTGATTACCTCTTAGCAGTGCATAGTTTGAATGAAAGTGCCAAAATACACCTCCATGAATTATTCATGAGAACAGAAAAGAGGAATGTGTGACAGTATGAAGGAAACTCAATGACACTCACCTTTATTACATGGATTTTCAGCATGTTCTAAGGCAGCACTCATCTCCTGCTGTAAAAACCACTTTCTGGATTCATCCGAAAGGACAGAAGCTTTCTTTTCTGATCTCAAATGAAACCCTTTTTCTTCAGCTTCCTTCCACTACATAAAAGTAAGTGGTGAAAACAGATCACATAAAAATTGTGGTAATACAAACTCTTATCTTTTCCTCTACTCTTCCTCCTTCACAGTCTCAGGGTGCACACTATCTGCTTGGTATTATGGGATCTGGGGCGGGTGTGGTGTCCCACAGCTACGGAAGAATTCTGGGAACAGAGGCACATTCTGTGTAGTACTCAGCACCTCTGAGGGCCATGGAACCCATAGCCAAGTCCCAACCATTGTACAAACAACCATTCATTTCCATGTTCTTCAAATCTTAGGAGTCTAAGCTGGTTTTATATTAATGGTGATTAATTTTATTTAATTTTAATGCTATGCCTTAGTAAAAAAAGTCAACAAAATTCAGAGAATTAATTCTTTGCCCAGCTCTGGCATACACCTTGACTACAAGGAAGTCAAGTAATTTCTATTAGTCCCCTGATTTCTTCCCCAGAAAATAAGAAAATGATCATCACTTTAAAATCAGCTCAGAGGGTAACTAAAATAACAGATTTAAAATATTATAATATTTGCTAATGTTCTAGAAAAGCTACAGCTTTTATATGGAAACACTCATATCATTTTCATGAAGAGAACACCAATGTACTAAATAAAAGCTTTAAAGAATCATAAAACACAACCAGAGATCCATCCCTTTGGTGTTCCTGATGATGGCAATGAGTCTGGGGATTCCCCAAAGTTACATAAAAGTCAAGTTAGCTTTAGAACCCAGGATCCAAACACAAAAGAATTTCTGCATAATGTGAGAAGCCTTTACAATGATTCCATCTACTCTCAAATCTATTTTACCCAAGTATAGTAGCACCAATTTCACAGTCCAGCCATAGTATCAGCAATCCTTACGGGAGCAGGGGTGGGGGCTTCCACCGCAGTACTCCTGAGATAACAGCCTCAGTGTCCTGGACAGTACTCTTCCCCACACCCCTTCCCTGTTCCTGAAAGGAAGGGCCCCTTGCCACTGGGAGGTTGTAGGACACTCTGGAATAGCGACTTGTCTGAAATATGTGGTTAGCAGCTTTCAGAATAGACACCTGAGGCAGCTGCAGAAGGAGGAAGGAACTAAAGCCAGTTATCTAGAGCCTCATCTCTCCCCAGCTGCAGTACCCTTAGGAAAGTCCATGGTATCTGTGTTAGAGTCTACAGAGCACAGGGCCTCCAGGTGTTAGGAGAAGTCACCAAAAGATACATCTGTATGACATATACTCTTGGCTGTCTCTTCAAAATCCATTTTGAATCTGTTTTCAGAATAAATCTTAATTTTATTTAGGTTCATAATAAACCCTGTTAAAAACTACATTTCCCAGAATCTTTTGCAACCAAATTGGTTAGAAATATGAATGGGACTACTATGATTTGGATGTGAGGGGGCCCCCCAGAAGCTCACATGTGAGACAATACAATAAGGTTCACAGGAGAAATGACTGGATTTTAAGAGTCTTAGCCCAATCAGTGAATTTATACCCTGACTGGGATTAACCAAGTGGTGACTGAAGCGATAAGGTGCGGCTGGAGGAGGTGGGAAATGGGATGTGGCTTTGGGATTTATATTTGTATCTGGCAAGTGGAGTGTCTGTCTGTCTGTCTGTCTGTCTGTCTCTCTCTCTCCTTCCTAATCACTATGTGAGCTGTTTCCCTCTGCTACATTCTTCTTCCATGAGGCCTCACCTTGAGCCCTGAGGAATGGAGTTGGCCTTCTATGGACTAAGACCTCTGAAACCATGTGCCCTCAAATACACTTTTCCTCCTCTACAATTGTTTTGGTTGGGTCTTTCAGTCATAGTAGAGAAAGAGCTGACTAAAATAGGGACCCTGAGAAAGAGCTGACTCTGATGGGAGGTAGAAGATCCTGTACTTCTTTCTGTTGTCTGGCATATACACGTGATGGCTGGAACTCTAGCAGTCAACTTGGATGATAAGGTATCATTGAGAATGAAAACCATACACCAGGAAGCAGTACAGAAAAGTCCAAGAAACATGGTAGCCTTGAAGTCTCAGTAGCTTGAAATTGTTTATCTCCAAACTTGTGAGAAAGAAAAGCATTTCTATCTTGTCACTACTATTTTGAATTTTGTTATTAGCAGCTCCAAACATTTTCTATTTATTCAAAATCTTTTGTAAGTATAAAGAATGAGGTAAAGCTGGGCATGATGGTGGCATGCCTGTAATCCCAACTACTTGGGAGGCTAGTGTAGGACCATTGCAAATTTGAGGCCAGCCTCGGTAACTTAGCAAGACACTGTCTCAAAGTAAAAAAATTTTAAAAGGGCTAGGTATATAGCTCAGAGGTAGAATGTTCCTGGGTTCAATCCTTAGTACCCCCAATCAAAAACCAAAACTCTAAAACCAAAAAATTCTCAAACAAAAAAATTAAAATGAGGGGCTAGGATTATATCTCAGTGGTAGAGCACTTGCCTAGCATGTGTGATTCAATTCTCAGCACCACATATAAATAAATAAAATAAAGGTCCACTGGCAACTAAAAACAAAATTTTTTTTTGAAAAAAAAAAGTATAATAATATTACCACGGACTTAAAAAACAAACAACCAAACAAAAAACGAAAAGCAGGTAAATTAAAGTGGTAATACTACCCAATCAGCCAGAACAAATCCAGGAGCTAACAAATTGAGACACACTAAAATAAATGAGAAAAATGCTTAACAATTTTTAGGTAGCATCAATATTAGATAACTTCTCTGAGAAATAACCATTAAAATTAGATTATTTTTCCCAACTAAAATTACTTGGTTTGATGCTTTTGTCATCTGATTATGTATTATTCTGATATTTAAATGCTTCATCTAATAAAAAATTTATAATACGATTCTTACCTTCTTAGCTTCCTCCTCCATCATTGCATTTAATACCTCTGATTCTTTCCTTCTGTTCTTCCGAAGGAGGTTGGCTACTTCTCGGTAACCTTCATTTCGTTGTAGATCATTACATTTTTGTCTATGTAAATTTTGAATCTGCCAGTCAGTATTTAAACATGCTTGTTCAGCTTTTGCCAAATTTTCTTCAATTATCTAAGAAAAGTTGTAAAAATTCAGAAACAATGTCAGACTCTAAAATCATGTGTCCAGGTATCTAGGACAGCTGTTCATAAGCTTGGTTGCATATCATAGTCACCTGGTGTGTTAAAACAGACTGACTCCCAGGGCCCACCACAAACCAGTAAAATCCATCTCTGGTGCAGTTGGATATTGGTATTTTAAAACACTCTGTAAGTGATTTTAATGTATAGCAAGAGTGAGAACTTCCAGGCTAGGGGATGAGTAGGATTTAGTAATATTTGTTTTCAGCACCATGAAAACTAGTCAAAAGAGCCTATTTTTACAGATTCACAAAAGTCTACAATTAAAAATAAATAGTGGAATATTTTGGGTGAATAAGCTAAGGGACTGTTGCAGAACAGAAGGTCTCTACACCATTCCTGATTCTTGAAAGAGGACCAACCCCTGACATACACCCATTTAACATTTTGCTAAAGGTAGAGAAAGTTCTTTTTTTAATGCCTCAAGTTTTATTTCAATTCATTTAAATCATCATTTCTGAAAGGATACTCTGTAAGAAATTCTATAAAATAAGTCTGGAAATGTTTCTTAATGATTCAGAATGTACAAAACTCTCAAATTTGGCATTTAAAAAACCCCCTATTTTAGGACAGCATTTCCAATACTTGGTCATCCCCCACTTCACTGAATAACAGTTATTAGAATTCCACAAATATACTCTGGAAGTGCTGGCTTCCATACGAGACAGGGACCTCAACCATTTAGGGAAAATCTCTGAGACACAGCATGACAGAAGAGCATAATTTGTAAAGTTTCTATTTCCTTTGAAACAGTAGTTGTAAAGAGTCTGAAAGAGACTCATATATGACTTTCAATGAAGCAAGCACCCTGTAAATAAATACAGCAATGTGAGGCTCTAGGAACCTGGATTAATGAAGCAAAGCAATGAATTATCTCAATTTCACAATTTATTCTAAATTTGTTCTCTTAAAAGAACTATGGATGGAAAATTACCTCCTATGTACACACTAAATTTGCCATATGTTTACCTTCTGGGTCTTTCTGCTCTGAGTCTGGCCAGTTTCTATTAGCTTATGAAACATGTGTTCTTCAAGATCCACTTTTCGCCTATAGGCATCAGCATCTTCCTTAATTTCTTTTGCAATAGCTTCTTGATTTCTAGTAAGATTCTGTTAAAAAAATTGCTGATTTATATAATAATACTAAAACACAAAGTGGCCTTTCTTTTTGCAAAATAGTAATACATACACAAATAAAAACTGTAACCATTTAATTTTCAAAGTAAAAAGCAAGTAGTAGTGATATCAGTGAAAACCACAAAGCAAGTAACTCTGAAAATTCTCTCCTTCCTAAAAGGAAAAACTGTCAGAATCAACTTTTTCAAAATTATGGAAATTGACTGAAGCCTTACAGCAATCTGGAGAGCATTTACTTATTAAAATGGCTAAACCTCAGTAAGAAACAGCAAGCTCTCTGCTATTTTATCTTGTGTATTCTGATTCCCACCCAACCCCCAAGCTCAGGTTAGCCCTGAAAACCAGCAGCCTGGTAACCTATGGAGCAGGCGAGACGGGGCTGGAGCTCCTTCAAGCCATTCCCTGAGAGCCAGCATTACTTGACCTTACTGGCGGGTCTCTGCAAGACCCCACTGCTACGTTGTCTTCACATGACCTCACTCAGAACTCAGTGTGCGCAGCCAGTTCCTCAGGGACAGTTGTAGAAAACAATTAGAAATTGAACATCCTGGCTGTGGAGGCAGTAGATCGTGGTTGACAGCACACATCAGGATACTTCCAGCAGCTCAGGAGGCTGAGGCAGAAGGATGGTGAGTTCAAAGCCAGCAAAAGTGAGGCATTAAACAACTCAGCGAGACTCCGTCTTCAAATAAAATACAAAATAGAGCTGGGATGTGGCTCAGTGGTCGAGTGCCCCTGAAAATTGTTGTTTCTTACTGAGGTTTAGCTATTTTAATGAATAAATACTCTCCAGATTGCTGTAAGGCTTCAATCAATTTCCATGATTTTGAAGAAGTTGATTCTGACAGTTTTTGCTTTTAGGAAGGAGAGAATTTTCAGAGTTACTTGCTGTGTGATTTTCACTGATGTCTCCACATACCCTTCCAAAAAAAAAAAAAAGCTTAACAAGAAAAACCAGGACTTAGACATCCACAGGAGGACTTAAAAAACGCCCCTATATTCTTGGGACTTTAGCAGGCCACCTGCATATGTAAGGCTATGCATATATCCAGAGCTGTGTGCTCAGAGCTGGGGCTGCGGCTAATAACTCACACATGGTTACCTTTGAGGTTCTGTAAGACCAGGGAGTGAAATCTAGGCCAGGATTGCAAACTGCCTTGCTCAGTGTGGCAGGTGCGCCTCAGTATGCACACGGTGCCCCTCAGGAGGGACCAGAAGCTCTCTGGTTCAAAACTCCTAATAAGGAAGCCTGTCAATCTTTAGCTGACCACTAAGCTGAGGAGAGACCTCAGCGGCTTCACACAGCAAGAAGCAGATTTCACAGAATTAGTTCAGAAAAGTCACTAAGCAAAAACAAACAAGAAACCCTGAGGCAGGGACAATCTCATCCTCATAATTGTCACTTTATATTTAAAATGTATAGTTTTTACAATAACCACGATTATTTTTTAAAAAACCAACAAAGCACAACTTAATACAAATAGATATTAACTATACTACCTCCAAAGAAAATACAAAAATGACCAAAAATATATGAAAAGATGCTTAATATCATTAGTGAGTAGGAAAATGAAGTAAAAAACACAATAAGATAACACCTCATATACACATGTATTGCTATTATAAAAAAGAAAATAACAACTACTTCTCTCAGGTGTATTTTCAAGAGAACTGTAAACATGCCCCATAAAAAGCTGTTCATAAATGTTCACATCAGCATTTTTTATCAGAGCAAAATCATGAAAACAACTCAAAAGTCCATAGCTGACAAATGGATAAACAAATTGTGGTCTATTCATAAAATGAACTATTATTCAGCCATAAAAAGGAATAAAGTACTGATTCATACTATGATGTGGATGAACCTTGAAAACATGCTAATGAAAGAAGTCAATTACAAATGACCACACACTGTGTAATTCTATTTGAAATGTCCTGTCCACTTAGATAGGCAAATCCATACAGACAGAAAGTAAATCTGTGGTTGCCAGAGCCTGGAGAATGGGGTAAATGCTAATGGGTATGGTGGTTGGGGGGTGAAGAGTAACAGATGGCCTTCACAAAGATGTAAATTTTAAAAGCAAAATAACAAATGAATGTCCAAATAATCTCATTTATCACTATTGCAGAGGCTGGCCTTGAACTCGTAATCCTCCTGCCTTGGCCTCCTGGGTAGTTGGGATTACAGGCATGTGTCACCATGGCTAGCAGTTGCTATTTCTTTCATATTTATTTTTTAGTTGTAGTTGGACATAATGCCTTTATTTATTTTTTATGTGGTGCTGAGGATCGAACCCAGGGCTTCACACGTGCTAGGCAACTGCTCTACCACAGAGCTACAACCCCAGCCCAGCAATTGCTATTTCTTGATTGAAAGATTTTCCTCCTACTTTTCTAATTATTCACAGGCAGCTTAATTGCCTTTATAATTAGCTTAAAATAAAAATATTTACAAATTATATACAGAAAAGATACATGTGCATAGCTATTTATTGCCAACAATTGTAAACCATTTAAACATCTAACAACAAAAAAGGTTTAAATAAGTTACAGTTCACAGCCACTACAAATGACAACAATGAAGATATAGCCATTTGGAAAAAAGAATTTTATTTAGTAAAAAAGAAAAGCAGAATATGAGGTAAAAAGAAAAGCAACTCCCAAAGAGGTGAAATCATATATATGTAAAGACTAAGAACTAGGAGAAAAGGTGGCACCGTCTGCAATCCCGGCAGTTTGGGAGACTAAGGCAGGAGGATTGCAAGTTCCAGGCCGGCCTGAGCAACTAAGCGAGGCCCTAAGCAACTTAGTGAGACCCTGTCTCTAAATAAAAAACAAAAGGGCCGGGGATGTGGCTCAGAGGTAAAGTACTCCTGGGTTCAATTCCTAACACCAAAAAAGAACTAGGGGAAAAGAATGAAAATCCACAGTGAAGAGGAATGAAGACGGGTTGGTGGTGTGATGCAGCATACTGGGTAAAGGAAGTTATCAATTCATTTTTTTTTTTTAAATTATAGTTTTCTTAGGCCATGGAGGAAGAGGGAAACTATTATCCCCCCAGCAGGTGGCATGTATTAGACATTGTGCAGGAAAGGTTTTACTCAGTATATCTGAGTTATTCAAACCCTGAACATTGCAAAGAAAAGACTAGCCCTTGGCCAGCTCCTGGAAGATAAGCTCTCTGGCCTCGATCCCTCTCTGATGCCTTTGCATTACTGGGGATTTGGCCATGCCATTGGCTTATGTGAACAATGCGATTTGGTAGGAGCTGCGGGCCAGACTACATTAGCCTGACTTCTGGAGGGGCTGAAGAAAGACATCTAAGGTCAGCCTCCTGTGTGCTCCTTTCCTACGCTGCCCGCTGTGATACCCAAGACAACGAGGCTTGCGCAAGCCTCCTGGTGGCGGTTCTCTGTGCAATTGTCACACATCTAAGCCAGGAGAATTCAGTGTTGTCTGCACAACCCCGCGGAAGATGCCAGCTGCAAGATCTGCCTGCTCTGGAGTCCACCTACATGACCCTTAAGTTTACTGGATTTAATTTACTTCTACTTCAATAAAATGAAACCATAGGTGTAAGAGCTCTTACTGAATTCTGTGAGTCCTAATGAATCAATGAACCCAAGGGTGGTCTTGGGGACCCTGCGACACATACATTTATAATCCTCATAATGATCTTTTCAAGGATGCTATTATTCCACAGAGAAGGTGCTTACATGTGAAAGATAGAGAGAAGGACAAAACCCACTTCATTAAAACAAGGTCCTGGAAGATGAAGGGAAGGGATCTGGATCACAGGTCAGAATTTACTTGTTGGTCTTTATGCTTAGTTTTCTTATTTTTCTTCTTTTTTAATTAGGGTCGGGGGTGTAGCTCAGTGGTAGAGGGCTTGCCTAGCACGTACAAGACTCTGGGCTCCATACCCAGCACTGCCAAAAAACCAAACCAAATGAAATCAAACCAAACCAAAACAAAAATACCAATCAAATTAGGTGTATATAGAATGCTGAGCTCGTATTTCCCATTGAGCTAATAATGATATTTTCTGGAACAAAAGGTCTTTAGAAACCAGGTACAATGGAGCATACCTATAATCCCAACAATTTGTGAGGCTGAGGCAGGAGGACTAAAAATTTAAGGTCAGCCTCGGCAACTTGGTGAGGCCCTGAGCAATTTAGTGAAATGCTGTCTCAAAATAAAAAATAGAAAGATGTGGGGATGTGGCTCAGTGGTAAAGCACATCTAGGTTCAATGTCCAGTCACCTCTACCTGCCCCTCAACCCAAAGACTTTGGAAATAGATATTTTTGGGGGGTAGGTAATGGGGAATGAACTCAGGGGCACTTGACCACTGAGCAACACCGCCAGCCCTATTTTGTATTTTATTTAGAGACAGGGTCTCATTGAGTTGATTAGCACCTTGCTGTTGCTAAGGCTGGCTTTGAACTTGCGATCCTCCTGCCTCAGCCTCCCAAAACGCTGGGACTACAGGTGTGCAACACCACACCCGGTTGGAAATAGATATTTAATTGATGTGTAATGTAAGAGAGAAATTTGGCAGGTAAAGTGTTAGTCACTAAAACCACTTTTAAAAAGGTGAGAGCAATATATCTATCTAAATGAGCAGATAAATTTTAGGATTTTATGTTAGTTTTAATTTAATTCTTCTCTAATCCTGTAGGTTTCCTTAAATAAATATTTCCTTCAAAAGATAGCAAAAAGGGATTAATAAATATTTGCCTCCTAATCTGATACTCAGAAAGCAACTCAGCATTACTTATGTGGCATTCCTGCCCAAAGTGCATCACTAGAATCTTTCCATGAAAACACAATGGGTAAATGCTGAGGGACATTCTGTAACATATCTATCCTATATGCTTCAATAAACATGAGTATCATGACATACAAAGGAAACTCAGGAGGAGTTTAAATAGGAGTAAAGAAGACATGAGACACCTGGAAATATGGATCTTAGATTTTTCTTTTGCTCTAAAGAATGTTTTTGAGGTAACTGATCAAATCTGAAAAAGGGTATTTATAGATCAGATAATATTATGTTGACTTCCTGGTTTTGATAATATACTGCAACTATATAATAGGATTCCTTGTATACTGAAATGCTGAAGGGTAAAGGAGTGTCATGTTTACAACTTACCCTTAAATAGTCCAGAGAAGACAATATGTATATGAGTACAGATGGAAAGAAAAAATTAGCAAAACATTAATATTTGAGAATCCGAGAGAAAAAAAATTTTTTTTTTTTTTTTTTGTATCAGTGATTGAACTGAGGGGCGCTTTACCACCGAGCCACATCCCCAGCCTTTTTTTTACATTTTATTTAGAGGCAGGACCTCGCTGAGTTGTTTAGGGCCTCACTAAATAACTGAAACTGGCTTTGAACTCATGATCCTCCTACCTCTGTCTCCAGAACTGCTGGTTATAGGCATGTGCCACTGTGCCCAGCTGAGAGAAAAATATCAGGATTTTTCTTGCAAAATTTCTATTAATTCTGAAATTATGTCCCCTAATTGCCACACACCTCTTATTCCTAGAGGAAAGACAGCAAAAGTAAACTCTAGCTTAGTCCAAGTTAATTACATCTAATTTAAAATTACTGGAAATTCCTTGTTCAGTTCTAGAAGAAACTTAAAAAGTATTACAGATATAATGGATGCTGTTTTAAATATTAATGTAGATAACAATCTTGTGTATGTTACCTGTTATGAACCTGCAGTCAACTTTAAACTCAAAGTCTGATTTTAAGGGGCTGAAGGAAATAAAAACCTATGGTTTCAACATAAATGAGTAACAAAACATTTTCCTCCAATAAAAATTATGTTAACATAGCTTTCCCCAGTGGTATAAAAACTGAGTTGTAGGTTCTAAGCAAATATTTGCTGATCTAATTCCAGAAGATTTAAATTTAAAGTACTTTACAGTTACTGCCATGTTGCCTCACAAGATCCTTGGAAGGCTCAGGGTGAGTATTCCTTATTCCAAATGCTCAAGGCCAGAAGTATTTCTGATTTTGGAATTTTCTTGGGAGTTTGAAATACTGCATAATCTTTACTGGTTGAGCATCCTTAATCTGAAAGCCTGAAATTCAAAATGCTCCAAAATTTGAAATTTTTGAGCATCAAGTTGGCACTTCAAATGTTTTGACTATCAGAGCACTTCAGATTTTGACTTTTCAGATTAAGAATGATCAACTTGTATTGGGATAATTTCACAGTTAGTTGCACAAATGTAGGAAAACTTAGTAAACTGGTAAAGATCCTGAGGCAATGTCTGGGGCTTACATCTGGTGCTTCAGACACCAGGCTAAGCTGCTACAGAAACATGAATTAAAGAATTACAACAAACTGTACATTCAGACATTCTGGCTACTTTACAATCCTGGATGACACTATATGCTGTTTCAAAAGTGATTAAAATAAACATTAAGAAACCATGAATAAATACAGCCTAAAAAGAGTTCGTACAAACTCTGCTTTTCTTACACTGGAAATAACTGACTTCTACCTTCTCATAAAGTCTTTTTTGTGATTCGAGTTCCAGCTGCCTCATTTCTAGGTCTTTGGTTGTGGTAGCAATTTCTTGATCTCTCATTTGTACCTACGGCCAAACAACAAACACAAGTATTAAAAATAATTTACAAATTCATTTCTAAGGAATTTAGTAATCTTATAAAGTGAAAACTCAATGACAGTATTTAAAATAACAGGAATTGGGACTGGGGTTGTGGCTCAGGGGCAGAGCACTTGCATCGCACGTGTGAGGTACTGGGTTCGAGCTTCAGAACCACATAAAAACAAATAAAAGTAAAGATATATAAAAAAAATAATGGGAATTGGTTTCAAGAACCAGAGTAACTGATAATATGTTAATATTCACTGTGGAATCTAGGACTAATCTCTGAGTTAAAGTTATGCTTAATTTTTTAAAAAAGATCACATAGTTACCATAGACTCATTTGGATAGACTGGAAAAAGAGGCAGCAGTTTTTACCATGCTACAGTAACCAACACTGAGTTAGAAAAACTTGAACAACTTAAATTTGGGGTTTACAGAAATACAGAATGTTTAATCTTATGAAATATAATGGTTATTTAATGTTCTTTTTGATTTATACTTTTTATAAATCAATTTGACAATAACTTCAGGTTGGACTTTACTGTGGATTATTCAACTTGTGTTTTGATCAGATAGACATAGCTCATTTAGAATTCGCCATTCTCTAGAATTGGATTTCTTGAAAGCTTTTCCCTCCTATATACTAGACGGTTCAGATAAGACACTTTGAGAGAATCTTAGAAATCATCTTAACTATTTGGTTGCCTAAAGCCCCAATTATTTTTAGCAGTGAGAATAAAATACATTGTATGTATTTCAAACAAAACAACAAACTGTAACCAATCAGTTGTCAATTCCCATTCATTTATTTTTTATTATTATTTTTTTAAATTTTTTTAGTTGTAGTTGGACACAATACCTTTATTTTACTTATTTATTTTTATGTGGTGCTGAGGATGGAATCCAGGGTCTCACATGTGCTAGGTGAGTGCTCCACCACTGAGCCACAACCCCAGCGCCCCCATTCATTTATTCAATAAACATATGATGATTGAATTACCACCTTCAACTACTGAGGGTTAGATACTGTTGATTAAAAGACATGCTATAAAATAGCATGTAATAGGAGAGGCAATAAAAATGAGAATATGGTGGGACTTGCAAAAATACACATCCTAGGGATCAAAGAAGCTGGTCCACCTTAAGGCTGTAAGTGGGAAAGCAGCTGGCTCAAAGATGGGGGGGGCTTGAGTCTAGGAAGCAAGAGCAGTGCTGAAGCCAAGGGGTGAAGGAGCTGTCGGGCACAGTACAGTGTGCCTTTTAAGGATTTCAGCTACAGAAGTTCACTGCTTATGACATAAACAGCCACCCGTGCCAGAACAAAAACAGATCACTTTGCTGCTAACAGATGTCTGAAGTTACATATACATGTCACTTTGGACTTAGGCAGTCTTTCCTGCTGGAGCTGAAGAGGAGCATTTGCAGTTGGGAAGGGTGAAAGCATGTTAGAACAGGCAGCTGGCAGAGTAGGGGGCTAGAAGGGCGGTGGATGCCTGACCATGTTGCTGAAAGGACATTAAGATACTCTGACCACAAAACGCTTTGCCTCGCCTCAAGAACTGGAAATATAGGCTGGGGCCATGGCTCAGTGGTAGAGCGCTCGCCTAGCATGCGTGAGGCACTGGATTCGATCCACAGCACCACATATTAACAAAATAAAGATATTGTACCCACCTATAGCTAAAAAATAAATATTAAAAAAAACCCTGGAAGTAAAGATTTAAGAGTTCTGAGCCTGCCTTACTTTTGGGGAAGAACATATACTCTTTGAGAAAAATGAAATATTAATTTGATCCACTAGATAAGAGAATAAAAAAGCCAATTAAAAATTAATTAGCTTTAGCCAGACGCCATGGTGACTGCCTGTAATCCCAGCCACTTGGGAGGATCATAAGGAGAATCTCAAGTTGGTTGTTGAACTTTTAAAATGTGACTTGTCCAAATTGTGGTGTTCTGTTAAGTGTAAAATGAATAGTGGATTTCAAAGCCTTAGTAAAAAAAAAAGTAAACAAATAGTCCACCAAAAATGTTTTTATACCAGTTGAATACTGAAGTATTGATGTACAAACATACTGATTTGAATAATTAAAATAACTAAAATTAAGATAATTAAAATTAATTTCATTTTTTTCTTCTTACTAGAAATGCTTAAGGCTGAGGCAGGAGGATGGCAAGTTCAAAGCCAGTCTCAGCAAAGAAGGGAGATGCTAAGAAACTCAGTGAGACCCTGTCTCTAAATACAATACAAACTAGGGCTGGGGATGTGGCTCAGTGGTCGAGTGACCCTGAGTTCAATCCCCAGTACTTCCCAACTAAAAAACAGAAATACTTAAAATACTATAAAACTTAATTTGGTACATGGCTCACAATGCATTTCTAGTATAATGATACCCCAAAGAACACAGAGGCCCAGCAAGATATTCAACCTTAAAAACAACAACAAA
Source organism: Callospermophilus lateralis (assembly GCF_048772815.1). Lineage (NCBI taxonomy): Eukaryota > Metazoa > Chordata > Mammalia > Rodentia > Sciuridae > Callospermophilus > Callospermophilus lateralis. Next base: position 75,202,632 of record NC_135320.1, on the reverse strand, counting down.
AAGGCAAATTGATATAAACCACTTGTCACCTATCAGGTTGGCAAATATTAAGACTGATGCACCCAAAATGAACTCCTCTAGGGCATGGAAATTTAAGCTAAAGATTAAAATATCTTAAGCTGCTTTCATGCGGAAAATGTACAATGTAGCACAGTTTTGTAAAAGAAACATTACAAATAACCTAAATGCCCAATAGCAAAGGATTAAAGAAACTATGGTACATTCATCAATGAAATAGTAGCAATAGTAGGCTGGGGTTGTGGCTCAGTGGTTGAGCGCTTGCCTCACATGCAAGAGGCACTGGGTTCGGTCCTCAGCATCACATAAATAAATAAATTAATAAAATAAAGATATTAAAAAGAAAAAGAGATGTTAAATACTTAAAAAAAAAGAAATAGTAGCAATCACACACACAAAAAAGAGAAATACAGCAATAGGAAAAGATATTCAACATATATCATTTTTAAAGGCATGGTATAAAAACAAGTTGTAGGGAAAATAATCCCATTTTTTTAAAAAATATAAGTGTAATTACTTTTCCATGTATAGAAACAGCCCCAAAAAACTGTGCAATCAATTTATTTTTTAACAGTTTATCTCTGAAGATGAAAAGATGAAGCATGGAAAAGGTTCATTTTTAACTCTATATATTTTATACTGGAAATTCTACATTGATAATACATAAATATTTACATTAAAAAGGAATCTTTCCCCAATCACAATTAACTTCATGATTAACTGATACGGATACATTTTTATTTTGGAGAAACAGTCATCAAGAATACTAGTCAATTTGACTAGTTACTACAACTAAAAAAAATATATAAAAAAACAGAATACTAAACCTTTCTCTCAATTTCATCATCCAGTCTTTGTAGTTCCATTTCACGTTGATCTTGCTGAAGCTTCAGAAAACGCCTTCTAGCAGCATCTTGTAAGTATAATTCCTTTATCTTCAGCTCTCTTTTCACAGCAGCTAATCTTAGGTGCAAAATACATCAAAGGGAACATTTCCCAGTACAGACTTAATTTTTTCACAATAACAACCTGCAACTTATTTTGATGCCACTTGCCCATTTAACTGGTGCCATGGTAACACAATGTGTTTATAACACCTAAATGAACAATGCCCAACTTGTAAGTCCACATGTCTGCATGTAAATGATAAATGGCCCCCACACAATGGGCTATTCTTCTCACACTCGCATTTCAAACAGGTCTACCAGTTAGATTGTTTCACCATGAGCTAATAAACTTTATATGAAGGAAAAATGCCAAAAAATACTCCAATGTTACCAAACGTGACGTATGCTTATTCTTTTAGAATTTTAATAGAATGCTAAAAGCTCAGTTCTGTAATTCCTTTTAGAATTTTGTTTCATAAAATTTCACCCCAAAATAAAAATCAATAAACACAGAAACAAGTTTCCAAACAGGCCTAGTCTAATTGTTTATCCAATAATCATAATTACACATTTTTACCTCATTAACATACTCCTGAAAAAGCATTTAATATTTCTTCCCTTGTTCTCCAAATGAATAATGAGAATTATTTTGTTTCAATTGTCAGGTCACATATTTATGTTCAAAACACAATTTAAAAAATTATACTCCAGGGGCTGGGGTTGTGGCTCACTGGCAAAGTGCTTGCCTTGCACATGTGAGGCACTGGGTTCGATCCTCAGCATCACATAAAAATAAATAAACAAAATACAGATACTGTGTCCCTCTATAAAAAAAAAATTGAAAAAAAAAATTATACAGTTATACTCCACTTAATGTAATTTACCCAGTATTCTATTACAAAGCATTTCTGCCTACTGTAATGTTTCTAGGTAATCTTCTTCAAGGTACATTAGATCTCATATGAACTCTGAGTAATCAGTGAAAAGTTATATTCAGCATAGCTTTAAAATTATATACCTTTTTTGAAAGGTGGTATACATTTTTTTATTAATTACACATTTGCTTAATGGAAACTAAACTGATAATTCTGCATATAGCATTGTTCCTATATAAGAAATGGAAGAAAAGAAAAGTTATTCAACTGACTCATGTGCATAGTTTTTTTTCAGATGCAAACATACCTCTGTCTTTGCTGCATCATCTTTTCCTCCTCTTGCAAGAGCATTTCTCTTCTTGTTTCTTCAGCTTTACGGAGCAGCTCTTGTTTCTGGTACCATGCTTCATCTTTGATTCTTTGCTGGTCCACTTCAGCATGCATATCTTCAACTGCCTGCCTTAAGGAGACAATATTTATTATTACGAAAACACAAACAAGAAAGCTTAGTGATTTAGTCCAAAGACAATCAAAACACAAAATGTATACTTGATTAATATGCAGTAACTGATTTTACTTCCAGATTAAGAATTAAATGTTTAAAGATACCTCCAGTCTTCAAACTTTGATTTTGCAAAAATACTTAAAATTTAATAGATTTTTCATTAAAATTTTTCTGGCTTATATTTATAACAGATTTCATTTCTATCAAAGAACACGTATTTCATGATTACCTCTCTCTCAAGTAATCCAATTCATCTTTCCTTATTCGTTCTCGTTCCTGTGTCTGATAGTCCACAATAAACTTTGGATATTGATTAAATATTGGATATTGTCCTTTTGTCAGTGCAACAAAAACATCCAGCACATTGTCTGGGTGAATGTGAGCAGGCGTGGTCTCCATGAGATGATAAACTTCTCTAATCACAACATTTATATCCAGGTTATTCCGATGGTGAAAAAAATACTGTAAGAAAACTTGATGTTTAAATCAAGATTTACCTAACAAAACAATTTTGAGGCAGAGTTAAAGATTTCAGAAATATAAATGTGAATTTAAACATTTTTTTTTTTTTTGGCAAATTCACTGAAGGCTTTCTTAATCCAAGTTTTAAAATAAAGATTCAATTTTGTATTTTCAAAATATAATAAGATGCCACACCTATATTATGAAATTTTGAAATCAAACAGTTTACATTTTAACCGAATATGAAGACTTTCATTAGAGTAGAAAAAGAATGCTTTAACAAATGAGACCACTTCCACTGTTTGGATTTTTAGAAATTCAAAATCCAAAATAAATATATTAGAAAATAAATTAGTTGGGTGGCTTAAAGATATCTGAAATAGTTCTATATTATCTTGTTCTGGCAGATCCAATTTCTAAAATACATATGTATGTACTATGTAACCAAAAAGTAAAAGTAAAATTTAATTTGGTAGAAATCACAAAATTGGTTACAAATACACACAAAAACCCGAACGAATTCATCCAATCCACCAAAAGAGACTCCTTTTTAAAACCATCTCCATTCTGTACAATGCCCACATTCAGATTTTCATTTTTTTTTTTAAGTCAATCTCTTACTGACAACAAATGGTGTTTACAACATTTTTATCATGTGGTAGATTCCATCTATTCACTATATTTTCTAAATTGTCCTACATGTAAATACATTTTTTATATCGTCTATCTTATAAAGTTTACTATTAAAGTACATTAAACTATTAAAAAAAAAACAACCCCTTCCAATGCCTTCTTTCAGTCACTTTCCTACCAAGCCCCTGGACCCTCAGTCACCATTTTGCATGTGTAATAAGCATCCCAACCACCGCTAGTCAGATAGGTCACTGATAAGATCATTACAGAATAATTGACTACTGAAGTGGGCAACATTTTTTACAAAGGCTAAAGAAAAAAGAAAAAGAAAAAAAAAATCACAAAACCAGGGGCTGTAGCTTAGTAGCAGAACACTTGCCTGCTCATAAACTCAATCCCCAGTGCTGATTTTTTTAATTAAAGAAAAATAAATATAAGCACAAAACCCCAACGTTATCATAATTTTCTTCTGACACCATGACTGTAAGACTCAGAGCCTGCTGTCATTGTTTAATCACATACAAACTACAGGGATGCAGTCCAATTTGTTATCCATTATATTCCTGCCATCTAGCACCACAGCCTAACATACAGTAGTAGGTGCTCAATTATATTTTTCAACTGAAATAGTTAAAATTTGAAAACCTTCTCTTAAGAACAGATATTTACCTCAAAATCATCCTTAAGAGTACAACTGAGCAAAGGAGCTCTAGAACATATGTTGTAGGCTACCACAGTCATCAGCAGAAAGGAGGGATGGTTGGAAAAGACGTTGTCAAATAATTTGAGCCATTCCTCTCTTGTCAGTACTTCTGAGAACACAGTTTCAAGAAGAGGCCAAGCATACAGCTAAAATAAATGTGGAAAAAATTCATTAGTTTTCTAAAGAAAAATCAAAATGAAGTCATTGATAATATTCTCTGATATTCAAGCTATGAAAATAATTATATTAAATACATAATTATGAAAAAAACTACCTCTTTGTAGACTTTAAAGAAGGCAGTTTAAATATAAAGAATGGTTTACTGTTTTATTTTTACTGGGGATTGAGCCCAGAGGTGCTCTATCATTGAGCTACATCCCCACCACTTTTTATTTTTTACTTTGAGATAGGGTCTTAGATCACCCCCAACTAGCTAGGATTACAGGTGTAGGCCACTGCACCTGGCTTACTATGCTTTTTATTGTATGCCTTCACAAAAATACAGTTCCATTTATACCAGAATCAACGCTGACTCCTCAAATAAGTTATGTTATTCTAAAACTCTTATACCTCTTACCTGAGATGTTATATCATGAGCTATGAAGTGCTGCAGCAGTTCCTTGTCATGAAATGCTAAAATGTTTTCTATTATACTAAGAATATTGATAGGAGGATTAGGAAAGTATTCAAACCAGTGTTGACACCAATTGACTACAAAGGAAAAAGAAAAACAGAAAATTTATCTTTAAATACTTTTCTATATTATCGAAGGGTCTTTATAACTCTTAAATGTATCCACTCTTTCTGTCCTCAATATATCCAAGAATAAAAACATAACCTTTTACATGTGTTCTTAGAATAAGCGATTTTTAAAATTCTGTTAAAATAGAATCTTAGGTGCAAACTTTTTCAGAGTAGTAAATGAAAATGTGTCAATTAGAACACACACACACACAAACACACATACCTTTCCAAGGTAATTCTTTCTTTAAAAAAAAAAAAAAAAAAATATATATATATATATATATATATATATATATAATATTTTAGTTGTTAATGGACCTTTTTATTTTATCTATTTTATTTATTTATATGTGGTGCTGAGGATCAAACCCAGGGCCTCACACATGCCAGGCAAGCATTCTATCACTGATCTACAACTCCAGCCCCTTTCCAAGGTATTTCTGATCTTAGTTACAGGATATAGGATATTCTGGTTTCTGGGACCTCCTGTTTTATCCTTCTCTTGAGTAAAGGATCCCTTTTATAAAAGGTTCCTATGCAGGTGTTCCTTAAATGTGCTCAATGTTAATATGCCTACCTCCTTAAATCTATTAAAATTCATGCATTATCAAAGTTAGAAAAGCTTTGCCAGGTGTGATGGTGTGATAGTGCGATAGTGCGTGCCTGTAATTCCAGATCCTTGGAAGGAGGATTGCAAGCTTGAGGCCAGCCTCAGCCAATTAGTATCTCAAAACAAAAGATTGAAAAGGCTGGGAAAAACAAAAGGTTAAAAGGGCTGGGAATGTGCTCCGTGATAGAGTGCCTCTGGGTTAAATTTTCAGTACCAAAAAAAAAAAAAGTTAGAAAAATGCTCACAATTACATTCTTACATATTCATACACACATACTTAAAACAGATGTCTATATATTGTAGCCTTTATCCATTAAATGACAATTAAAAAGTCCCCATTCCCAGGAAAAGACTGATTATTTATAACCATAATAACAAGTACCACAGGAACTAGTTTTAAATTTCATTAATCAATGACATTTTGTTTCAGTAAACCTGAATTTCATAACCAACCAGCAGTACTCTCTGAAAGTCAGCTAGTCCAAATTAGACTCCATTTCACTGAAAAGGTTTCTAAGGCTGACTTAAACTCACTGCCCTGTGTAATCAGTGTAGCCAGCAAAAAAAGGTCTTCTCAAAAGATAATTGTTGGGCTGGGGATGTGGCTCAAGCGGTAGCGGTAGCGTTCTCGCCTGGCATGCATGCGGCCCGGGTTCGATCCTCAGCACCACATACAAACAAAGATGTTGTGTCTGCCGAAAACTAAAAAATAAATATTGAAAATTCTCTCTCTAAAAAAAAAAGAAAAAAAAGAAACATCTGCTAAAAAAAAAAAAAAAAGATAATTGGTTGGTTTTGCTTAATGCTTCAACTGTCCTTTAGATTAATTCATATATATATATATATATATATATATATATATATGTAAATTTATATATATATATATATATTATACACACACACACAGTTTAAAATTTTTTTTTTAGTGGTAGTTGGACACAATACCTTTCTTTCTTTCTTTATTTTTATGTGGTGCTGAGGATCGAACCCAGGACCTTGCATGTGCAAGGCAAGCACTCTATCGCTAAGCCACAACCCCAGCCCCATATTAAATTCTTTTTTTAAAATTAATTAATTGATTTTAATTAGGTATATATGACAGCAGAATGCATTTTGATTGATCGTACACAAATGCAGCACAACTTTTCATTTCTCTGCACATGACGTAGTGTTGCACCATATTTGTAGTCATACACATACCTAGGGTAATGATGTCCATCTCATTTCACCATCTTTCCTGTCCCCACACTCCCTCCCCTTCCCTCTGGACTGTAAGTTCCAAAGCCACACAGACACATAGCAGAGTAAAGAGAAAGGATGGTATGAAGAGTCTATGTATTCCAAATAATACAGAGAAGTGACTGTTTGCTTTCAAATTTTCTTCTAGGCACCATCTGGACTGTAAGTTCCAAAGCCATACAGACACATATAAAGTCAGGGTTCTTCAACTCTATTAATTAAATTATATAATTTATATAATTAAATATATAAATTATATATATGTATATATATTCTGCTTTTTAATTTTAAATACAGGCTGAGTCTCCTCTATCTGAAATGTCTGGGACCCAAAGTGTTTCAGATTTCAGTTTTTTGGGTTTTGGAATATTTGCAAAACTTTACCAGGTGAGCATCCTTAATCCCAAAGTTCTGCTCCAAAATCTGAAAATCTGAAAGTGTCATGTTGACACTCAAAATTTTAGTTTCTGAATTTAGAATTTTCAGATTAGGAATGTTCAACCTGTATTGAGTTGTGGTTTCATCCTTTGATAGTAAGCTCTCCTACTTAAAATTAGCAAAAGAAGTCTTTATTAACAGAATATTGTATTTCATGTGGTTTGTAGGGACTTTCTAATTTTGGGTTTTATTATATTATTGAGCATTTAAATGTGAGCTAGATGATTAAGTCATAAATAAAATCTTCCAAAGACTAAGTTTGAAAAGAAATATTTCAATTTCTCAAAATTGCTCTTTTAAAATAAGTTAATTTAAAAAGGAAAATTGGGTTCAGCAGCATTTTACCAAGTACCTTTTATGTCTCAGACACTACAATGTCACTCTATGCCACAACACACAAAGCCCTTATCCTCCCCGTAACATTAATAGAATACTGTTTTCAAACAAGAGAAAAATCCTATCTACATTAACCATTTGCCTTAAGTATTTTTATTCCACTTTGGTACCACCACAAAAGACATATGACACACACAGACACAAATAAAGTCAGAGTTCTATTTAGCCCCAAAATTAACCACCTGCAGTGACTCTTTGCATTTATATTGACTCTTTACATTGCCTCTTTAAATCCTATGACCTCTTTACCATTCTTCAGCTTTTTTGGTAACCTACAGATATATAATTGTGTGAAGTATGATATATAATGTGAGTGCCATACATATAAGTCATTTAATTGGAAAGGAATCAAAAGTTTGTGATTACCAAGTGAAACCAGGAAGACTTAGTGAAATAAAGTCAATGAAACTGATGTACTTTGAGAATCTATGAAAGCCATTCAATAAATACTGACACTTTGGCCAGGCTCTATTGTGCCTTATGTAATCCCAGTGACTAGGAGGTTGAGACAGAAAGATAGCAAATTCAAGTCCAGCCTCAGCAACTTAGTAAGGCCCTAAGCAACTTAGTGAGACCCTGTCTCAAAATAAAAAAATAAAAAGGGCTGGGGGTGTGGCTCAGTGGTAAAATGACCCTGGGTTCAATCCCTGACGCCAAAAACAAAACAAAATAAAACCTGACATGTAAAGACACAGGGTGGCAATCTATGCTATTGGCATAGCACACTTGTGTGTGTGTGTGTATGTGTGTGTGTGTGTGTTACTGGAAATAAACGTATAGGCTTGTATACTTACTTAAATTATGTTTCTTTTTTTAAAATAAATTATGCTAGTATATGCACACTATGAAATATTACAATCAATAAAAACACCTAAGAAATTTATAAAAATTAGGGAAATTTACACAATATTAAATATTAAATAAAACCATGATTAAATAACAAATTGCTTAAAAGCACAGAAAAAGTAGAAAGGTAAATAAGTTATGGCATACCTATAAGTTGAAATATTATATTATACAGGCAATAAATAATGCTTTCCAAGCATATGTAGAAATTTGGAAGGAAATACCCATAAGAAATTTATCAATATATTACCAAAGATTGTTTCTGGAGAGGAAAAATACTGAATTTTCTTCTGCATACTTTCTCTAATGATCAACAAAAATATTATCAAAATAAGTACAATGTAATAAAAAAGTATGGAGGGAATTATAATATCATAATATGTATGCTTGAATTTTAATTTAATTTAATTTAATCCAATTTAACAGACATGATTTTACTAATATGAAAATAATGACCCATTTGCTGGCATAGATGATGGTGGTGGGCAATGACCTTAATGGCAGCAGATTATGGAATGTGACTGCCTGGGTCAGATGCTTGCTGCCACCAACCTAATCTTGGATAACCTAAGTACTCTGTGTTTCAGTCTCCTCATTTGTGAAAAGGAGGTAATATCTACCAAATAGAATTATTGTGAAGATTAAATGCATGAACAAAGTAAAATATCTTTGATCTACACATCAGGCACCTGAGAACAGTGTCTGGTACACAGAAAGAGCTCAAATACATGTTAGCCACAGATGACAAAGATAAACAACAGGTACCGTGTGCAAAGTGCTTTACAAACTCACCAACCCAATGAAGAATAACTGCCTTTCAGTAAGTGGAGGATCTGCTTCTTTCTTCACAACCAAATCCAGTGTGAGTATCTTCTAAAATTTATCCACCCAAATTTCCCGGTTTTTTTGGCGGGTGGTGGTGGTTGTATGAGGAATTGAACTCAGGGGCATTCGACCACTGAGCCACATCCTCAGCCCTATTTTGTATTTTATTTAGAGACAGGGTCTCACTAAGTAGCTTAGCACCTTGCCTTTGCTGAGGCTGATTTGAACTCATGATCCTTCAGCCTCAGCCTCTGGAGCTGCTGGGATTACAGGTGTGTACCACAGCTCCTAGCCCAAATTTTCTTGTAAATAAAAATGTTTTTTTTTTTTATTTAATTGCTTTTATTTTTTAAATACATGACATCGGAATGCATCACTATTCTTATTACACATATAGAACATAATTTTTCATATCTCTGTTTGTATATAAAGTATGTTTATACCAATTCATGTCTTCATATATGTACTTTGGATAATGATGTCCATTACATTCCACCATCATTCCTAACCCCCTGCCCCCTCCCATCCCTCTATCCTACCTAGAGTTTGTCTATTCCTCCCTACCCCACTATGAGTCAGTCACCTTATATCAGAGAAAACATTCGTCATTTGTATTTTTGGGATGGGCTAACTTTACTTAGCATTATCTTCTCCAACTGTATCCATTTACCTGCAAATGCCATGATTTTATTCTCGTTTATTGCTGAGCAATATTCCATTACATGTTTGAAATGTCCACTTTGTGTAAAACCTGATTGTTCCACACTTTCCTGACTTAAAAAAGTAGAGAATTCTAGGATTGTTGTTAGGTGTCACAAAGGTGCCAAATCATCAGGAAAATGTTTTAAGAATTCATTCTTGGTTCATTCTGTAATCATAATCTACTTACTTATGAGAGTAGCAACGACTTCAAAACAGATAAGCTGGTTGTTCTGGAATAATTTTACAAACGGAAATGCCAAAAGTGGAAGATAGGGTGTGTCACTAAAGATGGCAGACCAATGAGCTAAAGCAGACAGGGTTCTGTGAATAAAATAAGAAAATAAAGACCAGAAAACAATAATGTCATTAAAATTTGTGAATAAAAAATACCGTCACATGATAAAAATTTCAATATAGAAGGTATTTTTGGTGAAAATTGTTCCTTTTACCTATCATCTAGATCCTTTCCTCTAAAGCAATTTAATTATAAAACCTCTTTTTAAAAGCACAAATCATGGTATATTATAAACATTGTTCTGTACCTTGCATTTTACAACTAATAATCTGTTGGAAATAGTTAATATCAGTAAATGTACAGCAACAGCCTCATAATATTTTATAGATGAATGAGAGCTTTGCACAGGCACTTTTTTTTTTTTTTTTTTTTTTAATGATCCCCATTCTTGGGCCTTTAAGAGTCTTCTAATCTTTTATAAACAATGCTGTGCTGAGTATGAGTATATGTCCATCATTCTTCATGTGGTATTACAAATTTGGATAAATTCCCAGAAGTGGAATTGATGGGTCAAAGGATATGTGTGTTTGTAATTTCAATAGCCAGACCAGGCACAGTGGGGCATGGCTGTAACCCCAGTGACTTGGAAGCTGAGGCAGAAGGATTATAAATTGGAGGCCAGTCTCACCAACTTAGTGAGACCCTAAAAATAAAAATCAAATAAATAAAAATGGCAGAGGATGTAATTTTGTGGTAAAGTGCTCCTGAGTTAACTCCCAGTTTAAAAAAAAAAAAAATCCACAACCACTACCAAATTGTCATCCACAAAGTACTTACATTCCCATCACTTGTGTAAAAGGATGCCTGTTTTCTCATACTCTTGTCAACATAATTTATTATCAACCATTTATTTCTAGGTGAGAAATGACACTTTTATTAGGAAGATCAGCAGCATCTTTTCATGTTTAAGAACGATTTCCAGTGCTGTGATCCGTATGTTAAATTCTTTATCTATTTTTCATTGCTCAGTTTTTTTCACAATTATTTATATGAACACTTCATATGTTAGAGAAATGAGCCTTTCATCTGTCATGTTTTACCTGTATTTTCTCCATTTCATGTCTTTGTGTAGAAATTTTTTTCACATGTTGAGATATTGTATTCATATCAATCTCTTTTTGATATGTCAAGCTTATTATACTTTGGATTATAATTCTCCAATATTTACTTCTAATACCTTTAAGGTTTCTTTTAAACTTTGTATTTTGAAATAATTTTTGTATTTAAAAATCACAAAAATAGAGTCTGGGGTTGTAGCTCAGTTGGTACAGTGTTTGCCTTGCATGTGTTATTGTTGTTTTTAACCTTTATTTTATTTATTTATTTTATGTGGTGCTGAGGATTGAACCCAGTGCCTCAGCCGCGTTTGTACTAGGTGAGTGCTCTACTGCTGAGCCACACCCCAGCACCTGGGGTGAGGTTTTAAGATAATCAATTTAGTATTTGGAAAACTGATTAAAAAAAAAAAAAAGTACTATGCATTTAACCTGCCTTTCCTATGTGGATTCTATCCTAGAGTAGCTAAATAATAGAAATTTTCCTTTAAAAAATTTCCCAGTTTAGGGTCTGGGGTTGTGGCTCAGCAGTAGAGTGCTCGCCTAGCCCATGCAAGACACTGGGTTCGATCCTTAGCACCACACAAAAATAAATGAAATAAAGGTGTTGTGTCCAACTACAACTAAAAAAAAAATATTTAAAAAATTTCTCAGTTCATAAAAAGAGAAGAAATGATAGAACTAGATTTTGTCAGTGTTTTGCTGATCTCTGGGGAAGTAACAGGCCTGTTGGATGATCATTAATAACCATTAACATCTCCAAAAGAGAGACAATCAGTAAACTTCCTAACAGATGTACATAAGGCCACCTACAAAGTTTTCTTGAAAAACAAAAAAACAAACACCAAAGGGTAAAAAATAAAAATCTTGTACCACAGCAGGACCCTAGCTTGATTATCATTTTATAGTAAATTTGGGACAAAAAGGAACATGGTAAATAACACCATGGGAACAAATCAGAAAACTCCAAAATATGGACAATTCATATTGTAAGTTAACTCCTGGTTTCTTCAACAACTAAATCGAAAAAAAAAGAAGGAATCAAAATTGGTAGATTAAAACAAATCTTAAAAAGAAAAACAACAAAATGTAATGTGTGCACCTTGTTTGGACCCTGATTTACCATAAAAAATTTCCTAAGACAATCAGAGTAATGGAAAAGATGATGGGGTACTTAAGGATACTGAAGAATTATTGTTAATTCTTTTTTTGGTATGATAATGGTAAAGTGCTTGCTTATCTTAAAGGAGCCCCTATCCTTTAGAGATACGTGTATAACTATTTAGTAGGGTGTGTGAAAGTAAATTGAGACAAGCCAGGTGGTGTGAGAGGGGTGTGGAGTGAGTGGAAGTACTAACACAGTAAGACTCACCTGAATGGGCAGCTACTGAGCTGGGTGACAGGCCCCACTGAGAATATTCCTTATATTCCTACGCATACTTATGCTTACAACTTTTCATAACAAAAGCTTAATTTAGTAAGTCTTGGACTCTGCACTTACATGACTGGGTCATATTTCCTAACTTCTCCATGCTTGCTTGCTTGCTTGCTCTATCTCTCTATCGCTCTATCTATCTTTCTATCTATCTATTTATATATGGTGCTGAGGATTGAACCCAGGGCCTTGCACGTGCGAGGGAGCGCACTACTGCTAAGCCATAGCCCTAGCCCCTACGCTTCTATGTTTTTTTTATCTGTAAAATAAGTTAAGTATATATATTTGTAGTGCTTAAAACACGAGAAGTACTTTAAAGGGTTATGTTCTATTATTGATATTTGTTGAGCACTTAATATGGAATATACACTAGCATAAGCATTCTAAAAGAGGTTCTCATCTAATTACTCCAATAATCTTATGATGTTGGTATTGTTAGACCCATTTTCAGATAACTGAAAGGTGAGAAGTAAAATAGCATCTCCTACATCACAGTTGTCAAGTGGTGGAACAAGGACTTAAAACTGGGTGTTTTGCCTCCAAATTCAAAACTCTTTCTACCATGCAGCTCTATTCCTGAAGATCATTTAAAAGATTCCTATTTTCTAGAACACAATGCAAACTAATTTTCATATATAATATATATCTGTTTTATTTTTACTAGTATGTAACACAGGCTAATCAAAGCTGACTGAATAATACAAAGGGAGGGTTTTAAAACATTGCAGTTTTGAGTTACAGGTTTTATATATACATATATTTCTGCAATCTTCGGAACATACCTCTGTAATACTCTGAGTAGTTTCCTACTTTTGATGGGGTATTGCTTCTGAAGGTTGATAAATGCCTCATGAATACCTTTATCTATTAGGCTACTAAATGCTGTATGATTTTCCGGCAGTTGTAGTAGAGCACGCCAAATGAACATTCTGAAATTAAAATATATTTTTAAATAAATTTTTTTTTGAAAATTTTGAAATTTTAAAAATGATTTAACAATAAAAGATTTAAAACTTTACCTGTATTTTGTTGGATATTCACCATAGCCTTTTAATAAGATTTGTAAACGTTTTTTGTTTAATCCATCTGACAATTCATTCTAAAAAAAGAAAAAAAAGAAGTGACATAATCAAGAAACTGAAAACATGGTCATCTTGTCCACGGTGGCTTTCCAACTTTAGAATACACACACAGTAAGAAATATTATCCACATCACCAGATTCTATATCACACACACTCTCTCCCTCCTTCCTTTAAGCACAGACACACAGCAAATATAGTTTATCATGTATTCTTTTCCCAGGAGAGGACTTTTTAAAAAAGTTAGTAAATTCTTCAGGTTTTGGGAGCCAACGGAAAAGATAAAAAAAAATATTGTGTAGATATTTACATAGCCATTAAAAATGTAGCCATTTTAAAATGTAAAAATTATTCTTAGCTTGAATAGCCTGACTGGGGCCATGGTTGTAATTTTCTTTCTTCCCTCACCATCTCTTTCTCTTTTTCTTAAGATTCTCAACAGTTCCCTCAAATGAAAGCACCAAGGCCAACTCTGGTGGAAAATCTTATCTGGTTCAGCCTTTTATCCTCAGTAACTTCTGACAGCTCCTTACATCTAAAACTTTCAAGCCAATTTTTAATCTTAGTAGAAAAATAATTTTTATGGGCTTTAGCTATTTTCATAAACTATCTCATTTGATGCTAACAACTACATAAAGGAGATGGGATGTTATCTTCCTTTATTCATAAAAATGGGAAGATCAGAGTTCAGTGACTTGCTCATGGTCAGGAATCTGCAAGTCCTGGCTCAAACCTGACACCCGATTTCTGTTTTAGTTCAGTGATCTCTTTGCTACAAGAAACTAAATATTCAAGAAAGTAGTGAAGGAAAGCCCAGATGATGATGAAACAAGATTCCCATTCAAGAACCAGACACCAGACACAGAGTGCAACCAGTCCAGTCAGGAGCAAAGTGATCCAGGAAGGAGAAACGCTGACTCCTGCCAACAAGATACCGGCCACCGCTGAAGTCTCTTGTTAAACAAACTATAGAACACTCTGGGGAGTTGGGGCTGAATTTTATCTGTTCTTGTCTTGGCCATCAGCTCCTGGTGCCAAGCCTCGTTGAAGACATGCATTTCTTCCCACAGCTGTGTTTCACTGAACTTCTTCCTTAGGGCTGGCTCTGGGTTCCTCAGAAGCAGCCCACTCCCTGACATCATTTGGTAGGAGATCCACATTGGTCCACTAGAGGACTGCCAGAAACTCTGATTGTGATAAGCTTTTTATTTTCATAAGTCACCTGTGATCATATTCATTAGTTTTCCCAGAAAAGGCTCTTGTAAATTCCCTGGAATGCTGAATCTAACAAAGCACCAAATCCGAAGACAGTATTACAACCATCCGACACAGGGTTCATATGTGAGACTTCAGGTCAAGTCTCGGATAGCACTCAGCTCATCTTGCCGCAGTCTGGCTGGGCACAAATCACGAGCCACTCACAGCTTTGTAGATTCAAACAGCAATTCTCTATTCCCGATCTCACACCGGCCTTCTACAAACACATTCTGGGGAAATCCACATTCTCTGCCCAAATCCACACCTCATGGGCTTCTGTCTCCCAAAAATACTGTCCCTAAGAACTCAAGAGGAACTCAGGCAGCAGGATACGCCCTATTCCCGGCAGGAATAATCTTCCTAAACTGGCAACGCCCTAAACTCGGATCCGCCCTGGTCCTTGAGCAAGGTCACCTTACATGCAATGTCTCTGCAAAATGTCCTATTTCCACGAGTCCTTCCACTAAAGAAACATGGGGGTACGCTGGCAAGGAAATTGTCATACCTACTTGGCTGATGGCTCCCAGCACATCTTCTTCTAGAGCATTCACTGAATAGGAGCAATACTACCCAATCTTTACACAGCTTTAGCTTTGTGCTGGCTATTCAATTTTTTTTAAAACTCAGTAATAGTTTCTAGGGTTACATGAAGAGAAGTCATAAAAATATAAAGCAAATCAATGACATCATTAATACACAAGAGAGAACAACAGTTACATCTATGGGGTGAAGAGAAAAGTGTGATAAGCACTTAGAAGGCTCCAAAGCTCCTGATAATGCTTTATATCTTAATGTAGAAATGGGTATGTGCAGAAAAAAGTAAATATAGCATGTCTAGTCCTGTAACCCTTAGAAGGATTGTTTGTAAGTTTGGCTCATGTTTGTGTCTAGAAGATAGAATTTGGAAGAATTTCTATCATCTTCACAACCATTAAGAATTGTTCAATGTGCCTAAATTGTATAATGTGGCTTATGATGAACACTTAAGAGTGTTCACTTTTCTCTCAAAGTCTGGAACTTAAAATATGTTAAGCAGGTGTCTATATAACCAGCAAAAGCCTTGGGCACTGAGTCTAATGATTTCCTTGATAGATAATACTTCACATATGCCTTCAGAATTTACCGTTGGAGGAATCAAGTATGCCCTGTGACCCAGGGGGAGAGTACTCAGGGAAGCGCGTGGCCTGCTTTTCTCTAGACTTCACCTTTGCTAATTGTGCTTTGGATCTTTTCACTGTTACATATGTGTAACAAAGCACAAAATCTGAAGACAGTACCAGAGCCACCCAACACAGGGTACATATGTGATCTTTTAATTTTTTTTTATTAAGTTATAATATGCTTTATACATTCTTCTCTCTGTGTGTGTTTCATATTTTAAAAGGGCTTCAAGATAAAGTTATTTAAACTAATGTGAAAAATACCAAATGTTGGTGAGAACATGGAGCAACTAGAACTCTCAAATACTGCTCATGGGCATGTACATTTGCTTCAACCAGTTGGCAAGGTGCTGGTAAAGTTCCTTTTTTTTTTTTTTAATATGTGTCATGGTAACACTGGTGTGTCTGGTTTGTGAAAATTCATTGTATACTCATGTATACTCGTGTACTCTGCAAGTGTGCATATTTATTTATCATCAATAAAGAGCTTAAAAATTCCTCTAAAATGACATAACTTATATTCTCTTTCTATTCCAAAGTACTATCAGTGCTTTAGAGGAAGTTAGGAAAACACACAAAAATTTATATAAGAAGAAAACTCACTGAAATTTCTACCCTCAAAGGTAAGTCTAATATTAGCATCCCAGCTACTTCTAGGAGGACAAAGATGGGACAATGAGCAAGGAGAAAGAAAGGCATACTTGAATTTCACCCCTTTATTATTTTCTGTATCAGCATTGTCTAAAAGGTACAACATGGGCTACAAAATTAAAAATTTTCTAGGAATCACATTCAAAACATAAATAGGGAAAATTTAGCTTAATATTGATTCTAAGTTTTCACACCTTCTTACTGTGAAAGTGTTTTAATTTACAGCGTGTTTTAAAAAGTGTTTTAATTCAGACTAGCCACACTTCAAGTATTCAGTCACATGCTAGTGGCTAGCATATTAGACAGTACAGTTCTGTACTGTCTTTTTAAAGTACTTAAACAAGTGCTACATTTATGTCAAAACATAAAATGCATAAAAGCACAATGTAATTTCAGTTACCATGTTCTTCTCTTCATATAATATTCCTTTAGGTTCCAGGACAGGGAAGTGATAATGGCCTACAAATCACAAGATTTGCCTATAATGGTATTATGATAAAACAGAATTTAATGATAAAATATTCTTACCTCTTTATTTTCAAAAGTACCAGTGAGGTCTTGTTTTAATATTCTAGTCTGAATTTTGCTATCTCTGGATTTTGTTGGCCGCTGTATTCTTCCTGAAGGAACCATCATCTTAACATCACTGGCATTCAGTTTATTCTTGGGCAAATCTTCGATTACTTTCACTAAAGGAGGTGGTGGCTGAAAGGAGAAAAAAAAACTATATGTATACACACAGTGGATATCCTTGGAAAATAGGTCTTTATATATGATTTCTGAAATTATGTATAATTATTCTTCAGGTAAAAAGTATAAGAAAAATGTCTAACAATGTTTTCTTTTCCTTCTTCTTCTTTTTTTTTTTTTTTTTTTTTTGTACAAGGGATTGAACCTAGGAGAGCTTTTAAATTCTTTTAAATTTTGGGACAGGGTCTCATTAGATTGCTGAGGGCTTACTAATTTGCTGAGGCTGGCCATGAACTTGTGATCCTCCTGCTTTAGCTTCCCAAGCCACTGGATTACAGGAGTGTGCCATAGCACCCAGCTTTAAGATTATTGACTAATAAAGCAAATTTCTGCCATATTTCTTTGAAGAAGAATGATACATGATTAATATCAGCAATAGGTAGAATTTAATTATTCCTTGAAACCTGGCCTAAAACCATACAGTGCAAACCCATTTCCATGCTTACATGACAAGGTTAGTAGTACAGTGACACTCTACTCCAGAGAAGGTATAGCTGCCCAGGTGGTCATCAAAACTCTGAGGGAACCACCCTCACAGTCCTCAGGCTCAAGTGACATCCAAGGAAGAGGAAACTGCCAAATGACTTTCCTCTGACAGCACAGGACTCCCACCTCTCTGTCCAGACTCAAGGCTATAATCCACACAGTGAGGACTGTCAGTTCTTTACTATATCAACTGCTCTGAGGCAGCTCAGATGGCATGACTTAGGATCCAAACCCTTATTTTTAATGGGGTATATCAAATGGGAAAATAACCAACAACTTCCATGTATGCAAGGTAAAAGGACTCATTAGAATCTGTTCTCCATACATCATATTCTCTTTGAAATCAGAAGATACTCCTTATTCAAAAGAAATAAGTAGATAAGGTCACTGAGACTTTCCACATTCTAAACACAATTAAAGCACAACGACCATTTATATTCTATGATTCAGTTCTTTAATTCTTCATCTATGGAATAGAATTAAAAGTAGTCTTGACTTAAATATTATGTTCATCTTTAATATCCGTAGTTTATCTGCTCTCTGACTTCAACCCTATCCTGTAAATTTGTATCAAACTTTTTTTTTATTCTAATGTTGTTTTCCCCTAGTTGTACTTCATCGTCCACCTGAATTACAACCTCCAAGAGTCAGGGCCTGAGATGTGACCTGATTTGACATACCTTTGTACTGTTACAATTTCAACACATAAGAATCCATTTACTTATTAGCCCAGTATCAGAAATTCTCTCAGGACAAGGAAAGTGCAGAAACAAAATGTGGAAGGAATGGTACACAGGTGGATTCAGGTTTTTAGAAAATATGCAGCTTAAGATCCATAAAGACAAAGATGGTGCAGGGGATGTACCCAAAACTTGGAAAGAGTATTCCACCTTGTTTAAATTAAGCTGGGTTTTCTGTTCAATGTCATCTCAATTTGCTCAATAAATAAGAGCATGGAGGAACTCTATGAGTCACTCCTACCATAGTTGTTCTCAGATACCTCCCTGCCTCTTTCTATGGTTTAGTTAGTACTGAAAAACTGACTAATAAGGCTGAAAAGTCTCTCATTAAGGATAGATAATGTACAAATATTTTTAAATATATTAATATATAATAAATATTACAATACATAAAATATTGCTATATGTTATGTGTAAACATAATAATCTAAATAAGAACCACAGAGTATAATCCAATGTTAGAGAAGATGCATGTTTATAGACACCTACACATACACATGTTTAGATTTATTCGCAGCTCTGTGGATTTACTTCAAACACTGAATGAGTGAATATTGAACCCTGATTCTAGGGGAAAAGAGTTAAATTCCTGGGAGCCCCTGGCCACAACATTTTCATCAACTGATCAATAATATAACCTTGTTTTATGTGTGCTTCTGTTTAAAGAAAGAACTTCATTCAATATACATTGTTGATTCATTATCATTGAACCCAGAGCCCAAAGCAGTGTGACAATGACTAAATGAGTTTTTCTAACATACATATTTTCACTTAAGGCACAGCACAGCCTCCTTGTGCTCAGAAACACCACAGACAACTCTATAGCACTATGACTAGGCTTCACTTTAAACCATGAAATCACAACAGAAAGCCCCAAAGTGCAGAAACATGACACTAAAAGGACCACGAAAAAGAGACAAGATTAGAATACAAGAGCTGCAACAAGAAAGCAAAGTGCTGCCTTGTTCAACTTTAGGGCACAGAGCAACTCAAAATTTTCACTACATCTGCAAATGATTATAAAAGCTCCGCAAGAAATGATTTTGGCATTACAAATAAATTTTAGTGAATAGGCAAATTCTCAAATATACCCACAAAGAGCAAGGGGTGACTGCATATATTTATACAAAAAAGACAAAAGACTGAGAATACAAACATTAAAGTCATCTGAGAATGCTGAGACATTAAGTAATTTTTATTTATTTGTTATCGGTAGCTTTTGATTTTTTTCCTGCAATGAGACACTTATTACTTGTATAATGTTTTTAAAAAGGTAAAGGCAAAAAAGAGACACACACACACACACACACACACATAATACTGTGTTAAGAATCAGACACCTGCTCCACTAGCGACTAGCTGTGTGACTAGGCTGGGGCACAAACTTCCCTAGGATGACCAAGAGTCTGCATACAATCTAACTTGTTAGCTGGAGGGCTTTTAGAGAACCACAGCAGAGGGCTGGGAGTGTATCTGATGTAGGTAACAGATGCAGAAATAAAAATGATTCCAACAAGAGACCATGAATATGTACTAATACATTCAGACTTCATTTTCCATAATAGATGCAATGTATCATCCATGTGGGCTGATTACTGATTATGGACAATAAGAGAAGTTTTAAGTATGGGAAAATAAGTGAGGTAAAAGGATTAGAGAGGACATTGAGAGCCAAGTAGAAGAGTCTGGACAGAATGCAAAAGAAGGAAGCCACCAAAGTGTCATTATTTAAGAAATAATGATGAAAGTATTTTAGAAAAATGTTGTACAGGAGATAATACTGATGGGCAGGGATAACACCGTGGGCTCTGAGGTTAGGGTATTTGTTTAAATTACTGCTATTCATGGGTACTTTATGAGGAAAAAAAACAAGTACAGTTATTATGGTGACAGAGAAGCAGCACACAGATATTTTAAATTTAAGAAATTATATGACTTAGTATTAACAAGATTTAGGAAATAAGGAAACAGTCGCAGAGCTTCAAGTTTTCTAGCCACAAGATGGGAAGAAAGAGGAGACAGAAATAAAGAAACTAAGATTAAATACCTCTTGTGGGAAGGAGATCATGAATGATATCTTGCATGAGACAAGGACACCAAACAAGTCATTTAAAAAGGCAGCCACTTAAGCAAGGAACATTGGTGAGAAATCACAACTGGAAATGTGGCTCTGGGAATAAGAGCAACAAAATACACCAAAAAAATAGGTGGTAAGTTCCAAGTCAGAAAAGAGGAGCATGGATATTCTTCTTCTTCTTCTTTTTTTTTTTTTTTTTTTGTTTCTAGTTAGTTATACATGACAGAAGAATGCATTTCAATTCATTGTACACAAATAGAGCACAACATTTCAATTCTCTGGTTGTACATGATGTAGAGTTGCACTGTTCGTGCAATGGATTTTATTCTTGATACAATACTGAAATGTTTTTAAAAAACTGATGTTGTTTACTTGATATCATACCTTATTTATTTCTTGTGTTAAAGCCTGAACTGAATATATATTCAGACTTCCATTTTCCATAATAGATGCAATGTATCGTCCATGTGGGCTAATTACTGATGTGCTAATTCCTTCATCAAGGCTTCCAATTTCAAAGAGAAGTTTACAAGTCTGTACATTGATAAATCTCATAATACCATCTTGACTTAGCACTCCAAGGACCTAAAGGTAGAAAGAAACAAAGAATTATTAAAAAACATTTCCAATGTCTAAAAGTCAAACTGTATATTCGTATACTTTACTAGGCATGTGTGGATTCATATATGAATATAATTTTTGGTAGGGGGACAAGTGAAGATCCATTCTCAGTGAGACATTATACATTTTAAAAGCACTAATTATGGTTCATGTTGATTTGCTCTGTTCAAGACCAAATCTGGCTTTAACCAGAACTAGGAATGCATCCTGGGAGACTATGAAAGGTGACACAAGAATCTTCCCTCCCCACAGGTATGCCATGTCCACTGACGACATACAGAGGGGATACATGACTGAATAGTTTCAAACCTTTACCTCCACTGCTGTCAGACGCAGAGAAGACAGGGTTTATCTACCAATTCCCCTCTACCTGCACCCATGTCTCCTGGTGAGGCTCCCCACTATTTACCTGTCTTCTGCAATTGTAACTAATATTTGGGGAGTGGAGAAAGATTTTGGGTTGCAAAACATCTTTGTTGTAGATGAGTTAGAGGGAAGCTAGTCTTTTAAGAGAAAAAAAATAATTTGAATTTGAAACATTAAAAGCATGTAATAAAAAAGTTTAAGCAAACAAACTCTCTGCTCTCTGGGCCTTAGGCATAGGCTCTTTCTCAGAGCAGGTAGCTATAAGTGGTAACACCAACTGATTCCTCAAAATGCAGATGCTGCTTGTTATACAAAAGCTAGTTTGGAGGGGACAGTCTCAAAAATGTATTTTTCTCTTCATCAGCTGGTAGAAAACAAACTCCCTCATCTGCAGCTGATGGAAACCTTTTGGTAAGATCCTATCCAAATTATAGATGCACATGATCTTTATGCCATTATTTCAATTCTGGAATTTTATCTTACAAATAGAATGTGTAAAATGGCATTTGCTACGAGCTATTCTGTGCTATATTATTTGTAACAGGAAAGAACTAAAATTAATTAAGGAGCCCAATAATAAAACTGATTTAAAAAAATAAGTAAAAAAGAAGTTCTATACTAACAGAGAATAATCTCCAAATTAAGTGAAGGATAAAAGGTGCAAGGTTTGTATAAAAAGAGGGGAAAACATGATGTTATATATAAAAACAGTGGTTATAGGGGACCAGACCCATGGGAGAAAGGGCTGAGGCCCTTACCACTACCTGCCTTTTATAAGTTTTATAATTTCAACCATGTGAATGTATTATCTATTCAAAAATGTATGATACATATAATAGATATGATACATATATGCAAACATTCTGTATACATATGTATGTATGTACGTATGCATAAAACATAATGAGTGTAATTTGTTAAAGTGTGAGGTCCATGATGGTCAATTAAAATAAGAAAGTTAAGGTAAATATTTGTGAGAAATATAAAGAACATAAGATTTTGCAATTTTTTCAAGTCTAGACTCTTCACAAAAATAATATACTTTAGGGGCTGGAGTTGTGGCTCAGAGGTAGAGCGCTCGCCAAGCATGCATGAGGCACTGGGTTCGATCCTCAGCACCACATAAAAATAAAATAAAGATATTGTGTCCACCTATAAGCAAAAAATAAATATTAAAAAAATATATACTTAGAATTTCAGATTCTTGTCCGTCAGGGTATAAGTTAAATAAGTATAAGCTAAAATAGTTTAATGTCCTACCCATTACTAACCTGATTAGAACCAGCATCAAAACTATCAGGAAGAAATTCCAGATGGCGAATGGCTCTAACTTTAGTTGGCATCTGGATAATTCTGAAGAGCTGTGTAGCTTCCAAGCACCACAAATGAAGGTGATTTGATTTGCCTCCAGCAGCCAGGATTCGACCATCTCTATATTACCAAAAAGATGAAAAAGTAAGACCAGCTGACCTGTCAACAGCATTACGGTTCCACAGAACTTTCTGTGATGACAGAAATGCTCTCTATGCTGTCTAAAGTAGTGACCACTAGCCACATGATTAATGACTGCTTGAATTGTGACCAGTGCTACTAAGGAAATTAATTTTTATTTTTATTAATTTAAATAATCACACGTGGGCAGTGGCTACCAGACAGGACAGTTTACATTTACAGGGGTGTGTATATGCATACATTTTTTTCACCTTTTGTGTTAAGGCATCAGCTTAACAAACACTTGTGTGACCACTTGATCAGGCGTTTTCTGAGTAACATTTACATTTTATAGCATAATCCCTCACTATACAACTATACAACTTTTATATTTCACATACAATTATACAGAATTGATAGTGCATTGCTATACATATAAAAACATTTAAAAAGGCCAAACTTTTCCTACTCAAAGAAGAAAAGGTGCAAAAAGGATAAGTAGTATTGGTTTGCAAGGCTGTTGCTTATTTATTCGAGGACTTATCAAGTTCCTACTAAAAGGCAGCTATCACTGTAGCAGCCAGGGACAGAGAAGGAAATAAAGCTCTTTGAAGAAAGCTATATAGGAAAGTGACAGGACTTGACAATGATTTTTTTTTTTTTAATTGGTACTGGGGATTGAACCCAGGGTCTTAGGCATGCTAGGCAAGCACTCTACCAACTGAGCTAGCCAGTGTCACTGACAATGATTTAAAAGATCACTGTATCTGCTTGTACAGAGACTGATGTTAGGAAATGGAAGTGAAAATAAGTAGACTAAATAAGGAGGCTAGTACAGCAGTCTGAAAAGAGACTAAAGTTGCTTGGGCTAGGGTAAGACCAGTGACAATGGACAAAAAAATTGAACAACTCGATTTGATGAGTGTAATTTGTTAAAGGGTGAGATCCATGATGGTTTGATAGTTGATGGGATTTACTGATGACCTAGAAGAAGAGTGAGAGAAAAGAGGAATTGACCCCAATTTCCTAGCTCTTCCATTGAAGAGGCCTAGAAATACTGATCAACCCAATCACAACAAGATTAGGGGCTCAAAATACCATCTTCCAATAAACTGAACTCACATTCTTTAGAGAAATAGCCGATTCTAGGCTTGGGACAAAACGTACAAGATAGACATGGAATATCTAGACCTATCAGAAAGCATAAAAAGCTACAATAGGCAACTGGAGTGGTATCAAAAGGGATTCAAGAACAAACTTGAAAAGGATCCCACTGGTCAAAGATGAAAGAACCAATGCACCACCAAGGCTATTAATGGCAAGCTGGGCACAGTGAAGTGTGCCTGTAATCCCAGCAACTCTGGAAGCTAAACAGGAGGATCACAAGTTCAAGGCCAGCCCCAGCAACTTATCAAGAGACCTGTCTCATAACAAAAAACAAGAAGGACAGGATGTAGGTGGGTGTTAAAGCACCCCTGGGTTCAATCTACACACACAACAACAAACAAACAAAAACCCCTAAAACTACATTGCATTAAAATGTACCAACTATGTTAAATCAATGAGTCTACAAAGATTAAAGATAAAAAATTTCAATGACCACCTTTGAAAAATGCCAATAAATCAATTTTTACATAGAAAACTGGCTGAAAAAAGAAAGAGGAGAAAATCAAGCACTTTCCTGTTTTTCCTTTACAAACTATATATCAAAGTAATCAGGGTGGACGAGTGGAAGTGTTTCTATGAAAGGGTTCTAATGATAAGTGAAGAAATGACAGAATTAGAACTAGTTAATAAGTGAAGAAGGAAAGTCAAAATAGCACCATTGTGCTAACCACTTGTCCAATAGTGGATCTAGGTAATGATTATTAATGGCCATTAAAATCAGAAGAGAAAGGGTTCTAGATTGCTCCTGAAGAAAGTACACAAACCACTTATAAGATTTTCTTGCTTCTTGCTCAGATAAAGTCTCCAGTTTTTAGATATACAAATATAATCAGCGTACAGGAAATACATACATAATAGTAACATATTAATAATACAACGTAGACATAAAGAGTAAAATCCACAATACATAAAACTGCAGGAGAGATAATCAGTTAACAAATACATATCCACCAAATCCAATGTGTGAACCTTGTTCTGTGGCTGATTTAAACAATTCAGTCATAAAAAAGACAAATCAGGGAAATTTTAACAATGATGTACGGCAATATTAAGAAATATTTAATTTTTAAAACGTGATAATGACTCTATGGTTATGTTCTTAAAATAGCCCTTATCTTTTTTTAGAGATATGCATTGAAATATTTATGGATGAAATGATATACTTAATTTTTGTTCAAAACAATACAGTAGGAGCAATAGATACAGACAAAAACAGGAGTACCCATTAGTTGATTACTGTAGCTGGTCAGAGTACTTAAGAGTTCATGCACCTTTTTATTTTTGTGTATTTTTGAAATTTTGCAAAAATAAAGTAAAAAAAAAAGCCTGCAGACCACGTCTAAATTTGAAGAAAACTGTTCCTTAACTTGACAAGAAGGTAATCAATGAAAATTTGTAATTTTCAGCTGAAATTACATTTCTTTAAAAATTCCCAATGTCTTAAAATGCACGTTACCTGGTCACAGCAAACACTTTATATATAATACTTGAGCTTTCAGGTGGAGCTGGCAATTGATATTTGCAAAAAAGAGTATCACATTCCCAGGCAAAGATGGAATTATCTTTAAAACAGCTGAGGATGGTATTACTTAAAGGAAGAAAGAAAACCTAAAGAGCAATAGAACAAGTTATCTTTTATGTAAGGTACAGATAGTCCTCTTAAAATTATACAGTAAATTTTCCTTTTTTAAAAAAATTAGCTTTATCTAAACTAGAGAAAAATACATTTCTAACACATGACAGGATAATACTGATATTTCATAAATTATAATACACTAAAAAAGAAATGGTAAAACCTTTTCAACTAAAAGATTATGTGACTGTAATGACTAGACAATTCACAAAATTCTAAGTAAAAATCTAAAACTTTTTATCTTTTATTAAAGGACTCAAATGAAAATAACATTCTGAGCATCAAATTAATTCAAAAACCAATGACAGACACATAAACAAACTGATGTTCACACAGTATACAATAATGAAATCACCAAACCACATATCTCTCAGAACATATCCTTCACACACACACACACACACCCAACACATATTCATAAAACACACACACACCCAACACATATTTATAAATTAACTATCAGTCATCAGCCACATAATGTTTCATTGTTTCTTTTCGGTCAACATCGTTGTCTCCTAAATCATAATAGAGCTGTAAAGTTACTATCACCTAGTGAGGTGGTAGCACAACTCATTACTCAAGTGTGTGGGTGATGCTGGTGTAAACAAACCTAATGCACTGTCAGTTGTGAGAGTATAGTTCACACGATAATGTACAGTACATGCTAGCTGATAATAATAAATGACTATGTTTCTGCTCTATGTTTTTATTATACTATATTTTTTTATCATTACTTTAGACTGTACTCGCTCTACTCATTAAAAAAAAAAAAAAAAAAGAAGTATGCTATGTTGCCCTGGAAACAGCCTCATATATGTCATGCTCACCCCATCTCTTGACCACATCAAGAGGCCACATAGGGTGAGTGACCTATGCCATCAGGATTTGTGTTAAGTACACTCTCTTATGTTCATACAACATACAACTGTGAAATCACAAACAACATGTCTCTCAGAACATGACCCTTGTCAGTCAGCAACAGTTCCAATACTAAATGCTGATAAATATTAAAAATACCAGTGAAAGTGCAGGGAAAGGGCAGTGTCACACACTGCTGCAGGAAGTGAACACTAGCTAAAGACATTACACAACCTGTCTCAGCAGTCTTAAAATACATCTCTCAGGTAGTTAATTCATTTCCTAGAGTTAGCCCTTCAGGCAGCCAGGCACAGTGGTGCATGCCTATAGTCTCAGCAACTTGGGAAGTAGGAGGATCCCAAGTTCAAGGCCAATTTTGACAACTTAGTGAGACCCTGTTTCAAATTAAAAAATAAAAAGGGCTGGGGATGTAGCTCAGTGGTTGAGCACCCCTGGCTGGGTTCAACCCCTACTCCCCAGTCACCACAACTACCAAAAAAAAAAAAAAAGAGAGACAGTCCTTTGAGAATAGTTGGAAATCATTTTAAGATAAATATAAGCATTATTTATAAGAATAAAAAGGTGAAAAGGCATACATGATCATATTTTATTACAGATTTGATTTATATAAAGAACTGAGAGTGAAATTCATTAATAGCACAGTTAAAATGTCTTTATTTTACTCTCTTAATTTCCATTTTATACAAGCATTAATAATACTTCCTTTTGATAGTACAAAATTTTAATTAAAATTGACCAACATTTTCTCACCAGAGCTTAAACGGCCTCAAATTCAATTCTATGAATACGTCGGCACAATATTTTTTTTTTTTTTGAGAGAGAGTGGGGGGAGAGAGAATTTTTTAATATTTATTTTTTAGTTTCGGTGGACACAACATCTTTATTTTATTTTTATGTGGTGCTGAGGTTCGAACCCAGCGCCCTGCGCATGCCAGACAAGCTTGTTACTGCTTGAGCCACATCCACAGCCCTGCACAATATTTACACATATACAACACGCCATGAAATATACTGGTTAATTAAAACCATCTATTCTGGATTAATGTCAATCAGACACAATAAAAATGCTAATAACTACATAAAATTCTGGTAGATCATACAAGGATCTGATCTACCTTGTCACTTTTTGTGTTTGGCTCACTTGCTAAACACAACTCCTAGTAGTCTGCTAAGAGATTGATTATGTTAGGAAAATTTATAATATAAAGGTCTTATAGAAGATATTTACAATAAATACATTATAATCTATAATAAATACAATAAGAAACTGTTTGAAAGGCTGGGGCTATGGCTCAGCAGTAGAGTGCTTGCCCAGCACATGCAAGGCTCTGGGTTCAATCCTCAGCACCAAGTAAAAATAAATAAAAATAAATAAAATAAATTATGTCCAACTACAACTAAAAAATAAATATTTTTAAAAAAATATCAAAAATGACATAATATAATAAAATAATATAATATAATAAAATTCTTATTATAATTTAATATAATAAATAATATAATAAAATTCTTTTTATAATTTGCAGTCATTTTTTTCTAGAAAAGTAATAAAGTTTATTCCAACTGGAGAAGCAAAAGCTTAAAAGTTAATGAACATCAATTGCTATTTTAGGGGAATAGTTGTGATAGATTAGTGCCTGCATGATTATTCATTACTAGATTTGTGATTTTAATTGCCAGATTTTAATGATTACAAAATTGTTCTTAATGAATCATATGTCACTATTATTTAGATAGTGTCATCTCTTGATACCATAAAAAACTTAGGAAAAACATTAACAATATATATTGGGGGTGTTGAATTCAGGGATGGGGTTGCAGTTTTTCCTTGTAGAATGTGAAAATCGTAAACTTTCTGTGTTGTCTTTTTTTCTGTTTCCATAATAAAACACCTGAGATTAGGGAATCTGTAAAAGAGGTTTACTTAGTTTACATTTATAGAGGTCTAAGAGTGTGGTACCTCCTCTGGCTCAGCCCTGATGAGGGCTTTCTGGAGACAGTATAGCAGCAACGCTCTGGAAGGATAAGAGAGAGAGGGAGAAACCACAAGGCAAGATAGGAAGCCAGAGGAATTCAGGGGCCAGGCTTGCTCTTTTCACAATCTCTTTCTCCTTTACTAGAGTCCCCCAAGAACTGCATTGATTCCTTCTAAGTGTGGAGCCTCAATGAAGGCCCCATCTCCCAACACTGCTACACTAAGGACCAGCACTTGCACCTTTGAGGGACAAAACACAAATTATATCCAAATCAGAACTTTCCAATTCAATTTTGGGATGTATGTAAGCTGTTCTTAAAGTCTGAAGACTTTAGGATAGTTACATTAGCAAGTTAAGGTCAAATGCATAATTTAGCAAGTTCTCATTGTAAGGAGACCCAGAATTAAGCTTGGCAACACTATTAAATATGTCCTGATATCCATCATAAAGCTTTTTCTGGCTGGGTGTGGTGATGCATGCCTATTATAATCCCAGCAGCTCAGGAGGCTGAGGCAGGTGGATTGCAAGTTCAATGCCAGCCTCAGGAACAAAGTGAGGCTCTGAGCAACTTAGTGAGAACCTGTCTCAAAATGAAAAATTTTAAAAAAGGGGCTGGGAATATGGCTCAGTGGGTACACACCCCTGGGTTCAATCTCTAGTACCTAAATAAATGAATAAAATTAAAAACTTTTTCTGATACATACTGAACCAGAGGAATCATAAAGCCAGGATTTATTCCTAAATCCATGAAGAACTGAATATCTTACTTTGAAGCTTCAACAAAAGAATCACAATGTAATAATTTGAAGAGGTGTAACTGGTTTACCTGAGAAGCAATATGGTGTGATGGAAAGCTTTTCGGAAAGACAGGTTTGAATTCAAACTGCAACTCTTTTTGCAAACAATGCAACACAGGACAAGTTACTTCAGTTTATCCTTTTATAAAAACAATATCTAGTTAAAAATAACTACAAAGTGCCAGTTACATTGTATGTAAGCAACTGGCATCTATTGCTATTAGTATTTCTGCTCCTAATACATACAAAAAAAAAAAAAAAAAAAGAAAAAAAAAATCAATGGAAAGGGGTTAGAGTCCTTTTAAAAATACTTTGAAGGCTAGGTTTGTAGCTCAGTGAGCACTTGCCTCATGTGCGTGAGGCACTGGGTTCAATACTCAGCACCACATTAAAATAAATAAATAAATAAAGATACTGTGTCCATCTACAACTAAAAAAAATTTAAAAAAACAAAACACTTTGAAAGTCAGACATAGTGGCTCACATCTATAATCCCAGCGATTTGGTAGGCTGAGGCAGGAAGATCTCAAGTTCATGGCCACCTAGGCAATTTAGTGAGACTCTGTCTCAAAATAAGAAACAAAAAGGACTGGGGATATATCTCAATGGAAAAGCACCCCTGGGTTCAATCCCCAGTAGCAAATAAATAAATAAAAACACTTTGAAACAAAGATCCATAGTTCTTTGTCTGAAACCTTTGAGGCCAGATGTATTTCAGAATTATTTTCAACTTAAGTACTGCAATATAACACATATTCCATAGCATCATATGACCTATGCCAAGTATGTTATTACAACCTCACATCAATTCAGTTCAAATTTTTGCTGCCCTATTAACCAGGTCAAAACATATTTTGCCACCAAGTTAAACACTTCTGGGCAACCAGCACTGTGCTAAGTGCTTTGCATTGGGAAATATTTTGTTGAAAAGTTTAACATGACTCTATCGCAAAGTCTTTAGATTTAACTTCTAGTTCATAAGAAATGCACAGTAGCAAAAAACAAGCTAAACAACAATGATGAAACACTAAGACAAATACAGAATGTGGGTCATTTTCCAAAACAACTGGCTTGATATCTCCAAAAAGTTAATGTCATGGAGAAAAAAAATGGAACATTTTTAGACTAAAAAGTGGAACATTTTATGATGGCACATAGTGCCATCATAAAATGAACTTCATATGGGAGGGGAGGGGTGGGAAGGGGGAATAGGAAGGACAGCAGAATAAAATAGACATAGTATTGCTGTATGTATATACGTGACTGTATGATCAATGTGATTCTGCAACCTATATACTCAGAATAATGAGAAATTATACCCCATTTGATTCAAAGGTATGATATGTCAAGATCATTGTACTGTCATGTGTAACTAATTAAAACAAATTTTAAAAAAGAATCTGGAAAAAAATTATGTCATTTAAATGAAAATGGATGGATCTTGACACCTATGTTAAGCAAAATAAACCAAACTCAGAAGGCCAAAAAAAAAAAAAAAAAAATGAACTTCATAGCAAAAGACCCAAAGAAAGTTACTTCAAGGATTTCATGCATCAGCAAAATAAATAAATATTTCAAAGTTCTACTTAAAATCTAGAAATCAGAACCTAGAATAAAAATTCAGGATTAGTAAGAATTTAAAAAGACTTAAATTTTACTTTAAGAGTAGGTTATTTATTTCCTATTTTCAACAGTGTAAGCCAGTGGTAGAACTGTCTAGCCCACCTCTAATTTTTGTATAGCCTAGGAACTAAGAATGTTTTACATTTTTAAGGGGCTACATAATTTTACTCTTGGCCTGAAAAGACAAAAACATTTACAATCTAGTTCTTTAAGAAAGAGTTTGCTGGTAATTTATAGACTATGGCGTTCTATTCTTAAAATAGTACACTTATATGCATCTATCATACATATACTTTTTTCCCCAAAATTTAGTTTTATTCTTATACCACTAATATTTGGAATCATACTTTTTTAAACTAAAATGTCTAAATTACCAAGCAAGGTTAGCATTGGCAACTATCCAGTGTGTATAATTTTAATTTCATGGTAAAAGGAACAGATGGTTTTTGTGTTGTTGTTTTATAACTCTATTTCCATTGTGGGCTCCAATTCCCAATGCTCTTTTCTTTGGAATTAAAAATTCAATTTAAGTGCTAAATCAATTAAAGAAGAAAAGACCTACTAAGACATTTAGTCTAAAGCCCTACTGAATAAGCTGGCTATAACTTTATCTCTTTTTAATTATTAAAGGCACACAAAGGAACTCTGGGATTTCCAGGGGGACTACAAAACAAATTTTTGGTTTGACATGCATTACTAGCTGTTCCTGTTAATAACAAAGAAATTAAAAGCAATACTGCAAATACAATATAACCTCAAGCAAAGTAAACTATCACATGGGAGACCTAGATACTCCTGAAAACAGTACTTAGCTAATCAAAAAGAAAAAAATTAAACTTAAAAGCAAAAGAAATGGATTTGTGAGTCTATCTGTATAGTTCTGGGGATTGAACCCAAGGGTACTCTATAACTGAGCTACACCCTGAGCACTTTTAATTTTTAATATATATAAGGTTTTTTAAAAAATATTTTTTTTAGTTGTCGATGGACCTTTATTTTATTCATTTATTTATTTATATGCACTTTTGAGAATTAAACCTAGTGCCTCCCACATTCCAGGCAAGCGCTCTACCACTGAGCCACAACCCCAGACCATATGTTTTTATTTTGAGACAGGGTCTTGCTAAGTTGCTGAGCTTGGACTTGAACTTGTGGTCCTTCCACCCCAGTCTCCCAAGTCACTGGCATTACAGGCATCTGTCACCATTCCCAGTTAAGAAATTGAAAATTTTTTAAAAAGGTAGTATATTTATACAATGGAATACTAATAAGTAATAAAATGGACAAGCTATTGATACCTAAAATATAGATGAAATCTCAAACATTATGCTGAGTAAAAAAACCTTACATAAACTGTTACTGAGTAATTTAATTTGTATGAAATTTTAGAAAAGGCAAAACCAACCTATGGTGGAAAACAGTATACTAGTGCTTAACCAGGAAGGATATGTTGGAAATTTCTGGGATAATGGTAATGATAGGGCTATATAGGTTATATGGGTGTATGCATTTGTTGAACTTAACAAATAAATACTTAAGACCTATGTATTTCATCATATAAAAATCTCAAGTACACTGATGTCTATGATTTAAAACACACTACAAAGAATTAATGAACAGAAGGACGGGAAGATGGATAAATCCATAATACAGACAAATTGCTATATGATTGAAGTTGCTCATAACAAAATTATGGGGCTGCAGCTAGAAACTGAAACCATCACATTGTGAGAGTTGGGTTTTCACAGCTGTAATTATAATAAAACTTCAAAAAAGAAAACTTAGTCTGAAAAGCACATGCCAAGATGCCTATCACTCACCTTCTGTATGCCCACTGACTGGCGAATATTCAGTTTTCTTTTTCTCTGAAAGGTATCCAAGTCCCACAGTTGTGCTGTATCAGAAGAAGTGGTGATGGCATATCTCCCTGATGCATGCACAGAGATTGAAAATACTGATGATTCGTGTCCTCTCATCCAGCTAACTAGCTCCTTGGTGACTATGGTAAAAATAAAATTGTTGCACAAGTGAAGCACTATACATTCTACATGTTCACCTAGACATACTACTGTACGTAAACACTATGCATGAACTGATTTAACTGATAATTACATATTACATAAGGCACCTCCACCAATATCCACGAAAAGGGAAGCCCGCATGGCTGGCTGATAAAGTGTACCATGGGACATGTTAGTAACATGTGTCTGATTGGAGGTATCAGAGGATGAGGCCTACAAAGAGTTTGAGAATAGCCTCAAATGTGACACTGAGTCTGGGAATTTTCTTGTGGGTAATAGTTTCATGTAGAAGAGTAGCATATATGGTCCATATTTTACAAAGAATACTTTGAGCACATATGGAGTATGTACTGGAAGAAGGGAAGATATTGAACAAGATTCCTTTATGTATTGCTATAAAAATCCAGGCAGGAGATGAGGTAAACTAAGAAAGGATAATGGAAAAATGAAATAAATTCAAAAGCTATGAAGGAGAAATATCAAAGGACTTAGTGATCAAATTAATGTATTGAGATAAAGGAGGAATTATGACTCCAGTGGTTCTAGTTATGAAAGTAGATACTGAGACTATTATGTAAGAAAAACATGAGGAAGAACAGATTTTGCAGCATGGGAAAGAGAAAAGTTTGATTTTAAAAATTGATTTTGAGGTGTGTGTATTTGTGTAAGCAGAGAAACTGCCTGGTAAGGAAAACACCAAAAACTATCCATGATAATTATCACTAAGTAGTAAAAGTATAATAATTTTTATTTTATCCTCACACTTCTCTGTAATGTTTCCAAATTTTCTACAGTGGGTAAGCTTTACTTTTATGACCAGAATCCTTCCTCCATAAAGATGGAACTGAGAATAGTCAGAAAGCAAGACAACAACATGGAAACATTCAAACTGGGTCAAAACTGAAGATACAGGAACAAATTTCTTAGAAAAACAGTTGTGGCTTCCAAACACCAATGGAAAGTCTGGTATTAATTAATGACTAATTTTTCACTGGTCTTCAGTAAAATGAAAAAAGGATAATACTGTAAGTTTTTCATAAAGCTAATGTTAAAGTATTATTCTTTAATGTCCCTTGCTTTATTAAATGAAATTATGTTTTTTTCAATGTCAATTAGCAAAATTAAAAATTGATACATTAAGTGGTTCAGCTACTTAGAGAGGTCCTAAGCAACTTAGTGAGACCCTGTCTTAAAGTAAAAAAAAATTTAAAAGGGCTGAAGATATAGCTCAGTGGTAAAGCACCTCTGGATTCGATCTCCAGTAACCCCTCCAAAATGTATATGTATACATATTACAGTAAAATTATAATTTTTATTTTATCCTCATACTTTTCTGTTGTTTCCAAATTTTCTACAGTGAACACGCTTTTTCATATTATATATATACACATATACATATGTATATATTATATATGTATATATAACATAAATAATATATATAATACATTTTATATATGTATATATTACATATAATGTGATATAAAACATACCAGTTATTATACATATATTTTTTTTTCTTTTTAATATATACCTATAGAATAAGGAGTTTTTCCTCCAAAGAGAGGTCTGGTTTTTGTTTAGGCTCCTAGGAGGTAATTTCCCAACCCATTATTCATGGTGGTCCCTTAGGCAACATAAAAATGGTTTATGTTAAGAAGAGAACTCAGTGGGGCCTGACTGCACACAAAGACCAATCATATCATTAGAAGGTCTATGAGTCTAGCCTCTTGGGAGGGCAGGAGCACTAGAAATTTATTCTACCACATGGGCGATATTTCAATCAATCTTGCCTTTATAGTGATAAAACCTGACACCAGGCTTGGTGAACTTCCGGGGTTAGCAATATTGGTGCTGACTGCTACAGGTCAGTGCTGGGAGGGTAACGTGTTCCTGAGGACAAAGGAAGCTTCCCTTTTAGAAGATTCCCAGATTATATTATACCTCTCCTTCCTTTGGCTGGCTCTAATTTTTGCTACGTTATGACTATAATCACAAGTATAATGCTTTTCTAAATTCTGTGAGTTGTTCTAATGAATCACCGAACCTGAAGGTAGTTGGGGAACCATGAGTTGGGAAGCAGCCTATCTGAAGTGAAGAGGGTCCTGGGTCTGTTCCCTACTCTCACCCCACAGCTTGCCACTGTGTCTGAAGTGAGGGCAGTCCTATGGGTTAATTCTTTGCTGTTCTTCAGTCTATGATTTGCTCTGGTTCAAAACTCAAAGAAGAGGACTTCTTACCTATATCAAAGCATTTAACAGAATAATCAGCCAATGCCACAAGGAATTCAGATTTCCTATGAAGATTAAAGGCCAGAGCCGTGCAAGCTTGTGTTGTTCGCTGAACAAGATTAAACCTATGAAGAGATCACTTAGTTAGAATCAGAAATTCTATATATAAATCCACAAATTTTTTGCTGGAGGAGTCTTTAGAAATGAGGAAAATGAGGCCCAGAAAAATGAGCCATTTTGATAGACAAAAAGTAGGTTATGAAAAGTGCTACGTGTCATATTATATGAGTTTGAATTTTACTTACACAAAATGGGAAGCCACCATTAAGTTAGTTTTTTTTTAATTTTTTTTTTAGTTGTAGATGGACACAATACCTTTATTTTATTTATTTTTATGTGGTGCTGAAGATTGAACCCACCTCTTGCGTGCTAGGTAAACGCACTACCCCTGAGCCACAACCCCAGCACCCACCATTAGTTTTTAGCAAAGCAAAATCAGGATCAGGCATGTCTTTTAGGAAGATGTTCCTGGCAGCAATGGCAAATGAATGGAGGGAGGAGCAAGGAAGAAAAGGAATTCATTAAGAAAAGGAGCTCAGTGGTAATGCACCTCTGGATTCAATCAAAGAATACTGGTTATATTAACTTTCATCATTTGTTGTTGTTTTCCTTCAGTACTAGGGATTAAACCCAGGGGTGCTCTACCACTGAGCTACATCCTCTGCCATTTTTATTTATTTATTTTTTTTTTACTATGAGGTCTGTCATTTAACAACAGGATGCAATATATGAGTGTTAACATATAAACAAATATTCAGTTATAAAGACATATTGCATACATAAGGTAAATATAGGTTAAAAAAATGCACTGTAAACCTGGCATGATGGTCCATGCTTGTAATCCAAGCAAACAGGGAAGCTGAGTAATTTCAGAAATTTAAATTCAGCCTCAGCAACTTAGTGTGGTTTCAAGCAACTTAGCAAAACAGTCTCAAAATTTGAAAAAGTGGAGAGAGGGCTTAGGAATGTGGCTCAGTGTATAAAAATACCTAAACTTAAACTGAAATACAAAAAAATAAAAATAAAGTTTAAAATATTATACTTGAGTGTTAAACATCAAAAATAGATTTCATATAATTCTTTTCTCAGTATTCAAAAGTGAAAATAGTAATTTTTGATTTAGAAAAACAATTATATTCTTTGAAAGATGAGGTTTCTTCACTATGCATATATGATATTTATGACTGATATTTCTACAAAATAACTTGATAATGCTTAATAAATTTAAGCTAAATTTAAAGACAACTACTTGTTTTCTAAACTTAAATGAGTTAAGTATTTTACTGATACTCATATACATCAAGGTGTAATATATAGATAATAACTTTACTATACTCTCACATTTATTATAAATGTTTCATTGTTATATGAGGCATACATTTTGGACAAAATCTGTTCAATGTTCACTACTAGTATGAGTTTTTAGAAGTTTAATGAATTTAAAATTTAAATACATTTTAGATATATTATCTAACTTTTTAGGGTTTCTGGGCACAATGAATTCTCCAAAAATAAGCAGTGTTTAAGAAACATGTAGCTACAATTTTTTTTCCATTTGTATTTTCTCTAATCAGTATGCATCCACAGGTGCTGAGTATTGCTGAATAAATTTTGGAGGCATTGTCACATTGTCAATTTTCACATTTCAAAATTTTCTCTATGCTATGGTTATCGTGGTGAGGATTAAATGTTGTCCCTTTCTTAGAGTAATGGTACAATGGTCTCATTTGTAGAGCTTCTTCTCTCCAGTGTGTTTTCTCTGATGTCTAGTAATATATGATATATAATTTAAATGTTTCTACATTCTCTACATTTAGATGTCTTCTTTCCAGAATAAGTAGTCTAGTGGTGAAAAGAATTGATTTCTTATTAAAAGCTTTACTGCATTGTTTCAATTTGTAGGGGTTCTTTTCCGTATAAATTCTGTTAATAAGGTTTAGTCTTTCTTTTTTTAATGTTTATTTTTTAGTTGTAGTTGGACACAATACCTTTATTTCACTTATTTATTTTTATGTGGTGCTGAGGATTGAACCAGGATCTCAAACATGCAAGGCTAGCACTCTACCACGGAACTACAACCCCAGCCCCAAGGTTTAGTCTTTCTTTAAAAGTATTATTACTTTATTCACATTTCACATTCACCAGGATGTCTTCTGCTGTGGTGAATAAAGTTTTATTTTTTTTTAAAACTTTTCCACATTATTCACTTTTGTAGGGCTATTCTCCAGTGTGAGTTCTGTTGTGGTGAATAAGGCCTGTTTTATTGCTAAAAGCTTTGCCACATTCCTTATATTTGTAAGGCTTCTCTCCAGTGTAAATTCTTCTATGGCAAATAAGGTATAATATTTGAGTAAAAACTTTTGTCACATACTTTGCATTTGTGAGGCTTCTCTCCAGTGTGAGTTCTGTTATGGCAAATAAGGTGTGATTTTTGACTGAATGCTTTTCCACATTCTTTACATTTGTAGGGCTTCTCTCCAGTGTGAGTTCTGCTGTGGCGAATAAGGTCTGATTTTTGACCAAAAGCTTTTCCACATTCTTTACATTTGTAGGGCTTCTCTCCAGTGTGAGTTTTCCTGTGGCGAATAAGGTCTGATTTTCGACCAAAAGCTTTTCCACAATCTTTACATTTGTAGGGCTTCTCTCCAGTGTGAGTTCTTCTGTGGCAAATAAGGTCTGATTTTCTACCAAAAGCTTTGCCACAATCTTTACATTTATAGGGCTTCTCTCCAGTGTGAGTTCTGTGGTGCCAAATAAGGTTTGATTTTTTACCAAAAGCTTTGCCACAATCTTTACATTTGTAGGGCTTCTCTCCAGTGTGAGTTCTCCTGTGGCAAATAAGGTGTGATTTTTGACCAAAAGCTTTGCCACAATCTTTACATTTGTAGGGCTTCTCTCCAGTGTGAGTTCTGATGTGGCAAATAAGGTCTGATTTTCGACCAAAAGCTTTGCTACAATCTTTACATTTGTAGGGCTTCTCTCCAGTGTGAGTTCTGCTGTGGTAAATAAGGAGTGATTTTTTACCAAAAGCTTTTCCACATTCTTTACATTCGTAGGGCTTCTCTCCAGTGTGAGTTCTGTGGTGCCAAATAAGGTTTGATTTTTGACCAAAAGCTTTGCCACAATCTTTACATTTGTAGGGCTTCTCTCCAGTGTGAGTTCTGCTGTGGTAAATAAGGAGTGATTTTTGACCAAAAGCTTTGCCACATTCTTTACATTTGTAGGGCTTCTCTCCAGTGTGAGTTCTGCTGTGGCGAATAAGGCCTGATTTTTGACCAAAAGCTTTGCCACAATCTTTACATTTGTAGGGCTTCTCTCCAGTGTGAGTTCTTCTGTGGCGAATAAGGCCTGATTTTTGACCAAAACCTTTGCCACAATCTTTACATTTGTAGGGCTTCTCTCCAGTGTGAGTTCTGTTGTGGCGAATAAGGTCTGATTTTTGACCAAAAGCTTTTCCACATTCTTTACATTTGTAGGGCTTCTCTCCAGTGTGAGTTCTCCTGTGGTAAATAAGGTCTGATTTTTGACCTAAAGCTTTTCCACATTCCTTACATTTGTAGGGCTTCTCTCCAGTGTGGGTTCCTCTGTGGTAAATAAGACCTTTTTTTTTACTAAAAGCTTTGCAACATTCTTTATATTTGTAGGGCTTCTCTCCAGTATAAATTCTCTGGTGATGAACAAGGCCTGATTTTTTATATGATTTCTGGTGTTCACTCTCATTTGTAGTTTTCCATATTTTCTTTTGTGGTAAATAGTCAAGATCACAACTTCCATATTTTGCACTTATCACTTCATGTAATATATGTTTTAGGCCCTTTTCTGGTGAATATTCTTGGATATGATTAGGATTCATGGCCAGGAAGGCCAAGTTTCTATAGTTCTCTAGCATCACATCTCTATATAAATTTTTCTGAGCAGGCTGAAGGCATTCCCACTCCTCTTCAGTAAAATCAATGGCTATATCCATAAATGTTAACAGTTCCATTTCCTGGCTCTCAGGGTTCTCAGCGTTCTTCCTGTGGTTTGTTTTCAGATTCTGCGTAGCACAGACACCTGGGCTCCGGATCAGGACAGAAGCCTACAAAAAGATTTTTTAAAATGCCATTTTTATTTTGAGACAGGGTCTCACTAAGTTGCTAAGGCTGGCCTTGAACTTGTGATCCTCCTGTTTCAGCCTCCTGAGTTGTTGGTATTATAGCTGTGGGCCACTCTGGCTGACAACTTCAATCATTTGATTAAGGTAGTGTCTACTATGCCTCTTTATTGTAAAATCATTATTTTTTCTTCTGTAATTAATAATAATTTTGGGGGAGGCACTTTATGACTACACAATATCTAATTCCTCATTAAATTGTTACAGGAATTTGTGGATTTTTATCTTAATGGATTATCATCCATTATTATTTATTTAATCATTTTTGTTCACTATTATTTTGACATTCAAATTATGTCCAATTTGACTAGAGGGAGCTCCTACAAGCTGGCATCTATGTCCTACTTATACAGTCCCATCATTCTTTGAAAAATTTCCTCTTTCTGGCAATATATGTTATAGGCTCATCCTGTATTTCCCTGCCCCAGTTCTGAAACTGTCCATTTCTTCAAGGCGCCCTGATTTCTTTTGGTAAACAATGGTGTTTAGAAAACAAAAAATAGGTTGGGTATAGTAGCACACACCTGTAACCCCAGAGACTCAGGAGGCTGAGGCAGAAGGATCACAAGTTTTAGGCCTGCCAAGGCAACTCAGCAAGGCCTCCAGCAACAGAGTGTGACTCTGTCTCAAAATAAAAAACAAAAAAAAATGAGGATGTTGCTCAGTGGTAAAGTGCCTTGGGGTTCAATCCCTGGTACCAAAAAGCAAAATAAGAAATAGGCAGTAAGGTACATTCATTGTTACCAGTGTGATGGTGTTCCCAAGACCTCTGAGTGGCCAAAGCTCAGGAATATATGCACATAAAATTTACTTATTCTTACACACATACTCTATTTCTTCCTCCCTCCCTCCCTCTCTCTCTCTCTCTCTCCCTCCATATACACACATATATATTTATATCTATACCCAAACCAGGGGTTCACACTCATATTTCCAACTCTAATCTAATACCACAAGGTTCATCCTAGTTTTCTCCCCTTCCCATATTTATAAGTTCCTTTTCCAACAGTGAGAAAGCTGGCTCTCATACTTCCAATATATTTACTTACTGATCAAATCCCTACATATTAACCACTTGCCATCACTGCCCCATTTCACCCTCAGATTTCCTCTGATTTGGGCTACAGCTCTCCACCACTCACTCTGATATGGAAACCCACCTTGATCAATCCTATCTAACTGCTTCTGGACTAAACTGTTCTATAAAGAAAGAGAAAAATTAAGAAGAAAAAGAGTACATTTTAAAAAAATATTTATTTATTTTTTAGTTCTAGTTGCCCACAATACCTTTACTTATATGTGGTGCTGAGGATAGAACCCAGGACCTCGCCTATGCTAGGCGAGCACTTTACCACTGACCACGACCCCAGCCCAGAGTACAGATTTTTAATGCTTTAAATTTTCACATCTAGTTCATAATAATAATAATGTACAAAGGAAATTATGTTCTTTCTAAGTTGACTATTGGAGTACCAGAAATTAGCTGACAAACTGGCAGTAACGAAAACTTAAATTTAAGAAAGAATAAGCTACTAGAGATATTGTTAAAACCAAAGCTGTAAATCTCTAAAAAAAACTGAACAGTATCTATCCTTTCCTACTGTCTCCTCTCAGTACTTACAAATAAGGTACCTAAAATGTAGTAGAAGAAAGTTTTCTGAACCAATAATGAATGGAAGTTACTAAAATAGTAAGTGAATTAATAACTTGTTAAATAAGGTAGATGTCAAAAACATCTGCTTACCTGTTTGACTGCAAGTCAAAAACATAGATATTTCCTTGATGGTCCCCAGCAATTAAGCAATCGCCTGAGCCATCAAAAGCCACATTCAGAAATCTTAAAGTTTTTGGATGATAATCAGAAGTGTTACGAATGATGTTCACTATAATTCTGTCAAAACAAAACAAAAAAACAATATTAAATTCTACACCAAGTATTATCTGACATATGAAAAAGATTTATAGTATATATTATATTATATATAAAATGTAATATATATATGTAGAAACTTTGAAGTTTTTTTGCCTACCTACTCTTCTCCTGTTGCAATTCCTTCTCTCCCCTAGAACCAATCTTACACTTTTTTTTTCTTTTTTTGGTACCAGTGACTGACCCCAGAGGTGCTTAACCACTGAGCCACATCCCAGCCCTTTTTATTTTTTGAGACAGGGTCTCACTGAGCTGCTTAGGGCCTTGCTAAGATACTAAGGCTGACTTTGAACTTGCTAAGATGCCTCAGCCTCCCAAGCTGCCAGGATTACAGGTGTGTGCCACTTGGCTACTTAAAAGTGATTTCTGAAAAGAATTCAGAAAATTATTCAATATCAAAGTAGTTACTATGCATTTATTCA
Organism: Callospermophilus lateralis; assembly: GCF_048772815.1. Classification (NCBI taxonomy): domain Eukaryota; kingdom Metazoa; phylum Chordata; class Mammalia; order Rodentia; family Sciuridae; genus Callospermophilus; species Callospermophilus lateralis. The sequence goes on along the minus strand of NC_135320.1, from coordinate 75,160,456 downwards.
TCAAACACTTGAAAACTTACTCTATGACAGACACTGAATAAGCCAGGAATTAAGAATATCTGATAGACATGACTCCTGTTATCATGGAACTGAGTTTAGTAGTAAAAACAGGCATTTAAAAAATACATATAAACAGTATTTATAAGTTATGATAATATGACAGACAATAGGATATATTTTTTGTTGTTTTTGTAACAGAAAACGGTCCAAAGTAAATTAAATGTACATGAGTTCTATTTTCACTTCTAACAGATCTACCATAATACCTAAGCAGGTGTGTTACAAAAGGATATGGATCACTGCTGCTTCATTACTATATCCCAGCATCTGGCGCTGAATACCTGGCCCACAATACACAACAAGCACCCAATATATGCCTGCTGAGGCAACTAGGGGCATAGCTCAGTGGCACTGAGTGGGGTTTGGGGAAAAGAACTGCTAAATGAATGAAGGCTTAAGACATTCTTTTAAAACCCACATTAATCAGACTCTTAGTCCAAAGATTAAATTTATTTTTTTAAAAGTATACTATAAAAATATACAAAATGCTTAAGAGGTTATATAAAAAACTTTTTAACCTTAGATTTTAAACAGATGATATATGCATACATGTAAACACACAATTAAAAGAAAAAAATGGAAGAAAAGGAAAAACCTATATATAGGAAAAAAGGATGAACACATCCAAATAATAGCAGTCATTTGCAGGTAACAGAAGTATGAATGATTTCCCTCTTCTTTCTACTTTCCTATATTTTATACATATTAGTTAGTGATCACATGCTATTTTCATGGACAAACCTTATTAAGAATGTACAGCTATATTGTCTAAAGTTACTATTTTTTGAGAGGAGGATTCTGTATAATACATCTGCTGAAAGAAAGCCATTTATAAAACTTCCATCATGAAATAACTCAAGACAATATATGTGTGCAAATTCTGATCCTGAAGACCAAAACAATCACATTCTTTACTGCAACAATAATTTTTAATCATGTAATTTTATCTTAATTGATTTTTACAAATTTTTTAATTTTAATTAGAAATATCTATCTTCATAAACCTCATTAAAGTATACTAAATTGAATTATGTGAAAATATTTTCTTCATGTTTATCTAAACACCAATTTTTAAAACACATTAGAAGCAACAACAAAATTCTTTTTTTTTCTTTTGTAATAGCTATAAAGCAAGAAAAATGACTTTTATAATCTTGAACCTTTACTTGGTTATACATTTTATCCCGTTTGAGATCACAGCAGTCTTTACAACAAAAACCAATCTTTTTAACACAACTTTAAATGAGCTGAAGTCTAGTCTATTTTGGAGCCATTCTAACATGGAGTAAGGTAGGAGGCAGAGCCTTATCTCAGGTAAGACATAGCTCTTCACAAATAACACAATACAATATTACATCTGAAACATAAATCAAAGAAAGGCTAAGAGAGCTTTTTAAACTTTCTTTTTGTGGAAAAAGTGGCAGAATGCTTCCATGTTTTACAATGTCACCTTTAAACAGATCAGGCACTCCTTATTACCTTCCAAAAATATATTTAAATTCCTGTTTCAGTGTAAAGAGCAACACAAAGTTGTATATATAACTGACTGACAATAGGTTACTTTATCCAGTTATAAAACATCAAATGACATGAATAAATACCAATCAAATTTTTTATTTCTATGCAAATCTGAGGCTTTTGCTACAGATAATTTTGGTCTAAAGAACACCAACTTGTCAAAGTAACTAAGTTTAACTTTTGAAGTACAATTTAGAATACATATTGTACGGTAACAATAATCACAGGTCTGCATGGGTTAACAACAACAACAAAAAAAAATCAAAGGATAGCCTTAAATCTCTTATACATTTAGGAAACAGTGTTAATGATCAGAAATTGACTTAGACAAAGCAAACAGATTCAAATGATAGTGTGGCCCTTCTATGTCAGATACATTGTATAAAAGAGAGCACTTATTGTTTATCTTGCTAGTAAAATTACATAAACTTTCATTTTATATACTTTTTCATAGCACTTAAACAAGGCTAAGACAGATATAGTTATCAAATGCATACATATACCTAGTTACTATATTTTGGGTATCAACTATTATTATAACCTAAATAACACTAGTTTATTTATCCTGTTACAAAGCAAACATTTAAGACTTCAAAACAGGTAAAAACCCTTTAAAATTTCCTTTCACCAAGTAACAAAAACCTAACAAATACAAGAAAATTATCTCAATAGATAAGAGCAGATCATTGTTTCAGACTTTGCTTCATATTAGTACATTAAAGTTCAAATAACTTTGTGCTAATTATAGCCAATTTAATCACAAACACAAACTTTTTGAGATTTACCTTCTGTAATATATTTTAACATTCACAACTTTACATCCTTAGTTTTGTCCTCTTTCATCTTGGACTCTAGCCCAAGAATATTACTTTGCCAGATAAAATACTTTCTCCTCCAGAAACATTTCTTTAACCTTCTAATTTTCCATACTAAAATATATTTCCATACCTATAACTTTCTTCTATTTTTTCTAGTTTGGGATCCTTTCTTAAATCTATATTATGAAACAGTCCTTATGAATATTATCTGTGCATTTAATCCACACAACAAATTTCTTCCCAGGAGAGGGATGGACAACCTAGCATATACCAAAGAAAAACAAAAAACAAAACAAACAAACAAAAAACCCTGTGCCTTAATCTTTTTTCCCCCAGAGTCATTCAAGGGGTTGGAGTCCAGGATCTTTCTGAGCCTGACCTTCTCCCTTATCATTATTACACTGCCATCAACTTTAAGTGAATTCCCCACTATCAACTGTATATAGAGACTCCTTTGGGGCCTTTTTAGATACTAGGTATATTGACATGCAATGAAAGAGGCCCTTTCTATCCTTTTCTTTAGGCTTCCTTAAAGATGCAACAGCAGACTTCTTACACTGCTTATTTTTGTATATTCCCCAAGGGATTAAAAACACAAAATTGTGTAGTAAAATAACTTCAAAATACTTCCTGGCCATCAAAATTCAGAGAGAAGGAGTTGAGGCTGTGGCTCAATGGTAGAGCACTTGGTAGAGCATGTGTGAGGCACTGGGTTCGATTCTCAGTACCACATATAAGTAAATAAATAAAATAAAGGTCTATACATCTAAAAAAAATATTAAAAAAAAACAAAACTCAAGAGGTCAGACAACTTTCTCCTCCAGTCTTTTTTCTATAGCATTACATCTTCTGATGATAAAGTTAAATGATCATTGTTCAAAATATGGGGAAAAAACCACGAATCCTACCATCTAAATGTAACTCAGGACTAATAGCACCATTTTGTCCCTGATTCTTCATTTAAATCATACACAAAAGCTACTCAGGAGGCTGAGGCAGGAGGATCTCAAGTACTAGGCCAGTTTGGGCAACTCAGCAATACTGTTTCAAAATAAAAATTTAAAAGAGCTGGGGACATAGCTCATTGGTTTAAGTGCCCCTAGGTTCAATTTTTCTTTCCTGGAAAGAAAAAAAAAAAAAAAAATCACACATCACAATCCATTTTCAAGCAATTTCAATTGCTCATAGGTTGCCTGACAGTTTCCCAGTTCATGAACATAAGAACATCAAGTTTTTACTGAGCATCAAACTTATAAGACAACAGTGTCTAGTAAATCTGCCTGATTGGGTTTACAGTGATAACTGGTCTAAAATCACAGAAGGTGCACATCAACACTTCCTTCAGCTAAATGCCTCTACCTCCATACTCAGTGCTCTCTTCCTCTTTCAACTCCATGAACAATGGTTGTTTTTTTTGTTGTTGTTGTTTGTTTGTTTTTGTTTTTTAAAGAGTGAGAGAGAGAGAGAATTTTTTTAATATTTATTTTTTAGTTTTCGGGGGGCACAACATCTTTGTTTTGTATGTGGTGCTGAGGATCGAACCAGGGCCGCAGGCATGCCAGGAGAGCGCGCTACCGCTTGAGCCACATCCCCAGCCCCCAAACAATGGGTTTTAATAAACAACAACAACAAAAAAGAAAGCCATGTTTTGATGGAATAAACAACAAGGAGGTGTGAAAATCTTGCATGCATATCTACTTGGTAACAGCAAGAAAAAGAACAGGTGGATTGGCTCTAACTCTTGGAACACTTAGAAACTACCAGAGGCAGGGGTGGTATTTATATAAACTCCAAAATTAGAAAGGAAAAACCTCTCCGCTTTAAGCAAAATTTTTTATCCCACGGAGTGAACAGGACAGAGGAATTGATAAAAAGGATAGACAGCAACTGGAAACCAAACAAGTGGCTGCTCCAGCACTGTGCAGTGGACATACAAAGTAAGCCAGTGTGTTGATCTGCTGAGGAGCAACCAAAATCAACAAAAAACCTACTAGAATAAGAAACACTGAAACATGAATCCAAGCGTTACTGCAAAGTCCGCGACAATCTTAGGACATCTCCCGGACGCAAGAAGTAATGGGAACCCAAATGGTCCCACTTCCACTGAAGTCATGCAAGAGAGCTGGGCCCTCAAACAGCGCAGAAAACTGGGAAAAGAATGAAAAGTATCGCTGGCTGTACTAGAAGGCCCTCAGCATTATAGAAGCAACCCTCTGCCCCACATGTACACATCTATACCTAAACTCCAGGCGACTGTTAAGTTTGTTTTGCTCCACTGCTCTCCTAGAGTGTTTAGAAGTGTACTTGGCACACAGCAGGTGCTCAACAAATAGCAAGGAATGCATGAGCATCTAATACATGCAATGATTTGAGGATGGATAAACTTCAATTTCTGTACTAAAGGGTACGTTCTCCTTCCCTCATCCCTCCTGGAGTTCTTTTCCAGCGGTGACAAATATTTACTGAGCACGCACTACATGCCAGAAGTGCCATCAGGACACTATGATAATTAAAGCAGGACAGCGCTGGCTCTCGCGTCAGCGGCGCAAATTCCCTTAGGTAAACCTGAGAACTTCCTGCTCCAGCTGCGTGGTGGCCGGGACCAAATCCGGAAGGGTGTCAGAGAGGACTACTCCTCCTGAGGTCCCCCAACCCAGGGATTCTGGGCAGGGTCAGGGTCAGGGTCAGGGTCAGAACCCGAACCCCTGCCCGGCCCTCGTGTCCCTTCCCAAGACGGCTCCTCAAACTCCCCTCCAGACACGGACCCGCGCCCTCCCGCCATTACCCGTCCCGAGTGAGCGGCGACGGCTTGCGGTGCCATATCTTGCCGCTCTCCTTGTTGCCCAGCTCGGTGCTCTGCATGTGCAAGCCTACTTTCGGCCGCCGCCGATCGGCTCAGTAACTGTCCCGGCACCTTCCCGGCAGGCTCCGCGCTCCCGGCCCGGGAAATTCGAGCGCCCGCCGCGGCGTTCCGGGTCCCCGTGGACCGTTCCAACCGCGTGTGGGACGCCCCTTTCTATTTACAACTAATCGGGAGGCGGATTTCTCCTAAACTCCACACAGGCTACCCCTCCAGACAATGGGATGGCCCAACGACCTTCTCCCTTAGGCTCCGCCCCCTACAGAGGTCGGCCCCCAGGACCCCAAAGCCTTCTGGGAATGGTAGTTTTCTGCAGATGAAGCGTGGGAATGCTTGTCTTTTGGGACCCTTGAGGGGGTTTTAGGCTGCCAACAGAGGCAAGGTCCCTCTCTTCCATTATAAACTGCATTTAGGGATTGTACAGAGATAAACGCATTGAGGATTGAAGAGTTTATTTTCTAGGACTTTGAGGCTCCAAAGCATCCTATAGATGAATAGTTTATTCTTCTTCACCTTTTCATCATCTGTATTATTTTTTCAATTCCACAATCTGACAAGAGGTTTCCATGTGGTGATGTACAGTCCACCCCTGGCAGTCCAGAAAAATAATGTCATCAACGGCCGGTTGTGTTAACGTCAGAGTTATTTTTTTGTTTTGTTTTGTTAAGTTTTCTTAGCCCTTCTGTGGTGCATAATAGGTATGGGGTATTCTTTTATGTATTATACCAATATATTGATTCATTTAATTATCATACCAAACTTACAATTTAGGTAGCACTATTATCCCACTTTTATGTAAGCTTTCCTGAGGCTGTCCCAACAATAACCACACCCTTGCTGGTGTAAATCAATAGAAATTTATTCTCTTAGAATCCTAGGCACCTTAAATCCAAAATCTCAGTTTCAGCAGTCTCTCCAAGAGGCTCTAGGCAAAGTTCCTCCCATGCCTATTTTAGCTTCAGGTGGAGGCTCGCTTAGTTGGCTTGTGACCACATCACTCCATTGTCTGCTTCCATGGTCACATAGCTTTCTCTTCCAGGATATGTATCTTCTTTTCCGTCACCTTCAGCTTTTATCTATGTAAAAATAAAAGGAAAGTCATGATGAAAGCAACATTAAAAGAGCTTTTCAGCATGGTGCCTGGAGAAGCCATTAAGAGGCAGGGCTGTGTATCTCTCATTGCTGGATCCCTGGGAACACAAACTATGGCTCATCCTCACACTTAACTGAGATATAATTGACATTTGGTAAATTTCATATATTTGGAATGTGCAGTTTTATAAGTTTTAACATAAGTCCCCCCCAAAAAAATCACTAAATCAAGATAATGAAGATAGCCATCACCCCTGAAAATTTCCTCATGTATCTGAGGGAGATATAGAAGGGCAGTCAGGGTAAAATGGGAAGTGAGGAGGTCAGGGTCAGGGCCAGAATAAAGGAGCACAGGGAGGGTCTTCTGACAAGGTCAATTTCCTGCTGACGAAAGTGCTTGTGTACACAAGCATGGGACCCAATCAGACAGACACTTCCATACTCATGCTTCTAAGCAGGGAATTCAATAGAAAAGAGATGAGTGGACAGAGGGGGCACCAATCACTAACAAGTGAGGAGCACATGGACATGGGAGGAAATAAAGAAAGATGGAAAGTCAAAAGACCATAAAAAGAAGTCAAAAGTCCCCCACCAGACTTCCGCTCTGGACAAGTCTCTCTCAATCTCTGTCACTTTTTCGATAATCCTACTTCTTACTTGCTATCTCTGTGTCCTGTTCTTCAATTTTTTTGCTGAACAGAGACAACAAACCCAGCACCTCTAGACAGTAACATAGCTTTGTAACCTGTTTCTATTCCCACCCCTCCTATCCCACAAGCAACTGCTGATTTGTTATACATCTCTTAAATTAGTTAATATTTTCTAGAAATATATATGAGTTCATAAACCTTTCCTTCTCTGTCTCTCTCCTCTCTCCCTCTCTTCTCTCTGTGTCAATCTTCTGGCTTCATTCCTTCACTATGAACTTGAGATCATTATTTTGAGATTCATTTGTATTGTTGGGGTACTAATAGTTCATGTTTTTATTGCTGAGTAATATTTCATAGTACTGATATATCATAACTTGTTTATCATTCACCTACTGATGAACCTTGGAGTTGTTTCCTGTTTGGGGCTATTCCACATAAAGCTGCTATGAATATTTCTATGTAAGTCTTGGTATGAATGTATGCTTTCATTTCTCTTGGGCAAATTACTAGAAGTGGAATAGCTGGGTCATGCATAGACCTAGATTTAACATTTTAAGAAACTGTCAAATGAACTATAATGAACCTTTATCATTTGACCACTCTAGGAGTATAGTGGTATCTGTGCTGATTTTAATTTCCATATCTGAACTCATAAATGATGTTCAGTATCTTTTCATGTGATTATTTGTCTTTTGATATATCCTTGGTGAGACATCTGGTCCAGTCTTTTGCCTAATTTTTAATTGGGATGTTTGTTTCCTTATTATTGAGTTTTGAGGGTTCTATATATATCCTAGATACAAACCCTTCATCATACATGTGCTTTATAAATATCTTTTCCCAGTCTGTGGCTTGTTTTTTCCTTCTCTTAGCAGTGATTGTCCAAAAAAAAATATTTATCAACTGATCTTCATCAGTATTAATCTTTCTTTCCTTTTATGGATTGTGCTTTTTGGTGTCATATTTAAGACATCATTACCTAGATTAAGATCACAAAGATTTCCTCAACTGTTTTCATATTTGGATGTATTTCAAACACACCCTTAGAGGGTTGGAAAGTTGTACACAGAAGAGATTTTTAGTTGTTTCTTTGCAAAGTCCTCTATCCTTGCCGTCTCACCAACTATACTTTGACTGTGGAAGGATGCTTTCTTTTTTGTTGTGATAATATATAGTTGGGAGAGAGAAGTATTGCCAATTTGTTGATGCTTAATTGACATTTTGATTGCCCAACATCTAAGCATCTTTTCTGTTTGGGAAAGTTCCAAGATATTTGGAAAGTAAAGAAAGACAGCTTATTCTCTTTCCCAATTCCTTGGCAACCTTTTCTATGCTTCCCCCAAAGCAAAGGCCAGTCAAATGTTAGTAAGCAAATTAAGTAGCACACTAACAAAAACTATTAAAATATAATTAAAGAATTATACTGCAATCTCTCTGAGAACATCAAAGAGGAAGTAATTAATAACCTTTCAGCAAATGTCTTAAAATGCCCTTTCCCACCTCCTTCAGGCAGGCTGAACTATTATGCCACAATAATTAAGAACTCAAATTCTCAATGGCCTAAAACAACTTCTTATATCTGGGTGTTGAGCTCATCTTAGTCTCTTGTGGATCCAGGCTAATGGAGTTGCCATTATTTCAGAGTTTTTTGTTTATATGCCAGGAGGAAAAAAAATGGTTTTAGAGAGTTTCACACAAGCAATGAAATGCTCTAGAACAGAAATGACATTATTACTTTTGCACTCACTACCAGAACTATGGCCCTATCTAAACACAAAGGGCAAGGAAGTGCAATCCCACTAAATCAGTTATGTGCAGTTACATTAATGCTGTAAAAACAAAAAAACAAGATAAAGCAAACAAACAAACAACAAAAAAAAAAAAACAGCAAAAAAAAAAAAAACCACCAAAACTCTGCAGCATTCAATGATAAACATTTATTACTTATTACTCATGTATCTGGACCAGCCAGCTGTCCCTCCTGTTCTTGGCTGGTCTCACTTACATGTCTTGGGGGCTTCTGATTGATAGTTTATAAGCTGGCCTCATTTAGGGAAACTGGGGCAACTTGACTCTGTCCCAAGTGTCTCTCACCTGGTGCCTTATCCTCGTGCAGGCTAGTCAAGGTGTGTTTTCATGGCAGTGACAATGGTGTGGATGAGCAAACAGGCACGCAATATGTATAGGCTTGGAGCTGGCATGTTATCACTTGTACCTCTTTCAAATGGCCAAGTAAGTGGCTGGCTGAGTCCAGGGACAGAGTACTATGTTCTCCTCACTTCAGGAAAGCATTAAGAAGTTTCACAGTGGTCATGGATCTGGGCAGGAGTGGAGAATGGGGACCGTCATGCAACCTACAATAACTACTCAGTGTTTAGACAGAGGAAGACCCCAAATATTTGGTGAACAGAATTGACAACTCTTACATCATCCCTGTTTCCCAGTATCTAAAGTACACCTCCACAAACCTCTGGGCTTCTCTCCTTCTCTTCTTTTCTAAAAGCTTCCTTAAAGCCCATAGAACACCAGGGTTCCTATCTCTCACTTTTTTGTTATATGATTCAACTTTGTCTTTCTTTAAACCCCCCACCCCTATTAACAGCAGTTGCAGACAAAAGAATCTAGAGGCTAACCCAGAGCTATCATCTTTCCTCTTTAAAATGTGGAAAAGATGATAGACTCACGGAATTTAATCTTTCTCTTCTATCCCTGTCACATACTCACTAGTTGTGTGATTCACTGATTAATGTAACCTGCCCGTGTTTGATTGTTAACTCCATAAAAGCAAGGACCTTCCCAGAAGGTAGCATAGAGCCTGACACAAAAAAAGAGGACAAAATAAATTTGTTGAGGGGAGGCATTCACTTGTTTTATGCCTCCTGGCATCTGACACAGTGCCAGACACATGGTAAACACTGAAAACACGTTTTTTAAAAATACTTACTTGAGCTATGATTTAAACTTAAACTACTCCAGACTATGTTTTTAAAATAAAAGAATGCCAAGTAGCAGTTAAAAAGGGGAAAGCAATAAGAAGATTGAGTTTATGATCCTCGATCAGCCACTAGATAGTTGCATGATCTTAGGTAAGTCAAAACTTCCTGAGTTCCAACTTTCTCATATGCAAATAGCAGGAATGGGATAGTTCCTTGTTAACCCCCTTCTACATCCATTTCTATATAATATACAGTTTGGAAGCTTATCTGTGCCTTTCTTGAAATTCTTATGTGCACTTATAAAGAAAATACCATTTTATATTTTCAGATAGGCATCCAGAGGACCACAAGCAGACACCTTTACACATATTATTTCATACTGACACACATAATAACTTGGATGCACTTCATTATAATCAATGTCAAGTTCAGGATTTTTGAATGAGATTTCTGTTTTGTGGGAGACAGGCTCTTCTCCTTCCTTATTTCCCTATTTCCTCTGAGATTTCTTACAACACACATCTGACATGTCACTTTATTTTGACTTTTGTAATAAACATAAACAAACCCTGACCACCTATTCTTTACACCTCTACTCTTGTGTTCCCCCCAATACAACCAATTTTTGATATCACAATTTGAGGACAGGTATGCAACTCAATGACTCTTCAAATACTGGCTTTTGAAGTATTCTTTAAAGACCTAAAGCTTACAAATGACATGTCTTTAAATTTCTTCCCATCACATTTGGTAAAGAGCCTGGATTAGACCTTCTGTCCATAGGCAGGCCATGTCTTGCTCTTATCATTCATCTTTGATTCAATCATCAGCTGGTCTTTATCTATTATTTTGAATGCCAATTACTTGTCAGACACTGTACAAGGAGCTGAGCTGCAGTGGACAAATAAGATGAGTTCTTTGTCCTTTGAAAGCTCACAGCTTACAATGTAATAAGAGGTACATGGAGAAATAGATGTGTAAATGTAACCCCGTGTGATCAGTGCTATAATTAAGGTATGGGTACATTTGAGAGAAGGGAGCAATGAATTCTCTGGGAAAAAAGAGAGCTGTGAAAAAGAGGGGTGACATTCAAGTTGGGCCTGGAAGGATGAGGTGAAAAAGGCTTTCTGCCCAAAAGGAAGACTTAGTTTTGTAGGCTTCTTATTTCCACAATATAAAGTAGTTACTGGGGCTCAGAAAGTAAAAACCCAAAGTGTGACGTGTTTGTTTTTGCTCATTCATTTTAATTTTTTTTTTTTTTAGTTGTAGATGGACAAAATACCTCTATTTTATTTATTTATTTATTTTTATGTGGTGCTGAGGATCAAACCCAGTGCCTTACACATGCTAGACAAGTATTCTACCACTGAACCACGACCTCAGCCCAAAGTGTGACATCTTGACACGTGGAGCTGAAAAACTGTCTCAGAATCCAGGTCTCTCCAAAGTTCCCTTGTTTCTCTCCTAAGCATAGGCGGGGTTTTCTCTGAAGTGCTCTTACCTGAGAAAATTAATTCCAAAAGAAATACAATTTCTTAAAGTCCCACCCTAGGAATCTCATTAAATACTGTAACCAGGAAAGATTAGACACCTGGGAACAGAGGAAACTACAAGTTGTCACCATGGGCTGAGGAGTGTAACTCAATAGTAGAGCACTTGCCTAGCGTGTGCAAAGCCCTGGGTTCCATCCCTAGCACTGCAAAATTGTCTCTGTATTCACACAGGCTTTTTTAAAAAATTTGTTTACTTAATTATACATGACAGCAGAATGCATTTCAATTCGTTGTACACAAATAGAGCACAACATTTTAATTCTCTGGTTGTACATGATGTAGACTCGCACCATTTGTGTAATCATATATGTACTTAGGATAATGATGTCCATCTCATTCCACCATCTTTCCTGCCCCATTCCTCCTCTCCTCCCCACCTTTCCCTTTGCCCAATCCAAAGTTCCTCCATTCTTCCCATTTGCCCCCCGCCCCATTATGGATCAGCATCCAGTAATCAGAGAAAACATTTGGCCTTTGGTTTTTTGGGGATTAGCTTACTTGGCTTAGCATGATGTTCTCCAACTCCATCCATATACCTGCAAATTTCATAATTTTATTCTCTTTTATTTATTTATTTATTTATTTTTAAAGTCAGGTTTCTTTATTAGGGTACAAGGGTAAAATATATGATCCAAAGATTTTATTCTCTTTTAATGCTGAGTAATATTCTACTGTGTATATGTATCACAGTTTCTTTATCCATTCATCTATTGATGGGCATCCAGGTTGTTTCAAACAGGTTTTTCATCAGTTCTTCTGAAGGCAGCTCCCAGAATTTACCTGAGAGACTTTATTTGCAAAATAAGACAAATTTTGTTTGTTGTGGAGTTCCTCACCTTCCTTTTCCAGAACTTGTTGATGCCTGCCTCCCCATTTCTCCCTTATGAAGCATTTTTGAGTTTTTGTATTTTGCATGGCTCCTGTATACATATGCATGTAAATATGTTTAACATTATTCTTGTCTCTTTCTAAGCCAAGCATTGTTGTAGGGGTGTTGGCAATGCTTTGAGCAGGAAAGGATTTCCCCCGACTTTTTCTGCACTCTACATATCCAATCCCACATAATACAATAATTTTGTCCTCATTTTACTAATGAGGAAGCTGAGCCTTGCCAAGGTCACACAGCTAAAAAGCCAAGATTCAAAGGTAGACCTAGCTGGCTGCCTTATCTGGCCCTGCCTCTTGTATGCTTCTCTGCCCTTTTGGGGGCCAGGCTGGTGTGATTCTATGTCTTCCAAAGACCCATTGCCCAAACCAGAAAAGAATTTATCACTAGCCTGGGTTAAAACTCTCTGGGAACCTTTATAAGAAGATTTTGTTTCATCCTCTGCTAAAAAATAATTTATTTGCATATTAAAAGGAATCTTGTTGGTAAACAGAGGATTTCAGTTTTAAAATAATAACAAAGCACAATGCAAGTTGGGCTGTGGAACAGTGTGGGAGGATTATAACGACAGTCTACTCCCTGCACAACCCTCCAGCCCATCCCCCAGAAATACTGCTTTCTCCCAAACACTTGCACAAACTGGCACCTGAGCCTGCCCCTCACTGGTCATATGATTGGTCCAGGGGTGGAGCCTGACTCAAATGAGCCAATCAGAACCCTCCCTGAGATTTTTTTTTTTTTTTTTTTTTTTTTTTTTTTTTTTTTTTTTTTTGCGTGAGACGGAAGAATGCAAGTCTCAGCCCAGGAGCTCCCAGAATAACTTCAATTTTGTAGTGAGGGTCAGTTTAAGAGAGAATTTCTGATGCTCAAGGGAAAGCAGGAAAAAAAAAAAAAAAAAAAAAGCCATGGTAAGTGGTCATCTTGGCCGCATTTATGTCCCTTTTTCTGATTGTCCCAGAAGCTCACCTGACCTCCCGTCTTTGCTGTACTCTGGTTACCTGAGCTAGGACTGGCCTCGTATTTCTAAAGTAGGAACTGGAGGGGGAAAAAAGAGCGAGAGATGGCTTCAGGAGATGATGATGCAAGGGGGCAAGGCTGAAGGATGAAAAGGGGCCGGCAAGGCAGAGGAGAAGTGAGCGGAGGAAACGGCGTCTGCAGAAAGGCAGGGGGTTGTGCCGCAACGTGGTACCTTCCAGAAACCAGAGTTACTGTGTTCATCGCAAGAGCAGGAGGCACAGGCATTATACAAAGTACACACAAAGTGCTTAGCACTTAGAAACCGCCAATGACAACAATAATAATGGCAATAACGATGACTATTACATTGGGTGTGGGTAAATGGCGAGAGAATAAAAAATAAGGGACAGGAAAACTTCAGGACATAAAACGACTCAGACTGCCATTCTAAGGAGTTGGGGTCTTATCCTGAAAGGTTCTAGGGAAACTCTGGATACATCCCTCAGACTGCAGCGGTGTTAAAATTAGTTCCAGGCTTGAGGCAGAAAGAGGGTGAGGAGTTGGGGTTGGAGGGAGGAGCTGTTGTTCCAATTGAGACAAAAAAGTCATAAAGAGCTGTTGAAGGAAAGACAGCAGAAGGCAACAGCTGGATGACAAGCAGAGCTGACGCTGCAGAAGAAACTTCTGTTTCATCCGTGCTGCAGAAATATGTGTCATGCTGCCAGCTGATGCAAACCCAGGCAATGTTTTCCACTTCCTAGATGACTCAGCTAGTTGGCCTTATGAGAGGAGGACAGAGGCAGAAGCCACTGCAGGTGAATATGACATAGGGCACCTCCCTCCAGCTTTAATATGAGTCAGAACTGGAAAAAAAAATCAAAGGGATGTGTTCCAAGCTGCTTAAATAAATATTCATGCTCAGGTGTTCTCATAAAACATACATGAAAGCAACCAAGGGCAGTTTTTCATGTTTAATCAAAAGGATTTGGCACCTACAGCTGAAATAGTACAATATCAGAAGAGAGGGAAAATGTGATGTTGATCTTGACTGGCAGCAAGTTCGTGCCCACATCCAATGAGAAAACTGCTGACATAGACTAGTGTTTCTAAAAGGCCTTCTCCACACCAAAGGGAGGAGGAGGCTCTCTAGTCTATGACAGAGTGGGCTGTGCCTGCAATTCCCAGTCTTTACAGCCCTTCCAGGTGGCCAGAGAGGAAAAGGGTGTGGAGTTAGCAGACTGTGTACATCTGAAGTTGTCTTGAAGAGCCTGGTCACTCTATGGACACTTGGGCTTGGTGGCTACTGCATACTCCATCTTATGGAGGAGGCATAATTTTATAATTCCCTAGTTATTGACAATTAGATTAAAAAATATTTACAACCTTTGTGCCAGACGAATTAATTTCTAATTGTGTTATTGCAGGCACTAGTTTACCCAGGTTGGGAAGGTTCTGTTGGCTAAGTTAAACATGCAGTATTACACTGTGCAGGTGCACGCCTGCTCTCAGGACTTTCCTGGGCAGAGGGCTGTGGAGTCAGAGAACACTGGGAATCTCTCCTGCGGCCTTGATAATCAGCCTTGATTCATAGGCATCTAATAACATTTGTGAGCTCAGAGGACAGGCTATCAATCAAGGGTGACATGATGCCAGTAAACCATGAATAAAAGGCCTCTACTTGCTCTAAAGGAGGAAGAGAAACTGAATGAACTAAGCGTTTATTGTCCAGTAAAATGTTCCAGGGCAGCATAGCATCTTCCCTTGAGTGGCCATCCTGAACAGTGCGTGAGAGAGAGGCCACAGACTGATGTAAGGATGATCAGCAAGAAATCAGCACCTAACAGGCCCCTTCTCAGCCAAATTTCATCATATAATTGCACAGATACAAAACACAACCTCAGGAGTACAGATAAAAATAAAATGCAGAATGATAATTAAGAAGTATTTATTACCTTTTTAAGCCGTAATTTATTTTTTAATTTTTGAAATTAATTTATTTGTTCTAATTTGTTATACATGACACCAGATTCATTCATAGTACACAAATGGAGCACACGTAATTTATTTTTAATGTAAGTTTATATAATTTAATTTTAAATAACAGCTGTGTTTAATAATTGACTCAGAAAATTCCTGAAAATTTAGCGGTTGGCTCCTATAAGCCAATAGGAGCTGGTTCCTACATTATATCTCTTACTTGCTTTTACCAACTTAAACATTTGATGATTTGATAATGTTCTGTTGTCTACCTCTGTGTAGTAAACCACCTCAAAACTTTTGACTTAAAGCAGTGATGATTTCCCGTTTGTCTCGATTCTGGGCTCAGGTGAGCAGTTCTGCTCCACATGGTATAGCTTAGGTCACTCATGGTTGCATTTAATAGAAGCTCAGCTGGAGCTAGGACATCTGAAATGGCCCTTTATCCATCAGTGCCTCTTATCATTCAGTAGTCTAGCCTGAGCTGCTGCTGATTCTACTTTTTTTTTAATGTAGATGGATACAATGCCTTTATTTTATTTATTTATTTTTATGTGGTGCTGAGGATCGAACCCAGTGCTTCACACGTGCTAGGCAAGCGCTCTTCCACTGAGCTACAGCCCCTGCCCTAGCCTGAGCTTCTTTATATGACATTGGCTTCTAAGAAAAGATGCTATCATAGGACATGCCTGAATGTGTATGTGTTTACCAAGTCTCTGCTTGCATTGCCAGGTCTGCTAAGGCCATATTGGCTGAAGAAGTCATGTGATCAAGACCAGACTCAGTGTAGGAAGAAACTTTATTAGTGCATAAATCCTGAGAGAGATTAGAGGCTACTCAGGTAATGGCTGATCATAGATATCATATAACTTAGTGGTTCTCCACTAGGGGTGATTTCATCCCACAAAGGACATTTGACAATATCTGCAGACATTACCAGGGTGCTGGAATCATGTGGTGACCCAGGATGCACAGAACAGCTCCTCACAAGCAAAGAACAAGCCAACCCAAAGTGTTCCAGTGTCTGTGTTGAGAAAGCCTGAAGGCATCCACGCACACATGCACCATTCTGGCTGTTTAGCATGTGTTCTCTCTCTTCCCAACACATTTTCCCCCTATTGCTTTTGACAGAATGTACAAGATATAAAATTCTCTCAGAGCTCTCTCAGTGACTGCTTGGATTGGCTTCAGATGAATATGACAGGTGCAGCATCTCCGGCTCATCTGCCTTGCCAGTCAAACATATGCACATCACGTCTAGAGCAACGGCGATAATATTCCATGGCTAAAAGAAGTTGCACATCCGACTTCCACTAAAACATCTCAAACTACTTTCTCTTAAGCCTTCTGGTTTTCAGGTGTTCTTTGTGCATCTCTTCTCCAGGTAAATTGTTCTATTCCTCATGATACCAAGATTACATTTGCTCTTTTTACAAAGGGAATGTTCTTTCAACAGTTCAATAAATTCTAACTGTGCACCTACTTGTAGACAAGATCTGTCCTGGGTGCTGGGCTATAATGGTGAACAAAACAATGCTGTACATGCATGGAGCTTCCTTTCTAGTTAGAGAGACAGACAGTAAGCAAATCAGAGAATAAGTGAAAGATGCTGTTAGGTAACAAAAAGCTCTGTATGTGAGATCCCTGATTCTTTGTTTACAGCTGCATGTTATTCCAGTATGTAAAGCTGCTGATGTTTATTCAACCAGTCTCCTAAGTATGGTCACTTCGGTTCTTTTTAATATGTTGCAATTACAAATAATGCATTAATCTCCAGGATATACAAAGAACTAAAAAAAACTCAACACCAGAAAAAAAAATAACCCAATGAATAAATGGGCTAAGGAACGGAACAGACACTTTACAGAAGAAATAGGAATGATCAACAAATATATAAAAAAATGTTCAACATCTCTAGCAATTAGAGAAATGCAAATTAAAACTACACTGAGATTCCATCTTACTCCAATCAGAATGGCAATTATCAAGAATACAAGCAACAATAAGTTGTTGGTGAGGATGTGGGGAAAAGGTACACTCATAACGTTGCTGGTGGGACTGCAAATTGGTACACCCACTCTGGAAAGCAGTATGGAGATTCCTCAGAAAACTTGGAATGGAACCATCATTTGACCCAGTTATCTCACTCCTTAATATATACCCAAAGGACTTTAAATCAGCATACTACAGTGACACAGTCACATCACTGTTTATAGTAGCTCAACTCAAAATAGCTAAGCTATGGAATCAACCTAGGTGCCCTTCAACAGATGAATGGATAAAGAAAATGTAGTACAGGACTGGAGATGTGGCTCAAGTGGTAGCACGCTCGCCTGGCATGCATGCGGCCTGGGTTCGATCCTCAGCACCACATAAAAACAAAGATGTTCTGTCTGCGGAAAACTAAAAAAATAAATAAATAAATATTAAAATTCTAAAAAAAAATGTAGTACATATACATAATGGAATGTTACTCAGCCATAAAGAAGAATGAAATTATGGCACTTGCCAGTAAATGGATAAAACTGGAGACTATCATGCTTAGTGAAATGAGCCAATTCCAAAACACCAAAGGCCAAATGCTCTTTGATATGTGGATGCCAACATACAATATGGTTTGGGGGAGAGGGGAGGAAAGACTAGAAGTTCATTGGATTAGACAGAGGTGGACGAAGGGAAGGGAGGGAGGATGGGAACAGGAGACAGTAGAATGAATCGGCATAACTTTCTTGTGTTCAAATGTGAATACATGAGCAGTAAAACTCCACATCATGTAAGAGTGGCATTCTAATTAGAATAAATTATCCTAATTAGAATGAGTTATACATTTGTATGTATGTCAAAATACACTCCACTATCATGTATATCTAAAAGGAACAAATAAAAATAAATAAATAATGCAATAATAGACAACCCTGTATCAGACATTTTTGTATAATATTTTATACTCTTCATAGGTTTATCTTTGGGGTAAAGTATGAATGTATATCTTGGTTTTATTGTTATAAATTCCCCATCTGGGGGTTAGTTTTGTTATCTTTTGCCAAACTGAGAGGTGAGAAATAGTATCTAGTATAATGTTAATTATTATTTCTTTTATTACAAGAAAAGCTTAAAATATTTTAATATGGGCTAGGTTAACAATATCTTATTTTTTGAATTGTCTATTCAAAGATTTTGTTCATTTTTATTGAATTTTTTCCTTTCCCCCTACTCTTTTTCCTGGGGGATATTAGCCTTTTTCTGTGATGTATTTTGTGGTACTGGGGATCAAACCCATGGGTCCTTTACCACTAAAATCCCACACCTCCTCCCTTTTTGGTACTGGGGATTGAACTGAATGACATCACCAGGTTTTTAAATTTTGGGGGCTGGGGTTGTGGCTCAGTGGTAGAGTGCTCACCTCGCAGTTGTGAGACCCTGAGTTCGATCCTCAGCACCACATAATGCCGCAGTCTGGCTGGGCACAAAATAACCGAGCTGCCACAAAGCCTTGTAGGTTCAAACAGCAACTCTTTATTCCCAAACTCTCACCGGCACTCTACACACACTTCCCGGGAATACTCTCCCTCCACCAGGCTCCTCGAGCCAATTCTCCCGGAACCCCTCGAGAACTCAATGGGAACTCCAAAGTAGTGGGCGCCCAAGGCAGCAGGATCCGCCCTAATCTCAGAGCTGCCCTATTCCCAGCAGGATCCGCCCTAATCCTGGAGCCGCCCTAATCCCAGAGCAGGGTCACCTTTCAACCATTCCCTCTAGCAAAATGCCAGGCGTCATTCCAACTAAACTGTGGCTCTCAACAACATAAAAATAAATTAAAAAATTAAAGACATTGTGCCCATGGGAAATTTTTTTTTTTTTTTTTTTTTGTGACAGGGTCTCCCTAATTTGCTGAGTCTTGCCAATTTGATGAGGCTGGCCTAGAACTTGTGATCCTCCTGCCTAAGCCTTCTGAGTAACTGGAATTACAGATGTGCCTCACCCCACCTGGCTCTGTGATATCTTTTGAAAACATTTTCCCCCACTTTCTCACTTATCTTCTGACTGTAGGATTTTTTTGGTCGTGCGTACATATTTTTTATTATTTTCTTTTATTATATTTGAATTTTGATGCACTCTGTTACATTGAGAACTTTCCTGAGTGGTCCACCATTTGAAGAATCATGTAATTGAAAACCAGCCTCTACCTCAGAGCAAAGCCTGTCCAAGGAAGGGACATGACCTTTGTCCTTGGAAAGACCCACAGAGCACTCCTAGGCACATTCCCACCCTGCTAAGTTGTTTATCTACAAATAACAGGAGAGATCTGCTGCACCAGGTGTCCCTGACTCAGTCAGGCTAGGTGGGGATCCATAGCAACCCCCTAGCAGCCACCAATCAGCATGAGACAGGGAAATACCTGGGATGCCAGATGACCCTCCCGGTAGTTTATGGTGGTTGATAACATGTTGGGAAACCATGTAGTTCAGCACATACACCCCTCTTGGCTTAAACCAATCAGTTCAAATGAATCCCCCTCTTGTACTGATCAATCACCCCTACCCAACTTTTTCCTGTCAGTGAAAGTGCTAATCGTGTTTTAGAGTTGTTATTTGATTTTCCCACGGTGTGTGATGATTTGCTAAGAGATGCTATGATGTATGTGAAGTCCCTGACTTCTCCAAAGAATGTATAAAACTGCTGCAAACCCTGGGCTCAGGGCCTCTCAGTGTCACCAGTTGCTGTGTGTGCTCGCGGAGGACTGAGCTAGCTCGCAATAAACACCTCTTTGCTGTTTACATCGATCTTGGTCTCTGGTGGTCTTTTGGGGGTCCCGAATTCGAGCATAACATAGTCAGACACTGTAACTGGTGGTGTTGTTTGAATCATGGCTACAACACACAGGTGTCCATCTGCATCTGTACTTCTTTATTCATTGTGACTATTTTTAATGCAAGAATCATTCAGACTATTTCACTACATCAGCTAATAGTGTTACCGCTGTTGGCCACTGACGAGTCCTTGCTTCCCCGATGTTGAAGAATAACACAGAAAAGCACACGCCAAGGCAAGGTCAGAGTAGAGATTAGAAGTTTATTAAAGGACAGCAGAAAACACTTCCCCCGGAGGAAGAAGGGGACCCAGGAGGTGGAATCCAGTTGGCGGGCAAATGTGTTTCCCTTTTTATAGGTTTGGTGATGGAATGTAGGTTGGAGGGCCCGAGGGGTGGGACTCAGGTGGGCCAAACCGGTGGGCCAAATGGGCAGGAAGGACTTAATTATCATCTTTTGGGATGGGCTTATCATTTCTCTGGGATGGGCTATCTCCAAATCTATTGGGGGCTGTTTCCTGGGCTCCATTAACATTTCTTTGAGGTGGACTTTGGCCTAGGACCTTTTCAGGACTTCATTAACATTCCATGAGTTGTCCTGTGTTTTCCTGAATCTTTCTCAGCATGGCCTCCATTTTAGATTTCACTCGATATTAGACCCGATTTACCTAACTACACTGACTACCTAATTTTAAATCTGGCTTCAATAGTTGTGCCTGGGCATTAACATAACACATATAGTAAAAAATAAATATTCTGTAATTTCCTGCTTCTTTGGCAATTGGAGCATTCTATTTATTTGGGGGGAATTGTGATTCATCACCTGTTTTCCATTTTGGAATAGCAAGTATTTGTTTTAAAAATGCTTGATAGAGTTGAGTACCACTTTTTTGGGATACAGCAATCATGTTGAATTTTAACTGGAACCACTTGGGTTGATATGATAAGTCAATCAAAAAGATTGCCTAGGGAATGGGCACATCTATTCAGGAGATCAAGAGTTACTGAAAACCTTGAATTTCCCACCACTTGTAAAGGATGACAATATTACAGAAATGATCATGGATGAATGATCATTGGATGAATGCAAGCTGGTTGAAAGAAGGCTTCCCATTTTATTTCTTCCAGAACCTATGCTCTATGTATGTTGTTTATTGACACAGTTGCCAGGATTATCTTGCAAAAGACTAGAGGGAGATGCAGTCTATGAGGATGAGGTAGAGACTGGGTGACTAGACTACCTAGGGAGCTAATTGTACTCAATTCTGTGTTCTCTGGGTAGAGGTCTTCTTTCTGTGAACCCCAGGCCAGCTGCCCTAAAGTGAACAGAAGGCCTTTCCAGGAAGGAAGGCAATCCCACACTGACATCTCACTGTGGCATATGCCTAATTTGGGTGTAGCTTGTTTTCTTCACTCTCCTGGGTTTTTACTCATGACAACATAACGCCTCTTACTTTTCATTAATCTCCTCGTGTTATGAGGCAGTTTGCATTTACAGTACTTAGTGAGATAATAAATATTTGGTAATAATAAAAAGAAAAAAAATCATGAATACATGGAATGCCTAGAGTCATGGCAGTGCCTATTCGAATTTAGGTTAGGGGCCCTGTAACCTAAATTGGATTGGGTTCAAAGAAACTGTCTGGGGGTATCAGTCATTAGGCTGTTCATATATCTTAATTTTTAAATCCGTTTCCTAGAAATCAGTTCAACAGAATTATTAAGAGGCCTTGTGATCTAGAGGGCAGGCATAGATAAAATGTGAGGTCCTTTTAATCATCTGCGATGTCCTCCAGGATTCCAGGTGACCTTCTCCTTGTCTCCACTCTTGACTCTTTTCTCCACTCTCACTCTTCTTAGCCACACTGGTCTTCACGTTGGTGGCCTTCATGTGAGAACCCTGCCACTTCATGGCTTTTTCTCTGCCGTCTTGCTGAACTGCTCTTCTCCCAGAGAGCCACATTGCCTGCTTTTTCACTCCCTTGAGGTCTTGGCTCCAGTATCTCCTGAGATTGTAGGGATGCTCTTATGGTTTGGATGTGGAATGTCCCCCAAGGCTCAGATGCTGAAAGCTTGGTCCCCAATGCAGTCATGTTCACAGGTGAGGCTTTGGGAAGTGATTGGATCATGATGGCACTAATCTCATCAGTGGATTAATTATGAATGAAGGGGTTCTTGGTGGAGTATGCCCTTGGAGACTGTATGTTGTCCCCAATCTTTTCCTCTTTCTCTCTCTGCTTCATGGCTCCCACGAGTAAAGAAGTCTTCCTCCATCACATCCTTCCATGATGTTTCTGCCTTGGAGCCAGCTGATCTTGGACTCTACTAAAACCATGAGCCAAAATTACCCTTTAAGTTGTTTTCTCAGGAATTTTGTCACAGTGATAAAAAATGGATTCACGCAGAGGTCTTCCCTAACAGGCCAAACCATATCCTCTTATTTGCTCAGTGTTTATCACCATACATCTTACTTTTTACCCTATTCCAATTTCTTTCTGCCTCTTCTAGAGGGTAAGCACAGAGAGGATAAAGTACAGTTAATTTGATTTTCTTTCTAGAGAGTGTCTGCTACAGTGTTTTCTGTTGACTGAATGAAAGAGCATCACTTTGGCTTTAGTGTTTTAGCTTTGTGTTCTGTGTCCAATATACCCAACAAGAACAACTCAGAACAGGAAAAGTTTGGGCTCAAGGTTTCAGAAGTTCAGTCCATTGTTGGTCAACTCCTTAGCTCTGAGCCCAAGGTGAGGCAGAATATCATGGCGGAAGGGCGTGGAGAAAGAATGCAGCTCAGGACTTGGCAACCAGGAAGCAGAGAGAATGATAAAATATGACCCCTAAAGGTATGCCTCCAGTGACCTAGTTCTCCCAGCCACATGCTACCTGCCTACAGATATCACCAGTTAATCCATTCAAGTGGATTAGTCCTCTGATTAGGTAACATCTCCTATAATTTAATCACATCACCTCTGAACTAGCTTGCATTGTCTTAAACACGAGCTTCTGGGGTACATCTCCTGTCTGAACCACAACAGATTGACTTAGGTTTAAGTTTCATGTGTTCTGGCTAATAAGTGGTAAATGACTTAACTATCCTGAAGTTGAATCTTCCTTTGTGAATGAAATAAAAGTACCACATTGTTGTAAAGACTAATTAAAACCATGCCCATAAAAGGAATAGCTCAGTGCCAAACTGTAAACACTCAACAAATGTTAGCTATTTGGAAAACAAGATTTATTAGTAACAAAAGCATGTGTGCATAATGACCTTTGGTGTGTAACGATATATGGTATTGAAAATGAAGTACCAGAAACAGAAAAATAGCCACAGGATTATGCCACATCCCTGGTAGAATATGAGTCATCAAACTGATGATTATTAAGACTAAATAGAAACAGAGAATGTCTTTTTTATGTAAAGTTAAATGAAAAGACCAGACAATAGTTATGTATAGGGACAAACACTAGGAGATAGCACAATGAAAAAAAAAAAACTCTATTTTGAGATAGCAAAATTTTAAAAAAACTCTATTTTTTGATAAGTATTGCTTTGCCCCTAGATCCTCCTCTAATACTCTGCCCCTAAAGTTTTGAATCCCAAAACTCATTTTTACATTATGATTAGCAGCTATCTTCTGACAATGTAAATAGGCCTCATGTCTTTGTGGGGTCCTGCCTGGTTGATGTGCTTTTCTTCAGCTGTGTCAGCAGCTGAAGACCTTTTGAGAATTTTACCTATACCATTTCAGAGGAATGTTGATAGACCCAACCTGATCTTTTCTTAAAATTGGAGCCATCTCGGCAAAAAGCCATGAAAAGCTAATTTCGGCTTTACTATAAATTACTGCAAATTCTGAACCTGCTTGGAATGCCTGCCTGTGCCTTGAACTCACCCATGCCTGGCTCTCTGACCAGACAGCAGCCCTCTCTGAAACCTTAGTGATGCCCCACAAATCTTGGCCTTCCCTGGCCAGATAATGACCCTCTCTGAGGCTCTAATGACCTTCATAAATTCTGATGTCGGGGCCAGCAAAAATGTAAAGTACCATTTGTGGTTTGCTTGTCAGAGTTCTGTTATCTGTAACCCCCCTTTATATAACTTTCTGGGCTATAAAGCTGGGCTGCAGGAAAGCTGGGGTTGCTGTCTTGTTCCCGCAGTTTTGGGAGCGAGAGGCAGCCCAGCCAGTGGAAATAATAAGCTTGCTTTAATTTGATTTTAATTGAAGTCAGTGGTCTTTTCTTGCGTCCTGGTCTAACAATGTCCACCCCTGGGTGATGATTTGGATTCAAGTCCAACTCTAAAAAGAGTCCTGCATGTAAATATACCTGACCTTAAAACACTGACATTAGCTTAAACGAATTCCCTTTGATTTTTCTTTAGATACTTACAGGCCTTACTCAAGACATACCTTCCTTGAGTGAATATCATTAACTATTATGCTGATTATGGGTATTAACTATGAGTTGGTGAAGATGTTATGAATATCAATAATTATTGCTCAGACTTTTGTTATTATGATTATCTTGATTCACAGATTTCCTAATTTAGAGAAGTTGGATATTAAATAAATTATTTTCTTATATGTTTCCTATATAAACTCTTTGGTCCAGTTGGCCTTTTTCATTCATTTTTGAAACACTACGGGCCTCTCGTGTTTTGAGTTCTGATGTTGGTTGCCTGAATAAAAGTAGTACCTATTGGATTTTTTGGAGTTTACAAAGATCTTTTATATTTGTTACAGAGGTAGATTAGTTCAAAGATGGGCTCTAATGTCAGATGTATCTGGATTTGAATTGCAACTTACTAGTTATGTGATCTTGGAGAAATAAATCTGTCCTTCACCTTGCTTAATAAGAATACCTACCTATGAGGGTTAGTGTGAGTGTTAAGTGAGATGAGGTGTGCAAAGTATGAGTGCAAATCTTGAAACAGGAGGCTTTCATTTAAAACAAGCAACCTTCGTATAGGCAGCAGATAACACTATTTTTCCATTTGGACAAGCCAATTAAGAGATCAGTGAGTTGTCCATGGTCACACAATCAAGACAGGTCAGAGGAAAATTTGAATCCAGATTGATTCCTGTATAGGTTGAGTGTTTAATACACAGACACAGACACAGACACACACACACACACACACACACACAGGCATCAAAAGGGGGTATGGGGGCAGGAAAGATGGTAGAATGAGATGGACATCATTACCCTAGGTACACATATGCGTGCACATATGGTCCAATGATACATCATGTACAACCAGAGAAATGACAAGTTGTGCTGCAATTGTGTATAACGGATCAAAATGCATTCTGCTGTCATATATACCTAATTAAAAATTAATTAATTGCCGCAGTCTGGCTGGCCACCACAAAAACTTGTAGATTCCAACAGCAACTCTTTATTCCCGAACTCTCACCGGCACTCTACATGCACGTTCTGGGGAAAATACACCCACTCCACCAGGCTCTGCATACCAAATACTCTCTGAATCCAGCGAGAACTCAGCAGGAACTCAAGGAGTGGGCGCCTGAGGCAGTAGGATAGCCCTATTCCCAGCAGGATCCACCCTAACCCTAGAACCGCCTTATTCCCAGCAGGATCCACCCTAACCCCGATCCACCCTGGTCCTTGAGCAGGGTCACCTTTCTCAAACATTCATGCAATGTCACTGCAAATGACCTGGGTCCAAGGCAAGCCCATTTCCACAATGGAGAGTCCTCCCTCTAAGCAACATTGGGTAGGCTAACAAGGAAATTGCCATGCGTCATTCCTACTTGGATATGACTCTCAGCATCTCCCCCCTTCTGATTAATTAAACAACAAGCAATGTGGCTTAGGGACCGTGCCTGTTAGGTTGTCCAATTCAACATATGGTTCTTACCCGTCATCGGATGACCTGACCTCTAGGCGTCAATTAATTAATTAATAAAAAAAGACTAACACATGACAAATTCTTTATATGCTTTTTAGTAACCCTGTTGTCTCCTGAGCCTGTTTCAAAATTGGAAAAAATGGGCTGGGGGTGTGACTCAGTGGTAGATTGCTTGCCTAGAATGCACAAGGCTATGGGTTTGATCCCCAGCACTGCAATATTTTTTAGTCACAGCTTGGGAAATTTTTCATATGTAAATGAAAATTTTGAAAACAAAAATATAAATATATATGAAAAATTTCTCAAGCTGTGACTAAAAATACAGGACTGATTTTGCTGGACATGATAGTGATAAGTTATTTATTTATTTTTTTATGGGGACAGCCCCCAAAGATGATGGGGCAAATTAAAACAAGATATGTATTGAAAAGGGCTGTGACAAAATGGAGTCTTGACAGGGCACGATGGTGTCGCGATATGGTGCGATGGAGTCGCGATAGGTTCCCCGGGGTGCGTCGGCATTGATGAGCTTCGGTTCGCAGAAGCCCTGGCTGGGGCTTGAAGTGGGCTGAAGGGGGCTGAGCTCACCAGACTGTGGCCCCAGAGGTGAAGTCTTCTGCCTGCGCGATGCTGCCAGAGCTTAGAGATAAGTTATTAGTCTTGCTATAGGCCCCTCATCTGCAAGGTGGAGCTAACCATCCGAGGCCTAGCATAAGGATTAATTACACATTTGCAATATACTTTGAACTTCTTGAAGGTGGCAGGTATCCCACAGGGATGGTGTTCCTATTACGACTGTTGGGACAGAATATTTGAGCCATCAGCCCTCAGTCTGTGGCCATCGCTGAACTGTGCAGTGCCTCTTCAGTTCTTGAAGATTGGAAATATTGTGCTCTTAGTTGCTGGTCTTCCTCCAGTTTTTTCTAAGCTCTATTTTTGAGACAAACATATATTTCAACTGTAGTGGGAAAGATATAGTAAAGGTCAACCTTTCTACATCTCCATCTCTCTGGAGTTTCTGACATAAAGATGTTTCTTCCTGAATGATTTTTTCTATATTTTTTATAATTAATTTCTTAAAACACAGTATATATGGAACAAAATTTAAAAGGTACAAAAGGATATGCAATAATACATCTTATAAGGTAAGTGATTAAATTTTAGGGCAATTTAACATTTTGTTTCTGAGTTCTTCCCAGAGTTAATCATCGATTTAAGTAAATACTGCAAGCATATTTGTGTGAGTGCCTTCTGCGCTATGCAGCAGAAAATTGTACACTGCATAGATACCTTGTACTACAACCCTCTCTTAATATTATGCCTTTGAAATCACTCCACTTTGGGTTATACAAAGTTATTTTATTCTAGTAAATGTTGCATAGTATTTGGTTATATGACTCTTAGTTTATTTAATCAGTTCCTTATTAGCAGATCCAGTTGTTTCCAAACTTTCACTCTTTTCAAGAAAGTACAACAATGACTAACCTTGTACAGTAAAAAAATGTTGGCATCTAAAGTTTGAATTCTTAAATGCGTGTTTAAATATTTGCTGTAGAGGTCGTACCAATGTAGAGTCTCAACAATTACTTATGAGACTGCTCATTTGCCCTACCTCTCCACATTTTTTGTTTCTAGTATCTAGTCTGGTATCATTTACCTATGTGCTTTCAAATGATGGCTTGGATTGATGACGGAAACAAAGGAACTTCCTTATAAGGTGATTGATTAAATTATAGGTGCCACAGTTCGGCTGGGCCAAATAACCGAGAAGTGACAAGCAACTTGAAGGTTGAAGCGGGAACTGCTTTATTACTGAACAACAGCGGTATATATACCTAACTGATTACACACAGCTTGACTCAATTAGCATCATCCAGATACAACAATCAGCCAATAAGGAATCTCCACCATCTTAATGGCTCTGTGGCATTGCCTCACAAACCACTCCTCCTGGCAAACTGCCAGGCGCCATCTTAACTTGATTGCAGCCCTCAACATTAGGTCTATCTGGGAAGATTGGGGAAGTTCTCTATTTAAGAAAAATAAAAATAATCCACTTTTTGTGTTTTATGCCCAGAATAGTTCATTGCAATATATTGTGATTTTTATAAAGAGAAAAACGATGTTATAGTTATTAGATCTAGTGTGAGGTTTCTTAAAGTGTCACCTGCAGATTACCTACATCAGAATCACATGATGGGGAAGGGACAGGGAGGACTTTTGAAAAATGCAGATTATCGGGCCCATCTCAGATTTATAAAACTTGAAGTCCTTGAGTGATAAGCCTGTTCTCACCGTTGACCCTTCACTGGGCAACCAATGCTCTATCCTTGGGGTATGATAATTTGTGAGCAGATAAATACACTTTATAATTAACTTTTTAAAAAGTACAAAATAATACATTTTTATTGTAAAACATTTTAAAAAGACAACTAAGCAAAAAAGAGAATAATAATAACATTAATACTGCCTCAAGTGCTGAGGATAAAGTTTTCTCATTTAAATTCTCATAATAGCTATATGAGTCCCATGCTAGTATTACCTACCACCATTTACAGATAAATAAACTGAAGATCAAGAGGCTTAGTAAATTTACAGCATGTTTTGCTAATAAATGGTGTTGCCACAACATAAATTTCAGTGTTTCTAAAGCTGAATTCCAGAGCATGCCAGAGCACAGCATAGAAATAAACCTACCAGACACTGGCTGCATGTTGTTCTTGTTCTCATCGTTTTCTCATGCACATGGACTTATGAATTCATCAGAGGAACTTTACTTAGCTCTCAGCCTAAGCTAGTTAACCCATTTTTCTCATTATATGTCAGGTAAAATGGGTAGTAGAGGTGGTGATGGGGAGATGCAGAGAAGGAACCTCAGGCAATAGCTCCAAGTATTATCTATTATTTATACAACTCTCTAGCTTTCACTTTATACCAAATAATAAAGGTAGTATAAAGTTGTACCAATTTATAGTCCCAGAAGCTGTGCATGAATGATAAATTTTTCACATATTCATATGCTTGATAACCCCAGGTCCCCGTAAGTTGTATCCTTTTACTAAACTGTGGAATGTTTCTTTCTATTCTATAAAAACAGGTTTGCTAATTAGCATAAAAAACGGGATGTTAATTTTTTAAAAATATTTATTTTTTTAGGTGTAGATGGACACAACACAATGCCTTTGTTTTTATGTGGTGCTGAGGATCGAACTGGGTCCTGCCCGTGTTAGGCGAGTGCTCTACCGCTGAGCCACAATCCCAGCCCCCAGGATGGTAATTTTTAAAAAAATAACAGAATGTTGGAAATTTTGCTGTTTGAAATTATTTCAGTGAGTGGAATATATATATGTATATATACAGGTATATATGTATATATATATATATATATATACATGTACATATATACATGTATATATATATGTATATATAGGTGTAAATTGTATATATGTGTGTATATACGAGTAAATTCCTTTCTTCAGATCTTTATCTTGTTGGTGCTGCTTAAAGGCCACCTCCTGGGACATGGCCATTCTCCTATAAAGTAGCCATCATCTCCTCACAAGCCTCCACCTCACCCTGACACTCTACCTCATCATCTTATTTTATTTTCCTTATTCTGCTGTGAAATGATCTTATTCCATTCCATTATTAATTTATTATTTATGCTCACAAAAATGTAAGCTCCAGAAGAAACGATACCACGACAGGGCTGACAGCCACAGCATCCCCAATGTCTAGAACCCTGCTTGAAAACACGTAAGTGTCCAGTGAGTGAACAAATGAGGGCCTGGTCACGTTTTTTTTTTCTGCCCCTTTAAATATCCTCCAGGCGCACCGATTAAGAATTACTACTCCGGGCAAGAACTAGGTTAAGAGCCTTCGGCCTCGCCATTGGTTGGAGCATTTGCTGTTGCTTCTGGCAACCACTGCTTTCTCCCAGGCGTGTGGTCGTCTGGCTCCGCCCCGGAACGCCGAGCCCCGGGCCTGGAGTAATATCAGCGCTTGCCCTTTAAGCCGGGGACGTCGCGTCACGTGACTCGCGGCGCCGGAAGGGGAAGTTTCGTTTCAGAACGCTGCCTCGCTCGTCCGAATTCGGTGGCGCCACGTCTGCCGGTCTCCGCCTTCTGCACCGCGGCTTCGGCGGCTTCCGCCTCGACACCTTCCACTCGCTGAGCCGACCGCGTAGAGAGGGTGCCCGCACCGACAGACCCGCGGCTGTGCGCATCCTGGCGACTTGAGAGGCCAAGATGTCGGACATCGGGGACTGGTTCAGGAGCATCCCGATCATCACGCGCTACTGGTTCGCTGCCACCGTCGCGGTCCCCTTGGTTGGCAAACTCGGCCTCATCAGCCCAGCCTACTTCTTCCTCTGGCCCGAAGCTTTCCTCTATCGCTTCCAGGTACTGGCTGGCGTTGGGGAATGGAGACTACAGGCCCCAGACGGCCCCGCGGTGGCGGGGCGGGCGGCGGCGTATGTGCGCGCGCGGGGCCTGGTGGGATTTGTAGTGCGTCCGACTCCAGCGGTTTAGGGTGGAGTCCTGTGGGCCCCGGGAGGCCCTGGGGCCAGAGCTAGGGCTTGGATAGTTGGAGACAGGGTTTGACCTGGTGGAAAAGGAGTAACTTCACCTGTTGAGTAAGCTAGCGCTTCCCGCGCTCCGCGTTCAGTGAAGGAGGCAAAGATAGTTGTCAGTCTCTTGGATGGCTGATTATCAGACTGGGTTCACCTGGTGCAGTACCTTCTGACCTACTTCTGTCACCCACGTGGCGTCACTTAATCTGTAGTGTTCTCTTGACCAACTTCTAGCTGAGTTGTTGTCATTGTTTTTCTTTCCTCTCCATAGAAATGAGCTAAGGTTAGAGACAATGAGTTTATTTATCTGCATTTCCCCCTGGTTCAAACTTAGAATCTTACATGCAGTAAATCAGTGTGTTGCTAAAGCTCGGTCCTTGTCCCCAGTGCCAGTCCATTAACGAGGTCACGGTTTTGAGAAAAAGGAAAAAGGTTTATTGCTTTGCTAGCAAAGGAGAAACAGAGGGACTCCTGCCCTAAAGACTGATTCTGCCTATCCGCAGGAATAGGGAGCTTTTATAGAAGTGATTCAGAGAAAATGAGATTAGGGAGGAGAGATCAGGAAGAAGTTTAGGGAAAAGATGATCAGGGAGAAGTTTAGGGAAAATAAGATTGGGGAAAAGGAAAAAACATAAGTTTCAAAGCTACAAGTATATAATCAAAACATCAAGTAAACCTCTGTTACAAGTGTATGAAGGAATGAGTAGAGAGTAATT
This sequence comes from Callospermophilus lateralis, assembly GCF_048772815.1. Taxonomy (NCBI): domain Eukaryota; kingdom Metazoa; phylum Chordata; class Mammalia; order Rodentia; family Sciuridae; genus Callospermophilus; species Callospermophilus lateralis. The sequence goes on along the minus strand of NC_135320.1, from coordinate 75,129,184 downwards.
TGCTTCAGAAATGGAAGACCTCGTTATTTTCTAAGCATGAAGGAAAAAAATTAGAGTATCATTCATGGTGAGAGAATGTCAGTTTCCCGGAGGTTATCTGTATTCACAGGATTCTGTGATTTAAAACTTTAATTAGTGGGACTGGGGCTGTAGCTCATTGGTAGAGTACTTGCCTCATACTGTGAGGCACTGGGTTTGATCCTCAGTGCCACATAAGAATAAATATATTGTGTCCACAAATAATAAAAAAATAAAAAAGCTTTAATTAATGGCAGTTAAGATTTCAAAATCTGAGATTAATTCCAGCAACACTCTCTTGCCTTCCTCCTCACTGGGTATTATTTCTTAGTCTTTACTACTTTTTCGTCGTTAAAATTTTTAAATGTTGGAATGTGCCACAGGGATCAGTTATAGGACCTCTCCTGTACCCACCTCCCCCTGCAGCCAGGTGATTTCATTCAGCTTCATGTGTATGTAAGTAGAACTATCAAAAGCAAATATGGTATAAAGATCTTCAGTCCAGGTGTATCTTCTAACTTCCAGATTTGTACATCCATTAGACTTCTGGAAGTCACCACTTAGATGACCAATAAACATCTCAGTCACACTCAAGGTGCCCCAAACCAAATCTTCATTTTCTCTTTGCTCTAGAAGTAAATAGAACTCTATTATTAAAGGAGCGTAAGCTGATAGTTGTGGAGTGATCCTCCTTTTTCTCTAATACCCCACAATCTGCCAGAAAATCCTACTGATTCTACTTAAACATATATTTCAGAATACAACCCCTTCTTATTTTTTTTGCAAGCCACTATCTTTCTAACCGTGGTCCTTGCAGTCTTTGGACAGCTACAAGAGTTTTTTTTAAAACTTAAATAATGTTGTGTGAGCTTTCCCAGAATCCTCCAAAAACTTCTCGGTTGATGAGTAAAATCCAAGTCTTTTTACTGACCTATAAAGCCCTCCACTGGACCTCATCTCATACTACTCAGCAACACCTGTACATTAGGTGCCATAATGAGATCCTGCTATTCCTTTGGCATCTAACTAGATTCCTCTTCAGTGCCTTTGCATGTGCTATTTCTCTGCTTGAGGAAGGTAACCATGGCTTACTTGTTTGGTTCCTTATATCTTTCAGATCTCTCCCCAAATGCCGTCATACCAGCAAGGTCTTCTTTGATCACCCTACATAAAAGAGTACCCTTCCTTCTCTCCATCTCCCTTACCACCGCCGCCCTCCCTTTTTTTTTTTTTTTTGCTACTTATTGAAACCAGAGTTTGAGACCATACTGAATTTTCCGCTAGTTGGTGGGTGGGGTTTGTGTAAGCTGTTGGCTTCTGTAGCTGAGAAAGCTAACTAAAGTATTAGTAGCTAATCGAGGCAGGGGATGCCTGCAGGCTCCCGCTTCTTGGGGCCTCTCACTCAATCTCACCCCTTATTATTTGTTAATCTGCTCTCCCTAGAGAGAGTAAAGTTCCATATGAGAGCCAGATCTCTCTCTTGTCTACTACTGTCTTTGTCACCTAGAATAGTGATTAGCACATTGCAGATGCTTATATGCTGGTTGAATTCATGGAAATAATTGGACACTTGCTATGTGCTGGGTCCTGGGGATGTAATACTGAATAAAACAGAAAAGGTTCCTGCTCCCATGAAGAAAATAGAGAAAACACATGTGATGAAGAGTGTGTAATATTTGATGGACTATTGTAGAAAAGCCTCAGAAGGCAGTTGAAGAATGTCTTTGGGTAGATGTGGGTCTGGACACTGCCTTACAAAAAGAGGGAATAGTAAGTTGAAAGTCTTTGGGACAGGAACTGGGAACATAGAGCACTGGTAAGCTAGTACAGTGACAGTCATGTGGTTGAGGACTGGTAGATAAAGACAGGGGAATGGCTAGGGATGAGTGCTGTAAAGCAAAGATAGGAAATAGGTTGGGGCTAGATAATAAAGGATCTTTTAGGACATGTTGAAGTTTAAGATTAAACTTTATATTATTTTTTATAGAGCTGGGCATCAAAACCAGGCCTTGTGCATGGTAGGCGAGGGCTCTACCATTGAATTTTATTTTGAGGGCACTATGAAGTCTGGCAGCCTTTTAAACCAAGGACTGACAAGTTGCCTTGACTGCCCTATGGAGTGGACTTGATGTGTGGGGAAGGGCTAGGTAATGGGATCAGAGAGAAATGAAAGGAGGCAAGAGCAGTGGTGATTAGGACTAGGGTGGCTGCAAAAAGAGAAATTGGATGGATTTGGAGTTGGAATGGACAAGATTGCCACAGAGTGGATGGTTGAAAGAGAACTCGAAGGATACCATTGTTTTCTTAGGAGCAACTGAGTGGATGTTTGGGGAAGTGCAGAGATTGGGAATGTTTGGGGAGGTACAGATTTGGTGTGTGTGTGTGTGTTGGGGGGGAGTATGGTTGAATGATCATGCTTTGGCTGTTGTTAAGTCTTGAGATGCTTTTTAGGCACCCAAGCGGACATGTCAGATAGGCAGTTGTTTAGAACTAGAATATGGTTCTAGAGCACATATATGCACATTACCCAACATGACACCAGACACAAAGTGCACAATATGTACTCTGCTGACAGTATTGCGTACTGCTCTGTTGGCAGAGTACATATTGTGCACTTTGTGTCTGGTGTCATGTTGGGTAATGTGCACACATGGGGAGTAGTGGTTCATAAGTCATTTTGTGAGAAGGACCTGTCAAAACTGGCTCTTTGACCCTTGTGAAATTTTGTTCACTTATACCTTATATAGTAAGATTAGTAAAATATTTGATAGAAAAAAGCCTTTCTAGATGGGTGTGTTGATGCATACCTCCAATCCCAGCTACTTGCGAGGTTAAGGCAGAAGGATCACAAGTTTGAGGCCAGCGTGGGCAACTGAGGGAGATCCTGTTTCCAAAAAATTAATAAATAAATAAAAGAGGCTGGGAGTGTAACTCAGTGTTAGAGTACTTGCCTAGCATATGCTCCCTGGTGTGTGTGTATACACACACACACACACACACACACACACACATCCTTTCTAATAGGCTGTAGGTGTATAATGTTAAAAGTGGTAGACTGATTAGAGAGTTGTCATTCATGCCATACCTCCATGATTTTCCCATCACTCTTGAATTGTTTCTCCCAGGCTTGTTATCCTGAGACTGGGATAACAAGCAGGCAGGTTGGTGCTCTGGTGGAAGGACCAGCAATTACACCTTGTCTGCTTCCTGCTACTCTTGCCCATTCTGGACCAATTCAGCTTCAAATCCACCTGGAAGATCGATTGCAGTGGAGGAAAATCTGCATGGTGCTGATGTGTATGGACAGTGTGAGGTGGTTTCACAATTTCTGCAAGGCTCACTTTTTCCTTAGAAACTGAATATTGAACAACTTAAAAATTAGGAGAATGATTGATTTAGAATTATACATTGTGATGGAAGTGATGAATTATTTTTCCTCCTTATCTAAAAGTTTCCTCTGTGTAGCTTGATGGTTTGGAACTCTGAAGTTTAAAATTATTTTACTAGTTTGGATGGGTCAAAACAGGTGTGTGCTAAGAGTTACTATATGGTTGTCTACAGTTTCTCCCTATTTCGAGTCCCTCATACTAGAAATCAGTCAAGTAGTTAATAGTGATGAAATGTCTTCATTATTGCTCCTTGATTACAAGAGAGATGACAATTTCCTTCTGCTCTAATGTTTTCTGAGATTGTCTCCCAGAGCTGCCTGTGTTGTAATACTTCTTTCTTTGGGCATTATCCCCCCTTATATGTGTGTTGTGCTTTTCCATGTATTATCTTACTTCCTCAGTCATTCCGATATGAGTGTTAGCCCATTTCATACACAACTGCAGTTTGGGTTCTCTTTCAGGGAGTTGAAGATAGAGCTAAATTATCTTACTTAACTACTTTGCATGATATCTACCAGAAAATAATAAAGTGTTCAGCAAAATGTTTTGGAAGGTGATATCTTCCAAAGCAGTTATAGCAAATTATTTTTCTTTTTTTGTTAGAACAGAAAGACCAAAGGGTTTCAAGTAGTTAAATCATGGTCTCAAAGCACAGCTCAGCTCCTTACTACTTGTGTACCCTTGGATAAGTTATTTATCCCATCTGAGCTTCAATTTCTTTACCTAAAAGTGGGGGTAATACAATAATAAATTAACTCAGAAAAGACTCCATTGATTATATGATGCTTTATCAATTATTGCAGCTTTTTTTGGGAGGGAGTAGGAATTATATTAAATAGGTATATTAATTGTAAGATACATCTTAATTTCAGAAGCACAAAAACAGGCAATTTCAAGGTGAGGAAATATGTTATTCATGCCTCTGTTAAATAGAACACATAGGAAATGTTTGTAAAATGTCAGTATGTAGTCTGATAAACAGGCCACTCAAAAAATAGTTGCCTGTTTTACCTAGGAGCTGATAAGGAACTCTGCCTTACTCTCTTCTCTCCATGGATAGTAAGACTCTAGTTTTAATTTGTAATTGAAATAGAAATATAACTGCTGGATTATTATCCTATTTTTTTGTCCCCTTAAAACATCTCAATTTGTAATGTGGAGATGAGAACTCTCAATTTCTCTAATTTGTTTCCAGGGATAAGAAATGATGCCAACCAAGTATGTGATTCAGGCTCATGTTTATATTCATCAAGCTTTTGCTTGTGGCATCACATGTAACCCAGTGACTTGGGGGAGAGAGACATTTCACATATAACTGGAAGGAGAATGAACTTTGACTGTAGGCTGAATGGAAGTAGCTTCAAGGTTTGAATTTAAAACTGTAGTAATTAGTGTTTTGGTATGAATATTTGAAAATCTGTCCTTAGCAGTTTTGACCACATGAGACATTTCTACAGTGGTCTGTAGATAAGGTTGCCCATTGGATCATGGCTTAAATTTTTACTTTATTGTTACAGTATGCAAACAAGAAAGTATATTGTTTATTTGTAGCTTGTTGAGTTTTCCAGAACTTAACACATGTATTTAGCCAGCATCCATATCATGAAGCAGAATATTACTAGCACCCTGAAACCTCACTTTTGCTACCTTCTGGTAGTAACCCTTACAAGGATCACTACTCTCTTGACTTTTAATAGAAACATAGATTGTTTTTGTCAAGATTTATACTTTCTGTAACTGGAAATACACAGTGTGTAGTTATGGGTCGAACTTCATTTATAAACGGTGTGGTGGAGAGTTACCCGTATTGTTGCATGTGGTTCTAGAGACTCATTCTCATAATTCCAGTGTGTGAATGTATTATAATTTATTTAAATATTCTACCATTCGTTAATGGATCTTTGAAGTAGTTTCCAGTTTGGGCTTTTATGAACTGTGCCACCATGAACATTCTAGTACATGTCTTTGTGAACCTAGATACTTCTTGGTGAACATAGGCATGCTTTTCTGTTGAGTATATATTGAAAAGTAGAATTGATGGTTGCTAATAACTTTTTTTAAACCCTAAATTGATTTTGAGGACCTTTCATTAAAAAAAAAAAAGAAAGAAAAGTTTCTTTTATTATTTAGTTTTTTTTTAAAAAAAGAATGCCAGTTTGCTAACATCGGTATTTGGCACACAGGTTCTCGTCATCTTTCTTGTCTTGCTTGATGATCTATGTAGACTTTTCTTAATCTCAAACCGAATGATCCTTTTTAAAGTTCAGAAAAATATTTGCTCTTCATACTAAAAGACCCCTCTCTGGGCTCTGGATGGCATTTGTAATTATCTTAGCAGATTATTTGGGAGATTTTAATATAGGCATGGCTCAAATTATAATTTTAAAGTAATACAAAAACAATATTAAGTGTAAGTCTTTTAGATCAATGAAAGCCAAGTATAACTCAAGGGTAAGCTTAATGAACAGGGAAGAGAAATGAGGTATTTTGACAGACACTGATTTCTAAAGAACAGGTGCACACAGTGGCTAAAAATAGTGTTGTGATATCAGCCTTAGAGAAAATGTAGTCAGAAAAAAACCTTGAGATTTCTTTTCTTAAAATTGGGCCTTGAGTAACTTACAGGGATATGGGGGTAGCTTAAATGTGATTTGTAAAACCCAGGTCGGTGGGCGTCTCCTAAAACATTGTGATAGTAACACCCGCATACCTTTTTTTTTTTCTTGTAAACAAAGCACCATTTTAATCTGCTTTCTTAATTCCAGGCTTTTACAAACCCTGTAAGATAGGAAGGCAGAAGTCATAGGACAAATGTCACTGAGTAGATGATGAAAGCCAGTTTGCATATCCAGTCTCTCACAGCCCCATAGGCCAGAACTTGCTTCTGGTCTTTACTCTTAGTGTTTTTCATAAACAAGGAGAATGAATTTATAGGTTTACTCTTAGTTCATTCCAGGGTTATCCCAGTATAATGGTACTGAACATTTTTACTAATTATAATTATACCTCATTATATTGTATCATTTGTGAGAAATGTTACAAAATATAGGGGTTTAGTATCACAGATTTTGGAGTCAGACTGGGACAGAATACTAGCTCTACCCAAAACCATTAAAGTAGGGCAAGTAGTAATATATGCTTCTCCTTTTACAGATGGAAATTGAGTCTGAAAAAATGGTAGCTTGTCAGCAAAAACTTAAATTCCGGTCTTATTTGCAGTGCTCTTTTCATTAGACTGTACTGTGTATATGATAAAGTCGTGATCAAGTCTAAGTGAATTTTAACCTATTTTGTTTTACTGGTTCAATATGGGAAAGTTTTTGGAAAGTCCCTTTTGGGTATGTGCAGTGCGGTTTTCCCCCATGGGAAATTTAGCTCTGAGGATTACCTTCCTATACTTGGAAAATGTAACTTCCCAGCTCTGTGTCTGGCCAGGCCCCGTGTGACTGATAGCCTCCTTTCCAGACACACCTGAATTGTTCGTGGTGTCTTTCATTCATTGTGGTCTTGCAGTTTTTTGGGATTTTATACCAAGACCAAATTTCCCCTCTCTCATGTCAGGTCTTGCTTCTTTTGACATGGTAAGAGTGAAAGCCAATATCATGCTGACATTGAAAAATCTAGGAAGGCCATCTATTTCACTGTTATTTAATATTGTTCTGGAGTTACTAGCCAGTGAATTTAACAGGAATGAAAAAAGAAACAAAATTTTATTTATGGATAGGGTTGTATCCTTGGAAAACCTGGCTTAATTTTCAAGTAGTACAGCTTTGGTGGTTGGGTATAAAAGGAGATGGAGATAGTTCTATAGAAAACTAAAAATTGTGAAAGAATTCTTGGCTGGGAATTTTTAATTTTTTTTTCAGTTGTTGATAGACCTTTATTTAGTTAATTTATTTATTTATATGCGGTGCTGAGAATCAAGCCCAGTGCCTCCTCATACATGCCAGGCAAGTGTGCTACCACTGAGCCCCAGCCTTAGTCCCATTTATTTGTTTTTGGTTGATATTTTCTACATATACATAAAGGTGAAATTGCTGTTGGTACATTTATATCTACAGATAACATGATTTTGTTTAATTCATTCTATATTTCTTTCCCTTTCTCATACTTCCTCCTTTTACTCCACTGATCTTTCCTAAATATTTATGTTATCTGCACGCCTGTAATCCTAGTGGTTCAGGAGGCTGAGGTAGAAAGATTACAGAGTTCAAAGCCATCCTCAGCAATAGCAAGGTGCTGAGTAACTTCCTGAGACCCTGTCTCTAAATAAAATTACAAAAAAGGTGGGGATGTGGCTCCCTGGTAAATGGCTTAAATCCCCAGAGCTCCAGTCTCCAGGGGCATACCCCCAGGGATCCACCTCCTTCGGCCTCACCCTAGGGCCTATAGTTATCGCCCAGTTAAACCTATCAGGGAATTAATGCACTGGTTAGATTTAAACTTTCTTGCATTGTCTCTCACACATGAGCTTTTGGGGGATACCTTAAGTCTAAACTATAATACAGGGTCTCATTAAGTTGCCAAGGCTGATCTTGATTTGTAATCCTCCCACTTTAGCCTCCTGAGTTCATAGGGTTACAAGCATGCACTACCATGCCCAGTCTAAAATTTTTAAGTCCTGAAAGGTACTTAATTTTTCTCATAAAGCAAAAATTAATTTTCAGATTTGTGAATATAAATTACTAAATGGTGAGTATGTGGGAGAAGACAGGCACTCATCTGCATTTTAGAAGGAAGTATAAATTGATCAAACACTTCTGTAGGCATTTGGCAATATCTACCAAAATAAATGCATATGTCTGTTGATCTAGCAGATTGATTCACAGGAATTTATCCTGTATGTATGTGTATAAAAAGGATAGACAAGAATATTCATTGTGGCAATTTAACAGTTTAAATGAAGTTTGGATGTACACATAAGAGAAATACTGTGAAGCCAATAGAAATATTTTTTCAAGGGAATGAAACAAGGTTTAAAACAGCGCAGTATCAAATAGGATGAAGGATGAATAATAGTAACACAAAAGACTGATCAGTTGTTTGAAAAAAATGTCAGACTGTATGTATGGGACACCCAGACATAACATAGACTCTTGTATTTTTTGTTTTGGGGAGTATTGTTTTTGTCACATTGCATGTTTAGCACGTCAGTTTGAAATTAAGAAATTTCTGTTTTCTTTTTAGGACAGTTTGTCATCCCAGTATATTCTTTTTGTAAATAGAGGTACTGTTGGAAATGAAGTCTTTGTAACCCACTTGACCTCTGTTGACTGGAGATTGAAAGTAGGGGTGTTCTACCACTACCACTGAGCTACATCCCTAGCCCCTTTTATTTTTTATTTCAAGATAGGCTTTCCCCATGTTGTTGAGGCTGGCCTCAAACTTGTGAATTTTCATTTCTTCTGCCTTAGCCTCCTGAATGTTGGGATTATTACAGGTGTGTGCCACCACACCTTGCAGTAATTCATTTTGACCTAGGCTGCCTTATATGCCTGATTTCAGTAAAGACTAACCATATACTTCTATAGTATTTGTGTTTGTTTTTTTTTCCCAACTTGTTTAGAAATAGTATGGCTTATTTTATGATGTCATTCAATTGATTTGCAAATTGATGTATTTGTAATTGATATGAACTTTTCTTCAGTTGTTTTCTTGAATTTTATTGATGGTATCACATTAGTAGTTCTTATTGAGGAAAATTCTTCACAAGGGTTAATTTTATTTATTTAAAAAATTAACCCAGCTTAGAGAAACTAACAGCTGTGTTTATTTTGATCTGGACAGATTTGGAGGCCAATCACTGCCACCTTTTATTTTCCTGTGGGTCCAGGAACTGGATTTCTTTATTTGGTCAATTTGTATTTCTTATATCAGTATTCTACACGACTTGAAGCAGGTATGTTATCCATAGTTGTTTTATGTATTGTTTCTTTCTTAATTACTAACCCTATATTTACTTGGAAGAATTTTGAGGGCAGTTAGCATTATATAAAGAGATGGCATAGTGATAGTACATGCTCACTGACAGTGCCAAGACAGTTTCACCATTTTAGATCAGAAGTTTGCATAACATGCTCATCTCCTTAGTGGAGATTAAAACTTTTATTATGTAAAAACTCAAGCATGTACAAAAGTAGAGTCAAAAAAATCACTGAACTTTTTCATTGAGATCAAATTCATATAACATAAAATTCATTTTACTGTTTTAAAGTGTCCAGTTTAGTGATTGAATATATTCACTATGTTATTTAACTGTCATCACAGTTTACTTTTAGAATATTTTCATCACCCTCCCTGCTCAAAACCCAAAGCAGTTACTCTTCATTCCCTGCTTCCTCCCAGTCTCTAACCACTGCTGATCTTTCACTGCGTTTGCCTATTTGGAACATTTCATATGGCCTTTTGTGACTGGCTTCTTTCACTTAGCATGTTTTTTAGCATTCATCCATGTTGTAGTATGCCAGTATGAATCCATTTGACCATCACCCACCTCTAACAGGTTTCTCATAAGCTACACCCACCTCTAACAGGTTTCTCATAAGCAAGTATTATTTATCTATATCAGTGGCTACTCCCCCTTTGGAACAAAACACCAGAAATGAATGATATCATTTGCTTTGTATATATTTGAGTATTTACCTCTGAAATGTAAGGACTTAAAGAATAATCTTCGGAGCTGGGGTTGTAGCTCAGTGGTAGAGTACTTGCCTAGCACTTGTGAAGCACTGGGTTTGATCCTTAGCACCACATAAAAATAAATAGATAAAATAAAGGTATTGTGTCTAAAAAAAGAAAAAGAATATCCTAATGTTATTTTCATTTTTTTTGGCACCAGGGATTGGACCCAGGGGCACTGAGCCACTGAGCCATATCCCCAGCCTTCTTAATTTTTTACTTTGAGGTAGGGTCTCACTAAGTTGTCAAGGCTGGCCTTGGACTTGCCATCTTCCTGCTTCAGCCTCTTGAGATTATAGGTGGGATTATAGGTGTTCCATACCTGGCAAATACATGCCTTTCAAATACACCTAATTTTTAATATTATTCTACCTGAATAATATTTAAGAAATCTGTGGATTATTAGGCCTAGTTTCTTAGAAATTGCCCCCTCTTTCCCAGTTATAGAACACTTTGAAATATTCAGGCTGAGAGTTTTTTTTTTTTTTTTTTTTTTTAATTAATAGCTTCATTGAGATAGACACTTGCTTGTCTCTCTGTTCTACATCTACATTGGAAATTTTTTGAAAAAAAAAATTGAGTCTGTATAGAATTTTCTTTGTCATTATTTCCTAAACAATGCAGTATAATAACTATTTGTATAGTGTTTGCATTGTATTGGATACTGTAACTAATGTGGAAATGATTTAAAGTACATGTGTAGAGGCTATATGCAAATAGTATATACCATTTTTTTATATAAGGAATTTGAGCATTTGCAGATTTTGGTAACTGAAGGTGGTCTTTGAACCAATCCCCCATGTATACCTAGGGATGACTATAATTCACATATCACACAATTCATTCAGTAAAGTATACAACTCAGTGGATTTTAGTATTGTCATGGTTGTGAAACATTATCATAATCATTTTTTTTTAGTGGTACTGGGGATTGAACTCTGGGCTTTGTGCATGCTAGGCAAGCACTCTCATTGAACTACACTCCCAGCTCTTTTTAAATTTTGAGATGGGATCTTGCTGAGTTGCTCCATGCTCACCTTAAATTTGCAGTCTTCCTGCCTCAGCCTCCCAGATAGCTTTGAGGTAGGTGCCACCGTGCCCAGCTCATAATCAACTTTACAATAGTCTTACAAATGGGATCATTACGTGGCCTTTTGTGACTGGCTTCTTTCACTTAGTATAATATTTTTAAGTTTCTTCCATGTAATATATATTAGGAGTTCACTCCATTTTGTTTATCTGTTTATCAGTTAATAGACATTTGGTTTAGATGAATTTTTTGGTTATTAAGAATAACGCTGCTATGAACAGTAGTATAGCAATGAATTTTTGAGATCATCTGTTTAACCTTCTTATTTCATGCACAAGAAAACTGCTTGAAGCAGTTGTGACATGACCTAGAAGTCACGGAGTTATTTGTGATAGGATAACTAGGATTGGAACCCAGGTTTACTTACTCCCCATTTTCTCTTTGCCATACAGCCTCATGTTAATATTTTGACAAAATGTTTGCCACTTGCATATTTTTCTGCCAGGCTCAATTGGTTAAGTATATAGCAATGTTGGCTTATTTATGAGGTTTCTGATTTGAACTACAAGCCTGCAATTTGAGACCAGTTATTTGTAAATTCCCACTTGTAAATATGCCAAATAACATAGTACTATAGTTGGTGTGATTATAATATCTTAACTATTCAATCTAAAGAATCTTTAGAAATCACAAAGTGAAACTATATCAAAGAAGCACAGCTATAATTAAAATTCAGAAATTTCAGTAGAGTCTCAGCTTTGATTCATCACAGTGACTCTCTAGCATGAAGCATCATTAACACTGTGGCTGAAGAAACCTATTTTCTTTTAGATATATTCTTCTGCTTTTCTAACACTTTTTAAGTTTTTTTTTTCTTTTTTAATATAACTGGTAAAATGTGGAAGGGAGGAAAGGTAAATTTTGAGCTAGAGTGACTTAGTTATTGTGTTTCTTTTCTCTGCTTCTGATAGGCATCATCATTAGAAGAGTTGGGCTGTTAATTATTCTGCCCAGTAATAAAACACAACCTGGTTAATGGTGCAGTGATAAGAACATGAACTAGTAGTTAGACTTCACTCACCTTCCAGCAAGCCATGTGATTTTGGTCATGTTACTTTATTTCCTCATCTATAAGAAGAGGGTCATAGGTCTTTCCATCATACCTCACAAATGCAGTGTGAAGAGTAAGTCAAACTGTGGAAAGGTTGGCTCTCAACTTTGTGTCCCTTTCTCCCTCATGTCATTTTCCCATACTGGAATATAATACGTTCTGTGAAGACAAGAGACTGAATTCTCCCAGTACCCAAACTGCTGCTGGACAAGTCGTGATGTGTGTGTCAAATAATAGTGGTCACAATAGTGAGCTGCCAGTGTAGTTGTGCTTAAGTGTTTCCCTCTGTTCTTAACCATGACATTTGGCTTATTTTCATTTCCAGGAGCATTTGATGGGAGGCCGGCAGACTATTTATTCATGCTTCTCTTTAACTGGATTTGCATCGTGGTATCCTTCAGTGTTATTTTGGGCCAGAAATGAACCAGTTTTTGTTTTAAGGTTTTGAGAAATAGTATTCTATAAAATCTCAAACTATATAGTTTTTGCATTTTTGTTTACTACAATTAATAATTAAGAAGAATAATTGAATTTCTTCTAAAAAACTGAGGTAAATCATTTAGTCCTTAAGTGATGCATTTTCTTTTTTTCTTTTTTTTTTAAAGAGAGAGGGAGAGAATTTTAATATTTTATTTTTTAGTTATCGGCGGACACAACATCTTTGTTTGTATGTGGTGCTGAGGATCGAACCCGGGCCGCAAGCATGCCAGGCGAGCGTGCTACCGCTTGAGCCACATCCCCAGCCCGTGGTGCATTTTCTTGACATTGCTATTGTGGGGTTTTTCCACATTTGGTTGAGTTTTATTACTGTTCCTCCTCCTTTTTCTCAGTTCTCTGTGTTCTCATGGGTGACAGCTTGTTGACTGAAGCACAAAGAGATTCTGTGCCATGAGACAGCTGTTGAAATCTGTGGTCCTTATCAGAAAATTAATTTGCAACAGCAGTGTTTTCTGACTCCATTGCTGTCCTTTTGGGGTCCTAAATAATAATTTAGTCCCTCTATAGACTACCCATCTCTGGATACAGTCCGTCTCTGCTTTATATCAACCACAGTTGCAGTACCCTTCCAACTGTGAGGCTTTTACAGATGGTAAAAGTAGCAGAAGGGACTCCATGGCTCAAGTCCTGGGCAGAGTTGGTGGCTCACAGTTTCTGTTGGGCTCAGTCTCTGTTTAAACTTGGCCAGGAGCCAGAAAATGTAGGACTTTGGATACCCTTTCCTTTAAGGGAATGAAAAAAAAAAGTTTTGGACTTCATCCATGTTTTAGAGCCATGAGTGTGAGTAGAATCATTATTTATTTCAGATGCACAGGCATCTCTATTCCCTACTTGAAAGAGAGATACTAAAACACAAAGGCAAGGCACAGAAAATAGACACCAGGTGACTAAGTCATGCTGAGGCTGTTAACTTCTATTTCTCCTTGAAGTATAGTCTTATGGAATATTCATGATGAAGATTTGAACCTTTGTGTTCTTCAATGTTTTTTTTTAACCCATTAAGTCCCAGATTTTCAATTTTATGAATATAAAAGTATTCAGACATTATTTCAAAGTTAACATAAGTGGTATATTTGTCACTCAGTTTGTTTTAGAGGTGTTCCACATCTGGATTGATGGCACAAAATGGGTTAAATAGTCTAAATAACAGAAAAGCATTTTTCTTCAGAACATAGGAATGAAATGAACTTTTAAATGGGGGATAATAACCCGCTCGGTCTTGATGGGTACAGAAAACTTTTTTATATCTGATCTTTAACTGTATAAACCAAGATTACTGGCTTAGCAATGGATATGCAAGTAAGTGTCCCTTTAACTATCTATTTGCCCCTTTATCTATTTAGACTTACTACTAATAGCCTTTGACAAGTTAGAATTAATATGAACTGTGTGGTTAATTATTATTTTTGAAGTTATACAACAATGATAGATGTTGTATTTTGAAGATCTTAAGTCTGCTAAACTTTGAAGCTCCTATATGAGTTACTGAAATTATTGCTTTTTTGCTCATAGTTTCTTTCATATTATGTTTGAACATTGAGAATAATGTTTATGCAGTATTTTCTAGGCATGTATGATGGTTTCTATTTTTTAAAAGTTGAGATTATATGGTAATTAAACTTTTTTTTAAATAACACCTTGACTCTGATATTTAAATATATAATTGTGTTGTATTTTACTATATGTCTAAAGTATATAATTATGTTGTATTTTACTCTAGAGTTTTGTAGCATTTTTTGTATGATAAATAATAGGATTGTTTTGGAATTCTGATCAGTTGAATTTTCTTTTGTTTTTTTGAATACCTGTGAGAAGTTTTTTGGAGGGGAGGAGTAAAAGGCATAGTAGATTTGTATTAACCCCCTTTAAGTGCTCTTGGAGCCTAGTTTTTAAATGTTGACTTCTTTTGCAGTTGCTGATGATTCCTCTGATCATGTCAGTACTTTATGTCTGGGCCCAGCTGAACAGAGACATGATTGTATCATTTTGGTTTGGAACACGATTTAAGGTACTTTACCTTAGTTGGAAAAATTTCCTTTTCATTTGTCTTTGCAGAAATCTCTTCAGCCAAGAGATGTACTTTCTGACTCGTCCAGAAGAGGTCACTGCAGAGCAGTATACCATAGGCAAGCCCCTTTCTCCCCTCTGTAGCCCAGCTCTCAGCAGACCCAGAGTCCCTTGTTAACTATTGTTACTTCCCCATCCCCTTTGTACCTCAGGCTGCTCAGGGGTATGTATATCCCTGATTGATGTCGTGTGTGTGTATGTATGTGTGTGTGGGTGTGTGTTTGTATTTTTTAGAAGGAAGGCTACCATGTGAAACTTGCCATTTAAGATCTGGTTTTGGCTGGGGAATGTGGCTCAAGCGGTAGCGTGCTCGCCTGGCATGCGCGGGGCACTGGGTTCGATCCTCAGCACCACATACAAATAAAATAAAGATGTTGTGTCCACCGAGAAACTAAAAATAAATAAATAAATATTTAGAAAATTCTCTCTCTCTCTCTCTCTCTCTCTCTCTCTCTCAAAGATCTGTTCTTATCACTCTCTCACTCTGTTATGTGCTTAACACTTTAGTGAAAACAGATTTTTTTGTTTGCCTCCAAAACATTTCCCTTTGTACCTGTTCTAACAATGTTTCACCTGTAACATCTTTTTAAAAAATTTTTTAAAAAATATTTATTCTTAAGTTTTAGGTAGACACACATTTTACATTTATGTGGTGCTGAAGCTTGAACCCAATATCCCGTGCATGCTAGGCAAGCACTCTACCACTGAGCCACAACTCCAGCCCCACCTTTAACATCTTTTTGATACCCTTCCTCTTGTAAATTCTACCCATCCAAGATAGAACGTATTTCTCAAGTCTCTTGCCTGTAATTAATTAGTCTTGGCCTTGGGCTTTTGTAGTGCTTTATGTTCCTGTTATAGTATTTACCTCAAAGTTGCTTTAAAGTTATTAATGTATAAGTCTTCCTTTACTAGTTTGTGGCATTCCTTGCAATGCCTTAACCTTTGGTGGGAGGTCTTGAAGTTGATAGGGACTTAGATGTTTAATTCATGTGGAGAACTGTCACTTGGGAACATATTAGTTAAAGATATCTATGTGTAATGATGTAAAAATTCAAGGTAACTATTTGTAGTAATTCATTGGTTGGAATCTTAGTGTGTTCTGTTATAAATTGTGTTTTTAGTAGTGTGCAAAGATACTTGTCTACTTTCTGAAGCTCTTCCTTAATATTAATTCAGCAGGACAGGAAACTGCATCTGAACTATGGGCAACAAACTCTGATCTTCCAGTTACAAATAAGTCTCATTTTCAACAGGAAGTTTTAAAAGTATAGTAGGAATGATGATAGATTGATCTGAAAAATTTTGCAGTGACCTTCCAAAGGATTTATTAAAGCCCTTATGAATATATTCTTCCCATTTAGTCCCCATAGCAGCTTGTCCTCCTCAGGTGTGGGTATTTATGTTTACATATATTTTTTCCCTAGGCCTGTTATTTACCCTGGGTTATCCTTGGATTCAACTATATCATTGGAGGCTCGTAAGTGATAATTGGATTTATTTAATTGGAAACTGATCCTTGGGAAACTTCCATTCATCTTTATCTTCTTTTCCAAATTTAATAAAATCCTAAAGAATCTTAATATTGATGTATTATAACCTTAAAGAATAGTTACATTTTGATGTAATTGGTTAAATTGTAGGGTGATTTTATTACGTTGAACATTGGGTGGTTATAATTTTGTTAGCTTATCATTAGACAGTGTCTTCTATATATTGTGTTGGAATAAATATGCATTTCCTAATTGATTATTCAGACTAAGCCAATGTAGTACTAATTTGTGTCTGAGATGACTCCTATAAGAGCTCTCCGTAGACTTGCTGTGTCTTAAGGCATTTCTTGAATGCCTTGGAAACTGCTCACTGTCACAGAAGTGCAGATGAGAAGTAGTTTTGTAAGTGGTTTGATGGTATAGAAATTTAGGCTAAGCAAGGTCAAATATCAAGGTGCAGCTATTTTAAAATCTCCCATTTCTATTCTTTTTTTTTTTTTTTTTTTTTTTGATATTGGGGATTGAACGCTGGGGTGCTTTACCATGAACTATATACCCAACCCTTTTTATATTTTTTAT
Source organism: Callospermophilus lateralis (assembly GCF_048772815.1). Taxonomy (NCBI): domain Eukaryota; kingdom Metazoa; phylum Chordata; class Mammalia; order Rodentia; family Sciuridae; genus Callospermophilus; species Callospermophilus lateralis. The sequence continues at coordinate 75,112,321 of NC_135320.1, read as the reverse complement.
TTTGAGACAGGGTCTCACTAAGTTCCTTAAGGGCCTTGCTGAGTTGCTGAGGTTGCCTGGAACTTGCAGGCATTCTCAACCACCTGAGTAGCTGGGATTACAGGTGTACAACACTGCCCCAGGCAAGATCTCCCATTTCTAACACTAAAAATATTTTCTGAGAGTTTAATAGAATTTAATGGTATGAGATCTTCATGTATCTGACACATTTGTTCTGTGTGATTCTGACTTCTGCATGTAAATTGGGAGAAGTGAATGAATTGAACAACAGACTGTTTAGAGCATAACATGTTCTGAACATGATAAAGCTACTGTCCCCCACCTGGAAGGTGATATTGATTGCAGAATCATGTTGCGGGTGAAGACAAAGATATGTAATAGTAACAGTGGACTCGTAAAACCTTGGGGTGACCTCTGTGTAAACCCTGGGAAACCTGGAGTAGATTATTTTAGGATGAAGGGTGTAGGTCAGCTTTCCTAAGGAGTCTGTGTGGTGTCTTACACTCAAGGATGCAAAGCAAGAGAGAAGCATAAGGACTCCAGGATGGGGGAGCTAGTGCTTATTAGCCATCTTTTCCTCACTCCCATTCTTCTTTCTTGGTAGACTGTATAGTTGCCTGTGTTTCGCAGATATAGTATTCATGAAAGTGCTTAGAAGTTTGCTTTGCAGCTTTCCCAACTCCTGAAGCAGGAAGTAGCAAAAAAAGTATTTTGAGAAGAGGCTGAGGCTTGAAAGAGATGTCAGAGGGGCTGCTGGCCTAGAAGAGTAGCAGGCCACATTGGTTCAGCAGCCTGATTTTCCCTCTCCCTCAGAATGCATTTGTCACTCAAGACTATAAAAGGGCCTACTGTAGAGTTGTCACAGACTCCTGGGGACTGTAAATGGGCTGAGTGAAGGTGCTCTTCCTCTTGCTATTACTTAAAACTTGGTGCATTTCCCCTTATTGCTCGAATGTCTTTAATTTGACTCTCTGTTTGCAGGGTAATCAATGAGCTAATTGGAAATCTTGTTGGACATCTTTATTTCTTCCTGATGTTCAGATACCCAATGGACTTGGGAGGAAGAAATTTTCTATCCACACCTCAATTTTTGTAAGTGTTTTCTCTCTCCCCATGCTTCCCATACAACAGTCGTACTACCTTTGTTCTCCCACACCCTGTTAAAAGCTCTGTGGAGAGTTAGGTTTATCTCCTTGTCTAGTGGAGCAATGTCAGCCAATAAATGACTTACCCTATCACAGTCACAGGAAGCCAGGCATTGGAGCCACAGCCCATTCTCCTTCATGACACTCCTGAAGGGACCATGGATGACTAGGTTGAGACATCACAGAAAGGGAATCAGCTCTGCTGAGAAGGCTGAGATACCTGACGCAGCTCCTGGGAGTGAAACAGTGGGCAGGGGGTGGGCAGAGGAACAGGATGACAGTGGATCTTTCCTTGGAGAATCAGTTTCATTCATGATTTCCACTGAGGAAGGGGTAAGTTAGTTCTGGTTAGCAATTTTAAACTTTTTTATATTTTACATTACAGAAAGAAAAAGTAGCATTATTGGAAGTTAAAATGAGAGACTCAAAGTCCGTGTAGTCGCAATCCCTGTGTTCCTTCTTTGCCCTTAGGGTTGGCTAAAAATGAGGCAGTCAGGGGCAACAGCTCTTTGGGTTTGAATGTCATTCACCTGGTATACTAGTTTTGATATTGAAAAGTTACTTAATAAAACCACCAAACTTCATTTGTAAGTCGGTAAAGTGAGGGGCTGTCCCTTCTCTCAGGACTGGATGAGGTAAGACGTACTGCTGGGAACACAGCACAGGTACTTAGTAAATAAAAACCCTGTGCTGGGTTCCTAATATTGGGGGTGGGGAGGGGTTTGACGAGCCCAGAAGAGACTCTCACTTGAGCATGTAAGTAATGTGGCCGTTCTGTCAGTGAAGTAAAAGGCTGTTGAAGCATGACCAGTTAAATCACCATCTGGGTGTCACAGTCTGCCTGACAATCACGCCTAATCTCGTGTCAGGGATATGCAGTAATAGCTTGCGTTTAAAAGCTTAAAAAAAAAACAGCAACAACAACCTTTTGCATCTTGCTCATTTTAGTGTTTTGCAATTCTGTCATTCTTTCAAGGGGTTTGTGGGGGCAGCAAAACGGGAGTAGGTCTCCTCCACCTCCCTTGTACTGGTTAGGAATATGTTTGTAAAAGACTTTATCGTGAACTGTAGTAAACAGAAACATGTAGTATTGTTGCTATGGGTTTTTTTGGTTGTTTTTATTGTTTTGTTTTTCCTTTAAGAGAATCAAAAGAAACTTCCTTCTCTTCTGAGCCTTCTTGGATTGCCTTCAGGCTAAAAAACAAATGACCAATCTGCTTTCTAATTATCAAAGGATATAATAGCAGCAGGTTTGGTTTTCTGATCTAGGTTTATCAAGTAGAATGGCAGATGCATCAATTAAAAAGCTTGTACTTTGTGGGGCAGCCAACAGTTATTTTACTTTAAATGGCCATACGCTGACGTAAGGGCTTATAGATATTTCTTAATAATGGACAACAAAAGTGTACAAGATTCTAAGGACAAAATTGGTAGCACACTGTATCCTGTGTTCTACTTGAGCTTTCTTTCTTGGTGAAAGCCCTTCTGTTAATTTTTGCATAAAGATCAGATGACAAAATGTAGCTCCTTGCAAAAACAGTAACTGCTTTGAAATTACCATAAATTTTTGTTGATTATGTATAATTGGGTGTCTTTTTATACTAATTACTTGCATTTAATTTCACCATCCGCTTAAGCAATGGAGATGGCTTCCATATTGTTTTAGAGTAAGTAGCAAAGCAGGCAGCCCTAGCATTGCCTTTTTCAGGTGTTTATTTTATTATGTATATTATTGTATCAGATACAATATACAACATTTATCAGATGTTATAGATGTCCAGAACCTAGCACTTCAGAGTACACTTTGATTTAATGGTAAAACTGTATTTGTTTTTACAAGAGTTGAGTTGCTAAGATGATCAGTATTTTGCATTCCGTTTAGGAAAGCAGTTATATCTTCTATACATAGTTAATTCTCTGTGTAAAAGGATGACCGTGTTTTTTTGTGAAGGAGCATGGAGGCAGGGTCATACAACAAATGAGGACCAGAGTCATCTACTGCTGTTAGCAGGAGTCTGCATTATAGTAAGGAGTGAGTGCAGGGCATCAGCTCTGGAGTTGGGCTGCCTGGGTTTGAATCCTGACTGTCATTTTCAAAGAACTTCAGTCTTGCCCGAGTTTTCTCCTTTATAAAGCAAGGCTGATAGTAATGTCTTCCACATAGGGTTGTTGTGAAGACTGGGTGGATTTATAAACATGCAGTCCTTGGTGTAGGGTAACTGCTTCTTGAAGGATAAGGTCACATAGTAGCTGCTGTAGTGTAAGGTTGTACTTGTCACATTTCTTTTGGGAAGTCGCCTGTCAGAGCTTGCTGTGGCTGCCAAGACGGCTTTAAGCACGGTAGCAGTTCATACTCTTTCAAGCAAAATTTAAACGTTAGGATCTGATAAGTAAGAATAGGTTTAAACATTCTTAGTTTACTAAAAAGGTAAGAATGGGAAATAATGGGAAAATGCTATTGAGCGTAGGCTTGGGTTTGTTTTCTTAGCTGTTTGGTGACTTCTGATTTGTTAATTTGTAAAGTAAGAAATCATCTAACCTTTCTGGACTTCAGCTTTCCCACTGTCTGGGAGATAGGAAGAAGGTGCTTGAGGGACAGATTATATGAGTACAGCCCTAAAGCCTTCTTTCCCATTTGGTGGAAATGCTGTGCAGGGCTCAAATGCAGCCCGTGGATTTGTCCTTTTCAGTGAATTAATTTTATTCTTTGATCCAGTTAGATCCATATTTAGATATACCAAGATGCTATCAGTCATTCTTTCTAGTTGTTGGGCTCGTGGGTGTAATCTTTTTGTTTCCATACTGTTCTGCATGAATACTTTTATAGTCAGTTAAAAAAGAAATGTTTGGAGTGTGAATTTAACTGAAAGCTTGATAAAGTTAAGAAACATGAAAAGCAAGTGCCATCTGTGGTCAGGGCATTGAGCTAGGTGCTGAAAAAGCAAAGTTAAATAAGGCATTGTCCCTGGCCTCCTTCACCATGACAGATGCCATGGGAACACCCAGGAGAGGGACATGTGCCGAATGGTGGGGTATTCTGTGGAAATGACTTTCTTCTCTCCTCTGCCTTTGTTTCCCCCGTTTCTTCAGGTACCGCTGGCTGCCCAGCAGGAGAGGCGGGGTGTCAGGATTCGGTGTGCCCCCTGCTAGCATGAGGCGAGCTGCTGATCAAAATGGCGGAGGTGGTAGACACAACTGGGGCCAGGGCTTTCGACTTGGAGACCAGTGAAGGAGTGGCATCTGGCCTGCCCACCAGCCGTTCCACTCAGGCAACGTTTCTTCCCACTGCTGGGTGCGCTTAACAACACCGAGTCTAGCTAACGCTGTTGGACCTGACCCACACTGAATGTAGTCTTTCAGTATGAGACAAATTTTTTTAAATCCTGAAGGAAAATACAAGTGTTCCTCAAGTTTCATGATTCTCATTCAAGTCCTTACTGCTATGAAGAACAAATATCAACTGTGCAAATTTCAAAACTGACTATTTTTTTGGTGTGTTTTCTTCCTTTTCTGTCTGAATAATGGGCTTTAGCAGTTCCCAGTCTGCTGGCACCGAGTTGGGCACCTGGGGTGGGGTTACCAAACCCTGTGAAAAGGATTCTTGTCTCTTTCTTGCACACACACCTCCTTTCTACTTTTCCCAATCCCCTAAAGTTTCAGCTAGTGGGGTTGCCCATAAAATGGTTCTGCCTTTGGCAGACTCTTATTTATTGACTTTGCCAAGGCTTGGTCACAAAGAACTTGTTCACAGTTATTTTCCCCTTTGGTGGCAGAACTGTGACAATAGGGAGAATACTGAAGCAGTGGATAAAAAACTTTCTTAGCTTTGGGGATTGTGCCAACCTGACAGCAACAGCAACCATTAGCCACCTCTTCAGGTGTTCTTAATGAAACACCATGGAGTCAGGATGGGCCCGTATTGCTATTAATGAGGGTTGAGGGCAGTTTTCTAATTAAGTGATCAAATTTTAGTGGAGTTGCTTCTAACACAGGAGTTCATTTTAAACTATGGTGAACACAATCCTTTTGTGTTTCCTCTGCAGGGCATATTGGCGTTGTGTACCCAGAGTCATTGGGTTGTTATACAGGGAGGTTTCAAGTCACATTGGCCACAGGGAGATGCTCCCTTTGAGAGGCTCCTGGGCATTGATTCCATTTCATTCTTATTCTGGATGTATGTTCATTGAAGTGCCCTATTAAAATTGTCTTTCTTTTTTTTTTTTTTGCCCTTTGCCCTTTCTTCATCAAGTGTTTCAGTTAATTGTGAGAAAAGTGCAGCTCTTCTGTATGTAAATCGTTTTTTAAAGCTAATATAAGCACATCTAAGTGAATCACTCATAATTTGAGGTGTAATGGCTTTAGAGTCATTTGCATTTGAAGGTCTTTATTATTTTTTGAGTCTGAAATATACAGACAGTGTGAATCAGACCAGCTTGAATACCCACGATGACTCCTTCATAGGTGAGCTTTTTCCATCAGAGCTCGGCTCATCAACAAATAAAGTTTTTGTAGGCTGCGGTGTTTCATAGTTTTTTTTTATTCTGAAAGCAGACAGCTAGGAGCATGGTGAGTGACTGCCATACTTTGAGTCAGCTAAAAAGATTTTGGACATTTTGATCAGCTTGTTTTCAGGAAAAGTACCCTAACAGTGTGGCTCCTTCCCCCATCCCCATTCTTATTAAACTGTGATGTGTGTTATAATAGGAAATAGGAGTTTGCAAAGAGCTCCTCATTTTTAATAAAGTTTGTGTGTACCTTTCCATATTTAATTTATATGATAAAATAGTAGGTGGAGAGAGTCTGCACCTAAACTGTCAAATGTCCTGCTGTTGACCTGTGGCCACAATAAAATTTACTTGTAAAGTTTTAGAAGCCATTACTCCTATTATATCGCTTGGGCACTCACTGCAGGAGTGGAAACTTGTGTGTGTACGATTCTAATGGTAAGTGAACCAGGGGTTCTGTGCCCCCATATCAACCTATTTGCTTGAGAGCAGTAGTTTTTCTAAAGGTCTATAAGTTTTGGGAATTCTTCAGTTGAAGGCATAATGTTCTTTGAATGAAATTTTATCTCAAACATAGGAAGCTGATAATTTGATGACCTTTGACGGGATTACCTATCTTTCTGGGATAATTTTACCAAAATAAATTAGTTTTGATTTGGCAAGGTAAGACATGACAGTGGATTCTCTATGAATGGAAAACAAAAATCCTTATTTTGTATAGATGGTATCCCTTTTTGTAACTAATCCTTTTTATTGGTATAAATTGTAAATTAAAATGTACAATTTGAAGGTTGTCTGTGTTAAGTTTCCATATCCCTTTTGTGCTCTTTTAGACATGTAGTTTATTTCATCAATTTTCCATTGGTGAGCATTTAGTTAATAACCAGTTTTTTGTATTAAGGGGGACACAGTAGACCCTTTTGTACATGATTTTGTTCGCATGTTGGAGATGCACAATTCCCAGGTTTTCATGAAGCGGATGCTTCTGAATTTTGGGTTAGGAGTCATACCTGATTGTTAAGGTATTTTAGTAGATTTTATACATGGTTCTGAGTCCTGAAGTCTGTAGAATTGGTTTAATCCCAGACTCTAGAAAGCAGATTCTATGACATTCTTGAGTCATCCCCCCCCCCCTTTTTGCCTTGGGGATGAACCATACAAGTCTGTATTCCTGACCTTGTAATACATTTATGTGAGGATGGGGTGACAAGAAGCGCTGTGCCTCCGTCTTCCATTACTAGGGAAATACCAGAACGATAGGAAGGAAAGATCCTATTTATTTGGAAAGACACACATTACATTGCCAGGATCATGGGGTTCTGAACTGCCTTTTGAGTAACATCCATCTAATAATAGTTGGTGTTGGAGTGGCCAACATCTTCACTGCCAACTATTTCTGAGCTCCCTTGTTACATTTTTAATGGTAATTTAATGCTTTGAATAGCAAAAGATTAACCTTTGGGAAAAGTTACTCCTTTCTTCCTAGACTTTTAACTGGTCGCATCTTTTGAAGGCTGGGCTGAGCATCTGTGTGAACTGGGAATTTTCTTGTTTGCTCTTCAGAGTGGCTCAGGATTGGAATGGGGTGATACCATGTCCTGGGGGATTCCTTATGTGTGGTTTAAGTCCAGGGTGCTTTTCCACATGTTCCCCTTAGCTCACATCAATTCTGATCTCACGTCTATTCTGTCACCTTCATGTTCAGTACTGAGGTATGCTCCATTGTGAATAATTTAGGCCTATAATCTGAGGTTTTCCTAGTATGGCTATAATGAGAATCATGTGGGACTTTGGAAATATTTTGTATTATTTCTGTTCTACACATTCTTAAGATTCTCAGTGATTCTGATATTCAGCCAGGTTTGGGAACCAGTGTTTAAATAAGAATGTGAAATAAGTATTAGGTTTCCATTTTCCAGATAAGGAAATGTAAGATTCAAGAGAGATAGTCACTTGATTAGGATTGAGTAGCTAGAAGGTGCCAAAGACAAGATAGGAGTTGGACCCTAAATTTAGACACTTGCTGCTGCTTTTTAGTTGAGGCCAAAGGAGATTGTTTTAGGACATGTTCTGTCTTTGGGGAGTGTGTGTTCTACTGGCAGATGGCTCGGCCCATAGTGACTACTTATTTGTTGAGTAAGTGAACACGATTATTATACGATTTGACATGCTGCCAGAGTAGAAATAAGTTAAAACTCGAACGGAGGGGGCTAGATTTTGAAAGATACATGATCATTTCCAGGCCAAGTCAGGGGCAGCTATTGTTTCTAGGTAGAGGAAAGAAGAAACCCGGTAAGAACAAGAAGTTTTGGGAAGAGGGAACTGGCTGGGTATAGAATACAGCTAGGGAGTGGCAGGGAAAGGCTGGACAGGTAGATTGGGGCTTAATCTCAACAAGCCTTTTATGACATCACTTGTACTTCATTTTGTGGGCAATGGGGGGACTATTGGAAAGTAACTGGCTGTAGCAGAGGAAATTGGGGGAGAAGGCTGGGCAAGGAGAAACTGCAGCCAAAGCTAGCAGTTTAGGGTCTGCTGCTGTGGTGCAGTGGTACTACGGCTGGGTTATAGATAGGGACCTCAGAATCACTGGGTCTGAATGAGGAAGAGGAGCCAGGGCTTAGACCAAGGGGTTTCCTTTGTAATACTTGTAATACTTCATCCCTAGAAACAAGACAGGTGGATGCCATTTACGCGCATTGTTGGTGCAACACAGACAATTAGATGCTTTTTTTCAGGCTGGTCCCAGCCTGAAAATCTAACCACTATTTGTAAATCACATCTCCAGCCCTTTTTATTTTTTATTTTGAGACGGGGTCTCTCTGAGTTGCTTAGGGCCTTGCTAACTTGCTGAGGCTGGCTTTGAACTTATGAGCCTCCTGCCTCAGCCTCCCAAGTCACTGGGATTACAGATCTGCACCCAGCTTGTAAGCATATTTCTGTGGAAATACATTATGGACTCCAAAATCACCAACCTTAGGGCAGCTTAATGTTTCACCAAAATTAAGGGCCCAATCTATACCTGTAGGCAAGGTTAAATGTCACCTCTGGTGGCCCACTGGTGCCTCATCTCTGCTTAGTGACACTCATCATTTGCTTAGTCTCCTGTGGTCTGTAGGCATCAGTCAGGATAGACTACATATTCACAGCTGTATCAAGGCTTAGCACAAGTCACATGCAGGTACTTAAGTCTGTTTTGCTGTGAACTGAGATTTGGACTGGATCACAAGTTGGATAGGGATTTGAACTGTTCAGGGAGATGGCCTAGTCTCCCAGGAACATTAGGGTTTTGTCACTTGTGTAAGGTAATGATAGTCTCCTGAAACAGGATATTAGAAGAGGTTGGAGATAATGGAAAAATGGATTCAAAATGCTTAAAAAAAAAGCATCCGTGTACACTGTATAATTATCTGCTACTAGGTATGAGTACTTGGGGTGTTGGGACAAAAGGGGGCTGGTATAGATTGAAGGCAACAAGAACATTTGGGAAGATCAATTGAAGGTATAAATTTAGCTCTCTGTCCCCTGTGGAATTCCCCATGGCCTGTATAAATGTACATGTATTAAATTCATCATCATGTACGTCTACAAGATACTAATTAAAAAACAAACAAACCAAATAACTTTAAGTAAATAGCAGATCAGTAGAGTGGAGGGAAAGGAACCGAAAGAGGAAAGGAGGGTACTGGGGACTGCATTAGAAAAAATTCCATGATTTTTAAAAAATATTTCTTTCAGTTGTCAATGGACTTTGTTTATATGTGGTGCTGAGCATCAAACCCAGTGTGTCACACATACTTAGCAAGGGCTCTACCACTGAACTACAACCCCAGCCCTTTTTAAATTATGTCAAAGTGAATCCTAATGTTACGTATAACTAAAAAGAATCAGTAAAAAATAATAAAAGCAACTATAAATGATGCCTCATCATGGGCTGAAAAGACCCTTGGGGAGTGCGGAACTGAGTTTGGGTGAATGGCGCAAGGCTCATTTAGGAGCTTAATTTACCAAGCTTAATTTGTCATTTGAAGCCTTCACCTGACCCAGATGAATCTGATCTCTTTGTCAGTGTGTCAGCCTTTTCCTGAGGGCTGGCACTGGTACAGTGAGTGTCCTTGTTCATGAAGGGCAATCGTGGTTAGCTTAAGGGAGACTTTGGATTTTGATATCTTGATATACAAATAGTAAATGTGTCTCTAGAAGTGGAAGATCCATCAGCCTCCTAGCCGAGCCCTCTTCACCCTATCCCAGACGTTTTTCCTTAGAGGTGGCACAGACCCCTTAATGGAGAGCGGTACTGGGGGCTTTTCATGGTCACATGCATTGGGTAGTGATCTTTGCTCAGAAGAGCTCTAATTAAATTAAGCAAAAATGGAATTTATTGGAAGGATACAGAATATAGATTAGCTCACTGGTTCCAAGGACCTGCTAAGGAACCTCACATGGAAAAGGGGACCCAGGGAGTAGACTTTGATCTCATCACATCTCTAGCTGAGCTAAACCAGCTCTCCTTTTAATTCTAATACTGTTTCTTCAACTCCTGAGCCTCATTGACCCAGCTTGGACCTTGTGCTTTTCTTGTGACTAGGAATTCGGAAAAAGCACTGGACTGACGGTACCATTATGACTACCACGACTGGGGCGAGGTTACTTTCCAACAACACATCAAAGAGGTCTTGCCTTACGAAGGAAGAAGCAGATGCTGGATCCTGAAGAGCCTCACCTGGCCAGTTAGGGCATGTCAACTGCATGTTTGGCCTTCTGGAGTAGTCTCTATTTTGCTAGTTTGTTCCAACCCAGGAATAAGGCAGTATTTCCTCCCATCCCCTCCCTCTAACTTTGAACACTAAGCATTAGCAAGCAATCACATTTTGCTAAGGATTTCAAGGGGAGAGGGAGTTGACATTAAACATTTCAGGGTAAGTGCCTGCGTGCACTTGAGCGCAGGTACTATGTCTTGGTTTACCATTACATCCCCAAATACCTGGCATGTGGTTTGGCATGAGTGGGGTTTTTGAGGTAAATATTTGTTGAAGGAACGTATACATTTCTTAACCTAAATTTCTTTTAGCTATTGTGTTAGCTTTTTGTGCTGTGACAAAACACCTGGAGAAAAGCAATTTAAAGGAGGAAAGATTTATTTGGCTCATGGTTTCAGAGGTTTCAGTCTATGGACAGCCAGCTCCATTGTTTCTGGGCCTGTGGAGAGGCAGAACAACATGGTGGAAGGGTGTGGTGTAGCGAAGCTGCTTCCTATGATGGCTGGGAAGCAGAGAGAGAGAGAACAACATAAGTCCTTCAAAATCATGCCCCCAGTGATGCCCCTTTTCCAACTAGTTTCCAACTTCTAAAATTCTCACCACCTCTCAATACTCCCAATAGTGCCACCAGATGGGACCAAGCCTACAACACATGTCTTTGGGGGACATTCCAGATTCGAATGTAACAGCTATTCCCTCTCTTGCTTTCTATCCTTCCCCTATATGACCTTTCCAGGCCCCTCTATATTTTGGTTGACTTAGCTCTGATCCCAGACTTCTGTGTTCAGCAAAACAAAAGCCTTATAGATAGATCCACCTACCTCAGAAAGGCTTATTGAAGTTACCACATATAAAACAGAGTAGGTCAGGGAAGAAGTGAATTTGCTAAAAATCTTAAGATTCTTTTCTTTCTTTCTGATTGAACCCAGAGGCACTTAACCACTGAGCCACATCCTCAGCCACCCCACCACCACTCTTGTTTTAAGATTTTGAGACAGGATCTAAGTTACTTAGGTAGGCCCTTGCTAAGTTGCTGAGGATGACTTTGAACTTGGATCCTCCTGCCTCAGCCTCCTGAGTTACTGGGATTATAGGCGTGTCCCATCATAACTAGCAAGATTATTTCTTTTATAAAAATTTTTTCTTTAGCTATAGAGGAGCATAATATTTTATTTTTATGTGGTGCTGAGGATCAAACCCAGTGCCTCACACATACAAGGCAAGTGCTCTGCCACTGAGCTACAGCCCCAGTCCAAGATTATTTCTTTATGTACATCCTCCTCAGGATTCTGCGTGCTCCCTGTAGTGGGTTGAATGGGGGAACCAAAATATGTACATATCTTCATTCCCAGAACCTATGTATTTGGAAAAACAGGCATTTACAGATGTAATTAAATAAACGTTTTGGTGGTCATCCTGTGTTATCCTGGTGGAGATAGTGACAAGCGTCCTGTGAGACACATGGGAGATGTGACAGATGGAAGAGGCAAATACGGATGTATAGAGGAGAAGGCTGATGTGAAGATGGAGGCAGAGATTGGAGTGATGTGGCCACAAGCCAAGGAATGCCTTCCAGGAACTGGAAGAGCAAAGGAACAGATTCTTTGTAGAACTTTGGAGAAAAATTGGTCCTGCTGACACCTTAATCTTGTACTTCTGGCCTCCAGAACTGTGAGAAAATAAATTATTTTACATCATCAAGTTTGTGATAATTTGTTATAGCAGTCCTAGGAAACTAATACACCCCCTAGAGTCTTGTAGTAAATTTCCAACTGTCTTTTTGCAGCTCTTTCTGTGCATTGTGACCCTTTTATCCCTGGAACTCTCTCAGTTTTACCTCTGGGCTAACAGGGACATTGGTAATCATATTTATCCCTTGAATTGACCTGTCAAGCTCTGCCCAGCACAGAAGGACTGAGCACCATAGCTCAAGTCTGGCTGGCTGGATCTCTTCTTTCCTCCTGAAAAAGCTTTAACTAATTTAGAAGGTAACCACCAGGGTTCTCTCTGTGTCCCAGTGTTGGCCTACTTTGCCAGAGACCATTGTCACAGGCAAAACATTACAAAACCAGAACTTTTGGATCTCTTATATAAGCTCAAAGATCTCTTAGGACAGAGGATATCTTAAAGATTATCTAAATCAGATTGCAAACTATTTTTAGACAGAACTCTTTGCTTGAATGAAATCTCAAGTCTTTCTATGTAAAAGACAGTGCAGCTGATCTAACTTGGGCAGGAAGAGAAGGGTAGGGCCAGTGCTGCTTCAGCTCCACCCAGCCCTCATTTCAGTCCCTTTTGCCTCTGTCCTTCAACACAGCTTGTGAAACTTCCCTGACTTCTGTTGTTAAAAAGGATTTTTTTTTTCTAATTTGGCTTCATTTCTGGACCACTGCTTCAGAGAGTATCTTGTTTCCTAGTCTGTTGACTTTTTAAGGATCAATAAAAAACTTTTCTTTCTCAGTTTGAAATCAACCAAGAGTTCAATAAACAAGACCATTCAAGGGAGGGCAGAAATGTTAGCATCATTGTCAAGAAAGGCCAGACTGGAAGATAGGGGTGTGGCCACGTGGACCTCCTAAACCTGAACCCCAGGCTTTGAAAGACTCCTCTGGCCGCTGGCACAGCTGGGTCAGGACAGAGTCTTCTGCAGCAGCTTCCCACAGAGAAGAGCGGAGAGAGGGGCTTTTGTGGGTTCAGCTGCTTCATAGGGCTAAGCCCAGCTCCTTTATCCACTTACTAGTTACATAAGTCTTTCTCTTGGGAGAAAAATTAAGGGCTTCTTATTTACGTTTCCTTTTTGGGAAATTGCCTTTCCTCTCTAGAAAGGCAAAGATGAAGACTGACTATTTCTCCCTAGGAATGTTCCCTCCCATTCCCATTTCCAGTACAGAGGAGAGGAGGTTCCACTTAGAGACATAGGGCCCAAGTAAGGCATGTTGGGCATTAGTCAAACAGGTAAGTTAACACCTCTGACAATCCCCAGATCTCCACTGAACATTACAACAGAGACATTGTCATTCAACCCACAGGCGGTGGGTAGGTGGGTGGGATGGTAGGAGTGGAGGGAGCAGGAAATGAGGAGCGGACTCTGTTCTCTGCATATATTCAAGGACTCAGCCTCCTTTCCTTTAGTGTAAAAAATTTTAACCTTTTTGAGTGCCATGATAAGAACTCTCAGTAGCTCCACCATCTCCCAGGACTTGCATCCTCCCACTGAGTTCTTAGTAGGTGGTGAACAGGTTGGGGAAAAGAGAGCTGAGGGGAGGACTGAGCAGAAGACAGGGCAGGCCGAGAGCAACTTGTATTGGCCAGGGCTCATCCTGTGGTCCCTGCTAACCACGAGGGAAGCTCAGGAGTGTAGGTCTTGCAAGGTTCATAGGAGGAAAGTTAAGTGGAATTTGGAGAACACAAAGCCTGTCTCAGAACAGTGTCACATTCACACTCAAACTAGACCGCCCAAGGAAGCTGTGATACAGCAGTTCAAGTCCGTACTTGGAGAAGTCCAAAGGACAGAACCACAGTAATGCTGTTGCTTTTTTTTTTTTTTTTTTAAGAGAGAGAATTTTTTTAATATTTATTTTTTAGTTTTCGGTGGACACAGCATCTTTATTTTTTTATTTTTATGTGTGGTGAGAATCGAACCCAGTGCCCCGTGCATGCCAGGTGAGTGCACTACCGCTTGAGCCACATCCCCAGCCCATGCTGTAGCTTTTTAAAAAAACATTTTATTATAGACTGTACGTTCAGAAAATTGTACAAATCAAAAATGTATAGCTTGGGCTGGGGTGGCTCAGTGGTACAGCACTTGTCTGGCACATTCTAGGCCCTGGTTTCCATCCTAGCCCCCCAAATAACAGCAATAAAAGTCCAAAAAGGCAGACATTAAATCTTTTTTTTTTTTTTTTTTTTTTAAGAAAAATGTAGTTTGATGAATTTTTGTAAACTGAATGTCTCTGTATAACTAGCACCCTGAGTAGAATAGACAATATCAGCCACTTGGAAGCCCCCTTGAGCCTTCTTTCCATCATCAATCCCCCCAAGTGAGCCATCATCCTGTCACTTTATAGATTAGTGTTTTCCTGTTTTTGAGTTTTACATAAATGGAATCATACCATATATGTTCTCTTATGTCTGGTTTGTTTTATTGAACATCTACAAGGTTGGGTATAACTAGAGTGCTTTCATTCTTGTGGCTGTATCGTATTCCACAGTATGAATCTGCCCTACATTATCCATTCTGTGGGTGGGCTCATGACGTAATGAATATTGCTACTATCAGCACTCTGGTGTCTGTCCCTGGGTGAGTACATGGGTGCCTATCTGATGGACGTGTACCTACTTTATGAAATTCCTAGAAGTGGAAATTGCTGGTCCACAGGGTATAAACATGTTTAGCCATTGCAGAAACTGCCCGAAACTATGGAGTCTCGCTGTTCGCTTCCCCAGTGTTGTGGCATGACAATGCCAACACTTGACTATCTTTTGACTTCCCAGTGCTTCTTAAAATCCTCATTCTGCTTTGCTCTATTATTTTTTTCCCTCACACCTGAGGCCCCACTGCCAAGAGATACCCACACCCACATTGTTGAATCTCAAGGTTCCCCCCACCTTCCTGGTCTTTCCTTCCTTCTCTCCATCCTGTTTCCCCAAACTTGGGATCAGGCTTGGTCGGAAGATAGGGAGAAGGATGTGGAGGTGGAGGGAGGGGACATGGAGGGGGGCTGAAGACACAGAGATATATTTCCTTTGGGAGATGGTGGGGGAGGAGAGCTGGAACACTCCATCATTAATAATTTTCCTATCTGTCACACGGAGAAAGGGAGTTTAAGAAAAGCCCTTAAAGATCATTAAGATGAGCTATCTGGAGGAGTGCAGCATCTTATTAATATTCAAATCCTCATGGCGTGATCAGGAGTCAGGGCTAGAGCGGGGAGGCACACTCGCCCAACTCCCCATTTGACGGAAGGGAAGGCAGGGCGGGCAGGGAGAGGGCCTTGCAGGTGGGGACCAGGCACGTCGCACCAGTGAGCCTTGGGCTGCGGACCTGGAGCACTTGGCTGGCAGTTCAGTGGTCAGGCCTCTGCCTCCACCGCTGGTTCTGATTAATGTGCACCTAGGGAGTGCAGAGGCTTGAGCAGGCCCAACTCTCCCAAGAAATACATAATCATCAATCAACATTACTGGGCCCCACTCAGACTAAGTGGCCTCTTGTGATTAGGAAGGGGTCCTTGAAAGAGAAAAATGCAGTCTTTTAGCATTTTGAGTATTTCGAGTGTCTGCATTTGACAATGGCTTTCTTGATGGGGAGGGGGGCTCACTGTGCAGGGTGTGTGTGTGTGTGTGTGTGTGTGTGTATGTGCACTCACGCATGCCTGAGGAACAAAGGCAGCCTGAGGGTTTGGGGTCTGTGCCTGCTCCTCTGTCCACTCTGCAGGGTGGATTCCAGCAGGGCGCCTTTCTGTGGAGCCTGAGGGGCGGGAGGGTAGCTGGGGTGACTTCCCTCTGGCCTTCTTAGTCACACATCCCCGGCACAGCAGGAATGCCACAGGGAGAGGGAGACAATCCCTCCTCACTTCAGAATGGGGACAGCTCCCACCTCAGAAGGCCATTTGAGAATCAGGGAATTCAATGGGTCATGTGGGTGAGCACGTGTGACTCTCCTGGCAGGTCAGGCCCCCCTCCCTCTACCACCATGATCCCCTTCAATCCTCCAGATGACCCCCTCCTGTGGAGGGCACTGGACTCAGAGGCAGCCCCCGGGGGTCCCCTTCCCAGTCAGTTGCAGGACCTAAGTTCCCGCCTCTGGTACCTATGGAGCGTGCGTGGGGGAGGCTGGCGGGCCTGGGTAACGCCTCTGCTGCCTTCACCAGCTTGATGACATGGAGCCACTTACCAGATCTCTGTGAGTCTCAGCTTCCCTGCTTCATAAAGAGGAGGGTGGGATCCCCTTCCCAAGCTGACTGTGAGCAGTCAGTGGCTATGCTGGGGAGCATTTGGTGCAGAGACTCTGTGGCAAGCACTGGCTCCCATGCTGCTTCCTCTTCCTGGCGGGGCCATCTTCAATGTAATCTCATAACAGCCTGTGAGGTCGGTAGTGTTACAGATGAGGAAACTGAGGCTCGGAGAGGTGGTGACCCTGCTCACTCTGACACTGATGTAATGTCAGTTACAGGAAACGCTGTTGGCCCAGGGATCATCCTCAAACTCCACTATTACAAATGACTCTACCTGCTTTAAAGCCAGCTGGAGGAGACACAGGTCTAAAAGTCACCTTTTTTTTTTTCCTATAAAATTCAAAGGTAGTTCTAGTTCTGCCTCTCCTCATATGATCACCTTGTATTCCAGTGCACAAAAAGGACATGTATAAGAACGCTGATGGCAGCATTGTGTGTAATAAGCCCGAACTTAAAACACCCCACAGTCCAACAGCAATAAAATGGATGAATTTTGGTTGGCCCACCCAGTGGAAAACTATACATCTATGACCATGAACAAAGTACCTCCACAGGTGGCAGCACTGGCAAATCTCGAAACAAGCTGAGTGAAAAAAGCCATCTGAAAAAGAGTAGATAGTGCCCGATTCTATTTATATAAAATTCAAGAATAGGTAAAATAATTTTATGCAATAGTAGTCAGGTCAGTTGATTATATTTAGAGCAAGGGGCAGTTGGTGGAAGGGGCCAGTCGGAATCCATCTATAGGTACTGGCAATGTTCTACTTTATTGATATGGGTGATGCTTCACTATATGAAATGTCTTTAATTTTAATTTTTTTGTTTGTTCTAATTACATGACAGTAGACTGCATTTTGACACATTACATATAAATGGAGCATAACTTCTCATTCCTCTGGCTTTACATGGTACTAAGCCACTCCAGTAGTGTAATCATACCTGTCCATCTCATCCACTGTCCTTCCCATCCCCACTGCCCCATCCCTCCCCTCACTCCCCTCAGCACAATCCAAAGTTCCTTAATGTGCCCATCTCTCCAACTATGGATCAGCATCCACTTATCAGAGAAAACATTGAGCCTTTGGATTTTGGGGGATTGGGTTATTTCACTTAGCATGTTATTCTCTAGTTTCATCCATTTATCTGCAAATGCCATAATTTCATTCTTCTTTAAGGCTGAGTAATATTCCATTGAAGGACATCTAGGTTGGCTCCTTAGTTTAGCTATTGGGAATTGAGCTGCTATAAACATTGATGTGGCTGCATCACTGTAGTTTGCTGATTTTAAGTCCTTTGGGTATAGACCAAGGAGCGGGATAGCTGGGTCAAATGGTGTTTTCATTCCAAGTTTTCTGTGAAATCTCCATACTGCTTTCCCGAGTGGTTGCACCAATTTGCAGTCCCACCAGTAATATGTGAATGTACCTTTTCCTCCACATCCTCACCAACATTCATGATTGCTTACTTTTCTTGATAATTGCCATTCTGACTGGAGTGAGATGAAATCTTAGATTAGTTTTGATTTGCATTTCTCTAATTGCTAGAGATGATGAAATTGTATTGAACTGTATATTCATGATTCGCAGGCCTTCATGTAAGGTTGAGATTCTTTAAAGGTTTGTGTATAAGATTTTTGGGTAACCCAGAGAATCACTGGGAAGGCTGGAGAGTCAGGCTTGAGGTTGAGCTCCGGGGAATAATACTGATAAGTTCTGCGGCAGAATTGACCCACGGAGAGAACAGTCACCACTGAGATTTTGGTAGCGTAGCTCCACCATGACCACGTTTGACCTGGGAACTCGCTCTGGGGGCAGTATGAATGTTGCCCTGCACCAAAGCTCTTCCCCAGAAAGGACTCGGTTTGCAGCCACTGTTGCCACCTTGCAGACTAGGGGTGCTTGATGTGTGGGGCTGATTTTACTCCCAGCGGCAAGGGAGGCAAGCCAAGATCATAGCTTCCATTTGGGGTAGGAGGCAGGACGTCCTCCAATGTAAGAGGAGTGTCAAAAAGTGCAGGGGAGCCAGAGAACAACAGCAAGCGTCCACCCTGCTTGGGTTAACAAGGGCCTTTGGGGGACATGGCCTTATTCTTTCTGGCCCCCACGGTGGATCAGCTGCTGTCTGTTGGTGTCCAGTGCCATACCTGCCCTTTTATATATTCGTCTCTACTACTAAGCCTGAGAAACTATTTCCCAGACTCCCTGGTCAGCTGTGTTCCAGGTAATTTCTATTAAAAAAGAAAGAGAGAAAGAAAAAGCACCCGTGTGAGATGAGGTCACAGGTGGAGGGAGGTAGAAGTAGCACCACTAGGCGCCTGAGGGCCTGGAGGCCTGGGGACTTGGGGGTCTGGGCTCTGGCACATGCCTTCATTTGCTGCCACAGGGGACCCCTTCCAATACAAAAGCTCTGTGATCAGCATTCTGATTCTGTGGTCAGTATTCCTGATGGACATAGATTGACAGGTGTCCTCAGAGCCATGGGGCGGAGGTTTAGATAGGGGGTCCGTGTGAGGGCTGAGGAGAACTGAGCCTTTCTCCCCACCCGGGGGTCAGGCAGCCCCCAAGCGTCACTCATGGAGTGATTCACAAGTCACTGGAGGAATCTGAGTCCTCTCTTGTCTCCTAGGATACACTCTCAGGCAACTCACCTGACCTCGCTGGGCCCAGGTTCCTCATCGGAAAGGTGGGTGGCTTGATGCCTACCTCAAGGTGCTGGGGAGGTTGAATAGACAGGCGCCCGGGGGAGCCCCTCGGTGTTGTAGGTAGAGGGAGCCTGCTCGCACCTCAAAGAAGGGCTCTTCCGTAGAGACTCAGGCTTTCTCTTCCCCTGATCAGAGTCCCTTCCTTCGTGGCTCCCAGGAACGCGAGAACATTCCTTTGTTCATTTGGCCTGGCACATACATGCAGGCGCGGCACTGTGTGAGGAGCTGGGGACATAGAGACGGAAAAGACGTGGTGGCCCCTGCTGCTTCGAAGGTGTCCTCGTGGGAGGCAGGATGTAATGTACTGATGACATCACAACCCAGCGCAACAGGGGCCTTGCAAGCAGAGGGGCAATGGAGCTCGAAGGAGAGGTGGCCGTCTGAACTGGGTGGGACGTGGGAAACTTCTAGAAGCAGAGTTTCTATACTGAGACCTAAAATAGTTTAGCCCGGTAAGGACCTGGAGGCAAGTGTAGACAGAGTGAGTGGGGAAGGGATGCGGCCGGAGGGTGAGTGGAAGCCGATCAAGCCGTGCAGACGGCTTTGGATTTGTCCTGAGTAGTGTGGAGGGTACGTTTTCTCCCCCAGGAGAGACACAACTGGCCCCGAGCCCAGTTCCAGGCTGATCTACAGGCTCCCAGTGCCAAGAGAGGGTGTGTCACCTGCTCTGAAATCCGAGGCTCGGAAAGCTCTTTGCCTTTGTCCAGTGTCAACTTGAACCGGGAGGAGAGGCTGCCTCTGGGACGCTGCACTCCACCCTGGCCCTGGGCCCCACCCAGAGCAAGACGGCAGTCCCCTCCCTGGAAGCTGCTCCTTCTCCTTCTTGCCTTCTGGACCCTGCACCTGTTGGGATCTGATGTTCTCTCACTTCTTGGCTGGTGGAGCCGGCAGGCTTGCCCCCTGTGACTTCCCACCTGTGCTCCAGATAGGAGAGCTCCTAGGGGCACCTGACCGGCATTCACACTCAAGTTCTAGGGGATTCCTGGGCGGTTGTTTTCCCATAGGGTAATAAGAGCCCCATCCAGAGAGAGGCAGATGGAAGTAAGCTGGAGAAAAGCCAGGGGAGGGAAACCGCTAAGCTTGTATCAACTTGCTGCTGACAAACCCTTCCCCTCCCACCTTCGTCTTGTGGCTTATTCTTGTTTGTCTGGGAGCTCAGCTTAGGCACCACCTCCTCTAGGAAGTTGACTGTGACACCCCCTCTCCATTTTGTATTAGGTGCCCCCTCTGCTGTTTTGCCAGTCCTCTCTGTGTATGTCCAGTGGGAGGTGGTGATTAACTTGTCCCCGTCCTGCATCAGATGGAGCTCCTTCACTTCAACACAGGTGAACGGATGTCCCCTGTGTGCCCGTCCTGTGCCAGGTCCTGGTGGGCCAGGATGGACTGGATGCTGTCCTGGAGTGCCTACAACCTACCGAGGACACAGACCAGTGGGGCCTATTGAGGGCAGGGACCAGTATTTACTCCGTTTTGTCGCCCCAGATATTGCAGAGCTTGACACAAAGTAAGCACTCGGCTGTGAATGTTGACTAAGTGGTTTTGCACTGTGGACCTATTTCTCAAATTTCTAAGCAGAGAAACACAGGAGGACTTCATTTGTCAGTGAAGGCTTTGCTAACTGCACTCCTGTGCTCCCTTCCCTGTTAATCCCCTGCCTTCCCTCATGACGGTGGGCTCAGGTCCCAGGGGCACGGGCATCATAGAATGTGGCATGAAACTGAATCCTGGGAGGGAGGAAGGTGAGAGAGTGGCTTGCAGTAGATAAGACCACCTCTAGGGAAATGGGAATGCCGAGACCAGAGGACTGGGGTCTCAGGTTACATGTGCACTTCAGGTGACAGACATTATATTTCCACCTTATGGAGGTTGGCCAGATGGCAACCACCTGTGTTGTCCTTCTGCACCGCCAGCATCACTTGCTGTGATAAAGCACATCATGTGCATTAGGATAGTATCCCACTTGATTATTGCCATATATCCCACCATATTCACAGGGCACTTCTACTGTGTCACTGTCACTTTAGGACTGGACAGAGCATGGCCTGCAGAAGTTAAGGATCAGCTCAAATCATCTATCACCACTAAGAGGCAAAACTGGGCGTAGAACCAAGGCCTTACAATCCTGGGGGTGTTTCCCTCCCAACTACACTCTGCAGTTATTATTATAATCTCTTATTTATTATGACATTACCTTAGTAGTAGATAAGATAAATTTTATTTTAAAGTGAGAAGGGAGATAAATATCCTTTAAACCATTTATCCATCCTTTAACTCACTCACCATATATCCATCCATCTACCTGTCTATCCAAACACCCATCTACCCATCTACCCATTCATCAACCCATCATCCACCTGTTCATCAATTTGCTCATCCAAACATCTATGTATCTAGCCATTTACATACCTAGCTATTCATTTGCTCAACCAACCATATGTTCATAATCCATTTATTCATCAATTCAGCCATTCATTTAATAAGCATATATTGAGCACCTACTAAGTGCCAAGCAGCACAGTAGGGTACTGAGGCCACAAAGATAACTGGGCTATGTCACTTGCCCTTCAAGAGCTCTGTCTGATAGAGACCGGATGTTAACTGTTATATCAGAAGTCTGTGTAAAGGGTCATGGGAATCAGAGAAAAGAATAATCATCTCCTTACCATGGAAGGACAAAGACATACACGCTATCTCTACAGGTGATAATTATAAAAATAGTTGGGTATGATATAAATTCATGCCAGTGAGCATACTCTGGGACTAATGCCTGATTTTATCATCAGTTGAGAGGTATAAATGCTTATTGGCATATCTATTAGTGTGTGTGTATTCGTGTATAAGGAGCGGGAAGGTTAGAGAAATAGGTAGATAAATGCTTCAAGGACAAGAATCTTATCTTTTTTTCCCTGGTATCCCTGGTACATAGCACAGCAAGAAATAAATGTCAAAAAACCTGACTGTAATCTGCAGAAAGAGAGAAATGAAGTGAATAGATTAGTAATTGCATCAACAAACACTCACCCCCACCTTTAAGTTTACTCCATTTTACTTCCCACCAAGCTTTCATTTGAATTTTGGGCTGTTAATTTGAATTTGGAAGAAGAGTTGTCTATTATTATTACTATTATTTTTAATTAATCAATTAGTTAATTAATTAAAGTGCTGGAGATTTAACCCAGAGCCTGATGCATGTTGAGCAAATGCTCTGCCACTGAGCTACATCCCTGACCTTCTCATTATTTTCTGACACCCAAAGATTGTTTGCACCTCCTACTTCCTTGAACTTATAGAAGAGGAGACTGTTTTGGTGTCTCATAACTTAGGTCGGGCAAAGTTTTGAAGGAATAGTCCATCTTTTGTGGCTTAGCAACTTTAGGAGCAAGTACATTGATGGCTCTATGGAAGACAACTTTGATGTGTAGCTGCAATCATGTTTATTTTAAAAAACTGGTTCTGGGATAAAAATATTTTGCTCCAATCCTGGATGTGAAAGACAATCGTGGGCAAATTAGTTGCCCATGATGGGACTACGTGGCCCCCATCCCATGTTGGGTTGCTCTTTTCTCATTCCTCAAACAAGGGCTGGCTAGATGAAGCCTAACACCTTGCATCTGGGCGTACCTGAGCTGATGGCTTGTATACCTGGCTTCCACTTGAGTTCATCTGATTTCTTTGCCTTCCTCAGACTGGATCTCTGGACAGGTGACCCTATTCTACTACATCCTTGCAGGACCACTGCCTTCTGCACTATGAGTAGTTGAAGGTGGTCAGTGTCCCCGATTCCGTGTCAGTCAAAACACACGGGTCTGAGTGGGTTTGCATGGCCCAGACGCCCTTGTTAGCTGGCTTCTGGTTGTGCTCAGCCATGGGAGGCACTGGCAGGAGATTGATGGGCAGGAGAAGAGCAAGCACGGGCAATGATTATTTCCTCTACTCTTCTGTGTCGCTGGCAGGAGTTATAACCATGGTTCAGCTACATGGCCCCCTCCCTTCTCCAGGGCCCTTGCTCTCTCTGGATTCTGTTGACATTTTCCCCTCTGCTGTGTCTGGAGGTGGCCATGGCTTTCTACTGCTGTGTGTCTCAACACCCTTGGCTTTTCACCTAAGTCCCTTCGGTAAAGACTCTTCTGTTGAATCATCTGGGATGAGTCAGGTTTTCTCTTGGGACTCTTGACTGCTTGGCACCACTCTAGTGGTTCTCATTGTTATCTAAGTCAAACTCTTTGATGTGGGCATCTTCACACTCAAGGAGATCAAGGCTTAGAGAAGTTAAGAGACCTACCCCAATTATAGGATGTGAATCACCCGACTTCAAATTTGTGCTTATTACCCAGGTGTAATTGCTGAGCACCCAGTGGTGCTAATCATTCACAAGTCTTTAGGTCCATCTCCTTCCCTGTCTCTAGGCAGAATAGCTATATATATGTATTTTTTTCTATAATTATGGGAACTGGATATTTGTCTATATAGGCTCCACTTTTATGTCTAGAAAATATCAGTGGGCCTACAAGGAGTCTTAAATCACCCATGTTGGCAACAATTGGTGTGTTGTTAGTTGAGACCTGATTTTCTGCTTGGTCAGGCGAGGAGGCAGCCTCCTCAGAAACTGTATTCCTGTGCAGGAGTAGGGCACCATTAAGAATAGACAACCGGCAGTGTAGCACTGCTGATTGTGATTCAGGCCTTGAATGCTTCTGTTTCGGCTTTGATCTTGGGAGCCAAAGGCCTTGCTGGCATGTATCCAAAGGAAATAATCAGATAAATAAGAGAGAAAGAATGAGCACAGATTATAGCAGCAAAGAAATTGGAAGCCACCTGCAGGTCTATTAGTAATGAATTTGGTTAAATAAATCATGGCCTGTTCATACGAAAAAAATGATTCATTTAAAACCCACCAAAGGGGCAGGGGTGTAACTGAGTGGAAGAGCACTTACCTAGCATGTGCAAGACCCTGGGCTCCATCCCCAGCACTGCAAACAAGATAAAGTCCACTAAAACTGATCTGTAATTGTTGGAATAAAAAAAAAAAAGTTCGTAGTAACTTCTTACATGAAAAAAGAAGGCTATACAACAGTGTACATGATAGGATATCATTTTTATAAAAAATTATTTTCATCTCTTTGGCCCTCCGGCTCTGTATTGAACCTGGCAATCCCAGTCTCAAAACTCTAGGCACATTTACTTCACTGATTCTCTTCCCACTCCCGTTGGGGAACCCGTTCATTGTCAAGATGGCTCCAAATGCACCTCCTTGATGAAGCCTGTCCTGCTTCCCTTCTTCCTGGGCTCTGCCCTGAAATGCTTTGATCACCACTCTGTGACAGTTCCCATCAAGTTAGGATGAAGTTATTTGTCTGATTCCTTCATTAGTGAAGTTTATTAGTGGGGCCACACTCGGATTCAATATGGTGGCTCCAGAGCTTGGTCCCTGGCATATAGTCTGCACATGGTTGTTGAATGAATAAGTGAATGAAGCAAAATGGGATGCAGGAAGAAAGGGTGAAACTTAGTTTTAGCTCCTTTCACGAGTGTGTTTTGACCTCAATCCTGCTGATTGTGCACATAATGTTAGAGGCAGAAAAAATTGGCACCAAAATTGGCACTAAAAATGCTAAAATGTAGAACACACCTTTCTAAAACCCCTTGGAAATATTAGTACTTTAAAAACATGTTTTGGGTCCATTCTGATACTAACAAATAAAGGACGGGGGGAGAAGAGAAAGTTCTCTCTTTCAGGAGAATACCAATAAGACATGTACAAGGAAGGATTGAGCTGGAAAATCACCATTCTGCAGCCATCAAAGTATTAACTGATTCACCAAGAATCATCAGGAGCTGCCAAGACCACTGAGTGAAATGTTGGGGAACAGGTTATTTCCAAAGTCTTGAGGTTTCTCAACAGGTTACTGATTATTTAAAAAGAGTTTTAAAAAAGTCTCTTTACAGTAGAAAAAATGTGGCAGAAACTACCTTCATCAAATAACCAAAATCCACATCACAAATAATTAGACCAACAGACACCGGGTACATCCCAATGTGTTGCCCTGAGAAGGTGACAGCATCTTATGTAGCATGCCTGCCAAGATCCTATAGTATCAGGAATAAAATCATGAGGCTACAACCAGACAAATGCAAAGTAAGGAGGCAATCTATGAAACAGGGGGCCTTATTATGTACAAGTGTTAATGTTGTGAGAGACAAAGAACAACTGAAAGGCTGTTTCAGCTTGGAAGAGCAAAGAAGCATGACAAATAAATGCAAAATGTGATTTGGAATTGGATTCTGGAAATAAAAAGTTGTTATAAAGGGCAGGATTAGATGCTCAGCAAAATTGGAATGTGGGCTGTATTGATAACAGCAATAATATCCTGAGCGTGATAATTGTACCTGTGTTTATGTTAAAAAACTGCTTTATAGGAATTTTGTATTAAGAAGTTTCAAATGTTCAGAAAAGTGTAAACAATAGTGTAGTAAACTCCTGCGTACTCATTTGCTAGATTTAACCTTTGTTAATTTGCCATCCTTTTATTCTGAAACATTTAAAATATTTAAATGTAAATTATGGGGTTAGGGTTGTAGCTCAGTGTATGTAGCTCTTGCCTTGCATGTTGAGGAACTGGATTCAATCCTCAGCACCACATAAAAATAAATGAACAACAACAAAAAAGGAATTGTGTCTGTCTACAATTAAAAATAACAAAAAGTAAATTATGAATATGTATACATACATATAATATCATATATAATAGATATCATTATATTTCATTCCTTCCTATGCATCTTTAAACAATGAATAATTTTCTTGCATAACTCTGATATCATTAGCATACCTAATGATTAATAATTTCCTAATGTCATTTACGATCCATCCATATTCACATTTTTCGTTTGCCTCCAAATGTCTTTTAAAATTTTAAAATTTCTTTCTTAGAGAGAAATTCACGTCAAGACCATGCATCCCACTTGGCTGTCATATAAAGAAGACTTTAAATTTATGTCCTCCTCTTGTTGGGCTAATTTTTTTATGAGTCGTATAGATCCTTGTTTTATCTCCTTCTAGTTGTTCATTCATTTGTCCCTTCCTTCCTCTTTCCCTCCCCTTTTCTTTCCTCCCCTCCTCAGTATTTATCGAGAACCTCAAATGTGTTAGGCGCTGGGATATAAAGATGATGAAGTCAGATCCTTGCCTCGGGGGTCATGCAGTCTAGTGAATGAGGCACAGTCACGTGGGTAGATAATTATAAAACAGTGTGAGCCCTCTGCCAGAGGGGAAAATAGGCATCCCATAACTCTCCAACTTCCTTCAAATGATGAGATGAAGAAAAAGGAAGAAAAATTGGGTTAGGGAGGCAGATGGGATAAACAATTACAAAAAGCACAGTTTTCTAGGTCATAGTGTGGATTTCAAATTCCCACAGTCTCCTGGTTGTTCATTCTTGTGAGTCAACAGGAGCGGATCATTAAAATCACTGATACCCAAGTTGATTTTATTCCTTATCACCGCTCTTGGAGAGGCCTTACCAAACCTATGCCCCCATTCCCATCAGCCTTTCACAGTCACAGACGTGAAAGCCAGACTCCTGGACAGAGGACTGCCTCCTCTCCTGGCCTGGAATTGTTTGGAGGGATCCGGGCGGGGTGGGGTGGGGCGACCCAATGCCTGGGACACATACATCACGTGTCAGTCCATTTTGAATTCATGTGCCCAGGTGCTGTTTCCAGAGCTGTAATCAGTTCCAACCCATGACAACCACTTGCTGAGGGACTGGACTGTTGTGAAAGCATGGGCTTTGAGCTCAGAGACATTTGGATTTAAATCCTGGCACTGACACTTAACAGTTGTGTGGCTTGGAGAAGATTTCTGAAGCCAAATCTTGAAGAATTCTGAAGCCCAGACGCGACTCCTCTGATGTGGAAAGTAATGCAATTTCCCATTTGCAGAGGATGACGATTGTAATGTTCTGTGGATCTCCTTCCTTCATGAAGTCCTGGTCATTCTTATACAATATGCAGATGATCTGCCACACAAGGGAGTCAGAGGCACCATGGAAAACTTCCCCTGGAGCATACATGGATTTAAAAGTCCCTTAGAGAGAAATTCACGTTGCTAAGGCCATCCTGGCCCTTAGCCTGGTTCTCATGCTGGTGCCTGGAAGGTTTGCCCACCTGGGCAGCGGGGAGATAGTGTCTGAGACTGTGTCCAGGCCTAGAGCAGGGCCAGCTGTCTTTCAAGAGCAGCTGGATAAGACTCTGAACAAAGGTTCTCTGTTTTTTTAAACAGGGGCCATTGTGAATGTAGCTGGACTGAGGAGAGTTGCAGACTCTCTCCTGTCGCTCCTGTGTTTTGGGTTTGGATAAATATTCCTAAGCAGCCTGATTTTCAGTTTTCCATCCTGTCCTCCGCTGTTCTTTAATTATGTACTGTTTATGGACACAGAGCTTCTCCAAGGCTCTCCAGGGGAGCTTGCTGACAATCTTTGCTCAAAAGCTTTCGAGCAATTTCTCAGAAGTGTACTCAGATCCCTGCTCTCCTGAGAAACTCCTCCAAAAGTTTTGGTTGAGGGTAAAGGTAGGAGCTGGAACCTGAAGCCTCTTTAGAGGGAACTGGGCCAGGTTCCTATAATTATAGAATCTCAGTGTTGGAATGGAAGCTAAATGGTTATCTCACCTAAACCCCTCAGTTTTCAAATAAGAAACCTGAGG
Organism: Callospermophilus lateralis; assembly: GCF_048772815.1. NCBI lineage: Eukaryota > Metazoa > Chordata > Mammalia > Rodentia > Sciuridae > Callospermophilus > Callospermophilus lateralis. Next base: position 75,084,553 of record NC_135320.1, on the reverse strand, counting down.
GTGAAGGAGGGAAAGTGGCGGACTGGCCCAGGGTCAGGTAACCTGTTTTAGTCAGCTTTTTTGCTGCTGTCATTAAAAGACCTGACAAGAATAATTTTAGGGGAGGAAAAATTCATTTGAGGGCTCACGGGTTCAGAGGTCTCAGTCCATGAACAGTGGGCTCCAGTGAGGCAGAGCATCATGGTGGAAGAGTGTGGCGGAGGGAAGCGGCTCACGTGATGCTCAGGAAGCAGAGAGAGAGACTCCACTTGCCAGATCCAAAATATATACCCCAAAGGCCCCGCCCCCACGCCCACCTCCTCCCGCCACACCCTACTGGCCTTACCACTCAGGTAATCCCCATCAGGGCATTCAATCACTGTTTGGGTTAAGGATCTCATGACACAGTCATTTCTCCTCCAAACTTTCTGCATTGTTTCACGCTTGAGCTTTTGGGGGACATCTCATAACCAAGCCATAACACAACCCATTAGTGATAAAAGCAGGGGCCAGAATCCAGGGCCCCTCGTTCCTGGGTAGCCTTGCCATGGGTAGTCCATGTGATGGTGGAAAGTCACTTGTCCTGCCACTTAACCATGTTTCTGTCTGTTCCAGGGCTCAGAAGAATTCTTCCCAGACAGAAGACAGTGTGAGTGAATGTGGAGACAAGCATGGCCCATCGCAATGCATAAGGAGACGTGTCCTATTAGTAGCAGGATGTGTTTCCAGTTGGCTTTCCAGCTTCCTTTCACATTTACTGGGACAAGTTGCTCATGGAACCCTATTAGAGCCATGACCCACATGGTCCAGTCCGAGAAGCCATAGTCCAAGTAAGCAAAGCATGATTAGAAGGGCCTTTGATTTTTTTCCCCCTCATCTTTCTAAGGGACATTAAACAGGCTTTCATGTATGGCAGCCTGTCTTACATGCTCTTAGGACTTCCGTCCAGTTTTCTTACATTCTACAATCGGAAGCTGTTCCCCTTCAATTTCTGTAAACCTCAAGCATGTCTCTGCTTGGCCCAGCTTGGAACATTCTCTGAGCTCAGAGATGAGTGCCATGACTAGCTGAGCCTGAGTTGCATGACTTATCTGGACAGAAGGGACATGCTGATGCCACACCCCCATTATATGGTTGGAACAGGGAAAGAACAAAACCTCAGAAGACTTCTCTAACCGGAAGGGATGTGTGTGCTGCTATTAAAAGAGAGGGGGCAATGATGAAATTTGAGGTTCAGCTCACATTCTGACCTGGAGAAGAAGGTCAGACAAAGAGAAGGTTAAAAACCACTAAACTCATGTGTGCTCAGAACTGAGTAAGTTCTTCAATTTGCCCCAGGAGTTCAGAGGAGCAGAGGTCCCAGAGAGTAGATGGGATACATGTGTCTTTCTTAAGTCCAGTTTCCCTATCACCCAAAATTTACCTTCACTTTACATCTGCTTCTTATGTACAATTGAACTTATTTTTGAAAATCCCAAACCACTTTTTAATTGCCTATCATACACGGTAATAGCTTAATGTTTTGGCTGTTTTTCAGGTTCTTTCCAAGTAGAAAATGGAAATGACTGGGTAACTTGATGGTCAAAGTTGGTTGTTCAGAACCGATGTCTTCTTTGTTATGTATTATAGACTGCTTATTAGATTCTTTTTTTAAAGAGTTTTTTTAGTTGTCAGTGGACCTTTATTTATTTATATGTGGTGCTGAGAATCAAACCCAGTGCCTTACACATGGTAGGCAAGTGCTCTACCTCTGACCTACCAACCCAGCTCCATTATTAAATTCTTACTACTCAGAAGCCTGAAATTGTATACACCCTTTCACTTCTGCTTCTTGTATCTTCCTGCGATTTATCCATTTGGCAAACACCTACTCATCCTTCAAACATAGTTCAAGTTTCCTTGAACAGGAAACAATCTCTCCACTTTGTAATTTGCACAGGGATAAGCAAATAGGTGTATGAGTGAAGAGATTTCTGTTTATTTGCCCAGGGATGGCATGTAGGGTTTGTGTTGGTTATGAGTGGATTTGATTGCAGGTGTCAGACAAAGCCAATGAATGGCGGGTTAAACAAACAGAGGTTTACTTTTCTCTCATATCAAGAAGTTTGAAAATACACAGCTCTGATATTGGTTCATAGGTTCATAGGCCATTAAGGCCCGAATCTCAAAACCACCAATGTGTACAAGGCAAGAAGAGGGAGGAAAGAGAATGGCATCAGGTATGCAGTGGCCTCCTGCTTATGTCTCATTAGCCACTCCTAGCTGCAAGGGAAGCTGTTGACATTGAGTCTGTCACCTGAGGATGGGTGGGATGGCTGCCTGAGCAATATTTTGGTTCTGTTAGCAAGGAAGAATGGAGATGGATATTAGCCAGGCACCTAATGGCATCTACCACATAGTTCATCTCACATTCCAAGGTTAATAGATTCATGGTGGAGGACAATTTAAGAATTGTGAGGACTTATTGAAGCCTGTAAGGCAAAGATACTTTGATTGATCATTAATGTTTGCCGTGGGTGTCGAGTGGGGCATGATGGCAAGTTGGTTGTGCGTTTGCTGCCTTTTGTCCAACTCATACAATGACCTGTGTGCTGGGCCATTTGATGGATTGGATCAGCAGTTACCCTTGGACTTGTGGTTGGGTTTGGCTATTGGGAGCAGTGGCAGGAGGGCAGAGGAGGGGGGGAATGATGTTGGGTATTGCCAATGTCCCCAGCCAGGAGACGTATTATTATATTTGCTGCCCATCCCACCAATGTGCTGGAGTTGTTGAGGCAGGAGCTGTTCAGTGACTTCAGAACAGGGTTTCTTCAGCTTTAGTGAACACGTCAATCACCTTATTGAAGCTTCTGTCAAATTACAGATTCTGAATCAACAATCTGGGGTCAGGGACAGAGATTCTGCATTTCCAACAAACTCCTGGTTGATGCTGTTGCTGCAGATCCAGGTGCCACCCTTGAGTAGCAAGGACTTAGAGCTTCATCATTCAATGGTGTAGCTACTAGCCACATGTAACTCCTTTATATGTGTTGTATTTTCTATTTTTTAAAATATTAATTAACTTATTTTAATTAGGCATATATGACAGCAGAATGCATTTTGGTTCATTGCACACAATTGCACACAAGTTTTCATTTCTCTGGTTGTACATGATGTATCGTCACACCATACATATGTGCAGTCACACATGTACCTAGGATAATGATGTCCATCTTATTCTACCATCTTTCCTGCTCCCATGCCCTCTCCCCATCCCTCCCTCCTCTTTACCCCATCAAAGTTCCTCCATTTTTCCCATCGCCCCACCCCTTGCCCCTGGCCATTATGGATCAGCATCCACTTATCAGAGAGAACATTCAGCCTTTGTTTTTTTTTGGTGGAGAACAATTACTTTACTTAGCATGATATTCTCCAACTCCATCCATTTGCCTGCAAATGCCATAATTTTATTCTCTTTTAATGCTGAGTAATATTTTCTTTGATTTTTATTTTATAATCTCATCAATCCATTTGAACTCTGAGTTTCTAGTGATAGAATTCCAACTCAAAAGGCTTTTAGCTTATGTCAAAAAGGTAACTATGCTATTTTTATTAAAATAGAAAGCCAGAGATTTGGCCTCAGGAATGGCAGGGTCCAGGGACTCAGATGATGTTGTAGCTGTCACCACCACCACTACCATCCATCATCATCGTAATCATCATCTCTCCTTTCATAGCTCCTTGTTTCTCAATTTCTTTTGTTGGTTTTTCAGCCTCATTCTTTCTACCTATAGACTGACTTCCTCTCCCTGGCAAGGGCTTTGGCTTCTGGTAGCTCCAGGTGGAAAAGGAAGTGCTTTCTCCTAGCACCTGGTTGCTCCTGTTTGGGTGGATGCATGGCACTCTACTTGTCTTGATGAACCTCAGTGAACAGGGTAATGGAGTTCCAAGGCTCCCCCTGGGGGAGGCAGACACTCATCATGACGGGCAGCTCTCAGAATCAGATGAGTGGGTGGAGAGGAGTATCCCCTCCAGAAAGCACTAGGAAAGCAAGCACAGGGCCGACAAAAGGCAGCAGATGGATCCTCCGGCCACTGCTCTCTTCTACCCCTCCTGGAACCCTGTTCCCTTAGGAAACTCTCTCCCAGTTTCTGCCACTCTTCAGTCATTCCCAGTGGGCAAAGTCAGCTGGATGTATTTTGCTGGGTGATTCAGAGAGCACAACCGTCTTCCCTGTGTTTTCATTTCCACCAATTATCAGGGCTTTTTCTATTGTTTTGCTTGAAGAATTTGTTCCAAGCTTAACTGCAAGGGTGGTGAGCAGCAGGAGGGGAAGGAGTTAAGGAGGGGCCGGCACCCGCCTGCAGGGGGGGAAGTGCTGGCGACATTCACTGATGGGCTAGACAGACAGGACAGCATGGGGGTGATGAGCTGGGGGAGGGGGTCCTGGAGCTGGGAGCACAGGGGAAAAGGCAGTGCAGGCAGGAGCCACAAAATGAGCAGCTAAAGCTGCTTCTAACCTTTTGTTGTTTTTTAAAATAACAGTACTACAAGTTGGATTTTTGGAATTTTGGGGGTTTGGGGGAGAGTTTAGGGGTGGTAAGGAGAGGGTTGCTACCTATGCCAAACTCTGCAATGCCAGAGGCACATGTCTGGAATATCATCTCCCAGACCTGGATTGAACTTCCCCTGGCTGCCCTCCTCACACAAGCGTGCCATACAGGCAAGGAAAGGGACAGCCTTCACATTGCCTGGCCTGATGCGGCTGGCAGGTTAGAGTGGCAGAAGGGGAGGATTATGCGTGGATGCTTACTGTGTGTTTGGCACTTTGAACTCATGAACTCCATGAACCTCACACTAGAACTTTGGTGTGGGTATGATCATCTCCAGGTCTCAGCTGAAGAATCAGGAATCTGAAAAAGTTAGGTAAATCCAACGAGATGATCATCAGGAGAACTGGGATTCAGACTTGGCTTTGTTTGACTGTGGAGCTGACATTCCTCATCTACCCATCATCCATCCATCCATCCATCCATCCATCCATCATCATTATTCATTCATCATCCAAGTGTTGGGGATGTAGCTCAATGGTAGAGCACTTGCTTAGCATGCGTGAGGACTGGAATTCAATGCCCAATACTGCAAAACAAAAAGTATATTTATCATCCATCCATTCAACAAATATCTATGGAGCATCTACTATGTGCTAGACATCATTCGAACACGATGTTGGTAAGGGAACAAGGTAGGCATGGACTACGCAATGTAGAGAGTAGTGTGGACTGACAGCCCACCTGTTAGAGTCTGTAAACAAGTCTAAATGGCACCTGGCAAAATACCAGAGGGAGTGGTTTGTGAAGTAACACCAGCTAGCCATTAAGTGTGGAGATTCCTTATTGGTTGACTGCTGTATGAGTTTATGTTAATTAGATAAGCTGTGTGGAATGTATAAATACCACTCCTTTCCTACAATAAATGGCTCCCACTCCTGCTGTATCAATCTACACAAGTTGTTCGTCACCCCCCCGTTATTTTGCTGCAGCCGGACTGCGGCACCCACCCTTGACTATTGCCCCAAACAGAAATAAACTTCTATTATGTTTGAAACACTGCATTTGGAGGTTTCTGGTTATAGCAGCTGACCTGCCTTATAATACTCCAACAGCTGCAATATTCTCAAATGGTTGCTTTTCTCTCCAAGTTCTTAACTTATGCAGACAGGTATCCTCCCCATGACTGGGAAAATAGCTGAAATCAGCTCCAGGTCCACATCTTAACTCAGTTATTCAAGCAGAGAGACTGTGTTTATTTCTCTCAGCATCCATCTCCCAGGAAGCTCAGTTGGTCCTGGCCACAGGCCATCCTTGGGGTCAGCAGATGGGATTATGATTAACCAGGTGTGGGTCATATACTACAGCAGGGCCCATCCGAGCCTCATAGAACAGGGAGGGCAGTTCCTGTAGAAAAAAAGGCTGTTTTTCAAGAAATTGAGGAAGGACACATAAGAGGCAAAATTGGTAGAATTCCATGACAATCACTTAGCATCTACATGACTGGGTCTGTTACAAAACCTCACTAACCTGTTTTCTCATCTATAAAACAGACACAACTGTACCAGAGGGTTAGAAAGATAAGGCGGCTAGCTCAGTGGTAGGATGCTTGCCTAGAGCATGTGAGGCACTGGATTTGATTCTCAGCATCACATAAAAAAATAAGCAAATAAAATAAAGGTATTTAAAAAAGAAAATAAGTGTAAAGCATTCACCACAAAGCCTAATTCATAGTAAGTAATCAATAAAAAAAAAAAAAAAAAAAAAAAAAGAACTAAACCGGGCAAGGTGGTGCATGTTGTGTAATCCCAGTGGCTAGAGAGGCTGAAGCAGGAGGATCGCGAGTTCAAAGCCAGCCTCAGCAAAAGTGAGATGCTAAGTAACTCAGTGAGACCCTGTCTCTAAATAAAATACAAAATAGAGCTAGGGATGTGGCTCAGTGATTGAGTGCCCCTGAATCCAATTCTGGGTATCCCTCCACCAAAAAAAAAAAAAAAAAAAAGAACTAGTATGTTTATTTTTAAATAGCTAGCTACGTTCAAGTTTGCTGATTAGTAAGGAGAATTAGGGGGATTTTAGAGATTATGTGGCTAGTTTATCAGTCTCTCCAACTGAGATCGATGGGCCCTGGTGTCACTTTGGAGGGAGCGATAAATCGATCACATAAATCCTAAAGCTGTGCAAACAGAAGAGACAGAGATGGTGTCACGGGAGCCCACAGGAGGGAACAGGGACTTCACGGGTGTCTTCTGGAGGGGGGTCAGGCTCTTCTGAATTTGATTTTTTTTTTTTTTAGTGTTTACTTCATTTTGAAAAGTGGAGTCTTTTCTTTCATCTGAAGAATCAAGACATGATTTCTTTAGATAAAATGGTCCCAAGTGGGTAAATCCCTGTAAAAATGCAACAACTAGACATGCGGTTCCTAAAGCAGCAGCATCTCCTTGGGACCTTGTTAGCCATATACATTCTCAGTCCCCTGAATCATCCCGGGCTCAGACCCGATGATTCTGGTGCCCGTTTGACTCTGAGGACGATGGGTCTGGGCGAGTGTTATCAGAAACACAGAACCTCCGAGGAATGGTAGTTTCCAACGTCCAGTCACCAGCAGCCCAGGGAGCGGCACTTACCTCGGGTCACAGGAGAGCCAGCTGGGGGTTGAAGGCCTTCTCATTCCCACCCCACTGCTCTTCTCCACAGTATGTGAAGGATCAATTTGCCATGACCCTGGAGAAGGGAGGCCTAGATCTTTCTTCTCTGCATCAGAGATGTGATGAAGAGTCCAGCCACAGCCTCTTGCTTTTAAAACCTGGCTTGTAATGTCGACCTCCCCAAGGTGGAATTGTGGCCCCAAACAAATTTGGAATGGGAGGTGGCTGAGTTGAAACCCCAGGCTGAGCCCCGCCCCGGGGAGCCAGGTAGCAGTGAAGAATGAGGAACAGAGGAAAGGGTTGTAAAAATGTTTAGTCTTTGCTTTATTGAGTTCCAACAAATGAGCAACAAGTTAGAAAAACTGGTTTTGATTCAAACGCCCTAGCATTTTATTTGTGCAGTGTACTTGAATGGGGAGGGGGTGGGAGAGCAGAAAAGGGATTGCAAACATAATTCATATTGCAACATTTACACCGGATATGTCTCTTGGTTTTCCTTTAAAAGTTAGGACTAACAAAAAACAAAAACAAAAACAAAAAACAAAAACAAAAACACCAAAACAAAACCAAAGTGCACTCAAAGGTATCTAAAATTGGCCCAACACACACACACACACACAATCAATTCATGGTGAGTCTTCAAGCTGAAATCTTGTCAAACACCACACCCAAAAAGGCAGTTGAGAAGAGAAATGAAAACCAAAGCTTCTCATCTGTGTACCATATAGAGAGGAAGATCATTTTTTTTTTTAAATTTTGTAAGTGTAATGGTGATGTTAACAATCATGAGAGCCCTTTCTGCTGGTATTTAAAAAGGTGCTTAAAGAGGACAGCCACCTGCTATCCAGTCTCTCAGCGAGGCCAAGGGGTTGAGAAGTCAGACTCCCGCCTCCTGGCAGTTCAAAAGGCCTGCATGTGACTCAAGGCAGGGACCCGAGGCAGCCGGGAAGAACTGGAAATGGGTTAGATATGGAAGATCCGCCGTCTGAAGCCCACTTGGAGCTGAGACAGAGACCCAACCTCAGTCCTTCCCACCAAGAAATCTTCCAAATTTCAAACTACCATTATTTAAAGATAAATTCTCCCTACCTAAAATCCAGTAGATATAATGGCACTAATACTAATACTCCCTCCCCCAGTTAATAAAATAAAAATAAAAACAGAAAAAGAGAAAAGGGAAAAGTAATGTGGTTAGTCCCCCTTCCTGGAAAAAAGCCTTACAATGGAAGTGCTGGGAAAGGAAGTGGCCCTCCATTAAAAAGGTAACAAAGTTCCCACATTGTACAAATCAGTTCCAGTATAGCAAGAGGTGGGGGCCCGGGCAGCAGAGCAAACTATGTACAGGGACCCATTGAAAATGCAGTGTAGGACTTTGGCACTATCGACAATTCCCACCGGCCCTCTGGGAGGTGCGCTGGGTGGCTGGGGTTCCCGTGCCCTCCAGGCACACGTGGGCTACTCAGTTTCACTTGGAGTCGCTGGCGAGGTGGCCCGTGGCCCAGAAGTTCTCTTCGTTCTTCAAAGACAGAGTGTCCGCTTTATCAGCGCAGAGGTTCTGCCAGACTTCCCTAGAAGGATGACACATAGCAGAGACAAAGCATCAGGAGAGGGACTGTCATTCACCGGGGTGGTGAGCTCCTTCCAAAGCCACTCCAGGGCTTGGAAGAGGGTCAGATGCCATTCACGTTTAGGGCCAGTTTTAAGAAAGGAGTGTGTTCCGAGCACAGTGTGACCTTCTGGGGAGTACCTCCAGAGTCACACCTTTGAAAACTGAATGGCTTTCTGGGCCAGGGAAGGTGGTGGCCTGTGATTCTTTTTGCCACCATGAGACCCTTTTACGACTCCCATCACTCCAGAGGCTCCTAAAAGGCCCTGAACTCAGGTCCTGATTTTCCTGTTTAGTGACTGTGGGGTTGTACTCATGGGACCTTAACTCTCCAGGGCTTAGTTTTTGTTTCTGTAACACAGGGATGAAAATAACATCCGCCTCATGGAACATCTCAAGATGTTTCAATGAGTTGACACACACAACAGCCTGGGGAGGAGACCTGGAACACAGCGACAGTGTTTTATATGCTTGCATTAGATGGAGCCTTTTCCAAACAGGATAGGACATACAATGGTAATGATAAGATGCACTACGTGGAAGGAGAGGAAGATGGTGGAATAGAGAGGTCACTTCCCTGGTGGGTCTGTGGCATGAAACCAAGGAAAGCAGATGGGCAGCTTTTTAGCAACGTGGGTGAATAAACAAAAATTAGGGGGGATGTTACTGAAATATAATACTGGACACTCAAAACAGATGGAGGACTTAGGAGGTTGGATATAATAAATAAGCAAGAACTCCCCTGTGCCACAGCCACAGTTGCCACTGGAAGCACAAACCAGAATGGTCTCTCCCCAAATGCAGTAAATCAATAAGGGAATTAACGGAACCCCCATTCTCAGGAGGACTGAGGTGTGTTGGGGTATGGGTAGTTTAGAGATCAGAGTCACTGCCTGACTAAACAGTAAGGTGTGCTGCACAATATCATTGAACAAGAAAAAGCTACCATCTCTCCCAGGAGTATGTAGAGGTCGGTGGAAGGAACCATTTTGCAGCCAATATGAGGGGGTCAGAAGCTAGGGAAGCTGATTTCTGGCAGACCTGAGTCTGGCTCAAGAAACAACCTAGGCAACCCATACTGCATGATAGAGTGTGTGCCTAAGTGACCAGAAGAAAATAAAGCATAGAGAAAATTAAGGGTTACACAGTAGGCAACTGGTCATGGAAACCCACCAGGTTTCCACCTCCCCCTCCAATCTGGCTGCTTACAGGACTGGCAGGGAGAGAAGGGAATTTCAAAAGGGTTGGGGCTGGGAAAGATTGAGTTTGGAGACTGAATCAGAGAATAGGAAATGTGGGGTCCACAGGTGACTTCGTGGGCTAAGAACTGGATCATACACCACACAAGTGGAACCCAAAGGAGATTCCTGAGGTGTAGTCTTCCAATGTGGACCAGGAATTGTTGGGCCCTGGAGGTGCACTGATTTAAAATCTCCAGACCAATTAGCACCCAGCAAAGAGTCTGGAGCAAACCTAAACCTACACCCTGCCTCCAGGATTAACCTTCTCACCCTAGCAACCCCATTTACCCTGAGGGTGGAGCAAGTGTCAAACTTTTGATCTCCAACAGAAACAATTGTTCAGTTATTTATCATGACCTTTTTTTCCCCTTTTCTTTTACATTTTTCTCTCACATTGAAAACTAATTATTTTTCATGCATCCATTTATTGAGGACTAGGATGTCTGATTATTATATTTCAGTTTTGGTTTTGCATTCTTTTATTTTTATATTTTCTATTTTAAAATTTTACTTTATATTTCTTCTCTCACTTATCTGTTTCCCATGATTCTCTTTCTCTTTTCTCCTGCTACCAGCTAACCTCTACTATTCCCTCTTTAACTCTTCCTTTAAGTTTTACTTTTGTCTTCTCTCCTCCTTCCTCATAAACATCACATCCTACACCATTCCTGTTTTCTCTTTGTCTCCTATTTAAAATTGTATACTTCTTTGCAAACTTACTGTTTTCATTGTAGGCAATAACTGAACATACCATTTCTGTTTATTGTGACAAAACTATAGGTATCTTAGTAGGAGATACTTGGTTTAAAGCTATATATTATTTGCATTGCTTGCTGCTATTATTTGTATTCCCCTTAATGTCACAGTACTGGAAACCTTTTGGGACACTTTAAGTCTACAGGGTAGAAACTGCATTGCCTCAGATCTACACTGCTAGTGGGTAGATACACAAAACATGAAAAAACAAGGGAATGAAGTGCCCCAAACAATCCAAGATGCCCCAATAACAGAATCCATTGACACCATAGTGGGAGAAATGTCAGAGAAGGAGTTTAAATGTATATAAACTGTCCCACAAGGTAAAGGACAATGTAAGGAGTGAAATCAGAGAGAAAATTCAGGAGGTGAAAGATTACTTTCATAAAGAGCTAGAGATTTTGAAAAGAAATCAAGAAGAAGTCCTTGAAATGAAGGAATCAATAAAACAAAATAAAAATTCAATAGAAAGCATCACCAACAGACTAGACCACTTGGAAGACAGAATTTCAGGCAATGAAGACAAAACAAACATATAATCTTGAAAATAAAGTTAACCATGGAGAAAAGATGTTAAGAGACCATGAAAAGAACTTCCAAGAAATATGGGATATAATGAAAGGACCAAATTTAAGATTTATCAGGATAGTAAAGGTGTAGAGATATAAACCAAAGGAATGCACAACCTTTTCAATGAAGTTATGTCAGAAAATTTCCCAAACCTAAAAAAAATGAAAATCAAATGCAGGAGACTTACAGGACCCTAAATATACAAAATTACAACAGACCCATATCAAGGCACATTATCATGAAAATGTGTAGCATACAGAATAAGGATAGAATTTTAAAGGCTGCCAGAGAAAAATGTCAGATTACATTTAGAGGGAGACCAATTTGGATTTTGGCTGTTTTCTCAACTCAGACCCTCAAAGCTAGGAGGTCTTAGAATAATACATACTAAGTTCTGAAAGAAAATGGATGCCAACCAAGAATACTTTACCCAGAAAAATTAAGCTTCAGATTTGAAGTTGAAATAAAAACCTTCCATGATGAACAAAAGTTAAAAAGAATTCACAACTAGAAAGCTGGCACTACAGAACATTCTCAACAAAAATTTTCCATAAAGATAAAATTAAAAGTAACAGTGAGAACCAGGAAGAGGAGGAACTACACTAAAGGAATAGTCAATCAAAGGAGAAACCACTTAAAATTAAAAACCATAAGTAAAGCAAAAGACTGGGAATACAAATCATATATCCATAACTTTGAGTGTAAATGGCCTAAACTCATCAATCAAAAGACATAGACTGGCAGATTGGATTAAAATAAGACCCAGCAATATTTTGTCTCCAAGAGACTCACCTTATAGGCAAAGATATCAACAGACTGAAGGTGAAAGGAGGGGAAAAAATATACCACTCACATGGACCTTGTAAACAAGCAGGGGTTTATATCCTCATATCAGATAAAGTGGACTTCAAGTCAAAGTTAATCAGAAAGAATAAAGAACATTTCATACTATTTAAGGGAATTATACATCAACAAGACATAACAATTATAAATATTTATGCCTCATACAATGGAGCATCTACCTACATCAAACAAACCCTTCTCGAAGTCAAGAATCAAATAGATCACAACACAATAATACCTGGTGACTTTAACATACCTCTTTTACTACTGAATAGATCCTGCAAACAAAAACTAAGCAAAGAAACTATGGAGCTAAATAATACAATCAATAATTTAGACTTCATAGACATAGAGTATTTCATCCATCGATGACTGAATAAACTTTATTCTCAGCAGTACATGGATCCTTCTCCAAAATAGGCCATATATTATGCTACAAATCAACTCTTAGCAAATAAAAAAAATAGAGATAATACCTTGCATTCTATCAGATCCTAATGGAATGAAATTAGAAATCAATGATAAAATAAAAAATAAAAAAATAGAGATAATACCTTGCATTCTATCAGATCCTAATGGAATGAAATTAGAAATCAATGATAAAATAAAAACTAGAAGCTACTCTAACACCTGGAGACTAAATAATCCACTATTGAATGAGCAGTGGATAGCAGAAGAAATCAGGGATGAAATAAAAGAATATTTAGAGGTAAATGAGAATAATGACACAACATATCAAAGTCTCTGGGGCACTATGAAGGCAGTACTAAGAGGAAGCTCACTGCATTGAGCTCATTCATTAAAAGAATAGAAAATAGCCAAAATAAATAACCTAAAATTACATCTTAAAGCCCTAGAAAAAGAAGAACAAATCAACACCAAAAGCAGTAGAAGACAGGAAATAATTAATATCAGAGCTAAAATCAATGAAATTGAAATGAAAGAAACAATTCAAAGAATTAACCAAACAAAAACTTAGTTCTTTGAAAAAAATAAATAAAAATTGATGATCTCTTAGCCACACTAACAAAGAGAAAGAGAAAACTCAAATTACTAAAATTCATGATGAAAAATGAAATATCACAATGGACACTACAGAAATACAGAAGATAATCAGAAACTATTTCAAAAATTTATACTCAAAATATAAAATTTTGAAGACATTGATGTATTTCTTGACACAATATGGCCTACCCAAACTGATTCAGGAGAACATATACAATTTAAACAAAGCAATTTCAGGCAATAACATAAAAGATGTCATCAAAAACCTATCACCTAAGAATGCCCAGGATCAGATGGATTCTCAGCTGAGTTCTACAAGACCTTCAAAGAACAATTCACACCATTGGGCTGGGGTTGTGGCTCAGGGGTAGAGCACTTGCCTCATAAACAAATTCAGCAAAGTAGCAGGATATAAAATTAACACCCATAAACCAATTGCATTTCTCTATATCAGTGATGAATCTACTGAAAGAGAAATTAGGAAAACTATCTCATCTACAATAGCCTCAAAAAATAAATAATGAAAACTATAATACACCAAAGAAAGAAATTGAAGAAGACCTTAGGAGATTGAATGATCTCTCATGCTCTTGGATAGGCAGAATCAACATTGTCAAAATGGCCATACTACCAAAAGCACTATACAGATTTAATACAATTCCTATTAAAATCCCAATGATATTCTTCATAGAAATAGAAAATGCAGTCATGAAATTAATTTGGAAAAACTTAGAGATCCAGAAGAGCGGAGCCATAATTTCATTCTTCTTTAAGAATTTCATTCTTCTTTAATGTTCCATTGTATATCCTTAGCAAGAAAAGTGAAGCCAAAGGTATCACAATATCAGACCTTAAATTATACTATGTACCAGGTATGTTGGCACATACCTGTAAATCCCAGGGGCTCAGGAGGCTGAGACAGATGGATCATGAGTTCAAAGCCAGCTTCAACAGTGGCGAGGCACTAAGCAACTCAGTGAGACCCTGTTTCTAAATAAAATACAAAATAGGGCTGGGGATGTGGCTCAGTGGTTGAGTCCCCCTGAGTTCAATACCTGGTACTGCCCCCCGACCAAAAAAATACTCCAGAGCTATTTTAACAAAAACCAGCATGGTATTAGCACCAAAACAGACAAGAAGATCAATGGTATATAAGAAAAGACACAGAGAAAAACTCACATAAATACAGTTCTCTCATACTAGATAAAGGCGCCAAAAACATATATTGGAGAAAAGATAGCCTCTTCAGCAAATGGTGCTGGGAAATCCATATGTAGTAAAATGAAATTGGACCCTATCTCTCATCCTGCGCAAAATTAACTCAAAGTGGATCTAGGACTAAGGCATTAGACTGGAGATCCTGTGTCTAATAGAAGAAAAGTAGGCCCAAGTCTACATCATGTAGGCTTAGGAACTGACTTCCTTAACAAGACTCCTAAAGCGTAAGAAGTAAAATCAAGAATCAATAAATGAGATGGAATAAAAGTAAAAAACTTCTTCACAGTGAAGGAAACAATGTGAAGAGAGAACCTTCAGGATGGGAGAAAATCTTTGCCACTGCACCTCATGTACAGCATTAATCTCTAGGATGTATAAAGAACTCAAAAACTTAACACCAAAAAAACTCCCCAAGTAACCCAATGAATAAATAGGAAAAGGAACTGAACAGACACTTCACAGAAGAAATACAATGGGTCAAGAGATACATGAAAAAATGTTCAACATCTCTAGCAATTAGAGAAGTGAAAATTAAAACTACACTGGGATTCCATCTCACCCCAATTGGAATGACAATTATCAAGAATACAAACAACAATAAATGTTGGCAAGGATGTGGAGAAAAAGGTACACTCATACATTGTTGGTGGCACTGCAAATTGGTGTAACTACTATGGAAAACAGTGTGGAGATTCCTCAGAAAACTTGGAATGGAATCTCCATTTGACCCAGCTATCCCACTCCTCAGTTTATATCCAAAGGACTTAAAATCAGCATAGTACCGTGATATAGCCACATCAATATTTATAACAGCTCAACTCACAATAGCTAAACTATGGAACCAACCTAGGTGCCCTTCAACAGATGACTGGATAAAGAAAATGTGGTGCATGAATACAACAGAATATTACTCAGCCTTAAAGAAGAATGAAATTATGGTATTTGCAGGTAAATAGATGGAACTGGAGACTATCATGCTATGTGAAATAAGCCAATCTCAAAAAAACCAAAGGCTGCATGTTGTCTCTGATATGCAGATGCTAATTCACAATGGGGGAAAGTAGGGAAGAACAGAAGTACTTAGACAAAGGGGAATGAAGGGAAAGATGGGGAAATGAGAATAGGAAAGATAGTAGAATGAGTCAGACCTTACTATCCTATGTGCATATATGATTACACCATCAGTGCAATTCTCATCACATACAACCAGAAGAATGAGAAGTTATACTTTATATATGCATGAATGTCAGAAACCATTCTTCTATCATGTATAAATAATAAGAACAGATAAAAAATAAAAAAGATGCAGTACATAAGATATATTTTTATTTAATGTTTATATCAACCCTAAGAAGTATAGATATTATTCCCATTTTACTGGTGAGGAATCTGAACACAGAGAATAAATAGGTTACCCAAGATCACACAACCTGTAAGCAGAGGTAGGATGAAACCCAGGCGAGCTCTAGATCCCGTGCTCTTAACAAACAGTACTTACGAGAGGTCAGTATGAGAAGGTCTAATTCTTAGATTACTTCCAAGTCATGAAAGTAGTCCAAGGACCTTGCTATGGTTGAATATGTGCCTCCAAAAGCATATGAAACATATGTGCCCCAGTCCTCAGTACTTCAGAGTGTGACCATCTGGAAATACCTTCACAGAAGGAAGAGTTAGACTGAGGTCGTTAGGTGGACCCCCACCCAACAGGACTAGTGTCCTTATGAAAAGGGGGAAAGGTGGACCCAGAGACAGACAGGGAAAGGTAGGACCCGCACAGGGGAGAAGGCCATGAGAAGTCAGGCAGAGATCAGGAAGATGCATGCAGAAGCCAAGGCAGGCCAGGGATGTCAGCAGCCCACCAGCAGCTTGGAGAGCCGGGATCAGACACCCTCGGGGACCTTGCCTGCCAGTCTCCAGAGCTGCGAGGGAAGGCATTTGTGCTGTGGAAACTGCCCGGATTGTGCTACGTTACGGAAGGTCTAGGAAACTAGGTCAGATCTCCATGTTTACTTCTGTTGGCTCTCGGGATCCAGAGATTCTGGGAAAGGAATCCAAAGAGGCGCTGGGCTGTGAAGAATGCAGCCAGCATTCCATGAGAGGCTAGAGGGGTGTCAGACTTGGGGATCCCCGAAGCCTCGGCTTTTCCTTTGCCTCCCTCCTGGTAAGGCCATGTTACCGCTTGGGCACTCTCCGGTTGAGAAGGCCCTGAGAGCTGATATTTGTAGAGGGGACCCAGAGCAAGAAGAGCAGACTTCTTAGCCAAAGGCATCAGCCAAATCACCCATGATGTCCTTCATTCCTGAATATTAAACACACCCATGCTCCCTCGACACCTCTGTGAGTAAGGCTGAACTGTGTCATTAAGAAACCAACTTGTAAAAGAAAAGTCTGTGGATGGAATAGATTTCAGGGATGTCCTTGGGATCTGAGATGACCTCAAGGGATCTAGCCAAAGTCACCCATCATGATCCACCTCACCCATTGCATGAGTGGAATGGAAGCTGGGTGGGGTTGGCGGGGGGAGGCGATTCCCATTCGCCACAGGACCTCGGTGGCACAGTCAGAAACAAGAACGAGCATGGCTGGAGCAGCAGTGCCTGTAGCTGAGGTTTCTCTGCCACAGTGCCAAGTGATAACACAGCTCATCTCCTTTTACTCCTTCCAGTGACCTGGCAGGAAGGCGCTGGTAGATCCATTCTATAGCAAAGAAACCGAGGCTCAGGGGGATTCAATGCCTTGCTTCCCATGAGGCAGCTAGTAAGTGGTGGAGTCGGACTCCACCCTGGCCAGTCCAACTGCAGAGCCGCCTGGTTCTTAATCGCACCTCTCCAGATCTGGTGCGGGTCCAGGTCATGCAGTCTCCATGCACGGAGCCACCTGGTCGAGGAAAGAGCATGTCTGCTTCAGAGGCAGGGGGCTGGGGTACACAGTGAGGTCCACATGCTTTATTACTAATCTGGGTAGAGCCGTGTGTGCCCTCTGGATGGGCACCATGGACCGCAGCCAGGCTCCTCCTGTGTGCCAAAGAACAGGGTTTTCCTAGCAAATGGCTTCCCTCCCTCTGGCAGGGAGGCTGCTGGTGGTGGGATGTCAACCTGAACAGTTCCCTGGACCAGGAAACAAGGCCCAAGGTGGGAGGACAGGCAGCCTCTGTTCTTGTTTCTCCTGGTCTGGCTGAAGGATCCAGGTTGGCTCAGGACTGCTGTGCAGAATGGAGGGAGCTGTGGAGTTGAGACAGCTGGGCACCAGGACCTGCCTCTTCCCAGCTGGATGCTGAGGTGGGTTCCTTAACCTCCCTGAGCCTCACTTCCATTGTACAGAGCTGATGAGGGAGGAGACACATGGGGTGTGCAAAACAGAGGTGAGAGGGGCTCAAGAAAGATGACTTTATTTTTCTGGAGGAAGGCGAGGTATAAAGTGAGAGCTTTATGTGTTAGTGGACTGACCTGTTTACGCACGTGAGCATGCACATTTTGTCTCTTATACATGACAAGAAACTCTGCCTCTTTTTCCTTTCTTGCTTTGCTTTTCTTTTTGATACCACGGATTGAAACCAGGGGTGCTTTACCACTAGGCCACATCCCCAGCCCTTTTTATTTTTTTTAATTTTGAGACTGGGTCTCACTAATTTGTTTAGAGCCTCACTAAGTTGCTGAGTTTGGCTTTGTACTTGTGATCCTCCTGCCTCAGCCTCCTGAGCCACTGGGATTACGGGTGTGTGCCAGTGTGCCCAGCAAAACCCTGTCTCTTTAAGTGCATGGCTCAAACTCTTGTTTTTTAGGTAAACCTCAATATGAAAGTGACTCTCCATCCAGCAAGGTGTCTTCATGATTCCTTGTGTAATTTCTTACGGATGAAAACATGCACAATGCTCCAATTATGTATTTTAATTTAAAAAAAGATGCTAGCTGGCTACAGTGGCCCACCCCTCTTATATCAGCCACTTTGGAGGCTGGAGCAGCAGGACTCTAAACTGGAGGCCCCTAAGACTCAGCAGCTTTGCAAGACCCTGTCTCAAAAAATAAAAAGGGCTGGGGATGTAGCTCAGTGTTGGGGCACCAGCCTAGCAGGTGCCAGGCTCTGGGTTGGATCCCAGCACCGAATGCGCCTTGAAAAAGGAACTGGTTGCAAGGCCAAAAGGTGACCAGGAAAAGGAAGACAAAAGGGAGAGAGAGAAAGCTTTTTTTTTTTTCCTGCAGAGATCCCAGTGACATCCTCAGAACTACCTGGACTTTACTCCTCACCTTTCCCAGGTGTAGGGCAGTTGGCAGGACTTGGGCTGCAGGAGCTGATGGCCCCTTCGAGGGGAGGCTGGGAAGGTGCTTGGGTCAGAGAGCAGGACCTTTCCCACTCCAGGGGTCTCTGCTCATGGCCAAGCCCAATGGGCTGAAGTGAAGCAGGGAGCCCAGTGACTGGGACAATGCCCGGGGCTGGCGTCTCTCATGGCCCCACTGGCTTCGCATTGGAGGAGTGTGAGAAAATGACCAAATGACCCCTGACCCCTGGTTTCTCCTTGCACAAGCAAAAAACATTCTTTCTTGAACGTGTTTCAGTCTCAGACTCCTGAACAGATAGATGCCCTGGCACAGTTGGCAGAGGCCATTGTCCCACATTGCAGGGTGACATTTTGGTGTCACTCGGTTTAGTCCCTTCACTGCCTTCACCAGCTGCCTGGGAAAAAGTCCAGTGCTCTAGCCCCAGGCCTCCCAGAATCCAGCTCTGGCTCTGTTGGGGATACTCTCCCCTGGTTCTGCTTAGCCATCATGGATTCACCTGCTCACAGCCAAGCTTCTAGCTCCTCGATGATGGCACATGTGGAGTCCTCCCCCAGGGACAGAGCTGAGGCCCCAACCCTTCCCCTGGGCAGCAGTACCCAGCTGCAGGAAGGCTTTCTCCTGGAGGCTGCCAGATCTGCCAGACATTCCTGCACAGGGCTTCTCAGACCCTGTCACTTGCTGACTTCCGATGACCTGGGTGATTGACTGTACGTAGATGGGAGGCTGTGATGATGTAGACGGTGCCCGTCGTGTTCACTGCTGGCCCCTGCTGCCCCCTTCTGCAGTGCCTGGTCCACACAGGATTCTCAATCAACCTTAATCGGGGAACAATGGGAAGCCAGCCTGGTGCTGTCAGAGTGGTGGCGGCTACACGGGCTGAGAACAAAGTCCCCATTTCAGTGCTTTGTTGTTCCCTTACAGAATATCAGCATGCTTTGACAGCATGTCTCTTGCTCATTTTCTTGGGCTGCTCCGGGGGTCTTATTGCAGGTTCAGACAGATTCGCCCAGCAGAGGACCCACAGCCTGATGGGTCACCTCATCCTACAGCACCAGATCTCAGCTTTGGAGGAAACGGCAAGGCCATTGGGTCCATTTGCACATGGCTCCTATTGGGACATTGTTGCCACAGAGACGTCCAGCTCCCCTGCCCCCAACATGTCCTATTACAGGGAACCCCTGACTCTCACACCTACCTTGGGGATGACCAGGCACATTGCAAGTACTAATTCTTTAGCAAAACCTTTCCTAGTGCTTTACCCATTGGGAGGAACATGAAGAAAAATTAGAATTTTTTTCCATGTCACAGCTTTCCCTGGAGGGCTTCCCCAAAGGCCCTGGGGACTCGGGAGAGATTGATAGTGCATTCCACGAGAGAAAGCAAACAGTGAGATGCTGAGATGGTGACTATCCATTCTTGCTTTTTTTTTTTTTCAAACCACCCCACTTTTTTAATAGTAATAATTGACCATTGCGACATTACAAGGCTGAATCTGAAGTCTTGCGCTGCCTGTAGCTGCTGTTGCACAATTTCCCACTTCCTGCTTGTCTTGTTCCCAGTGATGTCCCCCAGGGAGGGGCTCAGCAGAGTTTGAGGAGGGGACAAAAGGAGAAATGCCTTCCAAGGTATTCTGTGCTGGTTCATGTGTCAGGCATGATTTTCTCTCAAGACCCAGCCCCACTTCTCCATCCAGCTTTCTTGGAACAATACCACACTTCACACTGTCACCCTGGGGACAGTGGTGATGTGTTGTGGTCCTCGTCCTAAGGGAGCAGTTCCTGGACTTGGGCATCCCTTGATAATGTTAGTGAAATGTAGAATGCTTTTACTAGAAGGGTAGGGGAGGGCAGACACACATCAAGCCCCCATTTGAAATTACATCCCTTAGACTCAAAAGGATAAGCATCTTAGGGCACACGGGTATGCCAGGGCTCGACTCTGGTCCACCCATAAGGGAGCAGGAAGGAAGTCTTGAACACACACACTGGTGGTTCTTAAACTGGAAGGTGTGTTGAAGTCACAGTGAGACATGTTAAGTATCGAATATATTATTTCTTTGGCCTAGAAAGCTCATCCCCTGCCCCCTTCTCAGCTAAATCCCACATGTTGGCTGAAGCCTTCGGATTTCAATCCATCTATTACTTCTGTAGAGAGGCCTCTCCTATCCTTAAATCAGGTCAAATTTTCCAGTTCTACACTCTAACAGCTTCATGTGCCTTTCTTTAAAAAACAAGCCAGCAAATAAACAAACAAACAGAAAACGGCTCAGTATGCTAACCTTCCTTTTGGATTGATTAAAACTTCATTTCCCATTTGCCCATGAACTCCAAGAGGGCAGAGACATGTTGGGCACCACCTTCCTTCCGAGTCCAGTGCTCTGCAGGCATTCCACAAATACTTGATGGGTGAGTGAACCAAGTCACTTATTAGGAATGTCTCTGGGCTGGTTACTTTACCTCTTTGGGGCCTGCATCCATCTCTGGAAAATGAGGGGGGTAGGTTTCACGGTTGCTAGGTTGCTACAAGCTGCCCACAACATAGTGAGAATTCTTAGGGCGAGAAGCTCCAGAATTAGATAATTGAAAGCGGTAAGAGTGAACTCCCCATTCGAAATGAGGGAGGAAGGTTAGTGGGCAGTCCATGCAGCAGCATCTAGTAAATATTTCATGATAAATTCTCCAACAAATCTTTCCCTGGAGCTGCTCACACACTTGGAAAGCTAATGCCCAACTCCTCCCTTCTGACTGCTGTCTTCCATGGGGGTGAATGAGTGTTGGGAAAAAATGGGGAGGAGCAAAAAGATGGAAATACCAAATGCCAATAACGGAAAACCAATGACCTTTGTTAATCTTCAGGTGGTTTCAATGAACTTGGGTTGTCCCCTCCAAAACTCACACTAGAGTTTGATCCCCATTGTGAACTACAGAGATGGTGGAAACTTGAGCTAACTACAATGTTTAGAGGAGGAGACTTGGGAGGTGATTAAAATGAGATGAGGTCATCGGGGTGGAGCCTCTATGATTGAGCACTGGTGGCTTTATAAAAAGAGGGAGAGAGATCAGAAGAGGCACACACTCCCTGTCTCTGCCATATGATAGCCTGCATATTTTCTGATTTCTCCAGCAAGAGGGCCATCACCAGAGGTAGCCCCTTAACCTTGGACCTCCAGAACTGTAAGCCCAAATAAACATTTTTTTTTTTTTTAAAAACACACCCAGTCTGTGATATTGTGTTACTAGCAAGAGAAAACAGACCAAGATAACCATTACTGAGCATCTGCTCTGAATTTGCATTGGGGATTCAGAGATTAATGAGATATAGTCTCTGTCTTCAAGGGTCTGGTGGGGGAGAGAGAGAGGGGAAATAGATGATTAGAATATTTTCATTCATTCATTCATTCATTCATTCAGTATGTCTGTATTTGAACAGCTAATATGAATGGAGTGTAGGAAGTGCACATATTCTGGATCTTAAATTGTAGCCAAGATGCAACACTTAGCAGCCTTACATATTTTAAGCAAACTGAACCATGGAGAATATGTTTTTTGAACATTCCTCAAATTTTATGTCTTCCCTGAAGCCATCCTTAATCATCAAGTGTCGGAAACTTTTGTCAGAAATCTGGAGGCAGGGAAGGTAGGGGCTGGAGATTTGGAGTCAAATTTAGACACCGGCTGAGTGAACTCTGCCGAGTACTTCGGGTTTCTGAGCCTTTGTTCCTTTGTTTAAAATAAACGAGAAGGCTTGCCTATGTGGAGTGGAGGATGGGTTGTACATCAGTCACTCTCCCTCTGAGCTCCTCCAATTTCCCTGTGCACAGCTCTCATTAACAGCCCAGCTGGGCTTACAGTGTTTTTATGTACATTTCTTAGACTGAGATGTAGGCAGGGGCTGTGTCCTGGTCCTTCTATGTAGACCAGCACAGTGCCTGGCCCAGAGAGGGCGCTCCAGAGTTCTTGTTGAACAAGTAAGTTACGTTCGTTTCCATTCCTGAGCACATTAAGAAATGAGCACTTTTTTACTGTTGGATCTCCATCATGGTGGCAGGGCCTCCATTGGAGAGGCTGTGGGTCCCAGCGTGGTTGGGGTCAGGCGTGTCTGGACAGATGAGGGGTGGTGTCCATGCTCCAGCAGTGGCCAGCATAAGAAACTGGGGCAAGTCACTTATTTTCTTGAGCCTCAATTTTGTCTTTATAAAATGAGGGGAAAGCTGTAATTATGCCACAGGGTTTCTGTGGAGTTTACAGGGCTAGCTAGACACGCTTCAGGGAGTGCTAAGCTCAAAGTACACACCCACAAATGGAAACTCTTAGTAGGAGTACTAAGGGGATTAACCCATTGGCCAAACATCCAGGCATGTATGTGACAACTTAAGCAAGTTGGTTGACTCATCTCTGGGGGAAAAAATTCATTTTACAGCTTCTTGCTAGGAGAGCTCTCTCTCAATGGGATGGCTCGGAAAATATTCAGACCCAGAGACTGTGAATCCAGACACGGCCACTCAAGGGCTGGGAGGACTCCTTAACTTAGTGTCTGACCTCACAGCTGAGGTGAGCCTGGACCAAACCACACACTGTCATGAGACTGGCAGAGCTCAGAGCCAAGGGGCTGGTTGGGGAGATGCTTCACCCCTACAGAGCAAATCCAACCCTAGAGCCCCTCAAAGCGACTTTCCCTCTGTCTTATGTATTACACGGCACCTTTTATAAAGTCAAAACAGGGATTTTTTTTCAGCATTTCTATGTATACAAGTGCACTTGACTGTGTTTCCTAAAAGCATGTGTGTAAGCAGGACATCATTGGATATTTATGGATTTCAAGAGACCCATTCACTTGGTTCATAAGAGCTGTAAAGTAATTTGGGGTGGTATCCCCTTTCTCAGTTGAAAAGCTTCTTTAAGAGGAGCCCCTGATTAGGACTTGGGAGAGCTTTCAGATGGCACTGCTAGTGCAGACGGCACCCCCTCCCTCAATACGATGGACCTTCAACAGATCAGGGGACTTCAGGGCATCTAATGCCGTCAGCATTGAGCAGACCTCAGCATTTCGTGGAGGAATATCTTCCGGGTCCCCTTGTGGCATTTATCATAAACATAAAGTGGGGTTCTTGGATGTTTTTGCATTTGGGGGGATACAATCATTTCCTACATCTCTAAATTGTCTGATATTAATTCAAAGGTCAACTTCCAAAAGCCTGGTATTCTCCTGTGCCTGGGGTGGAGGGTGCTCAACAGAAACGTGGAATTTCCGTCCGTCAGAAATTGATGTCAAGATGGCAGGAGGAGGAAGGAGGGCTCCCGAGTCCAGCTGAGGTGCTGGGAGAGAATTGGCCAAGTTCCTTGGCGTCTGGTCTCAGTTCCTGGGTTTCTAAACATACAGAGCAATTCCTGTCTTGGAGAATTAGGTGAGACCGGGTATGGCCATGTTTCTCCACTTCTCCAAGGTTCTCTTTATGGTTTCAGCATTCTCTCTCCCTTTTCTGTTTCCTCTTGGTCTCAGGGGGATCAGGCATACAGCCCACCTGGTATTCTCAACTGGTAGTAGGGGATAGCTTGGGAGAAAGGAGGGGGACAGGTGGGGACAGGTGGCCTCAGGGGCCTCTGGGGAGCTGCCGCCTCTAGATAACTGCTCACTCAGCCGTGGAGAGCAGGAGGCCCCATCTGAGCTCCCGGGAACATGCACATCCTTATATTCAAATTCAAGCAAACACAGCTGGCTCACAGCAGCTTTTGTCTGATAGGGAAAACCTTTGGGTTTTTTTTTTGTTGTTGTTTGTTTGTTTTGTTTTTTTTGTTCACCTCTTCTCATCATTTAGGGAATTCAAACTCTACTTTCTGGACACGCCAACCCTCTTTTGATCCTCACCTGCACCATTCCTCTGCACTGGACCTTGTCCCATGCTGTTCTTTCCACTCGAACAACTCTTTTCTTGTGCACTTGGCTAACTTGCTCCCATGAGTGTGTGAAGACAGACACCTCTTTCTCATGGAAGCCCCCTCGGGTTCCCAGCCTGGGTATCCCTCCTGTGAGCTCTTGCACACAGCTGTGCACCGCCCCCCATCACGTCTCACGGCACCCTGGCTAGGTAAGGAGAGTGCATTCTCTTCCCTCCTTGGCCCATCAGAGCTTTGTGCAAATGGGGACTGTGTCATCAGTCTCTCTCACATCATCTCTGGTGGCTTGCACAGCAGCAGGCACACGGAGGGGCTCTGAATGTCCTATTGAATGGTACTGAGTCTTATCATCTACTCCAGGGTGGGAGGAAAGAGCAACCACGTCGACTTATATTGTAGATCAGACAAGAGCAAGGATAGAAGACAGGGCACGCTAGCAGCATTCAGGCAGACGAAAAAGAAAAATCACTCCTTCATTCCTACACAAGAGAGATGAGCTGGGCTGGGAGGGTTTTCCAAGAAAGCAGGAAGAAGGCAGAGAGAGGAAGAGAGCAAGACAGTGAGATGGAGGTGGGCGGTTGGCACTGCTGGGGACCTGGGAGCTCTTCTAGCCCCTCTGCCGTCACTAGCCTCCTCCCGGACCATGTCCTCACCTAGAACACAGAAGTTCCTCAAGAAGACAGGACGGCATTCTGGGGTGGGCTTTGCTCATGGCTGATGGAACTGGCTGATATAGGGCTCCTAGAGGATTTCATTTACTTGCCATTTTATTAAAGGTGCCTCATTTTATTACTAAATCATTAATGAGCAACATGCCGCCCAGAGGGGTCCAAGTTCAGCAATACAGAGGTATGGTAACTTCCAGGCACCCCTTTAGGACCTTATAAATCATTTTGGAGGTTCTTAACTTTACTTCATTATTTTTGAAGATAACGGGGGTCCCCTTTTGAGTGGTCTCTGGAGAAGCCCACCTGGGCAAATTGTGCATCTTCCCCTCTGCTAAGCTTTTAATAAAGAACCCCCTCCTCCCTCACCCCTTTTCTCAGCTCACTCCCAGGCCAGAGGCTGTGCCTGGGCCTTGGGTTTCCACTGGCCTCCCGGGAAGCACACACACCAAGGGCTTCTGAGGCATGTCCCATTATCTGGATGACACGGCCATTAGTAACCATAGCAACCTCCCTTCCCTGGCTTTTGTGGCTCCAAGAGTCTAAATTTACACAGGTCTCTTCCAGATTTGAAGGGGTTATGGGGACCCAAGCAGAGTGGCACCTTCCTTGTGCCACAACAAGGCAAATGTGAAGCACTTTCAAACCTTTCAGGTAAAAAAAAAAAAAAAAAAAAAAAAACAACCTCAAATTTCAGATTGAGCAAACTTGAATCCTTACTCTCGGTCAAATCCAAAAAGAAAAGAAAAGAAAGAAAGAAAAAAAAAAGACACGTCTTTTTCTTGCTTATTTCTAACAGCCGTGAACGCAAAACATACGGAGGCTGTGTTGATCAGAGAGCTGTGACTAGCTTCCTGCATGGGCAGGCTGGAAGGCTGGTGCTGAAACAGGCCCAGGCAGCAGGGCTGTGCCCTTCTTATATCCTTGCAAATGAGGACATGGGGTTATCAGCCCCTATCTTTCTTCAAGAACTTTGAAAAAGAACTCATCACCACACACACACACACACAAAAATGATAAATGTATTAGGTAATACATATGTGTGTGAATTAGCCCCACTAAGCCATTCCGCTACCTATATCTATTTCAAAACGTCATGCGGTACATAGTAAAGGCACATGAAAAATACAGGTAGAGCATCCCTAATCTGAAAATCTAAAATCCAAAATGCTCCAAAATCCAAAACTTCTTGCACACCAACATGATGGAAAAATTCCCCCATGTGGAAGATCCCACGTGGTAAAACTTTGTTTCATGCACAAAGTTATTAAAAATATTGCACAAAATTACCTTCAGGTTTTGTGTACAGGCACATGTGGAACATAAATGAACTTTGTGTTTAGGGTTGGATCCCAGCCTTAAGATGCCTCATTATGTATATGCAAATTCCCCAGCTCTGAAAAGAACTGAAATCTGAAATGCTTCTGGCCCCAAGTGTTTCATATAAGGGCTACTCAGCTCGTGTGTCATGTCAATGACCTGGCTGGTAGACACTGATGCTCAGCATCAATATATAGGGATGTTTTTGTCAATTAAAAATGTGTTAATTAAAAAAAGAGAACCCTTTGGTCATCTGGGTCAACATCTCGGTACCCACCACCTATATTAACCCTGCCCATGAGAGAGGAAGCCAGGATTCTCCCGTTGCCTGGGTGAGCAGGTGGCATTACCTGTCTAGGCCTGGCCAGCCTCTGCAGGGGCGCCGTCAGAGTCGGAGTCGGCCAGTTCCGTCGTGCCTTCTGCTGGGGTCTGACTCCAGCTGTCCGACCTGTCTGAGGTGACATCTTCCTCTCCAACGGTCACCTCCACATAGTCCACAACACCCGACTCCTCGTTCTCGTCGCTGCCCTGGCCGTCCCGGCTGCTGCCCTCTGACCGGTCCGAGGTGGCCTCTGAGGGCTTGGCTGGTAGACAGTCTTTTGCTTGCTCGTTGCCCACTTTCACTCTGGGGACCAACTTCTCCAAGTCCTCTTCGCAGAGTGTTTTGGGGTCCTTGTGACACTGCTGTACCATCTCACTTCCGTTCTTGGGGCTCTCGGTGGCTGGCTTTGTCGCTTTCCTGGCGGTGGCATCATAGCCGTGGTCATCTGAAATGGGCTGCTGCTGGTACTGCTCCATCCACTTCAAGGTTCCAGTTTTTAGCAAGCATCTGTTTTCCTTGAACCAACGCACGATCTCAGTTCGGACCAGGCCGGTCTTGGCCGCTAACTGGTCGTACTCCTGTGGGGTGGGCCACTGGGTTCTGGCGAACGTGCTCCTCAGGAGATGAACCTGTTCTTGATTCTGTGGAATTGCTGGTGAAGGGCTGGGCAGAGAACTGGCTAACTGGGCACCCGCGAGCTGGTCGAGTCGAGACAGAGCACCATTGGGGGCCACCACATCTGGGCCTTTTTTGCCAGACCCCATGGAATCCAAAACAGCCTGTTCCATGCTGTCCCGAAGCTTCCGCCTCTCTGAGAACCAGGAATCGATCTCTCTCCTGCTTAGCTTGGTCTCCACCCTCAGCCGATCCAGTTCTGCTTGGGTAGGAAAAGAGCTTTTCAAAAAGCTATCTTCCAGGACTTTAACCTGACCTTGTGTTTTCTCTTTGAACTTCTGGGGGGCAAAGTCTGGGTACGCATGGTACGTGCGACCGTGTCGGGAGGCTGCGATGGCCAGCTGGTCTTTGGCAAGGGATTCGCTGGTGATGTGAACGATGCCCCTCTGACACCGATACCGGTGGTCACTGAACCACTTCTTGATCTCGCTCCTGGCGAGGCCCGTGACCTCGATGAGCCGGTAGACCTCAGCATCGTCGGGAAACTGGCTCTGGAGGAAGCTGGCCTTGAGGTGTGCTATCTGCAACTTGGTCTTCTTGCGGTCGCTAGCTGGGGTGGGTGGGGGGTGGGCCACCTTGGGCGGAGGCTCTGGCACCTGGGTGACGTGTGGACGCTTGGGCTCAGGGGCAGCTTGGGAAGTCACCAATGGTCTCTTCTGGCCCTGGTTGGCCACTCCGGCCACAGCCAATGTGATGGGGGCACAAGAGACGGTTGTTGACCCGCTGGTCACCTGAGTCAGCACCAGGCTGGTCTGGCCAAGGATCTGGCATGGCAGAGCTGTCTGGAGGATGGGCTGTGACATCTTCGTGGGGGCCAGCTGGGCGGGCAGCACAGTGATCGTCGGTGGTACTGACTGGATGGTGCCGTTAAACATCTTCTTCCGGGCCTCCTCCACCTCCTCGGGGGACCAGCTGATGCCGTGTTTTAAGCGCTGCGTGGCAAACCAGATTCGGATGTGCTCCTCTGGGTGTTTGGAGGCAGCTGTCAGCCAGGACAACTCGGCCTGCGTTGGGTAAGGGAACTTGTTGAAGGAGTTGATCATGGTGGCGTTTGTGTCCAGGGCAGAGTTGTATTTGGTAGTATTTAGTGGGACGGGGACCTTGGGGACAAGGTTGATATTTGGTGGCAGCTGTACAGAAGGCATGACGTGTCCTAACGTGTCTTGGAGGAGCTCCACACCTCCCAGTCTCGAGAGGATCTCAGCAGTGTCTGTCATCAGTCGGGCAGTCCCTTCCGCGTGGTGCTCGTGGGTGGCCTCCTCGGGCTTCTTGGGCGCCTTCTTGGCATCTGCTTTCGGTTTTCCGGTCTTCATCATGGGGGTTTTACTCACTGAGATGCCGGGATCATTGTCATTCCCTCCAGGGCCACTGGTGGTGACAGATGCCACGTGGTTGGTGGCTTCAATGGACTGCTCCAAGATGGTTTGACTGTTGCGTTTGATCAACTTCAACTTGAAGTTGGTCTCCCCAGGGTGGAACTTGGAGTTGTGGTCAGACAAGGAGTCGTACTTTTTGGTTGTGAAGTTACATTCGGCACACACGTAGAGGGGGTTGAGGATCACGTTGGGGTGCTGCATGTCCACGTGCTCCGTGAACTCGTTCAGGTTTTGGGTGGAGTAGGGGCAGTATTTGCACTCATAACCCCCTTGGAGTTTTTTGGACTGGTTTTCCCCCATTGATTTCACCTCGATCACTTCGTTCTCTTTGGAAGCGTTTTCGGGTTCTGCTGCCCAGCTATCCTTGGCGGTGTCAGGCTGTGGCACGCCCATGCCTTTTTCTTTGGCCCGGTCTGCCTCCTCGGGCGCATCTTGTTCCACCACTTGGGATGTCCGGACCATGCACGGGGTTGTGGATTTTCGCTTGCTCGCCATGCTAGCAGTGTGCAATGGCTAAATTTTGGAGGAGGGTAGGGGGAGGGCAGTGAAATTCTTGGAATAAATCAGAGAAAAGGCTTTTGGCTTTATTCTCCCTCAAATGGCTTTGGCTTCCTTGAATGCTGTAGTCTCCCCTTGGAGTTTTCAGAATGATTTCAGCACAGAAAAGTGTAACTGCACCAATTGCTGCACACACCAGGTAGCGTCATAGCTGTGGGGCAGGAACAAAGACAGAGTCAGTGTCTCTTCCCAATGCAACAGAAACCAGCATCTCTTTTGGAGTTGCTCCCTTGACCCACCCCAACTGGTGGCCAAATCAAACACTCATGTCAGCCCAGATGGCACGAGCGCAGGCGCTTATCAACATGAAAGGTCATATTCTTCTTTTCCCTTCTCAGGAAGGAAGTGGAAACTGGCCTGCAGTGAGCAAACAGGAAGGGGGTCACCACTTCATGTTTAGAGACAAACACATACAGAAAAGGAACCGGGTATTGAGCTCTTCTGAAGGGGGAAGGGGGTTGTGGAGGGAAAGCCACGGGTGAGATGTTGCTCAGGGGCTGGCGAGCTGCTTTTTATGGTCCATCAGAAGCAAGATGCTGACCTGGGACCAGCAAGTGGGTTTCCGTGGGTGTTAGGAAATGGATAGGAACACATTGCTTCTTATCATAAAAGCAAAATCAGGATGGAAAATCCAGAAAGTAAAGAAAAGTATAAAGGAGAATAAAAACAAGCATTCTAAATACTGTAGTTTCTTCATTTCATTTAAACAGGGTCCTGTTTCTGTAAATATTGAACAAGGCCATGAGTTAAAAAATGCTGTCTGTGGCTGTGCTTAGGGGATACCGTGCATGAAGCATTCAGCCATTCAACTTCTGCTGGATGTTTAGTTCCAATTTTTGGCTTTGATTAACAGAACTGCAATTCCTATTTCTGATAGCTTCCCTTGACAAAGGCCTAGAAATCGTTCTTGTGACCTGTGTGGCTAAATTTTTGCCTCAATTGGTCTTTCCTCTGGCAAAATCTGAGAGGGTGAGCTTCCTACCCGTGTGACATAAAATAGCACCATTAAAAAGCCCTGCCAACTAGACAGGGTGGGCCTCTTTCAATATGCTTTTATGCTTTTCTTAATAGCTAGTAAACTTGAATTGTTTTAAAAGATTTTCTTGCCATTTATATGTATTCTTTTATCAATTGTTTATGCCATTTTAATATCGTGGTATTAAGTGGTTTATTACAAATTTGTGAGAGTTCTTTCCATATAAGAAATGTTAATACTCTGTTAAAATTTTTTTTCAGTCTATTGTTTACCTTGTAGTTTTCCATTGGGTGTTTTTATATGTTTAACATGTAGAAATTTTAATTTTTACATAGTAAATTTATCTTTTTCTTTTCTCTTGTGGCTTCATTGTGATTTTATATTTAGAAATTGATTCCCTTTCTTCACAGCTGAGACATGTTAACCCATATTTTTAAAGAGTGTTTAAGATTCATTTCTTACATTGAATTCATCTGGTATCAAATTTATCTTAGGTTACACTGTAAGCACAATTCTAACCATTTTTCTTGAATGTTCCCTAATATCTCAGTAGCATGTATTGTGCTTCTGATCTAGCTATGGAGTCTTGCATTTATGCCCTGCTTTCAAAATGTTTTTGTACATTTCGAGGACATTTCGATATCTGGTAGAGTGAGTTTCTCCTATATGCTCTTCTTTTGCAAAATACTTCTTGGTTATGTAGAACATCTGTTCTCATAAGTCAGAATCAAAGGCAAAACAATCCTATTAGAATTCAAATTTTGATTAGAATTGCATTAAACAAATATTAATTTGGGAATACAGACACAATTTGCTTGTTAGGAAGCGGGCCACCCTCATGCAGGAGTGGGATGTGTGGGAAGCCTTTTATCCTGTGGCTAAAGAAGGAGGGAAAGTGTTTTGGAACAAGGATACCTGACCTCCTGGAGAAGGGAAGGGAAGAGATGACCCATCACCCCTCACCCCTCCCACTGGCCTGGTTTGAGTCCCACTGAAGAGAGGGCCTTAGGCAGAACAAAGAACTTGCCTTCAAGAGCTGCTAGGTTGCTGGGCACAGTGGTGCACACCTGTAATCCCAGCGGCTGTGAAGGCGGAGGAGGAGGATGGTGAATTCCAAGCCAGCCTCAGCAACTTATCAAGGCCCTAAAAAACTCAGTGAGACCCTGTCTCTAAGTAAAATACAAAACAGCCTGGGGATGTGGCTCAGTGGTTAAGTGACCCTGGGTTCAATTCTCATTATTTAAATTAAAAAAAAAAAAAAGCTGCTAGGCCCACACCCACCTGCTGAGGGGCTCAGGTGACAAACCTGAGCAGGACTTGGAAGAGAGGTGTTCCCCTGGTCAGCACAGAACCTGGCCCTCCAACATGGGAGCGCTGGATGTTTCAGGCTGGGCAATTCCCTCAGCAATGGGGGTGAGGATCTTTCAGGGATGAGGAGAGGACATGGGAAAAGCAGATGTCTTTTTGTCAATGTCACTGATGTATCCAGTCTCCATCTCCACATGAGCTTCAGCCTCTGGAACCTGCTCTGAGCCTCAAGAGTTCGTCTCCACCCACAGTCCTGCCATCTCTCACTTGAGCCAACGTCTCTCTGCCTCCCCCACACAATCACTCAGTCAGCATCCTGTCCACTCTGGTTTCAAAGCAGACCCAGGGTTGACCCTGCTCACCATTTCCACCTCTCTCCCCCTTGTCTAAGCCACCGTGTCTCCAGCCTGCATTACCATGACAGCCTCCTGTGGTCTCCTATTTCTTCTCTCAGGAGCAATGCAGGGAGGTTTCGAGATCAGAGTTGGTTCATGTTTCCCCTTCTGCATGGAGCCGCCTCCTCCTCCCCATCAGAATGAACTCTGTTCCTTTGCAACAGCCTGCAAGTTGGGCATCTCTGGCCCATGCTGCCCTCTGCCTCTTGCTCACATGGTCCAGCTGCTCTGCCAGGAGCATTGCTTTCCTTCCCGGCCTCCATTCTATTCCACCTGCTCGTCTCAGGGCCCCTGTGTTCTACTTCATC
Source organism: Callospermophilus lateralis (assembly GCF_048772815.1). Lineage (NCBI taxonomy): Eukaryota > Metazoa > Chordata > Mammalia > Rodentia > Sciuridae > Callospermophilus > Callospermophilus lateralis. The sequence goes on along the minus strand of NC_135320.1, from coordinate 75,052,084 downwards.
CCGCCTTTCCTGACCACCACCACTACATAAGTCATGCCTCTCCTGGCCCCTATTTCCTCATTTTGTTTTCTTCAAAGCGCAGTTCAAGGGTAGCCAGTTTGTTTATCTGTTTTGTGGTGACGAGGGAGGGAGGGAGTGAGCGTCTACCGACGTGTTTGTGTCTCCTTCCAGAACAATGCTGCTTAGTATGGCAGCCACGGGCCCCACATGGTTCTCTGAGTTTATGTTAATTAAAATGTAGTAAAATTAAAAATTCAGTTTCTTGGTCACACTAAGCCACATTTCTGGTGCTCAAGAGCCACATGTGTCTAGTGGACATGGTGCTAAGTAGTACAGAACATTTCTACCGTTGTATTAGATGTTCTAGAAGACGGCATGATTCTAGAATAGCTCTCTAAGGCAAAAACCTTTCACGGTGGTTTCCCCAAGATACTAGAACACGGCTTTCCCACAGTATGTTTTCGGTTTTGCATAAATGTTGCCACATATTAGATTAACTGCAGGAAGGCTACCTTGCTCACGTAGGCGAGTGAGGGATGGTAAAACCTCATGAGCATTCAGTTGTGTGTGTTTGCCTGGTTGTGTGTATTTGTGTGGGTGTGTGCTGGGGGGTTTTATGAATGGAGCAAACTTGTAAGGGAGAGATCCTCAAGTTCTGCCTGGGGCACTATTGACACAGCAGAATGTGGCCAAATTTGCCCCATTGAATTAAGGAGTTTGGGATACTTGTTACAATTTTCAAAAGAGAAGCAGCAAAAGGAGACTTTTTTCCCCTGCAGAGTAAAGATTTCAGGCAGCAGTGAGTACCAGAGAGAAAGGACCTTTCATATAAGAAATGCCCATATTCAGAACAATTGAAATCTGTTGACAAGTGAGCCCACAAGATAAGGCAATTTTGGCGGAACATCCTGGAACATCTCAGTGTTTCAAAAACTGTGGGTTTGAACATATCTCCTAAAACTTACTTGGCAACCAGGCAACCAGACTAGGTTGACCAGAAAGGGAAGGAAAGAAGGAAAGAAATTGGGGAGGCCTCAGAACACATGAGGCCTTCATCTCTCAGGGTCCCCTGATGGAGGCATAAGAAACACTGTCCTTGGAAGCATAATCGTGGCATGACCAGGGGCTGAGTGTCTATGGAGCACACCACGGGAGCATCTATTTGAAAGGCTGCTGTGGGCCACCAGTAAGGTCAGGAGCAGTTCCACGAGGCCTGGCACTCACCAGCTTTAAGGCTGAAGTGTTTGGGGCAAATTCTTCATGTTTGGATACTCACTGGTCAAAGTTGGCAAAAACAAAAAAGGGATAAACAAGTCAATATATGAACAAGATGCTAAGACTCAATGCCATCAGTGTCCCTTCCATAATGAGTAGCAAGTATCCTCACAGGCCAGCTCTGAGTGGCAGATCTTGCCCTGGGCCAGCTTCCCAACAGGTCTGCACTGGGCACTGGCTATCGACGCCAACCCGAAAACTGTCCACTTCGAGGGAGCAGGGAGTTGTCCCTGCCTGTGGAGGTTATCCAGCAAGTCACAAGTGAGCATAGTTGAATATCCTGAGACCCAGGCAGAGGGGGAGGCAAAAAGTTTCCTTTATTCAGAAACATGGTCTGCGCTGGACCTTTCTGTCTGGGAGTCCCACCCCTAGGAGAGCCAGGAGAGTGACCAGCAGGCGTGAATGTGGAAAGAAAACAAAGCACCACAGACACTCTTGCCTCCTTGGTATGTTTCTGACATTGACTCAATTTCCCTTTCATCCTCTACAGCATCTGCTGTGCACCCCAAAGAAACCCAACCACGAATGAGAAATGGCAAAGCCTGGTTAGCGATTGTGACTTGGGGGGTGGAGCAGAGCCTGGGTTCTGCATCTGTGGCTCCGAGTGAGATAAGGCTCTCAAGGAAGCCCCCTCCCGCTGCATCTCCTCCCCACCCTCCTGTCCAGAGACAGAGCGGCGATTTCCTGACCTTTCCCCACAAATGGCCTGCAGCCCCCCCCTGGGGAAGGAAAAATGGGTCAAACTGCCAGACTAGCTCGGGGAAACTCTTCTCAAGGTGGGTGACATTTGCCTGGAGGTCTGTGTGGGGGAAATGGCGGGGTGCTTGACCTCCTGGGGAAGGAGAGGAGTACTGCTGAAGAGGAGCCTGCAGCTGGGGGTCTCCAGCCCCGGAGCGCAGAGGTGGTGGGGAGCCGCGGCCTGGGGTGCTGGTGCTCAGGAGTGCCCAGCTCCCTGCGGATGGCCTCGAAGATTCCACCTTGGACTTTGACAGGACACCACTTCTCATTTCAGAGCTTTCCACTGGGGCTGTCAGAGGAAATAACAGGGCTGTCTTCAACCCTTCAAAGGAAGCATCTTGTGAAGACATCAAAGCCAGAAAGGGTGCTTTTAGCTTTGCGAGGTCTTCTTACAGGGCTGTTAACAGATTCCGCCTCAGTTCATCCACGTGGATCTTTCTTTGGGAAGGGTTGTTTCTTTATGTTTTAAAACCACAACATTACCCCTCTCTGAAAGGAATACTGATGGGCAGGCGTGTTGGGGGATGTGGTGGTTGGGGTGGAAGGAATTTCTCAGCTCCAGATTCCCAGCTCTTCTCTTTTCTCTCTGTCCTTGCTATTATTTTTTCATCCACTGGAAGGAAGTTGTGTTTGGAAGGTCATTTGGTGACCCTGAGTTCATTCCCAAGTTTTCTGATTTCTCCCATCCTCCCTTAAATCTAAATTTGAATTTTGGGGGTGGGCCTCCGACATGGTTCCCAAACTATCACATATCACCTGCAGTGTTTTGTGAAAATACCTGTTCCCGGGCCCCAGTCCAGAGTCATTAAACACAAACGTCCAGGCACAGGCCCCAGGATCCTGTATTTGTAGCCAGCAGCCCATGTGACTCTGCTGGGCAGCCAGGTTGGTAGTCGGGGCAATGAGACATCACTTGACCTCTTCCACTTGAGAGCTGGTTGGGCAAAAACCAACTCTGTCTTATGAAGATGCAGAGATGTTGTGAGTGGCATTTTTGATGCAGCCGACACTAGAGGTAGCTGCAGCTCCCTGTGGGGTCATGGGAGTGGAGATGCTCGCCATCCAAGGGGAACGATGAATGATTCAGAGGACCATGTGGAAATGGGGGCGGGGGGAGAACTGCACAGATAATGATCTCCAAAAAGAATAGAATGCAGAACGTGGGAATTCAGTAACACAGGATCAAACAGCCACGCTACCACAGGAGCCACTGCAGAGGGGCTGGTGGTTTGGTAGAGATGAGCTTTAAGAAGCTGTTTCCTGTTACCTGTGTTTTTTATATTGCTAGTTTCTCAAGCAACACATTTTTAAAAAGAAAAGGGGCTTGCTGAGCTGGTCAAGCCTAGGCAGGATAACTAAGGAAAGCGTCATTTCCATCTCTTCCCACAGCTGCAAATGACAGCTATGATCTCCATTTTACAGACAAGAAAACTGAGGTTCAGTGTTACACAGGACGAGGAGTCTCCGCTCTCTGCCTTTGCTTATTACAGTTGTCTACTGGTGACAATTCCACTTCCTGATACTGCGTCTATAAATTAAATTCCTCACAAATTGCTTGTGGCCTTCTCTCACTGGGAGCGTTCACAGGAGTCAGACTTCATTGAATTGTGATGCCCTTCAACTTGCTGCTCTGAATTGCTCCCTCATTAGGCAGAAAAACGCTCCCATGGTTCCTCCATGTTGAAAAAGCTTGGTGAGTGGCAATGGACGAAATGAGGTCTGTGGCTACTTCCTGCCCGTTAGCATCATCATGGATATGAGCACACAGGGCTCTGAGAGGAGGCGGGGTCTCCGGCCAGTGGTGGAATAGAGATGGTGGCTTCAGACAGGTTAGCCACTGAGGGGCGGAGAAAACCAGCTACACCTGAGAAGGCAAACCTGTCCCAGATGTGAGCCCAGGGTTTCTCCTTTACTCAGAAACACTGGGTCCCAAGGCACAGGGCCTTGCAGCTCTTCAACAGGTGAGCACATGGCCTGTGGGAGCCTTGCTCACCTTCAGTGCTCACCTGGCTAGTGAAGGTCGGGCAGACTAGGGCCAGCCTCTGCAGTTTGAATCCTGGCTCTGTCATTACTAGTGGAGGAGTTCACCTTCCTCTGGCCACAGCCAGGCTGCCCACTTCACAGCCCCCAAACCCATACACCACCTGGAGCACCCCAGACGTATACACTAACTCACCATGGCCAGCCTTGGTTCCTGTAGTTATAACCCACAAGATTGGACCAGATGAGAACCTGGAGTCCCTAATGGGTGACTTGGACAAGTAATCCAGCATTAGTGCAGAGGGGGTTGGCCAGTGTGTTCAGATGTACTGTTCCACTGTGGTCCCCAACGTCATCTTTGGCTGCCAACCCTGTAGAAGGGGCTGTGCACTTACATGAGCTCATCCCCTGAGCTGTGCTGCTTGGAGCTCTTTTTGTTCATCTTTTGTTCTCTGCCCATTGAATTTTCTACGGAAACTGTTCCAATGTCTTAAATGCTCACAACTTTTTCTGTTTCAGCAGAAAGTTGTACCTTGATTCTTACTGGGAAAATCAAAGCCATCTGATCAAGGTCACAGATCAACATCACCTTCTTCCTCATCTCCCCACATCTCTTCTCTCCAGCAGGACAGAGGGAGGTAGTGGGTCTCACCATGAGAAGGCTAATCCCCCACCTAGCCTCCTTCCTCTCTCTCATCAGTTCTCTCTGCTATTGTCTCCCTTCATGGGTCACCTTTCCTCTGGGGAAGCATCTCAGTTTGCCAGTCCCCTAAAAAAGTAAGCAAAGCAAGCAAACAGGAAGAGTGAGACTGAATTTCCCTCAATGGCATTATTCCATCACTGACTGCAAATCATTATTCCAACTCTTGCTTTCTGTGTCTTCTGGGTGATAGAGTCATCACGCCTTTGGGGTCTGGTGCCACCACTCATGGTCATGTTACCCTGGACAAATTGTGTCAACCTTTCGAAGCCTTGGCCTTTCCATTTCCAATTTGGGGAGGAAAATAGCACCCACACCAAGGAGTTGCTGAGAGTCTCTAGTGAGCTAATTTGCATAAAATATTCAGCTCGGTGCCTGATCTGTGATGATGAGCTCTGAGCTCACAACACAGGGTACTTGTTGTTAAGATGATTCACCATCAGATTTCTCAAAGGAAGTTTGCAGTGGACACTGCTCTCTGCTAGTCTTACTGCATGGTTCAGCCATTACCTGTGTGGATTCTGCTCTCCCTGCTTAAATATTCCAAACTACTGACTCTGGAGCAAACTGCCTTCCTTGATATCCCTCCCCCTGCTCCTCTGGGCTGTGTCCTGGTCCTCTTGGCCATTCCTTCTTTCCATCTTCTGCTCTTCACAGGTGCATCTCCATGCCCTGGACTCCTTCTCATCCTTCCCTTCATCTTCCTTGGGGAACTTATCATCTGAAAGCTTGCAGATGCATTCAGATACCTGCCAAGCTGACCTCCCTGGCCCCACTCCTTCCTCCAGAGCCCCAGGCTTTCCTTCCCAGACACTGGCTGCCAGCAAGAAGGTAGGATGGACCAGAGGGATTTGTAACTATGCAAAGGCTTGGGTGGCCACTTTTTGAAACCTCACTTTTAAACAAGGCCAAACTTCATGAAAACCAAGGAACATAAAATATGAACAGAACATGGATAATCTATTCTCAGTCCAGTAGAGAACAGACTCTACTCTCCTAGGCGTCCCTGAAGGAGAACTTGGCAGAGGCTGGGCTGGATGGCCTGTAGTGTCCTCCAAGCACATACTCTGCATCCATGACCACTACTAGGATCTTGTGCACCTTACTTACATTTGACACGCTGAGAACCAAGTTTGTCTCGTGCCTCCCAGACCTGGACTTTCTATAATGGTTCTTACACTAACAAAAGTACCAGAAGCTACTGTTATGCAGGCTGGGATCCTGGTTTCTTCCTGCTCCTCCATTTCCCCCACCCCTTTTTTATCTGTACCCCCTGACGCTGTCCTGTAAGCCTCCTCATTCTTCGTTCCTCTGCTCCAGGCTGGGTCTGCCTGGCGGTTTCTCACCCTACCTCATGGGCGGGCCTGTGGGAAGTAAGCATTGTCTGTCCAGCATCCTTTCCCTCCTCTTCTGGCAATGTCTGGGCAAACTCTGGACACATGTGGAACCCCAGCAGTGTGCACGTGACTGGGTTCTGATCAGTAAGAACATTGTGTCCTCCAGGAACCATGAGCGATTAAGGAATGGGCCCCCATCCAAGTAGAGCAGTTGGAATCAGTGCCATTTCGTTCTGGGGCTTTCATTGGAACCACTGGAAATAAAAATATGCTCCTTGTCTGGAGGTGTTGAAGGGATCAGATGTAAGCCCAGAAGTGCTACTGGTTATCTTGTCACCGAGAGCCGTGTGGAGAGAGGCAGAGAACGGGCCCTGGTAACATCGCACTGTGTCTGAACCCAACAGACAATGGCTTTTCCATTGTGCCACTTTGTGAAAACCAGTTGGATGGGGTTTTCTGTCTCTTGTGATTGAAAACATCCCAACGGACCCAGTTTCAGGCCCACTTCTCTGCGGCTACCATGTCTTCTAAAAGAGCCCTTCTCAGCCTTTTTCTGCCACAAAGGCCTGCCGGGTGCCATGGCCACTTGCAACTCTCTCTCTCAGGTCCCTGCCATCCTTGTTGTGCTGGCTACAATTCCACACCCTTCTCTCTCCCTTAAAAAAGAATCTCAGAACATGAGTGGGAGCGACATTTTTATAGATAACCTTGTGTACTTGCTAATTGAGAGAAACAAGCCACTGACAGACTTCAAAACTTTATTTTTAGCAGCAGATTTCTTGCTGCCACATACCTCACAATGGACGCCATCACCGAACACCCTGTTCCTACATAGGAATCCGATTGCGTCATCTCTGTCTTCAGAACCTCCCTAGGAGTACTGGGAGCAAACAGAGAGACGCTTCTGACCATCCAGCTCCACCACAGCACCCCGTTCCCTTCCTCCAACATCCCAGCATTTGTAAAGTGAAATACAGCAGAAGACTATTCTTTTTCTGTTCTTTTCTTTTTTCCAAGAGACAAACATGAAACTTGGGAAAGAGAACACATTTTGTTCATTTGTTCATTCATTCACTCATTCAGGTGTTCGAGCTTGAGAGCCTGCTGTGCCAGACTCTGCTTTGGATATTCAGGGAACAGACTGAGAGATTCCTGCCCTCCAGAAACCTACTGTCTAGGAGAGGAAGATGGAGAGAAAATAGGAAACACAGAACCTACAGGCAGCAGGAAGTGCTATGCAGGGTTTTTTTTTTTAAATTTTATTTTTTAAAAAAGACATGCTGATGAGACCTACTGTCAGTGAGACAGCAGGGAAAGCCTTCTGCACGAGTCAGGCCTGGGGTGGGAGCCACATGTCAAGAAAGAGCAGCCTTGGCAGCCAGTGGCTTTCAATGAAAACAGAAGAGGAGCCTCACTTACCACTTGGGACGTTTCACAATCACTGCAGAATAATTTTCGATTATTATATTACATATTATTATATTATGTTCAAATACTATATCATGATGTTATAATATTATTATAATTATAATACTAATATTCTGTTAGTGTTTAAAATCCTGTTCTTCCCAAAGATACTCTTTTGAAAGGTCTTAAAAAGCTTCATGGAGAAGTACAATTTTCATTTTCCAACGTGAACACATAACTCTTCAATGGCTTTATAATGGAAAAAAAGTTTTTCCTTTTCCCTACAGATGAATTGAGAGGAGTCCTAAGCCCTATGGCTCTGAGAGTCATCTGTAAGTGCAAGATCAAATATTAGGAGAAATTTTAGTCTCAGAGGATAGTTTTTAAAAAGTAGGCAAGAAGCAGAAGTACAGCATACATTTTTTTGGAAGTGGTTAACATAAAGCACTGTCTTTAAAGTTATAAATCAGGACGTGGCACCCTAACCGACTCCTTAATGAGAGAAGTGATGGAGAAAAGCCAAAATCAACTGGGTCCAAGAGCTCTGGAGTGGGAAGAGTGAGGTCCATTCGTTAAGGGCAGTTCATGAGATTTGCTAAGAGACAGAATCTAAGTATGGTGTGAGGACCCAAAATTTTGTTCTTAACATTATTGTAAGACTTTAATGGGCTACCTGCCTGGGGCAGGTGGGTGACATTTCTCCCAGAAGGCTGGAGTGATGGATTCTATAAAGTGGCTGCATGTCCTGATGTCATGGTGGATTGGGATGTTTTTAGCTGCCTGTTAAGTAGGGTGGGTGAGTCCACAGCTCTGCAATCAGGATAGAGCTAGGTTTAAATTGAGGCTCCATCCAGCCCTTTCCATTGTTGAGACATTCCACCTCTCCCGGTCTTGGTTTCTTCATCTATAAATCTGGGGCTAATGCCCACCTCATAAGATAGTTGGTATTAAATGGTGTAGTGTGTATACACACCCCACTTTAACATTAAAATACTTGCAAATGCTGAACAAATGGTAAGAATGTGGACCAAGTGAAATCAGCTCCAGGATGCACCAGGACCACGCAGAAATCAGTGTGTTAGGAAGTGACAGCTGATCACAATGGCTCATGACTACATTCAAAAGAAACAGCCTTCATGTGAGTGTCTGCCTGGGTTTCAAATCACAGATCTGTGACATGTAGCACTTTGACTTTCCGTCTTTTCCTGAGCAATAATCTTGAAAAAAAAATGAAGCAACAGGATTAAAGATGAAGACATATTTTGAAACAGCTGATCCCTGATGCTCTCATCTTTTCCAAGGCAAAGCATTCTTTCTCCTTGTAGGAAGAATCACAGCAGCCACCACCTCGTACAAGCACAGCCACCCACACACCCACACACAGAGAGCCAGGGCTGGAGAAGACTGATGTGTTTCTAAAGTGAAAAAAAAAAAAAAGTCTTGCTGAGACAGAAACAAGAGGGAATCAATTCCGGTTTTATGTGTCACATACATAAATAAATAAGGCGCTATCAAATGTTTAAGATGGGCCTCCTCTGATTTACAATCCATCAACTTCTGCTATCAAAACATTTAGCGAGGCTGTGAGACTACAGGGATTTGTTATATTGACAATTCCCGGTGTAACCTTTTCATTTCTCTCCTTGTGGGGATCCGTGCACACTCCATCTTCCTGGAGCCGGGAGGGGAGGGAGATTTCTGTGTTCCCCAAGCAGGGAGCAGGGTGAGACAGGGCTTCCTTTTTCCCTCCCACTCCCAACCCCAGCCCCCAGACCATCCTCTGCATCCCCAAACCCACAGCTTTCTCCTAACCCCTTTCATCTCTACCTAGATAAAGGCTAAGGGTTCACCCTCCTTCTCTGGTAGAAGGTCTTCCTCAGAGCCATTCACTCAAGCCAGAGACACCCCGACGAAACCACACAGGTTCAAACCACATCCAAAGGCTATGCTTCTTCATCTCTTTGCCTTGGTCCTAGGGTGTGGAAGGCTGAAAGATGGCCCCGAAGATGCCCAGGTTCTAATCTCTGAAACCTGGGAATGTCACTTGGCATGGCCACGGGGTTTATGACAGTGTGAAGTCTCTTGAGATGGAGAGACCATCCTGGACCACCCAGGACACAAGAGGGAGGCAGGAGGAGCCGTGACTAGGGAGGAGCAACCGGAGATGTGAACAGGAGCAGATGTGGCCCGAGGCCCTGCGAGGACAGAGAAAGGCAGCCACAGGCCACGGAGCGCAAGTAGCTACTGGCAGCTGGAAGAAGTGAGAATCCTCCCCCAGATGTCCAGAGGACATGTCCAGGGGATCTGACCTTTACTGACCCCAGTAAAAGAATAAATGAATGGTTCTGTGAGCCACTAGGTTTGTGGTGATCTGTTTCAGCAGCCACAGAAATATAAACACAGTGGGGATGCTGAGCCTGGTTGCAGCCTGTGGGATTCCTGAGGCTCTGCCCCACCTCAGGAAGCTCCACCCTGCTTCTAGAGGCCCCTTCCACCAGCCCTGGTGATGCTGAGCCCCTGCATCTTAAGACTCTGCACAGAGCTAGAACTCCTAGCCCCGATCCACAGGACCCACCAGGCCCAGGCCACTGCTGCTGCCTTCAGCGGCCACAGAATTGCCACAGCTGGGATGATTACCTCTGCTCTGGATCTACCTCCAAATCAGTTTCAAGATTTATCACCTCGTTCCCCAGGGCTACTGTCCTGGTCCAAGTCACCCTCACCTCTCCTCTGGGTCTCCGGCCTGGTTTCTCTTGGCCTGAGTCATGTCCTCTCTGCTCCCCTTCATTTATTCTCCAGGAAGAAAAAAATGTGAAATAAAAGTGGGAGTCATGTCTGCTGAATATGCTGGTCCTCAGGCCACACCACAGAGTAATGGTACCAGAACCTCAGCTTGGGACAAGCTGTCTCTCAGGTTCTCCAGGAGATGCTGATGGCAGCTGGGTGGCAACCCCTGCCTGGAGTCTCCCAGAACACAGGGAGAAATGACCAGGTGTCTGCTGGATACCCTGGCGACACCCAGGGGTGCTGGGAGCCATCAGCCAAGTAGGTATGACAAATTCCTTGCCAGCTTACTCCCATGCTGTCTAGTGGAAGGACTTCTGAAAGGTGACCTTGCTCAAGGACCAGGGCAGGATCCGTGTTTAGGGTGTTCCCCCTTTAGAATAGGGCGGTTTAGCATAATAGGAGATTAGGGTGTTCCCCCTTTAGAATAGGGCGTATCCTGCTGCTGAGTTCCTCTTGAGTGCTTAGGGTCAGACAGTATATTTTGGGAGACAGAAGCCCATGCGGAGTGGATTTGGGACAGAGTGGATTTGGGCAGAGAACGTGGATTCCCCCAGAGCGTGTTTGTAGACGGCCGGTGTGAGATCGGGAATAAAGAATTGCTGTTTGAATCTACAAGCTGTGTGGAGACTCGTGATTTGTGCCCAGCCAGAGACTGCGGCACAGGGGTTTAGACACCTGCTCTGGGAGGTTGGAGGACTTTACCCTGAGGCTGTTAGAACCAGGCCTGTTTCTCAGTTGACCTAAGAAATATCTTCCTCATCATTTTCCAGGTCTACAGTGAGGATCAAATGTGATGATAGGGGCAAAGGTGCAGCATGCTTTCTCTGGTCTCCTCCCTCTCTCCTTCCTTCCTTCCTTCCTGTTTTTAAAGGTCATATAAGAGATGAATGTTGCTATGGTTACAAGGTGTCTCCCCCCCCCCATCCCCCTCAGTTCATGGTTTGGAAACTTAATCCCTGAATTCATATATTAATAGCATTGGGAGGTGAAACCTTGGAGAGGTAATTTGTATTACTTGAAGTCATAAGGATGGGGTACCATGATGGCATTGGTGGCCTTTTAAGAAGGGGAAAAAGAGACCTAAGCTAACATAACTTCTGTCTCACTATGTGATGCCCTCTGCCATTTTATGAGACAGCAAGATGATCCCGACCAGATCCTGGTACCATCCTTTTGGACGCCCAGAACTGTAAGACGTAAGTTAATCACCCAGGGATAGGGAGAGGTATTTAGTTGTAGCAACAGAAAATGAAGTAAGACAAATGTCTTGTGGTAGGTCACTAAAACGGTGGCAGCTTTGTCTCTGGGCCCAAGTCTAACAGAGAAAAATGTGAGGTCTCACGCACAAACTTCAGCCTTTCCCACACAGCTAGCAGTGCATCACACCTGCGTAAAGGCCCATGGTTCCTGGAGGGTGCAGGTGTAGGCTCCTGTGTATTGCTGCACCCTGATACTACTAAATAGCTTTGGTCAGGCAGGGCAAAACCCAGAACTGTAACCTGGACACAATTCCCTCAGCTTCATTCATTTTATAAGTGAGGAAACTGAGACCTGTGAGGTGTCATGGCCCACACAAAGATATACAGGCTGGGGGGCTTTTGGCATGGCCTCTGGTATCCCATTGGAAGGTATGCCCTCCTGGATCTGGAGTGGCCCTCATGCCAGGAAGAGTAGCCATGCCCGCACAGGGACCAGCTTTGGGCTGAGAGAATGATGGTTCCGGTTGACCTTGCTGGTGTGATGTCCAAGGTGGATGGACCAAGGAGCAGGGTGCCCCTGTGCCAGTCACCGCTCATGGGCCTGACCATGCTCCTGCACCTCTCTTACCCCTCTTTGTTTTTTCAGAAGGGTTCTGGGTGACATGCTTAGCATGGAGCAGAAAATGGGAAGAAAGGTCTTTTTTAACGACCATCTTCATCATGAAGGCAAAATTCTCCCCACGCCTGAACAGTGTGGAAGGGTTCCAGGAAGGTACCATTTTTATTTAAACTTGGAAAGGAACCTTTGGGGCTGCCCAGGGTTTCACAACACCTCTTTCACATTTCTAAGCAGTTCTGTCAGCTGCTGCCCTTTTGCAGAAAACCACCATCTGCTTGATCCTTTTGGCCAACAGACCTCCCGTTTCTCTGCACCATCGACAACAGCGGCTCTGCTGACAGGAAGCAGCAGCCTCAGGTCCACTGTGCACCTCAGCACAAAGCTTTTTTACATGCACCCACTTGCAGAAGCCTCCTCACCTTGAGGAGCAGAGCAGGAAATACCAGAGCCTCTGTTTTCCCCGAGGCCACGGAGGCTGTGAAGGTTTTCTTCAGTGATCCATCTCAGAGCCTCCATTACACCTGCTCTCTGCTGGCAACTTCCGGTTTGCACACATGAGCAACAGGAAGGCTGTTACCTTCCTGTGGTACAAACAGGAGAGTGCTGAGCTGACCTGGAGACCAAAGCCAGATCCGCCTTTGGCCCCTGTGGTTTCAAACAGTATTAGTCAATAACAAACAACCACATGGCATCCATAGCTTCTTATACGTTAGATTTGGACTAGCCCCTGCTGTATTCTCTAGGTCATACTGAGAGAGTGCCAGCTACGGGCACAGAAGGGCAGGAAGCAAAACAATATTGAGTAGATTTTTTTTTTTTTTTTCAGACAGGAGAGGTGTGACTTTGCTCCATCCTTTTCCAGAGGAATCCCCAACTGTCAGCCTTAATGTACTAAAGCACTGTGACTCCGGGAAAGGAAGCTTGGCCAGCACATGAAGACACACATGGAGATACACGTTGATGGAGATAAAGAGAAACTGCACTGAGGGGATGGGGGGTTACTTTCCGGCCGATGGAGTGGATAAGAATCATCAAGGGGGGCTGGGGATGTGGCTCAAGCGGTGGCATGCTCCCCTGGCATGTGCGCGACCCGGGTTCGATCCTCAGCACCACATACAAACAAAGATGTTGTGTCCGCTGAGAACTAAAAATTAAACATTGGAAGATTCTCTCTCTCTCTCTCTCTCTCTTTCAAAAAAAAAAAAAAAAAAAAGAATCATTAAGGGGCACTTGCTGATAAAGGCGGGAAGAGGAAGAAATTCCAAGTCACCATGCCCAGGGTCATGGGAGAGGAGTTGGAAAAATGCTGTAACAGCTAGCTTGTGTGATGGAGGGACCATCTCTGAGGTGAAAGGCTATGTTGGCCTCCCCCCGGCTCATTTGTTTCATGGGGGAAATAACAGAAGTGATTACTCACAGATGGTTGTGGGACTCAAATAATAAGGTCAATTGAAAAAAGTGCATAACACAATTTGATGGCTGGAAGCCATGTTAACTATGAGATAATAAGACCAACAATAACAACAGCCACAGTATCACACACACACACACACACAGAGGCCTGTCTTTATGACAAACCCAACTCTTCCCAAGCCGAGATGATCAGCTGGCTTCCTCATTTCTTCTCCCACGCTATGGGGACACCAAGTGCTCTGTCGCTTGGGCTGACAAACACAAAGTCACCTTGAACACTCTCTGGGCCATCTTTCATGGTTGACCAGCATGTTCCAATGTACCTCATGAGATGGTCTCTCTCCCTCAATGAGTCTAAACTCTATCATGTGTTCATAACACTCCAGATAGTTCCACAAGAGTCCAAGCCTTTATCGCATCTTGCGTGGATTACTGGGATGGAAGGATATTCTTGCCTTTCACAAAGTATTAATCCAGATTTTATTACCATAATGAAATGTCTAAGGCAAGCTGCTTGACAATAAAAGAGGCTTATTTTGGCTTTCAGTTCTGGAGGCCCAAGGTCAAGGGCCTGTATTTGGTGATGGCCTTTGGCTGGCAGTCTCAGGGCATCACATGACAAGAGACAGCGAGTGCATGGGCCTCTCTGTGTCTCTTCTGGTCTCTCTCTTCCTATAAAGCCGCCAGGATTCAATCATGAGGGCACTAGCCTGATGACCTTATCTGATCACTTTTCAAATTTAATCCACCTCTAAACTCTAAGTTGGATAAGGTTTCCGCCCTCATGATACCTCACGAGGGGGGTTAAATGACCACACAGAAGCCGTGGGGCTCTCCAACCATTGCACATGGTCTTCCCCATTCCAGTGTGTCTTATGCCTGCTGCTGGGAAGCTTCTCCCAGCCTCCGACTTTTCCCATCCCCCTTTCCAGGCGTGACCTGTGGAGCCTCCCTGTTTTCCACTAAGTCCCTCCCAACGCATCCCTTGAACTCTCAGGTCTCCTAAGTCACTGATCCAAGGCTCCTACCCAGCCCCACAGGCTCTTCTTCCTGAACCTTCTGCTCCACAGGCTCTCTGCTTCTACCCCTCACCCTCTTGCCAAATATCTGTTGACCACTTGCCCGTGGGGCTTCTGGTCTAGGCCTGGGATGGACAGTGAACAGAGCAGAACAGTTTCCCCTGACAAGCCAGAGTCCCCAAAAGCAGGGCTGTTGGCTCTTAGATGCCCATGGTGGGACGTTCTTCCACTTGCTTGACACATATCCCAGCACCACTAAGTGCCAGCCCCTGTCCTGGGGCAGGGGTGCTGGGAGGAGAGGGGGAGCCGGGCTTGGGTTCCTCTTGGAGTTTAGTTCTAATGGAGGGGAGAGCATCAGGGAGGCGCTGATAATGCAAGTTTGCTGATGGGGACTGGAGGAACGGAGCCAGACGGGGAGAGGGCAGGGGAGGCAGGAGCACCTCTGGGCCCTGACTGGGCCTACGGAAGCCACCACTGGGAGAGGGCTCAGGTGTGTGGTAGGAACTGAGGTGTGTCAGAAATGCCTGTCTGCCTGCCACCCATACCTGCTCCCTATCTCCACAGCCTGATCCCTAAGGCAACAGCACGTGGAGCCACCAGTGCTCATCCGTTCACTGATGTCACAATGTGACCAGGTCCCAGGTGCAGCTCTAGCTTGTGAAGCTGCAAAGGTGAATAATGTCCCCCAATGCCGTGGCAGGCTGAGTAATGCCCTCCGTCCCCCAGAAGGTGCCCAGGGCCTGATGCCTGGGACTCAGGAATTTTCTCCTCTACCACAAAAAAGGGCTTTGCAGACAAGATTCAGATGAGGATCTGGAGTGCGGGGACCATCCTGGCTGATCTGGGTGGCTCACGTGCCAGCATCGGTGTCTACTTAGGAGGGAGGCAGAGGGAGATCTGAGAAGAGAGAAGGCTGCGAGACAGAGGCAGATGGAAGCAGGCAGAGACAAGATGCCCAGCTGCTGATCTGAAGATGAAGGAGGGGGCTGAGAGCCCAGGGAACGCGGCTGCAGATGCTGACGGGGGCCAGGAAACCATCCTCCCCCATCCTCCCCCAGGGCGCCGGGGGTGCCGCCTTCCTGCACCCCGCCCCCGGAGGCCCTCCTCGGACAGCTGGCACAAACTGGAGCACAGCTCAGCCGGCCTACAGGTGGTTCAGCACCATCTGCACACGCAGTGGCATCAGGCCATGGAGTTCTTCTCACGTTCCCCACCATCCTGACCCAGAGGCTGGACGGAGAGCACCATGGCCTTTTAAAGACTCAGTTACGGCAGCCGTGCCGTCTGGACTCTCCAGGAGCTCACTACCCAGCCCAGAGCACAGTCTTTAAGAAACCACACAACTAGTACCTGGGGACAAGCTGACACCCACTGGACAGGATGGCTTTCCTAGGGAAGGCTCTTGGCCTCTGCTCCACACTGTGGGCAGCAGGGAAGAGTTAAAGTAGCCTAGTGCTCCAGCCATAGCTCCCACCCATGGAGCCCGATGCTCTCTGAGTGGGAATGTATAAATGTATACATGTTTAAAAAGCTCTCAGAGGGTTCCCATGCGCAGTTTGAGAAGCACTGGTGTCAGGCCAGGCGCTTCCCAGGGAATCTGAGTTGGGGTGCCCTGGGTGTGGCTCCTATGAAGGACATTCTGAGATGAGCGATCATTTCTATTCTGTTCCCCCGAACAGATGTGTTCATAAATCTGGGCTGTTGGCCCCTTGAACAGTTGCCGGGAAGCCCTTTCTGTTTGTGTCCCCTTCCCCCACACCCATTGCCCTGCTAATTGGTACCCTAGTCTCCCAATCGACCTTCCACTCTGTCCCTGTCATTGGCTCAAGAAACAGATCATGGCATGCCACTCATTCCTCTAAAGCCCTCTCTGGCTCCCCAGTGCTCCCCAGACTCTCCAAGTCCCTTGGTTTGTCTTCACAGCCTGTTGAGCAGGGCTCCGCTCCATCCTAGTGTGCTGGCTCTCTCTGAACCTGCCCCGCCCTCACCCACCTCCAGGTCTCGCTTTAGCTGTTCCCTCTACCTGGAATGACCCTCTCTCCAAAGTCTTCCTATGAAAGTCTTGCTCAAATCCTTCCTCCTACAACTATCCGTCCAGATTCCTCTGTCAGATCCTTTACTCCCTTCTCTACTCTCAAAGAATGCGACTGGAACTCTTTGCTGAGGTCTATCCATTACCTGTGCAGGTGTTTGCTCCCTCAGTGGGGGAAGAGCTTACTTTGCGCCAAGACCTTGTCTTTGTCATCACTGTGTCTTCCACGTGCTGAGCATGGGGCCTGCTCTGCGGGCGCTCAGTCAGCACCTGCTGAACGTCAACCACCTGCCATGACTTCACTCTCTCCCCAGCACGCGCCCTTCGTGCCTGTCGCGATGTGCAGAGGTCGGGCCCACCAAGAACTCATTCAGCAATTATTGCACTTGAAGGGGAACACGTGCTGAGTGCCACCCCAGTCAGTTTAATTCACTCCAAAGTGGTCTTGGAGTAAAGACCCTAATCTCAAGTGCCGAGAAGCCAGTCAGACACTGAGACTGCTTTTTTTACAGCCAACTGGGACAGTTCCAATGGGATCCCTCTTTTCCTCTCTCTAGGAGTTCTTATTACAGCTGACTGTCATCTTCTCTATGTTTTTCTTAATAATAGGACGGTGCCCACTCCCTTTCAAAGGCGTTGATCTCCTGTACTCTTAGCAGCAGAGGTGGCTAGAGCAGTAACTGGGAGACCCTCAACACCTGGAGACCACATCCCAAGACATGCAAGTACCCGGTCACTTAGGATCAGGGGCCACAAGATACGGGTATGTTCTATCTTCTGCTTTCTCTGTCTGCTCACTGGCTGTTCATTGACTGGTCAACTAGTTTGTTCGTTCATTCATCCATCCATCCATCCATCCATCAAATAAAATATGTAATGAAGGCCTGTATATAGCTACACCGTTCTGGGTTTGGGGACTCCTGCACTCTGGATCTTATATTTTAGAGGACACCCTGCTCTTACCTAGGCCTGGATTATGACCCTGAGAGAGAGAGAGACTAGAAAAGAGATGGCATGAGATCAGGCTTTGGCACCAGCTTACCTTTGCTCACCACCTTTCATAGGTTGAATTGCATTTTCCCCTTGCAAGATATATCCAAGTCTTAACCCCCAGCTCCTCAAAATTTAAATGTATATGAAAATAAGGTTTTTATAGAGGTAACCAAGTTAAAACCAAGGGTATAGAGGTAACCAAGTCCAATATGACTAGTGTCCTTACAAAAAGGGGAAACTTGGATGCAGAGATAGATAAACAGAGAAGGAAGATGATGTGTAGAGACAGGGAGAAGATGGCAGCTATAAACCATCTTCAGAAGCTAGGAGACGGGTGTGGAAAGATCCTCGTCTAAGACTTCAGAAGGAGCAGGGCCCTGTGGGCCCCTTGATTTTGAACTTCCAGCCTTTATACTGGGAGACTACAAACTTCTTCCCAGCTTGTACTTTGTTTTGGCCACCGTGGGAAATTCATATGCCACCCAGAGCCTCCTTGGAGTCAGCAGCTGAACCACCCAGAGGCCACCATGCTTGTAGGAAGCCCAAGCCACCTACGTGGAGCGATAGGTGCTCAGCCAGTGCCGGATATTCTAGCCCCATCTCAGCTGAGGTCTCCGAGACAAACTGGAGTGTAGCTGAGCCATGACTGCTGCAGTCTGGTCTACTCAGAGTTTTAAGATATGATAACAACACATTTCTTTTTGCAAATCCAAGTTCTGGTGTAGTTTTATGCAGTTGAATTTAAACAGAGCAGAGGGGACCTAAGAGTCCAACCAGGAGCTTGAGGAGATGCTCTGTGTCTGGACTTGGAGTCTGACAAGGCCTGAGAGAGGCTGAGGAAAGGTTGAGGGGCAGGAGGAGCCTCTTGGCCGACTCTGTTAGGGGGATAACAGGCAGAGACCCAGCAGCGCCCCCCAATACTACTGTGAACAGCTCTGTACCAGGTGGTCCTGGGGTCTTACTTTACCACCCCTTGGAAGTTTCACAGACAGGAAACTGAAGCACGGAGGCAATGACTAACGCACCCAAGGACCAGAGCTAGTACGCAGCAGAGTTGGAAATTTAGACGGAAGCTCCTAAGGCTGGGTTTTTTGAAGGAAGCCAAAGCTGGGGTGACTTGACCCAAGAAGAAGGAGCCAAAGTGAAGCCCAGTTATTCCAATGATTCCTCAAAATGGCTGCCACACGGTTCATCTGGGAAGCCTACAAGGTTCCGAGCACCAACCTGCAGATCTAACAGCTTCTTGATTCCACAGGAGCAATGGCTGTGCAATGCTCTGCCAAGAGTTTTCTGTAGGACTGAGAGATTGACTCTCGACAAGCCCCAACATCTGCTGACTTTGTACATGGATATATTTAGGGGGAGAAGAGTTTTTCTTTCAGTTTCGTAACACTTAAAAAAAAAAAAAAATCCCGCCTGTCCTATTTTTTTTTCCTTTCTTTCTTTTTTTTATGGACTCATAAGTGATGTTGCCATTCTTTCCATAGCAACACACTAGGAGACTGGCTCTGTTTTGCTGGGAGAATTCTAAGGAGGACTCAGGAGGCAGGAGAAGAAAATGTTGGGTGGTGTTGGGAGACATTTCTAAAACGTCAACACCCAAGACCAGTGCAGGAGAGGCCTCTGGTCACTCTAGTAGACGGACCTGCCAGGGTCATCTCAGCTGTCTGCTCCGGTCCTGCACGGAGGGGATGGCTTCTCATTAATGCGGAAGGTTCTGGAGGCCTGGTGTATTTGCTCCCAATCTCTCATGGCCCTGGCCCCTGTGCTCTTTCTGAAGTTCTCCCTTTTTTCGATTCTCTTCCAACCTTTCGATGACACGGGGAGTCAGCTTCAACGAGGTGACCGTCCTCAACACTTCCTGTTACTATCAGTTCATCTCTATTTTCCCAGCTTTGTTGAGGTGTAAATGACAAATGAGAATGGTTTGTATTTGATGTGTACGACTTGCTGTTTTGATATAGGTACACACTGTGACGTAGTGCCACACTGACACTAACCAACACAGCCATCCTCTCCTGGAGTCACCACCGGCATTAAGATCTGTGGGTCCAGACCCTGGGGGAAGTGGAGGTGGGGAGGGAAGGAGGAAAGCTAGCGTGTCCCTCTGGTTTTCCTCCTATCCCCTCCCCTACTCCATCTGGCCAGCTCTTTGACACAAGTCATCTCCTTTTACCCTCGGGATGTCCCTGTGGCAGGGACACTCCTATCTCTATCTCCTTAGGAGATTTTCTGAATCCGAACCCGAGAATCCAGAAGGTACCGCTCTAAAAGCAGGCAGCTGGTTGTAAAGGTCAGTGTCTGTGGTTTGGTACCGTCCACTCTGCCTCCATGGAGCCCAGCCAACTGGGCCTGCAGACCAGAAGCCAGCACCTCCCCTGGGGGTGACAGGCGTCCATCAGATCAATCCTGCCCTTGTCTTGCGACGTGACCTCCTGCCTCTCATTTCTATCCTCGGAGAGCCTGCTGCAGTGAACTGGGGGCATGTGGCACACAGAGACAGGAAGTCATCCAAAAATAACATTTCTGAAGATGACGCAATGACACACAAACAAACACAGTAAAAACCGAAACTACCACAGAGCATAGGATTCCACGTATGTGACATTGGGGGAAGGTGACAGCACAGAGACAGAAATCAGTGGTTTCCAGGGGCTGAGGGTGAGGGAATTTGAGGGATGATGGGATGGTTTTCTATCTTGATTTTGGCAGTAGTTGTTCAACCACATGGTTTAAAAAACTCATAGAATTATACATAAAAAACAGCACATTTTGTGATATGTAACGTATTCCTTGATTTTAAAAAAGTAAAAAAAAAAAAAAAAAAAAAAAAAAAAAGAAAAAATCCCCACACTCCAAAACTTCAAACCCTTGGATACATGTGACAGTATATTTGATAATCCTGACTGTTGTAAAAGAAGTTTTTAACATATAATTGACAAATAAATAAAAATTGTATGGTCATCCTGTGGTATCTGTGGGTAACTGGTTCCAGGACCCCTCATGGATACCAAAATCTGTAGATGTTGAAGGTCCATATATAAAAAGGTGCAGTATTTGCATAAATCCTACACATAACCTTCTGTTCACATCTAGATTACTTGTAAGACCAAACCCACTATAAATGCTATGTAAGTACTCATACTTAAAATTGTTTAGGAAATGATGACAAGAAAAATAAGCCTGTACATGTTCAACACAGATGCAATTTTCTTTTGGAATATTTTTGAGCCACAGTTGGTTGAATTCATGGACATGGAACCCAAGGATATAAATGCTGTTTGCACATCTTTAAGATGCACAGCCTGAGGCCTCTCAAGCTACAACAGGAACATTTACAAAGACACGCAGATGATGTTAACACTGGCCGTCGACAGGTGTAGGCATTACTTATGATTGTTATTTTCTTTTTGATTTTCTTCCACAATTTCTACAATAATGTGGATTATTCAGTTTAGAATCAGAAAAATGGTTTTACTTTGATTTAGGGGAGAAAATCTTGGACATGCCACAAATCTCAACCCAGAGGCAAAATCTGACAATATCAATCACCTCTGAGGGTTGTCACTATGATTCAATAAGACAATGGATACGAAAGTACTTCATAAATTTCAAGATAAAGCTACACAAAGATGCAGCTTGACTAGTAATTACAAGCATCTTATCAGAACTGAGAATTTCTTCCTTTCTTTTTTTGGTACCAGGAATTGAACCCAGGGGTGCTTATCCACTGAGCCACATCCCCAGCCCCTTTTAATGTTTTACTTTGAGACAGGGTCTCACAAGTTGCTCAGGGCATTGCTAAATTGCTGAGGCTGGCTTTGAACTTGCAGTCCTCCTACCTTGGCCTCCCAAGCCACTCTGTCATTTCTTAATCCAGTGGTGTCCAATCATGGTGCCAAGACATGCTCATGTTAGTAAGAGCTTGGAGTTAGCATATGATTGGGGAGAGAGAGAAAGAGAGAGAGAGAGAGAGAGAGAGAGAGAGAGAGAGAGAGAATATGACCTAGTACTTAGTAAGCACTCAATAAATACATGTAAAATGAATAACTGTTATGCTATGCCCCACGTGTGATAGCAACAAAACAAAACAAAACAAAACCAAAACCAAACAGTCCTAGAACAAATGCCTTCCTCAGACTGCTATCAGGCAGATCTTTGAACCTGTCAATCATATACTGTGCCCTGATGTTGCCAAAGGAACATTTGAGGAAAGTTAAGCTGTGCACCTCAAGCAGCCAACTGTCCAAGCAGCAGAGATGAGCAATGGATGCACAATGACAAGTGCAAGAGGAACTGGGCTAAGGGAGAGTGTAGTGTGAAATGTGGCAGGGGGCTGCGGACTGAGGGGACTTTCTCAGTTGGTGTGTGTGGGGGGGATTACAGCAGAACCCCTAAGGCCAGGAAGCAATCAATGTTAAAAATGAGGTGGAAGGATATTCCAAGGGGAAGCGTTTGGGGCAAAGGTTAGCAAACCGTGACCTGCCTCCTGTGTTGTAAATAAAGTTTTATTGAAACACAGCCATGTTTATGATAGCTTCACACATCAGCAACACAGTTGAGTAGCAGCAACAGAGATCTTCCAGCCTAAAGTATTTACGAATGAGCCCTTTTCAGAAAAAGTTGGCTGACCCCTAGTCCAGGCAAAGACACCAAAGACTAAGGAAACTGCGGTCTTTGCTGAGAGGCAGGTGGGATGTGACCCGAGTTTAAGAGAAGCAGTGGGCTGGGGTGGCTGAACTTGTTGGAAAGACAGAGGTCCTGGGGGTCTGGGCAGCGCACCGTGGGTCCTGGTGGGGCTGTGAGAGTCCCCTGCAGGGGCTCTGACGTTCTGTGCAAGGCTGGGAGAGGTTGCCTTGGGGGGTACAGTAAAGCAGAGGGGATGTGAGGGGTGAGGACCCTGCCCGCTAGCACCCACCCACCCCTCCCTCAGGTGGCTTTGGCTCTTCCCACAGCCTGGCATGCTGGCGAGGCAGCAAGGGGTTCTGCCAGGATCGCAGAGCTGACAGGGAATGAAAGATGCTGGACTCCAGCTTTCTCCTCGCCTTTCCGTTCCTTTTAAGCTCTTGAGTGAGGTCGGCTTCCAATTCAACTCCCCTTCTTGCATCGCTCTCCTATCCTTCCATCTTCCCCTGCAAACGGCCCTCAAAACAAAGCCTTTTCCTTCAGGCTGCATCTAAGTACCATGCTGGGTTCTCCTTCCGTCCCCAGGGCCTGCTGCAGAGCCTGGCTCACGGGATGCCTAACAAAAATATTGGCTCAATGACTGAAATGACGGAGGTGGGTAGGACAGGCTCCAACTTGGGAACTGTAATGCCTGCACCTCCTTTTCTTCGTCTATCAAATGGGGACAATAAAGGCACTCACTTCATACGACTGTGAGGATTAGATGAGTTTCATAAGAAGCCCCGAGAATAATTCCTGGGTCAAGTGAGGCAAGAGCTCAGTAAATGTCAACAATTAGTTTTGTTATGACAATCTGAAGGAGTCCAGGCAGGCATAGCCGAGTCTCGAGGGCTGTGACAGGCATGAGAAAGAGGGGATCATTTCTAACGAGGGGATCCGGAAGGCCTGCGGAGAGGAGGTGGGGTCTGCAGTGTGTGGAGAAGAAGAATCCCACCGGCTTCCCTGGGCAGAATCTGTGCTGTGATTGATTACTGATGTCTGCCCTGGCAAGGAAACTGTCACTGTGGTGTGTGTGTCCCCTTGGCCCATGTTATCTGTGTTTTGGGATTCAGACATGTCAGAGCACATGTGGAATTCTAGCCACACAATCTAGATAGTAAATTTTTTTTTTTGACTTCTAAGCCCCAGGGTTGTTTGGGAAGAAACGTCCCCTGGGGGAAAGCTCCTACCTGACTTGAGAAAAGGAGTCACTGGATGGAAATGCTCGGACTGTGCCCTGGAGCCCAGTCCTCCTCAGATCCTCCTTTGGCTCAGGTCTCAAGGATGCAGTGTGTCTGACCGTAAGAGCAGGCTAAAAGTAAAAAGTCACAGAGCCGGCTCAACAAAACTCTCTGTGTGTGGCGCATGTCAGGGCCGAGGAAGAATATAACATGGGGTCGGGGTGGGGAATAGAGGGATTCGCCACTTGGCCTTCCGAATGGGAGGCAGGGAGCCACGGCGGAGCACGGGATAGGTGCAGAGGGCCTCACGGGAGCAGGCACAGGAGCCCAAGCTGGCAGGAGAAGGAGGTGCTTGGTGGCTCCTTAGAGTGAAGAACATCGCAGGTGCCCTGAGGTCTTCCAGAAACAGGGGGCTGCAAACGATCAGCTGCATACAGTGGGAGGGACTCAGCCCTACACAGAAATGCAGGACATTATTATATACCACGTGTGTGCGGTGGGTGCTCCCTGCACAGGTGGGGAGCCGCAGGCAACCTGTCGGGCTGGAGGTGCTGCAAGGCTGCATGGAGCCAGGGGAGGTTGTAAATCTTGGACAGGAAGGATGCCCTGCACCTGGGAATGCAGGAGCCAGAGTGTGGAGCCATGGCAGGAGCTGCTGGGCAGGATGGACAGGGACAGGACAGCAGCAGAGCTGAAGTGAGGAGGGGGAGGGAGAGGAGGGTGGGAGGAAGGTGAATGTGGGAACCAGGACTTTGTCTTGTGCCCAGGTCCTAGGACAGCAGCTAGCACAGCAGGACGTCTCCATGGAAACTGCTAAATGACAGGCAGGACAGGTGGAAGGAAGGATTAGGATGCAGGAGAGGGTAGAAGCGCCCTCTTTCATTGAGAGCAACATGGAAAGGAGACTCTGTGCTTTTGAAGGAAAGGACACTTGAAAAGCAAGATGATAAACAAATACAGCAAAGAACGAAGGGCGTGCCGTGCGTGTACACACACACACACACACACACACACACACACACACACACAGAAAGTGCACGTGCAAGATGCGCTGTGCTCTCAGCCCCAGGTCTCAAAAGAGCACCTCCAGGTTAAAGAAATAAAGGGAGAAAGAAAGGCCCCCAAGCCCCCCTCGCCTGGGTTGAAGTGGAGGCACAAAGCAAAGGCATGATCAGAGCGTTCCCAGGATGCAATGCAACTTCCTCCGGGCGCCCAGGGGAAGCACCCCTCTTAACCCAGCCCTCTGCGCTCCTTCCAGCCTCAACGGCTCAAAAGGACATGGCTGCCAGATGCACGGGCCAGGTTGCCCTGCCCAGCGGGGAAACAGCTATGAATGAGCCTCTTCTCCTTGTTCTCGTCTCCACTCCTGTCTTTGGAGCCTTGCTGGGAAGGAGGAAAACCGGGCCAAAGCTGAGATGAAAGCGCTTGTAATCTCATAAAAGAGCCAGGCGGACAGACGCTCTGAAAGGCACGGAGGAGCCAGCACCTGCCATTTGCACTTCAAGGCAGGCAGTCTGAAACCACCGAGCAAGGGGCCTGTCTGCCCTTCCCCCAGGTGCCTGGACACGGGGCAGCAGCAGCAGTGGCCTGGGGACCAGAGGGTACTGGTCCCATAGCCCATGGGCTGCAGGAGGCCAACCACTGAAGCCCCAGCACCTGGAACCTGCCTTAGGAAGAGCTGGAGCTCGCAGGCTCCATCACCCCCTTTTCTGTTCCCGTGTTTGTTCTTTATCATTTCACTTGTCCCTGTGACCCGTGTACACGGGCAGAAGTAGCCAGCACCATGAGCTAGCTTTCCCTGTTGCCATCTCAAAATTGAGAAAGGCACGAGGCTGCTTCGAGTGAGATGCTAATGGAGCTTCTCCTGCTTTTATTTGCCCTCTTGAGACATCCTGCAGCACTGTCAGAACCCAAAGCCTGGACGTGTCCTATTAATCACCTGGAACTAGAGAGCAAACGTGGTGTTTCAGCAGGAAGCCAAGAAATCAAAAGCAGAAAGAGATGGATGATGTTCCAAATGAAATCCCCGCATGATCATCACAATAGGACCTTAACATACCTTACCGTTTATTTACTATTTCTCACAAATGGTCTTGGAGGAGTACTCAGAGAAAACTGCAAGTTTGAAGAGAATATGTTGTCCTCTCAGGTTGTGAAACACCAAGATGGTGGGAACGTCCACGGCAGGCAGAGGCAAGGGGAGTAGCCGTAGGGTTAGACACAGGGCAATCACCCTCACAGCATGACCTGGCCATGTTTGTAGCAGAATGGGCTCTTGGTTTTTTAGGCTAACTCTGGAAAAACATTCCCAGGGAATCAACCTTTGAAGGGGAATCAGGTGCCCCCAATGCTACTCCTGGTGCTGTTGATAATAGCTCTAGGCCCCACAGGCTTGTCTTGCTCAGGGCCTTGGATGGTCTCCCAGTTTACTTTCTGTTGGTATAACACAATACCCAAGGCTGGGTACTTTATAAAGAAAAGAGTTTTACTTAGCTTACAGTTTAGAGGCTGAACATCCTAGATCAGGCAGCCCCAAATGTTTAGCCTCTGGTGAGGGCCCCTCTGACTGCATCAGAACATGGCAGAGAAGAAGAATGAAAATACCTACATGCAGAAGGGACCAAGCAGATGGATGGCCTTCGTTTATAACAATCCACGTTCATGAGAGCTAACCTACTCTGGGAGACCAGCATTAATCCCTTCTGAGTATAGATGCCCACGACTTAATGACCTTCTACCAGGCTTCCTTCCCCTCTTAAAGGTTCTACCATCTAACATGGCCACAGCACGGGAACCTCTGAGGATCATGCAAGAATCCTATGCAAACAGCAGCAGGCGGGGTGCTCTCCAGGCCCCCAGCTCCGGCCTCCAGGACTCTGAGATGCTCACGGCTGTTTAGAGAAAGGTGAAGATGTTATGGCTACTGAGAGTCGGGAGGAAGGACAGAGGGTCAGAAGATGCCCCCTGTGGCTGCAGGGAACCAGATCTGACAGATCTGACCTAGACTTCGGTTTGGGGTAGGCAAAGGAAGGAGGTGGGATAATATTAAACTACTTCACACAGCAGGAAGAGCCTTGAAGATAAACACGCCACTCCCGTGCAGTTTCCCTGGGAAGGACTATATCACAGATACAGATGAAACACGAGAGAAACCCCAAAAAAGAGATTAAAAAAAGCTCAAATGACAAATAATAGAGAAAAAACCCACTTCTCCAGGAGCAGAACGTGGGGACCAGGGACGGGTGAGCGCTTTGCTCCAGCAGCAGTAATGAGCTTGAACCTAGGCCAGGGCTGAGCGGAGCCTGCAGCAGCGGCTGAGAAATGGCCGACGGGGCCCAGTGCTTTGTCAGTTGAGGGCCAACGCCAGCTGCTCCAGCTGCTGGCGGCCCTGCTGTGTTCCCTGCCCAGTGCGCCATTTGTGGCCATGCTGACCTCGGCTTGTGGGGCTCAAGTGTCTTCAGGGCTTTTCTGTCCCTCTCTTGCGTAGTACTGGCTGCCATCTCCACCCTGCCAGCCTGGCAGGGGACTGTCTGCCAGGACCAGGCAGCAGGATGAGAGCAGCTGTTCCCCAGTGCTGCTCACTGGCTGGCCTGCTTCCTTCTACCTTCTCTGAGCATCTCCAAAGTGCCAAGGACTGGGCTAGGTGCTTAGAATATGATAACAGGAGAGCTTTCCTCCTGAGTTCAAGGAGGAAGGAGATAAGAACAAAGGCAGAGAAGACACAGTGGCTTAAGTTCTGTGAAATAAGGGAGCAGAAAGATCTATGAAATTAGGGAGCAGAAAGAACTACAGGCAAGAGGATGGAGTGTATAGGGTCTGTGGGGGTGGAGATCAGGAAAGGCTTGTCTCAGGAGCCAACTAATTGCATTAAGGCCATAGTTGTAGGATAGATCCACCCACGGACTTGGTACCTTTCTAGGCTCTGTGCATATTTTCTCCTCTCTAGCAACAACTAATGGTGTCACAACCCTTCCTTTGTCACAAGAGAGACCCAGGGAAGAAGGTGACTGACCCCAGGAGGGAACCACAGTGATTTGAATTAGAGCCCCTGAGCAAGTCCAAGTCAGGAGGATGCCACGTTCAAGTTCATTGCTGATGCTGCCCAGACCCCTAGGTTAGGCCCTGAGCCTAGGGCAGAAGCCTTTGCTCTCTGTCTGTTCCTACTGCGAGGAATAGCCCGGATCCTGGGAGCTTTTCCAAGGACCTCATTCCAGACCTGCCTTGCCGAGGTACGAACCCGGCCCAGCTGAGCAGGACACATGCATTCTTTCCCTCAAAGCACACCACCAGATCGACAGGCTCCCGAAGCCACCACCTGTTGGGACAGCCAAGCTGCTAAGGAGTGCGGTGTGTGGATCTGGAGAAGGGCTCCCATCGGAGTCCTTGCCGTGCAAAGCCCCGCCCACTAGTGTCCCCAGTGGTCCCCAGTGGCCGTGGTCGATGATGAGCAGAACGTGATCACCGGGGCAGGGATAAGCCAAGCATCGTCTACACATACAAAATCTTAGTTGACAAAAAAACCCACGAGGCATTGGTAAAGGCCACAGCGCGCAGGACCTTGAAGACCCCATGCTCCGTGAGCTGAGCTGTTTGCGAATGTCACCTGACTCCATCCATGTGAAGTTCCCAGGACAGCGAGGCCACAGAGACGGAAAGTAGGTTAGCGGCTGCCTGGAGCCGGCTGGGGCCAGGGGATCTGCAGGGAACCGGGGAGTGACTGCTAGTGGGTATGGAGTTTCCTTTTGGGGTGACGAAATGTTCTAAGGTGGGGCGCTATTGCACGAGTCTGTGACCAGTGGGCACATTGTCACAGACGGGTGACATGGTGTGTGCCTTATGTCTCAATCAGCCTGTCCGCCTCTTTGAGACCTGGGTTTCCACAGTTCCTGCTAGATGGCGAGGTTCCCAAGGGTGAGGACCCAGGTATTTGGCCCACCATTGAATTCCGAGGACCTGGCTCATGTAGGCACTTGTGTATTTGCTAATAAGTGAACACATGGCCTTGAGCAAGTCATTTGGCTTCTTGAAGCCGCTGTTTGTACACTGTGGAGATGACAATGTTGTCTCAGGATTGCTGATCAGGGGACAAGACATTGAGGGCTCCTGGCAGTCTCATTGCCTGACAGGGCTGGCTAAGGGGCAGTTCCCTGGATCTGAGGCCCAGCACCATCGCCAAGGTCCTGAAGGGCATCTGTGCTAATGGGGATTCTGTTTCTGGGTCACCCTTACCACCTCTATTAACATGTCCACCTTAGAGCCAGTAGACTGGCCGTCAAGTGAATGGGCTATGGGTTGGGCCACTGGATACTGCCCTGAAAGGTCCTGCTCAAGTGCTGCCCAATGCTGAGAGCCCAGACCAGGCGGGGCCGGTGGCTATCTCTGCCTGGGGACACACAGCAGACTGTGCTGGTCACTGTGCTGGTCAGGGCCGTTTCCAGCCGAGTGCATGCTGCTATGCGTACACCAAACTCGAATGGTATTTTCAAAACATCCAGGTGCATGAGGTCAAGGTCATGTCCACCACCTTGATCCACCTTGGAAGCTGCAGCACCATCCTTATGAAGCCATCTTGAAAAATTATGGGGAAGAATTTTCAGGTCACTAGCAGCTCAGTCCCCGAGACTGCCTTTGCTCTTGCCTGGAGTCTCAGCGGGAAGCTCACCAAGTGCATTTGTCTACTCTAGTCTTTGGGATGTTGGGGGCCCACCCTACAGCCTCATCTGTCACTGCTCTGCCTCCCAGAGCCAGCTGACACACACCTTCCTCTGGAAGCCACGCTGTCTGTTCAGGGCAGGGTTAGATCCCTGCTCTGCCTTCCTCACAGTTGAATGGTCACGTGACTAAGGCTGGCTCCCCATCATGCTGAGAGTCTAGGGGACCATGAATGGGCCATGGTCCTTTGTGTCCACTGCTGTGTCCCCGAGGCTCAGCATGCAGCTGGGCGCATGGCAGACCCTTCATAAATATTTGCTCAGTGAAACAGTCCCACTTATGTTCCTTTGTCCCCTTCTCCACTGCTTCTAGCTCTGTCTGCAGGGTGGCTCTTCCCTGCCTGGTCCCCACCCCAAGAAACCAGAAGGAAT